>NC_134240.1:9180710-9868210 GCF_965152275.1 Natator depressus | reverse complement strand
TAGGGAGAGTTGCAGTAGTGCAGCCTAGAGATGACGATAGCTGGGAGTGGCCAAAACATGTGCACGGAATGCTACAAATCCTCGCCAAACTTTCATTGAAAAAAAAGTTACAGCCAATGCACAGCGGCTGATTTGTACACCTGACGGTTTAATTTTCGAAGCAATGGGAGATGATTTTAGCTGCGTGACTCCCATTGTTATTAATGGAAGCCACACAGCTAAATCACCAAGAATTGAAAACTTGAACTCTTTAAAGTTTCAACTGACTTTAATTTTTATGTTCAAACTAGCAAAATTAATGAGGCTGTATATTGCTATGGTATGACTGCAAGTAAGTATTACTTATGGGGTCATTTGAATATCAAAGCTACTATTGAAATTATACAACCACAAACAAGCATCTAACACTAGTAAATAATATACGTTGTTTTACATAGTGTACCTTAAAAATATGCATATATACTTTTGAACACTTGTAAAAAATGTCATTCTGGATTTCTGTCCTGTGTCCCACCTCCCCTTTGCCCCTAAGGGCTGGTGTACACTCAGTTTTATTCTGGCTTTATAAACCAATATAGTTAAATCAGGGCGGCCCCTAGCATGGATGCAGTTATATTGATACAAAAGGGCTTTTATTGTTTATTTCAGTAAATTTACCAAAATAAGCTACTGCAATATAAATTCTTTTACATTAGTATCACTGCATCCACACTAAGAGGTTACAATGATGTAGCTATATTGGTTTATATAGTTAAATCAGCACAAAAGCTGTGTGTAGGCCAGCCCTGAGAGAGCTGTTTACAAATGCTATATGTACTTCCTCATCTCCAAATTACTGCTGGACCCACTCCATCTGGCTTCTGTTCTTTCAACTCCACCAAGCTGCTCTCAAATGAATTTAATATAATCTCATGGTTTTTAGTCCAGTCTCACCATCCTGCACCCTTTTTCTGTAACTTCCTTTCTTCCTTACATCTCGTTCTCCCTTGCTCGCTATGATTGTTCCCTCCTACCACTCAAGCTGCTCCGCCAGCATTTCAGTAGCTCTTCCTCCTCCCCATGCCCCCTGTCTGAGGGCTCTTTTATTAACCATGCTGCTCTCTTCTCTTCTCTTCACCCATCCTGCGTGATCTGTCCTGTTCCTTATTCCTCTATAACATTTCAGTAATCTGCTCCTAACAGCCAAATCTCCTAACACTTCATTCATCTTCCAGCTCTACTTCTGTGATGTTCTCCGCTTGGGTGTGTGATACCATCCTGGTCCCCTGCCAAAAGCAGCTTTCTTGTCCGTATCCTTGACCATGGCTCTTACTCCCCGTTCTCTTTGAGTCACGGTATACATCATCTGATTTCCTGATTGGCTGACCACAAAGAGGAGCCATCTTGACTCATTTGCTCAGGATGGATATGAGGAAATATGCCCTGGAAAGCTTGAAGAAGGGAGCAGACATGCCATCTCCAAAGACACCGGATAAGGTACTAGGCCACAGAACTTCTCAGATGAAGCTATTCACTTTGTTTTTTTCCTGTGAGGCTTTCCAGTGTTGAGGCTGATTTACTGAAGGCACATATACAATACGTAGTTTGGGAATGGGAAGGCTTGTTTGCTGGAAATTTTGCTATGTTAGTGCTGCTTAAAGGTGAGTGCAAAATACTCCATATTCCTATAGGCCAGGAATCCCAAATCAAAAGCTTCAGGCTGCCTTGTATATCTCTATGGTAAAATCCAGGCCCACTGAAGTCAACGGCAAAACTCCTGTTCACTATAGTGGGGTCAGGATTCCATCCCTAGTTTTATGCAGTTGAACAACAGCTGCACTCAGCTGAAACTCCATACCTAAAAATCATCACCACAAGGAAGAGTACAAATGACCTCACTTTTCCTTTTGATTCTCATTACTTCAGTTTTGTTTATTCTCATGTAGCCTATCACTGAAACTTGCTTTATTCTCTGAACCATCTGTGGTACCCTGGTGTGGAGAAGGCCAGCTTTGCTTCTGCTTCTGCCTCTGCCTGATATTATTATTGCATTAAACTTTGAATTGCTAATCTTTAATCCTGTGGCTGGCTGTGTGAGCTGCTCATCTACATTTTGTAATGTTTTGGTGATACAGTTAGGCTCCAATTCAGCAAAGCACTTAAGCACATGTTTATGTGCCGTTGACTTAAATGTGGCTTAAACACTAGCATACATGTTTAGTTGAACAAGGATGGACTTAAGCATGTGCTTCAGTGATTTGCTGAATCAGGGCCTAAAAGTTGTGCAGAGGGTTCCTGGCTGGAGACCAGCCTGGGGAGGGGGGGTCTGTTTATCTCTGCCTCTGTAATAGCTACTCTGGCTGCTGCTGTCCTAGTACCACATGATACATGTGCCATGTCAGCTGGCATCTGTCCTTTTCTGGTGGTGGATCATGGAGTGGACTGGAGTACATTTCTCTGTAGGTGCTCTTGGCTTGTATCCATGTTGTCATGGTTCCTATACACTGCCTAGGACTCTGGCTAACCTCTTTCCCCTATTGTGTGTGTGCCTGTAGCCTGAAATCGTAAGCTCCTTTCTCATTCAAGGTACAGGATTCTAAAATCGTAGTTAATCTGATCCTTTATTAATCTAATCCAATCCACCATTAGCTAGATCCACAGCCTTCTTGCCTGCCCTCTGCTCTTCTAGCTTTTCTCCCCTGAAAAGACAGTGTGGAGGACTATGCACAGTGTGTATGTATACAGTAAAGCAGAAATAATACATTTTTCTCGCTTTCTCCCACGTTAAGCCTCCTCCACAGAGAGGCAGCATCTCATAAATGGCCACAATTTCCCCTCATCGCATGATGTTTGCATAAAATTGCCTTTTGTCCCCCCCCCCCATTATTTGGTGCAGAAAGTATCCATTCCCCTAAAAGTCTACAGAACAATGAAATTCTGGGAATGGGAAATTGCCTCAAAAAGGAACAGAGAAACACACTTACTTTCATACTCTCTACTAGCAATGCAGATAAGAGACAGATTTGACTTCAGCATTCTGAACGCCCTGGTTCTCATGGGTGACTTTAATTTTCCTGATATTTGCTGGGAGAGCAATACAGCGGTGCATAGACAATCCAGGAAGTTTTTGGAAAGCGTAGGGGACAATTTCCTGGTGCAAGTGCTAGATGAGCCAACTGGGGGGGAGCTTTTCTTGACCTGCTGCTCACAAACAGGGAAGAATTAGTGGGGGAAGCAAAAGTGGATGAGAATCTGGGAGGCAGTGACCATGAGATGGTCGAGTTCAGGATCCTGACACAGGGAAGAAAGATAAGCAGCAGGATACGGACCCTGGACTTCAGGAAAGCAGACTTCGACTCCCTCAGGGAGCGGATGGGTAGGATCCCCTGGGGGACTAACATGAAGGGGAAAGGAGTCCAGGAGAGCTGGCTGTATTTCAAGGAATCCCTGTTGAGGTTACAGGGACAAACCATCCCGATGAGTCGAAAGAATAGTAAATATGGCAGGCGACCAGCTTGGCTTAATGGTCAAATCCTAGCAGATCTTAAACATAAAAAAGAAGCTCACAAGAAGTGGAAGGTTGGACATATGACCAGGGAAGAGTATAAAAATATTGCTCGGGCATGTAGGAATGAAATCAGGAGGGCCAAATCGCACCTGGAGCTGCAGCTAGCAAGAGATGTCAAGAGTAACAAGAAGGGTTTCTTCAGGTATGTTGGCAACAAGAAGAAAGCCAAGGAAAGTGTGGGCCCCTTACTGAATGAGGGAGGCAACCTAGTGACAGAGGATGTGGAAAAAGCTAATGTGCTCAATGCTTTTTTTGCCTCTGTCTTCACTAACAAGGACAGCTCCCAGACTGCTGCGCTGGGCATCACAACATGGGGAGTAGATGGCCAGCCCTCTGTGGAGAAAGAGGTGGTTAGGGACTATTTAGAAAAGCTGGACGTGCACAAGTCCATGGGGCCGGACGAGTTGCATCCGAGAGTGCTAAAGGAATTGGCGGATGTGATTGCAGAGCCATTGGCCATTATCTCTGAAAACTCGTGGCGAACGGGGGAAGTCCCAGATGACTGGAAAAAGGCTAATGTAGTGCCAATCTTTAAAAAAGGGAAGAAGGAGGATCCTGGGAACTACAGGCCAGTCAGCCTCACCTCAGTCCCCGGAAAAATCATGGAGCAGGTCCTCAAGGAATCAATCCTGAAGCACTTACACGAGAGGAAAGTGATCAGGAACAGTCAGCATGGATTCACCAAGGGAAGGTCATGCCTGACTAATCTAATCGCCTTCTATGATGAGATTACTGATTCTGTGGATGAAGGGAAAGCAGTGGATGTATTGTTTCTTGACTTTAGCAAAGCTTTTGACACTGTCTCCCACAGTATTCTTGTCAGCAAGTTAAAGAAGTATGGGCTGGATGAATGTACTATAAGGTGGGTAGAAAGTTGGCTAGATTGTCGGGCTCAACGGGTAGTGATCAATGGCTCCATGTCTAGTTGGCAGCCGGTGTCAAGTGGAGTGCCCCAGGGGTCGGTCCTGGGGCCGGTTTTGTTCAATATCTTCATAAATGATCTGGAGGATGGTGTGGATTGTACTCTCAGCAAATTTGCGGATGATACTAAACTGGGAGGAGTGGTAGATACGTTGGAGGGCAGAGATAGGATACAGAGGGACCTAGACAAATTGGAGGATTGGGCCAAAAGAAACCTGATGAGGTTCAATAAGGATAAGTGCAGGGTTCTGCACTTAGGACGGAAGAACCCAATGCACAGCTACAGACTAGGGACCGAATGGCTAGGCAGCAGTTCTGCGGAAAAGGACCTAGGGGTTACAGTGGACGAGAAGCTGGATATGAGTCAGCAGTGTGCCCTTGTTGCCAAGAAGGCCAATAGCATTTTGGGATGTATAAGTAGGGGCATAGCCAGCAGATTGAGGGACGTGATCGTTCCCCTCTATTCGACATTGGTGAGGCCTCATCTGGAGTACTGTGTCCAGTTTTGGGCCCCACACTACAAGAAGGATGTGGATAAATTGGAGAGAGTCCAGCGAAGGGCAACAAAAATGATTAGGGGACTGGAACACATGACTTATGAGGAGAGGCTGAGGGAACTGGGATTGTTTAGTCTGCAGAAGAGAAGAATGAGGGGGGATTTGATAGCTGCTTTCAACTACCTGAGAGGTGGTTCCAAAGAGGATGGTTCTAGACTATTCTCAGTGGTAGAAGATGACAGGACAAGGAGTAATGGTCTCAAGTTGCAGTGGGGGAGGTTTAGGTTGGATATTAGGAAAAACTTTTTCACTAGGAGGGTGGTGAAACACTGGAATGCGTTACCTAGGGAGGTGGTAGAATCTCCTTCCTTAGAAGTTTTTAAGGTCAGGCTTGACAAAGCCCTGGCTGGGATGATTTAATTGGGGATTGGTCCTGCTTTGAGCAGGGGGTTGGACTAGATGACCTCCTGAGGTCCCTTCCAACCCTGATATTCTATGATTCTTGGATAGCACTACATTTCCTACCCTCCCCCCCCCCCCCCCGTGATGGTGCTCTAAGCAAGGGCACATAAGTCACATATCAAAGGCCAACAATAGTTTTACTTTTACCTAATGTTGTACTTTCAGTTTATGCTGTGTCTGCCTGTCCAGATTAACAGATTCCAGCTAGAAGTGTTTGTAAACAAAGATGAAGAAACTCTCCTAACTTTGCCTCAAGTACTGCATCATAGATAGTATGGCCATGCAATGAATGCCCTAGGAAGGAAACAGATGTACTCAGCAATCTACCCTTTGGCACTGAGCTTTGTATTAAAAAAAGCAGCAGAGACTCTTAGTAATCAACAATCCCACGTACAAATACGCTGCACTTTTCCTTCTCTTTATCATTGTCTAATTAAATTGCAGTCAACCTGAACAAAAGACATCCATATTTGTTGTAGGGAGTAAATAGGGGATGTGCTGGAAAATTAACATGTGTAATGTCTAGCTGCAGGTTGGAGAAGAAGAATACTTACTTCCTTTTAGATAGCTGTATTATCAAGAAATTCATACATGGTGTTTGCTGGCAAACATTTCTATTTTATTAATGACACTTAAAATAACAAAATATTACAGTGGTGACATCAATAAGATGGTGTGTATTATCAAGAAATTCATACATGGTGTTTGCTGGCAAACATTTCTATTTTAATAATGACACTTAAAATAACAAAATATTACAGTGGTGACATCAACAAGATGGTGTGTACCAACATAGGGCGTTAACCCAAAAGATATCCAACAAGTTGTAATTTCTATAGTAATGGATATTTCTCAAAATATTCTGTTGATATTTGACACTCTAATGGATGGCACCATCTTACATCAATGTCACTTTCCAAAAAAGTGTCTGGCTTTTAAGGATGATCTTTTAAAGGTTCATTTTTATCCTGCATCATGGGATGGGCTAATTGAAAATACCTATAGTTGGAAAATTTGATATTCTTTAAATACAGAAAGACTTAATCAGTGAGAGTTAGCATGAACACCAAAGAGCAATATTTGACTTTTAAACTCTGAATCAAAATGGGATCAATATGTATGGACCTGACATGTTACATGAGCCCATTGACTACCATGGAACTCCACAGTGGCATTGGCTTGTAAATTACAGAGCCGTATTTTTAACCATGCTTTGCTCCTTTTTATTAGAATTTAATTATTTTTTTAAAAAGAATGCAATATGAAAGAATGGGGAACTGTTACATTCTGACACCGCAGTTCTTTGTATTATTCTGCTCAGGATTAATAGCTTCTGGATGTGGTAATAGATACAGTGCTTTTCATCAGTAGATCTCAAACTGCTTTACGAAGGAGGTAAATAGCATTATCCCCACCCATTTTACAGATGGGGACACTGAGGCATAGAGAGGGGGAAGTGGCTTGCCCCAGGTCACCAAGCAGGTTAATCCAGGAATAGGATCCCAGTCTCCTGAGACTGAGACTAATGCTGTAGCTACCAGACCACAGTGCCTCTTCATATGCAGTGGGTTAACTCCTTCCCTGTGTCACATGGGTACACTGGGGATGGGGCGGTTGTCAGTGTGAGCACCCCTTCTCCCTAGTGCTCTCTTGGACACAGACTCCTTTGCAGGATTGACACCGTGAGTGTAAAGTGTGGGCCTATCTGTCCTGCTTACTGTCATTATGGCTTGCCAGGGAGGGGACATAACCAGACACTCAGCTTGCCTGGGAGCGTATTATTTGGCAGTCAGTGCCCCATAAGGGTGAAATGGGGATGGGCCAGCAATTGAAAACATTCTTCCTAGCTGCCCTGAGTCATCCTACCCTTTACGGGCAGGTCGGCTCACGGATCCTTCATGAATCCTGCTGGCTCCAAACTCTCCAAAGTGGCCATATATAGTTAGAAGTGGGACTACTTGCAGCATAAATTACTACTCGGAATCGGACCTTGTTTGAACATATTCATTTCTTTCGGGCGTTTCCAGCACTTGTTTGTAGGGCTTATTCTAGCTGCCATCATTCCTTCTGACTTCCAAAGATACGTGGAAAGGAGTGCCTTTTGGAGTGGTTGTAGTCTCTTGCCATGTGTGGTTGTTGATTACTTTTTGATAATTTTCACTTTCTTTAGAATCTGCATATTGGTAAAACCACACACAGTCCAAAGCTCAGTGGCTGTGTTGAACCAAAGCCCCATGTCGGCATCTGAACCCCCCCTGTCTCTCATTTGCTTGCTTTAGGGAATTTGGGGAGGGTGCTTATGAATAGCTACTTCTGCTATCCAAACTAGTAAAAAATAAGTCCTATGAGAAAGAGAAGGAACATTGACGGCTTTGACATTGCTAAGGAAACTGCTCCCTTGGTAACCATGGTCAGTACATCTGTCTCGTTTTATCTCCAACTATCACATAGACACCCTCGTGGAAAGAATATTAAAAAAAAACATTTTCAAATAGGAAAAAATAATGAAAGCGAAAGGGTTTTATTCATTTGTTTAGTGAAAAGTTTAGGGAGACTTTGCTTTGAAGTTGGGTAATGTTTAGTAAGGTTGAGCCTTGCTTGTCAAAGATGTGTCCCTGAAGAATTATTAACTTCTAAATAGAAACAATTTTTTTTCTTCTGCTTTGTAGCTCTTTAAAATGTTGGTCGCTTACTCTCTGTTAATACTCCTGTTTTACCCTCATGTCAGTTGGACTAGACAATGGTACGTCTGGAAGAAACTGAAACTCAAGTAGCTTAGGGTGATACGACCAAAGTAAGAGCTTAAGACAGAAGTTCTTTCATTCAGGAAAAAAGTTCCTGTTGACTTGGGCGTTGTAGTGCTAATACAAAGTCTGATTTTGCAAGGTGCCAAGGACCTTCTGACAGGAGTTCAGCACCCTGTAGAGTCAGGCCCATTAGTAACAAGCACTGGCTTTGCTGATGATAGAATACTGCTCAAATCCATTAGTAGATAGGAAAAAGGAGAACATGCCAAAGGAAATCTAGAATGAAATCCTGGCCCCACTAAAGTCAATTGGAGTTTTGCCATTGACTTCAGGGATGCCAGTATTTCACCCCAGGTCTACAAGGACCTTGAGTGTGAGAGCCTGAGGCAAGAGAAATACAGCTTTTCTCAAAAGAATAAAAGAGCCTAAGCCAGACACTACTAATGACATTTCCAAGCCAAATAAGGCAAAATTAATATGTCAAATAACCAGAGCATAAGCAAATAGAATGTGCACATTTTAGAGAGTCTACACTCATCAGTACCTGGCACATCAGGGCAAATTGATATCAGCAGTTTGGTAATGTTTTTGTATTGACACTAAAAATATTTTTTATACTTAGGTGAGCTATTTACTTTTATGTCAGTAGCAGCATTGAGAGGACAGACACAATGGGACTTTGATTAGAAAAGAATCATCTTTTGGAAGTGGGAAAAATGTGAAAGATAATCAAAGAGACGAGGACAAGTTATCGACAAGCTTTAAGGGATGATAAAGTCAGAACAATAGAAATAACTGCCCTTAAGAAAGCGCATTTAAAGAGCGATGCCGTGCTTATATATCTTGGGAATAGGCAACAGCGAGACAGATATCCTGATTTTATGTATGGTGTCCAGGTAGCAGAATGTGGCTTTCTCATTTGAATGACATTTGGAATATGCTGCGCATAGTTCAGGAAATGCATCAGGAAGGAATTCTAGCAAAAAAGGCAGTCATTCATAACTTCTTACAGACGTTGAACCATACTAATTTGGGCAACATGCCTTGATTGTCAGTTGGTTTTGACTCAGATGAACTATCTTTCATCAGTTTGTCCAATGCAAACATATTAAAACCACCACCAATCTTGCAATATCAATTATACACACTGTGCCTTCTCCTTTTACCTATTTCTTTTTAGATAGCGATTGCAAAGACATCTGTTGTTCACTAGGAGTTGATTCCCTACTGTCATTGTCTCAGGTATCTTGCAATAGCACAAACACCCTTTTCCCACAAGTATGTTTCACAGTCCTGCATCTCATTTTTTATGGTCAGTCTTTGCAACAATTTTGTTTTCCAAGCCTCTTTACTACAAAGAGCACCATATATAGCGCCAAGTCATTGAATGTTGGGTTCGTCTTCATTTAGCCATCAGAAATGGTAATACCAATACCATCAACATTAATAGGATGCAATGAATCATTTCTCCTCGCCATTTCCCACTAACCCATGTAAATTAAATATCCAAACTGCTTCCTTTCAGCAGAATACCTGTACGATATACAGCAGCAGAAGACTCACATGGCTATGAAGTAGCTGTGGTGGTGCGTAGGATGGGCTTCCATCTTGAACAGTCCCTTGCAAGTCTTTTTCCTTGGGCAAGAGTCAGTATGGGAGGATTTAGGCTTCTTAAAGCCTTCAAAATTGCACCTTCCAACCTCATTCATGGTCTGCCTCGTGCTCCACTTCCTTCAAACTCTGCTCTCTGTGAAAGTGTACCTTCCTCTGCGTGTTTGCCATGATCCCCACCATTGCACCTATCTTGTTCTCAGTTGGTCTAAGACTGCATCTTGCGGTGTTCATCTGTCTCTCTCTGCATTTGTGACCAAATAAAGCCAATGAATGTTAAGAATACGCTGTAACTTTTGACACTGAAAACTATTTAGTTTCCTCTTCTCAGCTGCTTTTAACGGACATGTTTCTGCTCCATATAACAGCGTTGTCATCACTACCGCACTGAACATTCATATCTTAGTTGTGACACAAACATCCTGCCTCCCAAACAGATGCCTCTGAAGATGCTGAAATGCCATTGATGCAAGACTGATCCGACATGTGACTTCTTCCATTATAGAACCTCCTGCTGCCAACTGACTACCCAGATAGATAAAACTATTCACCCATTTCCTGACATTGCCACCTGTATGCAACGTCGGCATGTCATTTGTCCCTGTTTTATAGGAAGGATGTATAACTTTGGTTTTATAACCATTGATCTTAAGTCCCATAGATGCTGCAGTTTTTCACAGCTTTTCCATCATTAGCTGTAATTGTTGAGTAGTCTCTCCAAGCCAGGCAATATCATCTGCATATTCTGAAGATGAACATTTAAATTTCACGCTTTCTACTTTGGCCTCAATCAGCTTTGTCATGAGATAAATGAGAGAATGCACCCCAGGCGTATCCCTGATTCTGCTGAAAAAACAGTGTGTAATACAACCGCTCACCCTCACACAGCTAAAAGTTCCTCCACCAGTTACACTAAGTCCTCAGTCCCCCTCTCCCCCCAGTACTGGTGGAGCCCCATCTGCAGTGCTGATTGATGCACTGGGTCAAAAGTGGCTGCAAAGTCTACAAACGCAGTGTTCACTTCCTTTTGTCACTCTAGCTGTTTTTCAGTAATGTTCCGCAGAGCCTATCGGGCATGGACCTGTACGGAAACCACGCTGGTTGTGTCTCATTTTTGGTCTGAGACAGTATTTCAGTTGGTTCAGTAGCATGATCGTAAATACCTTCCCTAGGACTGACAACAGTATTAGTCCCCTCTAATCTGAGCAAGCTGATTGCTCTCTTTTTTTCAAAAAAGGGATACAGCCCGTTTTTCCCAATGTTCTGGAATGTGACTGGTTTCCCAACTTGACTTTATATGCCAAATATATTTCCGGGGAGAGGAGAGGGAAGGATGGTCTGGTGGGGGTTGGGGTTCATGTCCCTGCTCCACCACAGACTCCCTGAGTGACTTGCACAAGTCACTTAGCTTTTATGTGCCTCAGTTTCCCCATATGTAAAACAGGGATAATAGCAATACCATACTACACAGCAGCTTTGTGAGGATAAATACATAACAATTGTGAGGTGCTAGATAACAAGGAAATGGGGAACAGATAAGTTAAGAATAATTAAGAAAAGCACTGTCAGTTTTGGCATGCTATAACATTATAAGGCAATCATACTGACAATTTTTGTTTTTTATTGTTTTTTTTTCAGTTAGTCCAAAATTTATAGCCAGGTCATTGGTATGGGAAAGAGAGTTTGGAAGATTTCCTTCTGTATAAAAGGATATTTCATAAGAGAACTGAAAAACAATAAGATCAATATTTGCCACTGCTGTGTATCAGAGTTCAGATGCTGGATTATATTTAGGGTCTGGAGGAAGACCTCACGTCAGTTAATGCATTGCTGATATGTAGCACTAGTTTGGTGCGTGGTTTGGGTCTTTCAGTTCTAGGCTCTAGCCAATGTAAACAAACAGAAAACTGAGATTAGTTAGCACGGGCTATGAAGGATACTAAAAATACAGCCATCACATGGTGCTGAACGTCCTCTGCAGTTGTTTGCTATAGGATAGCTGAGATCAAGAACATTTGGGGTGACATGTAAAATCTGCGCCACTTATTTAACCCCACTGTCAAACTGAATTGGTCGATTGTTGCCGCTTTAGCCTTGAGAAACGAATGGAGTGGGCCTTGGCTGGCATATGCTGAGGAGTCAGCCTTACTGTCTCTATGGCAGTTTGACAAAGCAGCCAAAGGCAAGAGGACGGGTTTCTTCGCATTATCTTTGTCAGCTAAGGGCCTCCACAAACGGGTCTCTCCGGGCTGATATTACAACTGCAGTCCAATCTGTAGGAGCCCTTGGCTAGCACATAGCTAATGACTGCTGCGAAATCAGCCTCCCTGGCTTTGAGGTGGCCCAAATGGTGACCTAGCGGACATGCTGGCTGGATGAGGGCTCCCAAAAAGTAGGCCACCGAAATTTCTAATTATGATCATGCCTTGATGCATTTATTTCTTCCCTGGTGTGGGAGAGAGGCACAGTCTAAATACTTTCCCAAACAAGAAGCGAGAAATTGAGCTTTTAGAGCCCATACCATGACAATGAATCACTGGAAAAGAGGTTCTTTAGGCCCACCCTGTTACTATCAGGCTGCTATAACAGTTTCCTTGACTCTCCTGGCTGGGCTTGTATGCTCAATAACCTGTGGCCCAGTATTTAAAGAGTCCATAGTCACTTCGCTCCATCCCAACAAGATGATCCTAACCAAAAACACTGAAAGAGAAAAACATCAAACTAAAAAGTTAAGTGGATTAGATCACTGTAAAGAAAATATTTAGGGAAAGAATGTGCTTTTGTGCAATAGTGCGTCTAGGGTGCGTCTGCCACCCTTGTATTGGAATCGAGCTAGTCAGAAATGCTTTGATGAAACATTTTTTGTTAGAAAATTGAAACAGAAACTTTTTGCAGGGACTTATGAATTTTGACAAAATCTTCTTTAGGAGGGTTTCTCAGGTCCAGGATGGAATTTATCATTTGAGAAAGAGAGAGTGAGACCAGAATAACCAGTAGCCTAGGGGCTAGGGCACTTATTGTAGGAAAACCAGGTTCAAGTCTCTGTTCTTCCTAATTCAGTGTTTCCCACAGTGCACCAGCCATGAGGCTATAGAATAATTCTCATTCTTTCATTCTGGCCTAATTAATATTTAATCATTTATACAAAGTACAACAGCTGAGATTGAATCTGCTCCAAATTAAGTAGAGCAGGGACTGGCCTCCCACATCCCAGGTGAATGACCTAACACTGGGCTATCTGTGGTGGGTTTTCCTCTGTTTTTTTCCACAAAATAATTGAAAAGGTCTCACTTTTGTTCCAATGAACAATGAAAACAAATTCCAAAACCTGAATTTTTTTTTGTGAAACAGAATTGTTGTTTTCTGGCCAGCCCTAGATATTAATCTCATAAACAGTAGGCGAACTTCTGCTCTCTGAGCTATGCCTGTTCATTGACTGAGGGAGGAGAGGTGCATATGTATGATGGAAAGCAGAGATTGTCCATGGAAGTTTAAAACAAATATAAACCCCCAAAGTTTTCAAGTGAAATTAAGATCATGTATAATTTGAACAAGTTTGCCCTTGAGACAAATGGAGAGCATATCAGCTGGCTCTAGCTAGCCTGTTTTCCACAGCACTCTGTAATAAAGAAATGAAGTACAGTGTGTACTTTTCTGGTGAAACATTTAGATTGGCTACTGACACACTGTAAATGTTTATAAAGAAAACAAAATGTGGATGTTGGCCATTTTAATTAAAACTTGCAGAATCAGTTTACCCCCAGTCACATGATCTCTGAACCATATTCTGTCTTCTTTGGAGACATTTGCTTGGCACTACAGTAACAGGGAACCGTAAATCTTACAAACAAACTACTCGCTTGGTTGACTGGCTTGGTAAGCGACGTGGCTGATATAGACATTGCCAGGTATCTGATCTTTATCTGAAGGTGAAGGTTAATATCGTGTGCCCCTGCCACCTAAATTTGATTTTAACACTTGAAAGCTCAGAAGCAGTTATTTTACTGGAGAATGCAGGCAGCATTAAAACTTTAACACACAGAGGCCACTGTCTTGTTCATTCTTCCGTCATGCTGCATCAGTAAAATCCTTCGCTCTCTTGCTTGCTAGGGGTAATGGAGCACCAAAACTGTAGTATTGGCGAATAGCTGATCGCTGTGTTCGCTTGTTCGATTTGCACTGTGCGTGCTCTGTTAAAATAATGAGAGAACACTGTTTTGTGACAATTCTGCCACTCCTGTCACTTATTTCACCTCCTAACTATTATACCTTTTTGCAGGTGAAGTAAGGGAATCTCATATTTAGTTGTCATATAATATTTCCGTCACTGAGCTCTGCTTCTTTGCTCTTTGTTAAAAAATATATTTAAAAAAGTCCCTCCAAAGTGTTGGCACATTTGTTGGTCATGTAATGAGAGAGCTGACAACACTGGGTAGAGACATAACTTCAGGTTAATCCTGGTGGATCTATTCAAGTAAATACTGTTACCTCAGGGATTACTTTGCCTCATTGTGAGTGGGTGCTGCCTAAGCCTTCCCACACAGCTCTTGTCAATGCACTGAACTGCCTGCCTGCAAAACCAATGCCTCTTCTATGTAGGTTTTGGCCACTGTGTCAAATTGTTACCAGTAACTTTGAGTTGTGAACAAATGTTAACTAAAGAGTGTAGCCCAGTTCAGCCCCTCAAGTAGGGAGCCTCCCATGTCACAGAGCTGCAGGAGTGGCTCCTACTAACTTCCTCCCTGCAGTGCAGGGGTTACAATTAGTATGGGGCTGTTTCATCTGGCATAAGATAGAGCAGTGTTCAGGTCCCATGCAGAACAGCCTCAGGATCAGGGGAGAGCAAAGGTGGCTTAAACCCACCTTTGTAAACTCCTTTCTCAGTGGTTAATAATGAAAGCTCAGTACTGGGCCATCATTTGGAGTATTAAATACCCAAGGCCTGATTCTCCATGAACTTGCTCCTTGCATAGTCTATGTGTAAAAGGGTTATACAATATTATCAAATCAGAATGTGCTGGCATTGTATATAGACTAGCACAGGTGTAAATGTATATAACTTTATTAAAGAGACGAGGTGGGTGAGCTAATATCTTTTATTGGACCAACTTCTGCTGGTGAGAGAGAGAAGCTTTTGACTTACACAGAGCTCTTCCTCAGGTCTGGGGGTAGTCTCGCCTGTGGGATACCAGAGCGCTGTGGCTGCCCCCCTCCACTCTTGATGTTTCCCTCTCTTTCTGTTTATTGTATATATTCTACATATTGCAAAGGCTAATGTTGAGGCTTAATTTTGAAGCCAAATATACATTGCCTACATCTCATGTTGTCCTGTGCTTCAAGCCCCACCTTCTCTGCAGAATTGAAACCAAAAGTTTTTGCTTCCCCCCCTTTCCGTAACTTTGTGTTCTGGAGCTCAGAACTGGCTTTTAAACTGAAGCAACTGCTGTGGATCTAAAACAATTCTTCTTGATTTCAAACACCAGGGCATATCAAGTAAGGGCTGGAGTACTTACAGCTCCATCAACAGCTGGGTGATAATGAGCAGAGTCCTAAAATTACCCATCTATGGATGATGGCTTGAATGTAGCAGACATATCTGAAAGGCAGTCACTGGCTCTGGCTGCATCCTGAAACTGGAAATATTAGACTAATAGAATCATAGAAGTGGAAGGGACCTCGAGAGGTCATCTAGTCCAGTCCCCTGCACTCATGGCAGGACCAGGTATTATCTAGACCATCTCTGACAGATGTTTGTCTGACCTGCTCTTAAAAATCTCCAATGATGGAGATTCCATAACCTTCCTAGGCAATTTATTCCAGTGCTTAACCATCTTGACAGGAAGCTTTTCCTAATGTCCAACCTTAACTTCCCTTGCTGCAATTTAAGCCCATTGCTTCTTGTCCTATCCTCAGCGGTTAAGAAGAAGAATTTTCCTCCCTCCTTGTAACAACCTTTTATGTACTTGAAAACTGTTATCATGTCCCCTCTCAGTCTTCTCTTCCTCAGACTAAACAAACCCAATTTTTTCAATTTTCCCTCATAGGTCATGTTTTCTAGACCTTTAATCATTTTTGTTGCTCTTCTCCGGACTTTCTCTAATTTGTCCATATCTTTCCTGAAATGTGGTGCCCAGAACTGGACACAATACTCCAGATGAGTATCCTTAATCAGCGTGGAGTAAAGTGGAAGAATTACTTCTTGTGTCTTGCTTACAACTCTCCTGCTAATACATCCCAGAATGATGTTCGTTTGTTTTGCAACTGTGTTACACTGTTGACTCACATTTAGCTTGTGCTCCACTATGGCCCCCAGATCCCCTTCCACAGTACTCCTTCCCAGGCAGTCTTTTCCCATTTTGTGTGTGTGAAACTGATTACCCCTTCCTAAGTGGAGTACTTTGCATTTGTCCTTATTGAATTTCATTCTGTTTACTTCAGACCATTTCTCCAGATCATTTTGAATTTTAATCCTATCCTCGAAAGCACTTGCAACCCCTCCCAGTTTGGTATCATCTGCAAACTTTACAAGTGTACTCTCTATGTCATTATCTAAATCATTGATGAAGATATTGAACAGAACCCAGAACTGATCCCTGCGGGACCCCACTCGATATGCCCTTCCAGCTTGACTGTGAACCACTAATAACTACTTTCTGGGAACGGTTTTCCAACCGGTGATGCACGCACCTTACAGTAGCTCCATGTAGATTATATTTCCTTAGTTTTTTTATTAAAAGGTCATGCGAGACCTATCAAAGAAAGCTATTAGGTTGGTGTGACACGATTTGTTCTTGACAAATCCAAGCTGACCTATCACCTTTTTATCTTCTAGCTGTTTGCAAATTGATTGCTTAATTATTGCTCCATTTTCTTTCCAGGTACTGAAGTTAAACTGATTGGTCAGTAATTCCCTGCGTTGTCCTTATTTCCCTTTTTTAGATGGGCACTATATTTGCCCTTTTCCAGTCTTCTGGAATCTCTGGAAAAAAGGGATAGAGATTAAGACAGGGAATACCTTATTGCCCTTATATAAATCCATAGTACGCCCACATCTTGAATACTGCATACAGATGTGGTCCTCTCATCTCAAAAAAGATATACTGGCATTAGAAAAGGTTCAGAAAAGGGCAACTAAAAGGATTAGGGGTTGGAATGGGTCCCATATGAGGAGAGATTAAAGAGGCTAGGACTTTTCAGCTTGGAAAAGAGGAGACTAAGGCGGGATATGATAGAGATATCTAATATCATGAGTGGTGTGGAGAAAGTGAATAAGGAAAAGTTATTTACTTGTTCCCATTACATAAGAACTAGGGACCACCAAATGAAATTAATGGGCAGCAGGTTTAAAACAAATAAAAGGAAGTTCTTCTTCACACCGTGCACAGTCAACCTGTGGAACTCCTTGCCTGAGGAGGTTGTGAAGGCTAGGACTATAACAGGGTTTAAAAGAGAACTGGATAAATTTATGGAGGTTAAGTCCATTAATGGCTATTAGCCAAGATCGGTAAGGAATGGTGTCCCTACCCTCTGTTTGTCAGAGGGTGGAGATGGATGGCAGGAGAGAGATCACTTGATCATTACCTGTTAGGTTTACTCCCTCTGGGACACCTGGCATTGGTCAATGTCGGTAGACAGGATACTGGGCTGGATGGACCTTTGGTCTGACCCAGTATGGCCATTCTTATGTTATGTTATGTTTATGTTCTTTCCCGTCTTCCGTGACTTTTCAAAGATATCTAATGGCTCAGCTATCTCCTCAGTCAGGTCCTTGAGTATTCTAGGATATATTTCATCAGCCCCGGTGTTGTGACAGCATCTAACTTGTCTAAGTAATTTTTAACTTGTTCTTTCCCTATTTTAGCCTCGGATACTATCTAATTTTCACTGGTATTCACTATGTGAATGTTAGCTGTTCAATCACTACTCAACTTTTTGGTGAAAACTGAAACAAAAATGTTATTGAGCACTTCTGCCATTTCCACATTTTCTGTTATTGTTCCCCTCCCCCCATTGAGTAACGGGCCTACCTTGTCTTTGGTCTTCCTCTTGCTTCTAATGTATTTGTAGAATGGTTTCTTGTTATCCTTTATCGCTCTAGCTAGTTTGATCTCCTTTTGTGCCTTGGCCTTTCTAATTTTGCCCCTACATACTTGTGTTGTTTGTTTATTTTCATCCTTTGTAATTTGGCCTAGTTTCCACTTTTTGTAGGAATCTTTTTTGAGTTTCAGATCATTGAAGATATCCTGAGTAAGCTAGGGTGGTCTCTTGCCATACAGAGACCTATCTTTCCTATGCAGTGGGATAGTTTGCTCTTGTGGTCTTCATAATGTCTCTTTGAAAAACTGCCAACTCTCTTGAACAGTTTTCCCCCTTAGACTTCGTTTCCATGGGATCTTACCTACCAATTCCCTGAGTTTGGTAAAGTCTGCCTTCTTGAAATCCATTGTCTTTAGTGTGCTGTTTTCCCTCTTACCATTTCTCAGAATCATGAACTCTACAATTTCATGATCACTTTCACCCAAGCTGCCTTCCACTTTCAAATTCTCAAACAGTTCCTCCCTGTTTGTCAAAATCAAATCTAGAACATCCTCTCCCTAGGTAACTTTCTCCACCTTCTGAAATAAAAAATTGTCTCCAATACATTCCAAGAACTTGTTGGATAATCTGTGCCCTGCTGTGTTATTTTCCCAACAGATGTCTGAGTAGTTGAAGTCCCGCATCACCGCCAAGTCCCGTGCTTTGGATGATTTTGTTTGTTGTTTAAAAAAAGCCTCATCCACCTTTTTTCCTGGTTAGGTGGTCTGTAGTAGACCCCTACCACGACATCGCCCTTGTTTTTTACCCGTTTTATCCTTACCCAGAGACTTTTAACAAGTCTGTCTCCTATTTCCATCTAAACCGGGGTACAAGTTATTTAATATTTTAATATTTACATTTTTAATATATAAGGCAACACGTCCTCCCTTTCCCCCACGTCTGTGCTTCCTGAGCATGCTGTACCTTTCTATACCAATATTCCAGTTGTGTGTATTATTCCAAGAAGTCTCTGTGATGCCAACTATGTCATAGTTGTGTGTGTTTACTAGTATTTTGAGTTCTTCCTGCTTATTCCTCAGACTTCTCTCATTAGTATACAGATGTCTAAAATACTGATTTGATTTCCGCCCTATGTTCTCTCTCACCTCTCCCTTATCCCTCCTATGTACTGTTTATTTTTTATCACACTAAGGTTAATTATTTTTTTCGTGGGGCACTAAAAACCAAAAACATGTGACTCCTTTTGCGATCTTCAAGCATGGCAAGTTTTTGAACTTTACAGCTACAACACTGCTTGGTATGTTACTTTACTCTGTCCAGAGAGAGAGCAAACTCACATTATGGCTTTTACGTTAAAACCCTTGTGTATGAAAAGTAACAACCAGTATAATGTAGCTGTTATTGGGACACAATAACATCCGAAGATCCGAGACAAAATGTCCATTGCATTGCAATGATTTGCTGTAATTAAGGGGAACGTTTTCATGGAGGGTGCAGTTTCTGCATATGATTTTCCCCCTTTCTTTGTTTTATGTAGGTGGCGCCAAAGATGCTTTGGCTTCACAAAATGGGAACCAACTGGAGAAAGTGCAAGTCGTCTCTGGAGATTGTCAGGCTGGAGCTTCCTGTTTACCAATAAGGCAGGCCAGTAGCTTTTTCAGGCTGGCTTTGTGCATCCAGGCACAGTCACAATTTCTTGGGACTTTTAGCCCAGCATTGCTGAGTGCATGCTAATTTGGGGAGTTGTGTAGCAGAGGCTAAGCCCTGGTTTCTTCAAAATGCATGGCACTATGCCACAAAGACAATTCAAGCACATCAGCGCTCAGCTATGCCTTGTAGGTCCAACTTTATGATTTGTTGGGGTAGCTTTCAGAGGTAGAGGTATTTCCAGAGGTCAAACAATAGTCTGCTTATACAATATAGTGTATTTATCAGACATGCCACTAGGTTAAAAGGCTGCTGAAACATACAGCTCTTCAGAGCCTTGGGGAGACCTGAAGAAATCTTGATAGGCAGCTTTTAGTGTAATACATTGTTTAAAATTTCCCCTATAAATTCAGATCAGTAAACACATTTTTCTTTGGGTTACACTGCTGCCTGTAATTTTCACAATATGGAAAAACATATTTATTTTAAACAGCACATGCTACTTATCTAGGGAAATTTGTAGTAATTTTTTAAAAATACCCCACATACAAGAAAAGTAGTTCTATATTTTTTAAACAAATGCTTTTAAACAATTTGGCAAAACATAAAAAGTGTACTCTGTTGAAGATAAACTATGTAAAATGTGAACATCCTCTTGAGGTAAATCAAATAATGGACTGTTGGCCTATTTTTCAAACCATTTCTCCTCAGTAACTTGACATTTGATAGGATTATCTATTACCGTTGGATTTTGGTTGACTCTCTGGCATGCCTGAGAAGATTGTCATCTTGTGATTTAAAGAGAATAGAGCCAAGCATGTGAAACTGCACACAAAGAAGAAACCTTTGACTCATAACTGAATATTTTTTTAAAAGAAAGAGGAAGAATTTGTCTTCAGCTTGGTTTGATACACTCACTGTTAATGAAATTATTCAGTGATAACTTTCCATTCTAAATGTAGCCTTATTATTTGTTAGCAAGGCTCTTATGGTATTCCAGAGAAAAGTACACAAACATTGCAAAATATGATAATGGTCGAAAGAGCTGAGGAGGGTGAATTTGATTAAATGCTTGTGACATGTAAGCTTTAATTCAAAAATGTCAAAGCCATTTGTTGTGATCTTAAAAAGAGCTTGGGGATCTGTATGAATCGTAGGAGCTGTAACAATTCCAAGGCAAAACCACTTCTAATAGGAAAGGCAATAGTGTATAAAAGTGAAATAAACCACATACCGTATATAAGCATGTAAATACTGGCAAAAAACGTGACCATTTAGCATTTCCAGAATACCCTATGTCTATTTTTACTAGTAAGCCTTACAGCTGGGTGGGGGGGGGGGGAAGAATGAGTTAGAGTGGGCTTTTTATTATGCATGGTTTTATTTCTCTGGATTTCAAAATTACCTAGCATTCATTTTAAACTTTTTACAATTTACAGGGTATTTTCATTTCTATTTAAAAAAGGCTAAACACTAAGATATGTCTCTGCTTTGCATTCTAATTCCATGTAACTGATTTGCACATCAGAACAGAAACCTAATTTTCAGTTTATGAATCATGCACTAAGAAATAATTATTGTTCCACTAGAAAAAAATGTTTCCACTCTCCCCCCCCCCCCGCTCAATTTATGTGAACAGCTTACAGGTTGCTATCTTTCACAGACCACCATCTATCGCTCTTTAGGGACCAGAATAAGGCAGACATGCAACTGTTTTGACTGCATTCTTTTGCTTGCAACATAACACTTGCCTTTTATTATTTTATCTTTGACAATCAAGGGGTGACTAAATGGTTGCAGGTGGTGATGAAAATAAAAGCCATCCATCATTATTTATTAGGCATGAAAAAGATACACAATAATGTAATTTAATCTCAGAGCAGACAATTATTTCCACATATTGATAATACAATGTGAAAACTGTCATGAATCCTAATATGATGTTCGCCTTTATTGGTGAATCACTAGTAGCAATACAAATAATGAAATTGTATCAGAAAGAAAAAATGAAGGTACTTATTTGCATATACCAGTACTATCAGAGAGAAACATCATTACAAACTTTGGAAAATGTAATCATCACAATTGATTCATTACTTTATTTCTGATGTTTGAAAATGTGAAATCAGAGATTACGTGAACTAAATATTTTAATTGCTGTGTCATTAAAATAATTCCTCAACTTTTGATGAAAGACAACTTCAGAACCATGAACATACTACTATATAAGCACTAAGAGTTTAGAGCCGCTCAGATGGGCTAATCTGTTCACATGTTTATGAGAGACACTTACTCCATTAAAAATAATTAATAAAAACTTTGCTCAACGCGGGCCTGATTCAAAGATGGCTGAAGTCATTAGAAAGTGTTCAGTGGGCTTTGGATAAGGGCTTCTGTGGCTGAGTGCAATACATAAAGTACAGTTGGATCCAATTTGGACAAAAGACTTCACACATGCATATTTTTAAGGGTGACATTTAGCCCTAGGCTGAGTGCCAGCAAAAGGTCTTCGTGCCACTTAAGGCCCACTTAAGCTTTTTCTTTGAGGACTTGAGTGGAATTTAAGTGGTGCATAGGCCTGGTCCTGGAGAGATATATATACAGGGCCTCACTCTATAAATGGGGATTACACATACAGAATATAACCGCAACGGTGTACCTGATTTACATTTGAATTACCAGAGCTGGGCATCCAAATCAGACATTTACTTGCTCACCCAGTTATGCATCTAACTGGCATTTTGCGTGCACATATACCTAATATAGGCCTTCGGACTTGGTAACGTATGTCTGCAGCATTTTTGTGTATCTTATTAGTGACTAGAGTGAGGAAGACTTTTTAAAATGTTCTCTTAGGGATTGGGTACCTGCTAGAAAAATCTCAGTGGATTCGTAATTTTGAAAAGATCTGTAAACTAGCTGTGCACATTTAGTTTTGAAGTCAGTTGTTCAAAGGTGGGAGGAAGTATTGAAAATGAGCTTGGAATGGGTAGGACAGTCTCCTTACTACTCTGTATATAAACACACAATCTTAACCGCTCATCCTGCAAACAGTATGAACATAATGGGACTTGCCCTGAATTTGCGCTGAAATGAAGAATTTAAGTTTTCTTTATTTATAATGAAAGCTGGGCTAATTGTTGGTCATTCAAAGGAATTTAATCTGGTTGAACAATCTTTCCAAGCTCATAAAAAGATAAGAAAGGTCACGGGGATTTTTGGGATGGCATTTTGTAACCTAGCAAAATTGGAAGATTTTAGAAAATGACTCCAAAATATCTGCAGAATTTCACCAAAAGGCCTGGGAAATTTGCCGCTGGCAAATTTGTGAAACTTGCTGAAAACATGCTGACATTTTGGGCTGATCCTTTGTGTCACCACAAATATTTGGAAGTGTGGAAAACCAGAGGTTTTGCTTAGCCCTGGTTGGAATCAGATAGCCAATCAGCCTTGGAGGCTTTTTCTAGAAATTCCTCATATTTTTGGAAAGCAAAAGGTTTTCAGGAGAAGCCCTAGCTTTGTTATGCATTCAATTGCTATGGGAGGAGAAAATGCGAATCAATGGCTATTCAGAAGAAGGGGCAAGGCAGAGCTTTGCTGACATTCAATGGATTGTTTCTGTCCTTAAATTTGTGTTATTTCCCCCCTAGGAACAAGGAGAAAAAAATCTTTATTAATTATAAATTTTTGTTTGTTATTATTTATTACTATGTCCTCATTACATTGCACCATGAGTGATCATTTCACTGTGAAGTGGGTGTAACATGTTATGAAACCAGAAAGGCAAAGGGTCATGTCCAAAGCTCCTCTGCATCGTGGTGATCTCTGGCTGGTGGAATAGCAGTACCAACTGGACAAAGACAGAATAGCCCTGAGATGGCGCCGTTTGGTGCCCTGAGATGGCTCCCACCCCACTCAGTTCCTGTTCCAAGTGGCATTCAACAAGTCTTGAGAATTAGGCACAAACAGTGTCCTGAGTTGTCCTACTGCCTCACAGTTTGCACACCGTGGGTGAAATCCTGGCCCCACTGAAGTAAGGGGAGTTCTGCCACAGACGTTAGTGACACCAGGATTTCACCCAGAATGCCGATCTCTGTCCACCAATGTGGATGGGTGTCAGCAGCCACCATGGCCCCATCTCTCCACATGACCCAGACTCTTTCCACACGTGTGGGGTGGCAGAGCAGAGACTGGGTGAGCCATGAGGAGGAATAGTGGTTAGGTGGGCCCTGGGGTAGGGCTGCTTATTGTCCCTCTCTGGCCTACAGAGATTTCCCAGAAAAGCTAATCCAGCCTGGATTACCTTTATGCAACCTAAACTTCTATGCAAACACATAGACACAAATTATTCCTGGTGAAAGAACTCAGTTCTAAAAGAGCAAAATATCCTGGAAGTGACATGTGAGTAACTCCTCTGGGAGCATGCTCTGTATGCATTGTGTGTACCAATAAATGCTAGAATGGGTAAAGAAAAACTGGCCATTGGAAACTACTGATTTCATGATTGCTCAAGCACTGATCATGTTTGACAGAGGCCGAGTTCTGATAAACCGTACCACAGCCAAGCAAAACCAAGGAGACAACGTGGTATACAGTAAGTTTTGTGGTCTGGACTATGCAAAAAAGACAAATTCCCAGCTCAGAGCCCAGCAATAGAACAATCTCTATTGTATTGTCCAAGCGTGATTCTGTGCAGTGGGACCAAGTTGGGTCTCTAATGAGAACTTTGCTCAAGAGCAAACATCATCATGTTACAAGCTAGAGACAGTGCGGGTGGAGCACACAAACATAAAAATCGCTTTTTCCTATATAGTAACGAATCACTTATTCACAGTTGGATTCTGCGAGTGCATTATTTACCACTATTTACTGTAACTATCCTCCCAGTAATAAAGAAATTTGGCAAAGGAAACATGGGCCTGTGGCTTGGCTAGTTGCATTAGATTTTATTTTATGCTAAATATTTATTATCTGTCTTTCCATGTATCCTTAATGTGTAACAATATGATTCAAATCCAGGCCAGGTCACTAGGGACTGTGACTCCATTGCAGCAAAGCGCTTAAGCACGTGCTTTACTTCAAGCATGTGTTTAAATCAATCCCTGTTCAACAAAGCACTAAAGCGTGTGCTTTGTACCATGCCTAGTAAAATGGGGTCCTGGCTGATGACTGGGCTCCTAGACACAACTACAATACAAATAATAAATAGAAACAATAATAAGGTCCCGATGATGATAATGGGACTCAAAGTATGTGCTTAAGTGCTTTCATGAATTGGGACCGATACGTTCTTACCATCTATTGGTTATTTAGGGATTTCCATAGGAAGTGCTCAGCCCATCTCAAGAGTAGGCCCTTGGTGGCCTATATGAAATGAGTTTAGCAGCCCTGTCTGCAGCAGGAAAGGCTCCACATCTCAGAAATCATCACTGTAGGAGGTGTTGAGTCCCTTTGTTGGCAGTCTCACCAGAGAAAAGATATTGTGACTGAACTAGCTCCTTACGCCAATGTGTGAGGGTAGAACAGGGCTAGGGCAAGCGCTCTTGGAACATTTCTTGGGTAATCATAGAATCGTAGGACTGGAAGGGACCTCGAGAGCCCAGTCCCCTCCACTCATGGCAGGACTAAGTATTATCTAGACCATTTGGGAAGCTTGAATTGCCACTGCCCCATGTCTGAGACTGTTCTTTGGCGAAACAGAGGATCCTGTACTGTGGCTGGGAAGATACAACCCACTGGATGGAAGGGATGCAAATGAAACCTAGAGGCATGCTGGCTGACTTAGCATTGGTCTAACTGTGCTCACAGCCAAGTCAGTGGGTAACTTCATGTACTTCAATGGGAGCAACGTTAGACCAGTGCCAACTACTTTTGAAAATCCTATTCTACATGTGTAAATTAAGTAAGGTTCATATACTTTAGACAGTGATAATTTCAAGAGACCAAATCCCTTGAATTTACACTAGTGTAAATCTGGATTAATTTTACTAAATTCTGTGTAACAGAAGAAAACTTGGCTTCATGCATTTGCACTGAAAAATCTTTCTTGGTTTTCTGTTATAAATGATCATACCAACTGTGCCCTTTGTTTACTAAGAACACTGTAAGTCTAGCAAGAAGTGCTTAGGAGAATACCTACCTTAAATGTTTCACAAATAATAAATGACAATGCATTTAACTTATCGTTTGGTGTTACTTTCTCTGTACTTGGCAAACAATACTGTCGGCTTGCCAGTCCTAATCAAATTCCAGGGTACTAATAAACAAATCCAAATGAATAAAACACATTTCCTTTGTATTAATCCTCTTTAAGTTATCAGGGTGTCACATCCCTAGATAGGACCAGTACTGTCTGACATAAAGTTGGGAGATAAAAGTCGGATAAAAGAACCATTTCTATACAACAGTATTAAGACAAAAATATAATTGCAAGGGCTGAACTTAACTTGATTATTATTTAAAACATGTGTTGGGTGGAGGCACGAGTCTGCAGGAAGCAGCTGATGCTGTTGAACCCACACAACCTTGGCATGAGCAACTTTTCAGCATGAATGTAAGATTATTTATTAATTTTATTTTAAAGCTGTTCTATTTGTTTTGAAAATATTTAAGCCTGCAAAACACATGACTTCTGTCATTGTTTCCATAAAAGATTTGAGGGATAGAACAACATTAGAGGTAGTGGGATATTTTTTTTTCTGGGAAGAATTTCCATTAAAATTAAATCTAGTTTAATTATAGCTCCTCAGCAATGAGTATGTGATTTCTGATTATGTCCCTGGTGGATGCTAAGACTGGTGCTGCTGTGGCTGGATTGAGATCTGCTCCATTTCATTACTTTTTCCTTCAAGAGAAACCTCACTGGTATTTGCAGAAACCATGCATTGGTTTGTGCAGTGTGCATGAAGATATCCTACAGTTTAAAAAACATCATTTTTTTTTCATGGTAGGATTCGCCTTATGTGAAATATATACTACATCATTCTATATGTTTCCATTTCAAAAGCCCAGTCCCCGGTCTGGTTAAACAAGGGGTTAACTGTATATGCATATAAACGAATTTCTTGGTGTACTTCCAAAAAGCACAAATAATTAGTGATGGGTGAAGCTCAGAAGCTTTGGAGGTTTGGTTTGGATAAACACACAAAAGTTTGAATCCTGTGCAAAGCTGCAGAGGAACCTACATAATTAGGGCCACATTCTGATCTCCGTTACACTGGTGAAATGGAGTCAGTGGTGCTGTACCAAGGGAAGCGAAAGTTTAGAAAATGCGCTTTTGGCTGGAAATCTCAGGAGAAGCTTTTTTTGTGAGATTTCTATTACTTCCTGTTTCTGGTCAGGTCCAGGTCAAGAGTAATTTTTCTCACAGTGCTAGAGCAGTTGTGTTTCCATTCTCAACTGGAACCAGGAATGCTGAGGAGCATGGAAATTAAAATGTTTCATAACTCAGAAAAGATTTGCTTTGGGCTAGGTCTAAGAAACAGGCAAAGGGCTGAGTAAGTTCTTACTTTGTCTGAACTGGTTCCCCTGTCTACAGGCATAATAATAATTAATAATATGTAAATAATAGTGTAAGATGAGACTATAGTTATCACAATGTGATATGCTTCACCTAGGTTCACAGATTCCAAGGCCAGAGGGGACCATTATGGTCATCTAGTCTGACCTCCTGTATAACACAGGTCACAGGATTCTCCCCAATATAATTCCTAGAGCAGAGCTTTTAGAAAAACATCCCATCTTGATTTAAAAATTGCCAGTGATGAAGAATCCACCATGACCCTTAGTAAATTGTTCCAATGGCTAATTACTCTCACCATTAAAAATTAATAACTTATTTCCATTCTGAATTTGTCTAGCTACAACTTTCAACCACTGGATTGTGTTAGACCTTTCTTTACTACATTGAAGAACCCATTATGAAAATATCTGTTCCCCATGTAGATACTTACAGACCATGGGCAGCCAGTGACTCGGCCGTTGGGGGGAGGCTAGCCCCCATCCCCTTCCCTTCTGCCCCACCCCCACCATCTGTCCCTCCTCCCCTGCAGGAGCCCAGAGCACCCCCACCATGGTCCCCAGCCCCAGTGCCAGGCAGCCAGATGGCATGGCTGCAGCACCCTCAGCCCCAGTGCGCTGGGTGGCGCGGTCTGAGCTTGGGGTGGGCAGCATGGCCCCAGCACCAGCCGCCCCGAGTCCCTTTGGGAGGCAGGCTGGCCAGCCCCAGCCAGCCTGGGCTAGGACAAAGCACTGGGGGGAACTGCAGGAGGGGGCCTGGCCTGGGGGTGGGGTCACGCTAGGCTGTTTGAGGAGGCACAGCCTCCCCCGCAGCCCCGAGCCTACAATACCTGCCACCCATGTTACAGACTGTAATCAAGTCACCCCTTAACCTTCTCTTTGTTAAGCTCAATAGATAGACTCAAAGAACTCAGGTTTCAGAGTAGCAGCTGTGTTAGTCTGTATCCGCAAAAAAGACCAGGAGAACTTGTGGCACCTTAGAGACTAACAAATTTATTTGAGCATAAGCTTTCGTGGGCTACAGCCCACATCATCGGATGCATAGACTGGAACATCTAGTAAGAAGATATATGTATACATACATACAGAGAACATGAAAAGATGGAGTAAGAGGCTAATTAATTAAGATGAGCTATTATCAGCAGGTGAAAAAAACTTTTGTAGTGATAATCAAGATGGCCCATTTAGACATTTGACAAGAAGATGTGAGGATACTTAATATGGAGAAATAGATTCAATATGTGTAATGACCCAGCCACTCCCAGTCTCTGTTCAAACCCAAGTTAATGGTATCTAGTTTGCATATTAATTCAAGCTCAGCAGTTTCTCGCTGGAGTCTGTTTTTGAAGCTTTTCTGTTGCAAAATTGATTTAAAGGTGGCAATGAGAAACAAGAAGGTAGTTCCTTCTCCTTTTATGTTGCTGGCACAGTGTAAAGTGCCCAAAATGTGGGGCAGAATCTGGCCCCACCATGTCCAATTATGTTCTCAGTTACTCGGCAGTAAATCTGTTCTAAGTTGCACCTGGCTCTCCATGGCTCCAAAAGGCCATTCCAGTCCACAGGGATCATTGCTGGAACTCAGCTGTGTTCTGGCCACACCCTCTTTTCTGAAGACATGTCCCCATCCTGGGGATTGTAAAGCATGTGTGTGGCACAGAGCCATTACACTGGGTCCATGCCACCCATGGATTCCCCTACACAGGGGCAACTTCCCTGATAGATAATCAAGCTAGCTTTACAGCAGTGTTAAGAGGCATAACTGGGATACCTGGACCTTTTCTGAAAGTTTCCAGTCAAAGAAGTTTCTTCTAATTGTTGCCAGTCCCCAACACTTTTCAGAAGCCTTGTCCCTAGTGCAGTGTAAACCGTTAGTATTGAAGCTCAATAGAAAGTGAAATTAGGGCATCCCTATGTGGGCAAATTCTGCTGTTGCAAAGTGAGTCTACAGGTCGACTCTTGCACAAGCAATCAGCTGCACGACTTAGACTCACAGCAGGGCTAACTTGGCCAGAGAAGGATCTCTGATAGGCCTGGCAAGAGAAAGCTTTGAAAAATGCTGCTAAGAAAAAAGCAGATGCTGTCATCTAATGACATTTCCTAACCCACTGATGCTCAGCCTGTATCTCCTCATAACTCTGCATGAATTTCGCTCTCTCTCTCTCCCCCTCTCGAGTGTGAGCAAATCAGAGCATCAGGTCTATTGAAGTAGTTGTTACCCGAAAAGAAAAGAAATGGCAGTTAAAAACAAAGACACCACCAGCCTGAGAGAGACCCACACAAATGAATGGGGACAGCAGTGACATTTTGATTGAGCCAGGCTTCTCTAAACTGGTGGCAGACTTTGAATACCAAATCTCTCACTAAGCCCTAATTGATACTGCTGATCGTGACAAGTTTTATTTAGGTGTTTTGATTAGAGCATTTTCTGTTACTGTACAAAGTTGTTACATGCATTGTTGTACTCAAACATTTTTCCTTCTTTGATGACCCTCCTCAAATTATTTGATGAGGAAATGTCTGATCTAGAGTTGGTTCAAAAAAGGTGAACATTTTTCACGTTTTTTTGGGGCAAAATTTTGAAATTTCAATCAGCTCTGGCCTCTTCTCTGATGAAAGTGGAGTTGTGTTGACTTAAAATGTCCTTGCACAATGGCTGCCCTTTTTCTGTAGTTCTCTGCCTGTTCTATTCATTTAGCTTTCGTTCCCCTGGTACATTGTGTGTGGGCATTCACATGTTATTAGTGGCCCGCTTGGTTTTGCTTTATGCTTTCCCTAGCTCCCCATGTAGGGAAAGAAACAAGAATACCAACATTACTTTGGTTTTCACCATGCATCTTGAAATACACCTGCTAGTGTGTATGTTACCACTGCCCTCTGCTGGCTGGAATATCAGATGTGCTCAGGTGTGTGCCATAAGCCCTAATAGTGCTACAGCTAAAGCTACCTTCTTAGCTTCAGTGGGGATTGGGGGCTGCTTTTAGAGTAGAAGGTCCAGAGTTTTATCACCACTTGTGGTCGGTGCCCACAATATGTGGTACAGTGGCTTCTGAGTGCTTATGGATCTGTTACAAACTGAAACCTCTTTCATTTGGCACTGATCAGACTGTCCCATATACTGCATCGGGGAAGTCATAATGGGCAGAGAGTTGATCATCATAGGACTGTGTGGGTCATATGTCCAATGCTTCAAAGGCGTATACACAGATCTACTTAGTTAATAATGTACTTTCTGAGTGCTTCTTTGAACACACATTTAAATGTATGATTGCTAAGATAGAATATATCCTGACAGCTTTTTTTCTTAATTAAAGTTTTGCGAGTTATGAAATACTGTCCTTTATATTAAGCTCTTATTCCTGTGGAGAAATTTCTATTTGTTTTTATCTCATTTTGAGCTTCAAGGTTAATCTTAGTTTAAGAATCTCGCTTACTATGAGAGCAAACTCATTGTGTTCCACTTTGGGGTGTATGTGTTCATTGCCCCTGAAGCACCTGGCATTGGCCACTGTTGGAAGACAGGATACTGGGCTAGATCAGTGGTTCTCAACCAGGAGTACGTGTACCTTGCGGGTAGGCAGAGGTCTTCCAGGGGTTACACCAACTCATCTAGATATTTGCCTAGTTTTACAACAGGCTACATAACAAGCACTAGCAAAGTCAGTACAAACTAAAATTTCATACAGACAATGACTTGTTTAGACTGCTCTATATACTCTACACTGAAATGTAAACACAATATTTATAGTCTAATTGATTTATTTTATAATTGTATGGTAAAAAGGAAAAATCAAGCCATTTGTCAATAATGGTGTGCTGTGACACTTTTGTACTTTTATGTCTGATTTTGTCAGCAAGTAGTTTTTAAGTGAGGTGAAGCTTGGGGTAACCAAGACAAATCAGACTCCTGAAAGGGGTTCAGTAGTCTGGAAAGGTTGAGAGCCACTGGGCTAGATGCACCGTTGGTATAACCCAGTATGGCCGTTCTTATGCTGAGGCTGAATGCCACTAGCTGGGTACATGGTCTGTACACGACTTTGCTTTCTAGATATTAGAAATAGGTGCCTATGTGAATATGCATAGAAGAGATTTTCAAAGAAGGGCATGAGCACGCCACATAAAGTAAAAAACAAACATTCAGATGTGCAGAATTTATAATATTTTATTTGGAAACGTCAGGAAAAATAAATGTGTGATATTACCCTCTGATCTAGTGCACAGCCTGGCATTTAATTCTGGAAGCCTTGATAACTATGCACTTGTTTTGTTATACAATAACAGCAAGTGATAATTTCTTCTATCATAAAGAAAGGAAGAAGTTATGCAGGGAGGAAGAGAGAATAAAGAGCAAGATGTTTAGATCAAACTAGAACAAATGAAATCATACAAAATGACCCACCTCTCACCCACAAACACTAGCTGCCTTTGCTTTAGAATTTATCACCATTCCCAATAAGTGTGTGTGGGTGTGTGAGAGAGAGACCAGTATAGTAGCATGAGCTTCAGCTACAGCATAGATCCTAAAATGAATCCCAAAGTCAGTCATAATAGACGATGTTGCCTTGGCATGCTCTCGTAGTGCCTAATAAGCACTGAGTCGTATTTCCATACAATGGGTCAGCTGTTATTTCCAATTCATCAGTATTATGTTTTGGTGGTCCCAGCAACCAACAAAAGTTGCCTTCCTTGGTTTCATGATATACAAAGAACATTACTTAGAAAAAAGGCAGGTGGATCCACTTCCACTGACATTCCTAATTTCAGTGCCATTCTTCGTGATGCAACTCTGCAAATGAGGAACTCATAGTGCAGACCCATCTCATGTCTATTGTTATTATTTATTCCAGTAGCATCCAAAGAATGGCAGGTGCTGCACAAACATATTAGACGGTCCAGTTTGTCCAACAAGAACTTATTAAATGAAGATACTTTGTACTCCGTCCTCCTCCATTCCCTTGAATATAAGATAACATCTATCTGATGTAATCTAGTAGGGCATCCAGTGTTCATTTGCATTGAATTGCCCTGATTCCATAGTCCATGAAACTCACATTTGAATATTGCTGTTGACCGAAGTCTCTCTGTCTCTCATTCTCTTTCCCTACTTACACAATTCCAAGTGGTTAGCTGGGCCTCAATGTCATCTTTAATATTGCAGGTACAATTTTTGTGCCCATAATTAAATATGGCCACAAAACTGCAGAGGCAATTAATTGTGCCCATTCGGCTGTCTAGCTACAAGATTGGCAATAGCCATCAGGCTTCTGCATAGGTTCAGTTAGGGGTGTAATTAATGATGCTTGCTTTTAATTTCAAGCTCAAAATTGTGTCTGCAATATTGGAGGCCATTTTTGAAAGTTTAGGCCTATGTGCCTTAAGGGCTTGTCCCCACAGAGACTTAGGGCTAGACTGACAAAGGTGCTTAGGTGTGGTGATGCTCAGTGACTACCTTTCAGGCACCTAGAAAATCAGTGGGATTCACAATGCCTAAGTTGGGAGCCTAGGCTTTTGTGAAGTGGTGGGGTTTGTGAATTGCAGTGGGGCCTTATTCAGGGATGTAGGTGTCTAAAGTGGCTGTTAAGCAACTATTCAATGACTGGGGAAGATACAGGCACCTCAGAATAAGATTCACAAATGCCAACACCCCAGGTGGCTCCCCGGCCTAAACCAGCCAATGGGAAATGCCAAGGTGAGGGGATGTGTCCTAAGCCCCACCCAACTCAGGGAGTTTGATGCCTAAGCCCAGGCTGCTGGGAGATGCCACCCACTGCTTGGGACCCTCAGCAGCAAACCCTCTCTTGGGGTAGGGCATCTACAGTGTTTGGTGGTGATGGAGGATCTCGCTTCTAGCCATGAGATATTCTGAGGTGGGGCTCCTTCAGTCTCAACTGTTGCACCTTGGATAAATAATTTAACAGTCATTTGAGCCTGGGGTGGGGGGTCTGGATCCCACTTGAGTGTTCTAACCAGCCGCATCTAGAGTCATTCGCATGTTTGTGTTCTCTCTCTCTGACCCAATGGCTCTCCTTATTTAACCACAATGGAGCAGCCTGAAGAGGAGAGACTGAGGGAACCCGCATATTAGAACATCCCACTCATTAGGGCACTCAGTGGAGAGGTAGCAGATCCCTGCTCAAACACTGGCGCCCCGTCACAGACAGAGGGGACTTGAACCAGGGCTCTCCCACATCCCAGGGAGATCTCAGTTCCTAACTACTGGGTTACAAATTACGAGGGAGGACTCCCCAGCTGTTGTCTGTGAGTTCTCATGCAGGGCCTGATCCAGTAGGCAAGCTCTGAACATATTTATCCGATCAGGCCCCACAAGCCAGTTTTGTGGAGGAACACCTATCTTTCCCTGAATCATGCATTGCTCTGGGGCTTAAACATCTGGATGTCTGGTGTGGGGCTGCCATGTGCGTGCTCACAGGCAGAAACATAGATGCCCTGTGAACTTTTACTACAAAAGATTAGGAACTGGGCAAGTTTAGACACCTGCAGTATTGGGCAGCAACTGAGCGGGGGTTTGGAGAATTGCAGTGGGGCCTGATTATGGGATTTAGGCACCTAAAGTGGCAGTTAAGCAGCTAACCCCTTTTGTGGATCTAGCCCTTAGTACTCTGCAAGCTGGGGTGCAAATCTGCAGTGCACCAGCCTGCTGCACACTAGCTGGCTGCCTGGCCACTGCTACCATGCACTAAAAGTTCCCTCATGCTCTTTTTGTATGTCAACTTACACACCAGTGTGCTGTGCACTAAATGGCCATGTGGCCAAGCCTCTCGTCTTCTTTTGCCTCAATGCTTGCAGCCACCTCCTCTTTTCTGATCTCCCTGCTTCTTACCTCATGCCCCTAAATGATCTAAAATGGGGCTGTAAATGCCATCTTTGGCTACTGCTACCTGACCATGCGAATCCCTTCAGATTGCCTCCTCTTCCTTCTCCTACCTTTTAGCACTGCGCTCTCATGATCTTGTTTAATCTCTGTTCTCAGTTCTTTCTGCTTTCTTTCTGATCGCTAGGCTTCTCCCGTGCCACTCACCTGGACCTCCTATCAGTATTTACTTCTCCTACTCTCTTCTTTGTACCTTCTTCCACGAGACTTCTTCCTCTATGCTTATTTGCCACATGATCTACTCTCCATTCAAATCACTCTATAAAATACAGGCCTATGAGATCTTTAAATGGTGATCCATAAAGTACTGAAACGTCATACTGTGGCCCTTGTGGATATAGCCTTAAAATATGGCTTGTCTTTACACAATACATAATGGGCCAAATCTTATGCCCATTGAAATCAAATGGCAAAATTCTCCTGGCCTTCCAGGGGAGCAGAAGTGGCTCAAATCTGAAACTTGTCCCATAGCCTTTGAGACTGTATGTATTCATGACATGCAGCTGGATAAAGGAATTTGTGCAAAAAGTTACAGTAGTGGCAGGAGCATGACATTTCAACTACAACCGTGATGGCACTCTTCCTCAGTTCTTTAATCAACACAGCAGCTGGCAGAACAGGGTTGTAGTGGAATAGACTGTGTTCAGAAAAGCAATAATGTATCTTGCATTAGGTATGATCACAAATTTAAAAAAAAACACTTCAACACCAGGCTACCATTGACCTCCAAATTTTAATTGCACTACTTACCTTCCTTGTAACATTATATTTGGGAACAAAACATCCTAAAAAGGTGGTGTTATAATGAGATTTATCCTAGTGGGACACAACATTGTTGGGGCCAAGGTACAAGAGCCTTATATTAGACAGAAAAAGAGTGAGCATTTCTTTTTGCCTTTATAATGAGGGTGAAATTCAATTTATCCATTGTGTAACCTCATTTAACCATAGAAAATGTTGTTGAGAACTAAAAGATAAAATATAGATCTACTGTTCTCCCCCCCACACACTTGATCTTTTGTGTTTGATCATAAATGCACATTGTGAAAAGATGTCTTATACCTCCAAGCTAACACTGTTTGCTACTCATTAGTGATTTATAAATGATATTTTCTCCCTGGTGACATATCTTTTGATATGATTCTCTAATAATAACATCCACCAATATTAAAATAAGAACATCCCCATGTATTGTGATCACCTTCAACCACATTTCCTCACTAAAATTAAATTTTAGCATACCAACTGATATTGTATGCATATATTTGTCTACCATCATTATAAATCTCCTAAGGGTCTCTATAAAATGATAGTTTTGCCTCTTTGCAGTAATTCTACCTAATGCTCCAAAGCAAGAAACTAATTACATGCTGACTTTTCACTAACTTTGATCTTTCAAATACCATACTATGGAGTTTCTATAGGTAATCATATAATTACAATACACTAAGTGGGATGAAATTAGCCATCAACCTTTTTTATTATTATTTAAATTGCATTAACTACTTTTTATAAAAACATTTAATTTAAAAAGTATATTAATCATTTCTTCAGTAGTTTGCTATTTATGATGCCCTACGATATAAGTTTGCTGATATAAGGTTTCAACCTAAAATCTAATTATATGCACTAATGTTTATAACAAATGTCTCATTATAACACAAAGAGCTTTAATGGAAGAGACTATGGTAAGAATTCTTTAAAAATATGCTTAAGGAAGGGCAAGGATAAACGATAGTGGTGTTAGGAAATTACTAAGATTACTCAAGGGAATCTTTGAGTCTGTAGGAAAAAAATTACTTCATTTGTATTTTCCCAATGACTTGGTATGATATTTCCTGTAAGAAAAATGGAAACCAATAGTTGCTTTCAGTTGAACTCTGTTACTGTATAAAAAAATCTTGGATTTCCTCTTTACAAAATATGAGTTTCTTACTTCCCAAATTCACATGTATTGGTAAGAAAGTTGGATTTTAAAGAAAACAAACTACTTTCAGTCTCTTTATGTTGTCTCAGAAATAACAGTGCTATTCCAGCGTCATACCCTTTGCATTTGAGTTGCTGTGTTAGTTCAGTAGTAAAGCCATAAAATCATCACATCGAAAATACTGTGAGCTACCATCCTCCACTCTGACTGTATTTCTTTCACACAAATGCAAATGTGCAATGACAATACAGCTCTCTCGCTCTCGCTCTCTCATTAGGTTCCAGGCCGACATGTCCTGCACACCTAAACATCCCCTTGATTTCAATGAAAAGTCTAGGGGTGAAATCCTGGCCCCACTGCAGTGTCAAAGCTCCCATTGACTTCAGAATTTCATCCTACACATGCAGGGAAGGCAGAGTTAATTGCATTTTATACCATGCCTATATCTATTTTATATCTTCTTGGAGTAAAGTGCTACTCAGCATGAATAAGCGTGGCAGAATCAAGTTCTACATAAAAACAGCTGATTTCATGAGCCAGCATGAAGCATTTACAGTTACAGAAGGAGAAATCCAAAACGGTCTCTGGTATAAGGGATGGGTACATGGTCAGGGCAGAAATAGATACTAGTGAACAGTTAATACATACATTCAGTAAAAAATTGGAACTTTAGGCCCAGCTTTGTATGAGGTGGCCTGTAAGTTGCACCACCCCAGGGATAGCTCTAGCAGACATTGTGCTTGGGTGGTGCAATTCACTCATGACTCCCCCTGCTCTGAAGGAAGGAGGGGTAGTAATTTGTAACTGTACCAGCACGAAATTATAACACCCTCTGCTTTGAATGCAGCTGCACTGACTGGTGTATTGGAATGAGAGTGCCAATGATCTGCCCCTGGGTTGAGTAACCGGGCACCCACTTACTCCTGTGTGCTCAGACCCAAGGTCAAGGTACCCTATGCAGGGCCACAAGGAGGTGTTCTTACTCTCTGGTGTGGGTCACAATCTACCTCTTTGGGAATACTTGATCTTAAACTCCCAAACCAGTGGAATATAATATGCCGTATTCTTGTTGCCATGAAGTTCCTTGCCAATGCCTCAACGGTACGGAAAGGAAACGTTGTTTGGGAAACAGAGCTTTACCTTTCCCACATCCCATATGTGTACCTTGTTTGTCTAATAACATTCAAAACCACAGAAAAATCTGAGTACCACATTCACTTTAAAGCTGAATAAACAAAATTTGTTTTGACTTAGCATCAATCATGTCATGTGATCCCAGGGCATAGCGTGTGCAAACGGCAGTTGTTTTATCTGGAGCTTCCACCTTTAAAAAATTCAAAACAGTAAAGTTGTTTATTTGACCCAGGTCCTGACCCTCAGACTTCGGCACTGTATTCTGACAAAGTGAAAGAAAGAAAACACATTTTGCTTCTTAACTGTTGTGACATAAAGGAAACCTGGTTTCTTGAGAGACTTTTAACAGATTCCTTGCATTTAAAATGTTACAATGGGAACCTTATTTTATTTTTAATTTTTTTACAGCAACTAAAGGAAGAAAAGTGCTTACTTGGTATTACACATGATAGTAACTCTCATTCTGAGGAGTTGCAGACACGGTATGTGCTTTCAACTTTGGGAATTGCATCACTTAAGAGCCCCGTGGTTAAAAAGATGAAGTCAGACAGATAATAAGGAATAACAGTGTGAAAGCGATGTATAAAAGACATTTGCACAGATCCTGTTAACAAATGATGGGCTTACGAATATTCTTTTCATGCACTGACATGAAAATTTATGACAACATGTTTTTTTTTCCACAGAGCACAACTTTTTTTTAAAAAAAAAATTCTTCCAGAGATAAATAGGTGATGTGAACAATGTCCCAAAATAACACCACTTCACTTTGTATTTATACCCGTACAGATGTGGATCTTTGGTGCATTTTTATTTTCAAACATCAGGAATGTGGAAGCACACTCGATTGGGTGCCTAAATAACTTCAAGGATCCGGGCCTGAGAGATTGGGATTATTAAGCATCGTCACGAAAAATTCCTTTTTTAAAGCATGTATGTGTAATGTTCTGGAAAAAATTATTGTTCATCAGGAACTCCACTCTGCATACACATTTTTCTTTCATAAACTTACGGTTGTGATGACTTAACTTCATAATGTTGAGGACAAACTTTCCAAATTCAGCACCTATCCAGGAAGTCATAGGCTGGCTTTATGGCTAAGGTTGAGGCCTGGAAGTCAGGAGATATGGATTTTATTCCTAGCTCTGGCACAGAATTCCTCTTCATTTTGTGCAACTCATTAAATCTCTGTTTCCTCATATATTAAAGGAGATGATAATAATTACCTCATATCTAAAGATGGTGTGAGGCTAACCAACCTAATGTTATTAAAGTGCTTTGCAATCTGCAGGCACACAAACATAAGCACTGCCTTAATGAATCAGAGTTGCACGGTTTATCCAGTCTAGTTCCCTGTTTCTGACAGTGACCGGTTCCAGATGCTTCAGAGGAAGGTGCAAGATTCCATGTCATGGACAATTTTGGAATAATGGGCCAAAAAGACAAAGGTTCTTCCTAACTGCTGTCATTTAGTGGTTGATTTAAGCAGGCTCATTTGAAATCTCTCCTCATAAATGTCAATGGCTCTATTCATTTGCTCTTCAAATTTCCTCTCAGTCTTTCAGTTTATCTTTTTCCTGCCATTGTTTATACTCTCTTCAGTGGGAGTTAGATCTTCATTTTCGGAAAGATGACTGGATAGCTCCAATAGCCTCTATCCATATGGTTTTGTTCTTGTCTTCCTGCTTCCTTGCTTTTATTTAGTAGTATGTGTGCCCTCTGTGATTCTGTTTTCATACCAAGTAGCTGCAACAGAAACAGAGCCTACCTATAATGAGAACACTGATAGGACATCATCAAGAAGTATACAGAAAGGACCCACATGAAAATGGGATGAGTGAAGACCCCCAGAAAAAAAATGGGGTCCATTTTCCTCAAGATCAAAGTGGATCTTAACTTCTTCCTTCCTGGTTTACATAGGGCTGGGAGGCTCATCTCTGCTATAAGTCGGAAGTAACGCCATTCACATTAATGGCGTGTCGTGGGTGCAAATTAGCTCGGGATCAGCCTGACGAAGTCTCTCCACCCCACCGATTGGTGTGCAGTTAATTATATTTGGATGAAGAATTCTAATAAAGCTGTGACCTTTAATGCCAATTGGTGGTTTTAATTTTGATTCAGTCACCTCGCTATGAGCCCTTCTCATGTGTGAGCATCAAGCGAGGCCACTGTGCATATTTACACACAAAAACCAAATATGGGCACAGGGAAGCTTCCCGTGGGGTGAATGCATATATTGTAGATCTTAAAAAGAGATTTGTACATTACTGGATTCTGAAGTGAATAAAAGTGCATAAATTCCTAAGAATCAAAGATATGTCAAAGGGGAAAAAAAAGGCATTCAGAAGTAGAAAGCAACCCCCACAGCTCATGAATAGCCTAATTATGTGAGAGCCCCACAGGCAAATGCAAAGTTACCAACACAATTGCCTTTGGAGCTCACGGAGGGGTCAGATGCTACCCTCTGAATATTATCTTCTGTAGCATAACACCTGGGTCCTGTTCTTAGGGGTGCCATTCAAAACACACAACAAGGGATAGTCCGAGGCAGTGAGAGCGCACAGGAACTCCATGTGGATTTTTTTTAATGTTGGTATGTTTGAGACTCTTCTGTCTTTTCTCATTGTAACACTTCTGTTCTTAGCACAAACACGTTCTCGAAACTGATAGGACCACTTTGCCTTAACTCGCCACTCTCTGCATAGCTGTAAGAACTCCCTGTAGCTCCTGCATTCTTGTAGGATTAGAGACTAAATGTGAGAGGCACGGTACTGAGACAGGAAACATTTATTAAAAATAGAAATAGTTCATGTAACGCGCTGGCCCGATGTGTCTGCGTCTTCTGCTTTGTGGCCCAGCGACAAAAAATAGCTGCCTGCCACTGTGTGCAGCTAACAAATCTAGTCCTCAAAGAGAACAGGAGGACTTGTGGCACCTTAGAGACTAACCCATTTATTTGAGCCTAAGCTTCCGTGGGCTACAGGTGCCACAAGTCCTCCTTTTCTTTTTGCGGATACAGACTAACACGGCTGCTGCTCTGAAACCTAGTCCTTTAACTCAAGTAATAGAGGTCTCTTTTTGGAGCTAGAAGGTCCAGATTCAGTCGACCCAATAGAGGGGTCACTAGCTTTAAGAAGATAGCCATGCTGTCCTGTGCTGCAATACAGTCATATCTCACATGACATTTAGGGATAGCTTAGGAAGGCATCTGGATAGGATTTTTCTATATGCAGCCATCTTTCATCCACTTGTTGTCTGTGTGGTAGGGACCTTGTCTTCTCATGTGTGTGTACAATGCCTAGTGTTTTCTTAGGCGCTATAAATACAGAGCACCACCAGGGCTAGAATCACAAGGGACTCAGCCATTGCAAGGTTCAGTGTTTAGGCACCAGTCCACCCAGTGGTAGCCATAAAGCCTGCGTTAGGCACATAGCTCCCTATACAATGTATGGGAAGAGATAGGCACCTAAGGATGGGAGACACGAAAGCCAGCATGCTGAGTGGGGAGCCAATAGCAGACACCAAGGAGAGTGGGTCCTAAGCCCCACATTTCTCAGAGAGTTTGGTGCCTAGTTTCACTTGGGCTTTACAGCAGGGAAAACTTTCCTGGAGTCAGGGGCCTATGGTGTTTCTTGCAAGAAAGGCAGCAGTGCACGCCTAACTGCATATGAAAGGGCCAGAGGAGGATGTCTCCTTTATAACCTTTAGCCCATTGGTTAGGGCACTCAGCTGGAATGTGGCAGAACCCCCGTTCAATCCTCTGTTGCCTGTTAAAAAGGGATGTGAACATGGGACACCCACTTCTCAGGTGAGTGCCCTAACCACTGGACTATAGAGTTGTTCTCACCTACTTTGGCCTAGTGCATACTTACTGATTTAGGTATTTCACACACAGTGGAACAACTTCAACAGGAGACACTGAAAACCCCACACCAAAATATCATAGACTCATGTAGGGCTAGGAGAGACCTCAAGAGATAATCTAGTGTAGCCCACCGTGTTGAAGCATTACCACGTAAACCTGGACAGGTGATGTCCCAACTGTTCTACAATACCTCCAGTGAGTGGGGTTTCACAACTTCCTTTGGAAGCCTATCCCAGAGCTTAACTATCCTTCTAGTTAGAAAGATTCCTCCTAATAGCTAATCTAAATCTCCCTTGCTGCAGATTACTTCGGGTCCTGTCTTCAGTGGACAAGTGATCACAGTCCTCTTTATAACAGCCTTTGCCATATTTGAAGCCTAGCATTTTCCCCAACACCTCCCATGCTTCTTTTCTCAAGACTAAACATGTCCAGCTTTTTTAACCTTTCCTCATAGGTCAGGTATTTTTAAAGCTTTGATCATTTTTGTTGCACTTCTCTGGACTCTCTCCAATTTATACACATCTTTCCTAAAGTATGGCACCCTGAATTGGACACAATAACCCATCTGAGACCTACCAGTGCCAAGTAAAGCGGGACAATTACCTTCTGTGTGTTACATACAGCACTGCTGTTAATGCTAGTAGCCTTTTTAGCAACTGCATCACATTGTTGACTCATATTCAATTTGTGCTCCACTATAACTACGTTTTAGTCACGTGTATTTTTAGTAAAAGTCATGGACAGGTCATCGGCTGTAAACAGAAATTTACGACCTGTGACCTGTCCATGACTTGTACTATATACCCCTGACTAAATCTTGGGTGCTTGGGGGGAGTGGCCGGAGGGTGCTGGAGGTGCTCTGGGGGCTGCCTGGGGGGGGCCCCACGGGTATCTGGGGGCAGCCCGGGGATGCCATGGGTGCTCTGGGGGGAGGGGGTGGTGCGCGGCCTGGATGTGCCGAGGGTGTGGGGGAGGAGGGTGACGTACGGCCTGGGAGTGCTGTGGGTTCTGGGGTGGGAGGGAGGCCAGGTGGCGCCGTGCTGCCCAGGACACCCACGGGTGCTTGGGGGGGGGCGGGCTCGCGGGTGCTGGGGCGGGGGAGGCCAGGCGGTGGCACGTGGCCCAGGATGCTAGGGTGCTAGGAAAAGGGGAGGGGCAGGGTGGCGGCATGCAGCCAAGGACCCCACACAGGTGCTGGGGGTGGGGAGCGGGCAGTGGCATGCAGCCTGGGACCCACGCAGCTGCTGCTGGGGAGTGGGGGTGTGCGGCAGCCCAAGACTTTTCCACCTGTGGCCCAGAGCCAGCCACACTGGCTGCTGAAGAAGTCAGGGAGGTCCCAGAAAGTCATGGAATCCATGTCCTCTGTGACAGACATGGAGCCTTAACTATAACCCCCAGATCCCTTTCAGTGGTACTACTGCCTAGCCACTTAGTCCCTGTTTTGTTGCTTTGTATTTGATTTTTCCTTCTTAAATCAAGTACTTTGCACTTATCTTTATTGAATTTCGTCATGTTGATTTCACACCAATTCTCTAATTTGTCAAGGTCACTGTCCTCCAAAGTGCTTGCAGCCCCTGACATAGCTTAGTGGTTAGGGCACACACCTGAGGGATAATGGACCCTTGTATAAATCTCTTATCCTCATTAGGGAAATGGGGGCAACTGAAATGGGGTCTCCCACATCCTGGTGAGTGAGTGTCCTAGCCACTAGGCTAAAGGTTATAAGGGAGGCTGGTTTGTGTGGAGCTGGGTAGACTCTGAGAACACCTACTGGATTGAGCCCCAGAAGCACGATAGTCCAGGGAATGCCCTGTCTGAGGATCCAGCTGGGGCTTTGGTGTGAGCCAGGCTGGGTGGGTAGCTATGTGTATGTGTACTCCGTGAAACATAGGCACCTTCAGGCTCAGACAGGTGTTTTGTGAATGCCTGTGCTGGTGCCTAAATTTGGGACTTGGGTGCCTAAAGTGGCTCTGTCCTTTGTTCCCTTCTCTTCATGCTTTCAAGTCTTGCTCTTCCATGTGGCTTCAATTCCCATCTCTACATGGCTGACCTGTCTCGCTCCATCTAAGACTGTATCTCAGCCACTCTCTGTGGGTCTGTGTCTCTTCCTTTCCTTATCTTAACCAAACTGACCACCTTGTGCTGAATCCTCAGGTGGTGTAAATCAGCCTCATTCTCCTGAAGTCAATGGGGCTATCCTGATCTACACCAGCTGAGGATCTGGCTCCATGTCTTCCCACCATGCTCTCCCCATCTCCCTTTTATGTTGATAACACCACCATCTTCCCCATCAATCAAGCCTATAACCTTGGAGGAAACTTGATATCTTCTCACTCTTCACCCACATATCCAAGCTGTAGCTATACTTCCTCCTCCACAACATTTCTAAGTATCCAAAGAGCCAAAATTATTGTTCAGACCCCTATCATCTCCTGTAATAACTACTGCAGCCTTCTCTCTCGCCTCAGACATGCACATTGTGCTATTCCATTCAAATGCTGGGGCTAAGATTATCTTCCTGGACCCTCATTCTGACCATTTCATTCTCCTGCTCTGAATCGTTTCACTGGCTCCCCCTGAACCACTGAATCAAGTTCAAAGCAATTTAACATCCTCACCTTCAAAGCCATCCAGAGCTCTTGACTTACCCACTCTTCTCACTTACCTTATTGGCCTCCATATTATTGCCCACTCTGCTCTGCTAATGAGGCTAATCTTGTCTATCCACTTGGAAGCATCTCCGCCAAGCATATTGTTCCTTCTTCTATACTATCCTCCCTAAGTGTGGAACCATCCTCCCTAGATGCATATGTAAAGCCAAAATACTTCTTGAAAATCACTCTTCAAGACCCATTTCTTGTATGATGCCTACTAGTAATTAACAGCTAATTAAGGGTAGGTTATAAGATAGACAGATATGGCTGATGACCATTTGTTTATATTTTATAAAACAATGTCCAAAATATGTAATGGGTGTATATAATATTTAAGCTCCTTCAGTTTACACCGATTTTTACTGAAAAATGTCCAGATATTACAAAAAGTATTTCAGTTTTTTGTATCATTCAAATAGAAAAAAAATGTTTTATTAGGAAAACACAATACAGTGCATGAGATATATGTATTACGATAATACATTAATACATTAATCTGTGTGTATATGCAAAGCTGCCTGTTGAAATAAGGCGATGATACACACACACAAGATACACACAATAAACAAACAGGCACGCACACAAGCTCTGAAGTGCCTGCACATCTGAAGGTACCGATGAATCTCACACCTACCATGTACACATCTCAAGCTATATGACATATTAAAATGGGAAGAAAACGAAAATCTGTATCATAATACATTTCAGCAAACAAGGAAGTATTGGAAAGTTTAAAAAAAACAAAATCAGGAGAAAAGGAAGAAGTTGAGTGTATACGCTGCAAATAGTGTGGCCCAATTATTAAATGTAAATATTTATAGGTTTATATACAGGGAACTGTTTATTCAAATGCAAAGTTTTATTTGGGGATTAGAGATATATTGTTTTCTTAAACTGAGAAGTGGCATTGTGTTTTGAGTTCTGTTTTAGTTCTTCAGCAAATCACACTGATGAACAGAATTCAAAGCATTAATCTACTGAATACTTTCCCCCAGTCTTTCTGTCCACCAAAATAAGCCCTGGTATTTACCCAGAAAAATTATTAATAGTTGTTTGCACTGATTTTCACCTGTTTTTGTTGTTGTGGCAATAAACACAGATAAATTCCAAGGGAAAAATAAAATAAAAAACTGAAAACAAAGGGCCCTATTAATATTGTGTACATATCCCACTCCATATGGAATCTTCCCCAGTCCTGGTGGTGGTGTTGCTCATTGTCGGAGACTATGAGCGCCTTAGAACAAAGAGCGTCTCTTCTATTTGCTAATTCATGCCCTGAGCTTCATGTCGAAGCAGGAACACAAAGAAGAGCAACAACTCCCCATCCATCCCTCTGTGAGCGAAACTGTTCTGTGTGCCCACTACTCCTGGGCAGGAGTGAACAGGGAATGCGTCTCCTGCTAGCTCCAGACTTCCCGTTCACTGATCAGTGTAGCTCCGCCAACACTAAGGGAGTAGTCATTTGTTGCTGGAGGAGGCCTCTAGAGAGAGAAGGGTGGAAATTGTGGCTCACTGATTGTGATACTCCTGGGGCAGTACAGCAACGTGCTGACCTTACTTTGGGATAGTAAAAGAAATGCACTGGGTAGATCTATATGTTTGTACAGCACCCGGAACAATGCTGATTGTGGTCTGTGGGCACTACCACAACAGAAATAACATGCTGAATAACGTAAGTGCAAAGTTGTCATCTTATTATTACTTAATAAAGAAGAGCCATTTATCCTATTAGACAGTAGCCTGTTTTTGTGTTTGCTGTGCTGGGATCTATGAATATCATATGGTTTTAGAATTTACAGTCTAATTTGATTCAAAATTCATTTCTCTCTGACAGAATCTAAAGTGATTCAGTATATGTGGTTTTAACTAAAATAATATTTTGTTAGACTCTAATATGATGTTAATACCCATATGAGACAGGGTAATACCATTCAGTGTTCATCTTAATTAACTAACATTAACTATCATTAGACTTTTATATGGTACAATGCACATTACTTCATAACTTCAACACAGATCACATGCAGCTAGATTATAATGCATAATATCAATCATGGCTTTCTCCAGGCTTTCCTAGCACCTAGCTTTCATTTTAAAAGTTAAGGTCAATCTTAAGTGTTACACTTCAGCTGAAAAAGTTAAAATCAATGTTAATTAACAATGTTAATTAAATGTTAATCAGTTAAATGAAAGCATTTTTCATCCATTTCCCCAATAAACTATGGCCAGGTAATCTTACATACATTGTGTGAGATGTCATATAAATATGCCATCACCCCTGGGATCCTAATAGGATTGCTTCATATGCAAAATTATCTGTGCAACTGCCAGTCACAGAGTTAATCAGGCCTTATGGTCATTCAGGCCTTGTAACATTTTGGTTGGTTCATGTTAAAGTTTTACACTTCACATTGACTTCTTAGAATACCATATGAATGTATTACCTTCTTTAATACAGAACAAATAGCTTAGATATCTATATCTATCTATTTACACACACACATACACACACACACACACACACATATCTTTGTTAAGATTAGTTGTATATATGTATATCTTAACCTTATGATACTGCATCCAATAGTTCAGGTTGATTTTCTATATCTCTATTACAAATGAATAGATGTACAGCATATAAAATAGAAGAAAAAGGTAAAAGAGGAAGTTACTTCACAACTTAGCAAGTGTTTGTGCTTAAGCTTAGCAAGTTAGCTGTAGTAGTTACTCAGCCTATGTGAAACACAGAAACAGCATCTGCTTTTTCATAGGTTTTTAAGGCTCAAACCTAAATTATGCCAGGAATTCTGGGCTATGTGTGGATGTCTGTGACATTATTGTTGTTAATAAGCTCCATATTTTCTGTATCACCGCTAAATGTGTATAGGCTGGGCATTTCTCCATCCACCCAATGTAGGGATATTCATCTCATTCATAGATTGTCTGGAATATAGCTTTATGTTACACCCTACCCCAGGACCTGTACAATCAGAGTAGCATCAGGCTAAAATGCAAATGTGTACAATCTAAAGAGTATTGCTAAAGCTTATTCTCCCTCAAGTTCAGAAATGTTTTACGAGCTACAGGGTGTGCTGTGCCTGCTTGGCAGGTTGGGAGGTTTTTAAACAAGAGACAATTCTTCTAATTCTTTAAAAGTACTGCTTACAATCAATTTTATCTGTAATCTATGCTCAAGCTGGCATTTGGTCAAAGCCATACTTCCTGGCATGTTACTGAGATGGTTCTTTTGGCTGAATGTTAGACACCTCTCCTGCCATGTAGAACGTCTATTAACAAAAATAAAATATAACAACACAGAGACATAATAGGCCTGGGGGAAGAGCATCCCACATGCTCATCTACTTTGAAAAGCGTCCATGTAAAAATGGCACCCTTCCTAGTCAACAGATCTGCCTGTGCGTGTATTCAGAGCCACAGCTACTTCTTTTATTGACAAAAATAAGTTATTTTCCTACCTTTTACTCTTCTTAGCACTGCAGGGCCAACTCAGCTAGGGGAGAGTGAGCTAGATTCTATACCAGTTTGTGCAGCATCAATAGTCTAATCAGTTACACTTATGCAAACGCATTGAGGGCAATGGTTCTTTATATATCACCAAGCACTTAACGTGACCTGCAGAAATTCTGTTACAGGTGTAAGGCTCAACAAGCAAAGCGCCCACATTGACTCTCAGATCCTAGGTTGAGTTTGCGGGGCTGGCAGCTCGTATAAACATCTTACTTGTAAATGTGAGCATGGGTGATATGGAAATCCATGAGACACACTAAGTGCAGATGTCCACAGTGCCATTTTCACATACTCAGAGAACTGCCGTTCCAGGGCTGAAGAAGCAGCTTCATTATTGAATGGATTTGCAGAGCGCCACAGAATAATCCCAACAGCATCTGAATGGGGTGAGGAGGGGTCGAGCCATAGCTCTGTCCCACCTACGTGCTGGCCAACAGAGCTGGTTGGCCACAGTGGAGGAGAGGAGAACTATTCTGGAGCCATGAAGATATTGCCTCATGCAGTTTGTGTTCTTATGTTAGCAGGTGTCCAGGTTGAGTCTCTTGGGCACCATGCAATGGGAAAGTGGTTCTTCAGCTCTCCCTTCCCATCTGTCTTCTGTCAGAGACTGGCTTCTCCTCTTCAGCTCTCCTCCCTTTTTGGTCTCCCAGACACCAGTCTGTCCAGAGAGGGAGAAGACATCTCTCTATTCCCCGGTCTCCTTCTCTTGCTGAATCCTGCATGGAAAGTGCAGGAAATTGAAAGGGTAGTTCTCCTTTCTCCGGACGTGATTCTCCACTATCTAGTACTTTGTTACATTCGTTTAACCCCGTGGAATGTGAGTGCATATGGTGCATGTCAAATGCTACCAACTCAAAATGGCAGGTGTAAATGGACTACACAAGGTGCAAGCAATGAAAGATCAAGCCTTCTGTCTCCTATTCCTCTTCTAACAAGTGCTGGGAATGACCCCAGAATGGCTTTTCACCTTCCCCTTGCTCAGGATTTGGGGAAGAATGAATCTCAGAGCAGCTCCTACACAACTGATTGGTGAATTTGCTCAGTGTTTCCTGTGTTGAATCAGGGCATTCTGGGAAAAGATCTTTGGACCAGCCTCTGCCTTGCAAAAAAGTACCTCAGAGCCATAGTTTCAGGATTACTACTTTATATAGCAATGCGTTTAAAAGGTTTGAACACCCAGAGTAGTTTTAATAAACCAGCCATTATAAATAATGGGTTGACCAGTATATCATGCAGTCAGAAAATGTGAGAAAGTATTTATAATCTATATAATCATTTCTAAACTGTCTTTAACATTGAATTATGCAGCATATACATGACTAAACATTAGGCAGTACAAAACAAGGTAATGCAATAAAATTATGGGACTTCTAATGCATTATTAGACTAAAAATACACCTTATAAAGTGCCAGCGCACTTTTGCTCATGAGTCTTCATAATAATCAAGACACACTTTTGGCCCAATCCTGCACAGATGCAGATGAGGGGGGGGAAATTCACCTCAGTGCTGAGGGCCAGCACAATGCCTGTGAATCTCTTAAAATCTGCTTAAACCCTCAAAATGAGGAATAAGGCACACCCTAGCACTTGCACTAGCCCCTTTGCACAGGGGTCAACTGCACCCTGTGAGAGAGCAATGCAAGTGCTGCTGGACGTGATTCTTTGCCATTCCCCATTTAATGAGGTGAAGAAAGTTGAGGGTAGCTGGTGCTGCCAGCTGGCGAGCTCCCGAGAGCATGGTGCCTAGCTGATATCATGAGGCACTGAGCAGCTGCCTGCAAGAGGCTCCTTTTGGTTAAAAATCACTGAAAGCATTTTTTGTGACTGTAGCTGGACCTTAATTATTGGGCCAGATTGCAGCTGTGGGATTGGCCCTTAAAAATGGGAGGTCTGTAAGATGAACCAGAGTTGGTTGGAAAAGTTCTAATGAAACTCTGCTCCTTGAAGTCTTTAAACCACAATTTGAGGACTTCAATAGCTCAGACACAGGTGAGCGGTTTTTCGCAGGAGTGGTGGGTGAAATTCTGTGGCCTGCGTTGTGGAGGAGGTCAGACTGGATGATCATAATGGTCCCTTCTGACCTAAATATCTATGAATCTATGAATGGAATTTGCCCATTTGGCAAAATCAGAAACTTTTGCAGAGCGGTTCCAATGTTGTGAATTTCTAACAGAACCCAGGCAGTAAATGGCCAACTCCCATGCCTAGCTCCTTGACAGCCTGAGCTTCCCCGATCTGCAGTCTGCCCTAGAGGGAGGCAGTGGGGATGGGGAGGGAGACCCCAGAGTTTCCCTGGTCCCTGGCTCTGAGTTAGCCAGCTAGGTGGATTGTCCCAGAGCTGGGACTCCATTCCCTTTCACAGAACATTTCGGAATTTTTGGTTTTCACTCCTAATCTCGAAGCCAAATTTCAAAATATTGGAATCCTCTGCAAAATGGAATCACCTTTGTCCACACAGTTCTAAGAGGCAACACCCCAGAAATAACACCAGCAGACACTGTTCCTCAGATGCATCCCTCTGAGGGCATGTCTACACTGCAAAGAAAAACCTGCAGTTCTGAGTCTCAAAGCCCATGTAACCGGACTAGGACTCGGGCTTGAGGGGCTTGGGCTGCGGGGCTAAAAACAGCAGTGTAGACATTCTGGTAGCAAGTATAAGGCTTGCAAATCTGTGTAGCCATTACAGGAGCCATCAAGGCTTCTTATTCCTGCACCTCCACTTCACTGTGCACCTGCCTTTGGACCTCAGTAATTAATAATAATGATGACTGAAAGTGTAACTACTACCAAATAATGAGAGACTTTAAGCTTTAAGACCAGCTTCTGAAAATGCATCCTTGAAAGTCAATCTGATTTAATCTTTGAACACATTTGAGTTTCCTCATTGTTACTCCTAGACCCGTAATGAGCTGTTCACCAGAATCCTGAACTCAACTACGTGAGCCCCTTTAGCGTTCCGGTTCCTCACCACTGGGTGAGGGTGAAGGAATTTGTCGAGGGCTGGAATGAAGGAACAATCATTGAAATAGGGCAGGGGTGCTGGGCGGGGAGCTAGCGTTCTGATTGGTTATATGAGATGCATTCACTGGAGACAGCAGGAATGGGAGCTGTGTATTGCTTCTGGGAGTAGGGAGAAAAAAGGACGAGCAGGATCTGTAGTTTTAAATCATTTTGTTAACTGGGGATCTGAAGCTGTAAGAGGTGGGGAATGGTCAAGTAAAACAGCATTTTGTGTTTAAATTAGTGTATTAATCGGGGATCAGCATGGAATAATGCAGCTGGGACATGGAAGGCCAAAGGGAGAACAAGCTTTTTTTGGATCATCAATTTATAACATGCCTGTTTCAGAGTTCCTTTGGTTGAGACCAGTAAGGAGGGCATTTTTAAGACACAGCAAGTCAAAGCTGCTCTTAGGTTTAAGATGAACTTTTTGGTGCTTTAAGAACTGTTAAAATAAAGTGGACATCTTGCTCCTGGGGGGAAATTTTTTGAGGGAGCTGGGTTTTTTTTTCATTACATCCTCTTCCTCTCAGTACTGATGTACCATTGTATGATCTGTTACATTTGTCTCTTCATTTTGGAAATCTCCATCCTCTTTGATGGCAAAAGCTGTCATGTTCTCACATCCAGAGGGATAGGCATGGCAAATGAACTATCAATCCCCAAACCAGATAAAAATGGGGGTGAGTCAGTAAGAAGAAATTTAGTAGAAATGATAACATTTTGCAAAAATGAAAAAATTACGTTTACTATACATAACAGTAAAACAAAAACAACCCACATCTCTTTTATTGCTCTTGCAATTGAATAAGGAAGAGCTAACATTTTCACAATAGTATACAATATAATTCTTTGGACAGCAGTTTGTTTTCCTTTTAAATTCAATTTGTTTTATATGTCTAAGAAATATATCAATATTTCTGTCAAAGCCTTTGCATGGCCATTAGAACAATACCAATGTTTATTTTTATGTCTTTTCAAAACTGTTATACTCCACCATTCAGAGTTACCTTGTTTCTTTAAGGAAACTCTTAAACTTACTGCCTAACAGTATCTGGCAGATTCTATTTTGCAATAATAAAATAAAATAAACAACAATAATAATAACATAAATAATAATAAAACATGGAAAATATATACAAAGTGTCTCAAACATCTTTTATGGTTGAGAATATACAAGGCAGGATTTTTTTCCATTCAAGAAAACATATCTTAGTAATGTCCCTGTTTAAGACATCAAAGTTCAGTGTGTTAAATATAGGATTTCCCAATCCCAGTCTCAGCAGAACATACAAGGATGATGCATACAGCAAAAAATGCAGTTACCTTCACTTTAGTGTACTTTTTCATCTGTGGATTAAGTTGTCTTCTTGACTGTTTTTGCTATTTGATATGACCGGCATGCTGATGAAACCTATTTTTGGGTTACAGTGCATGAAACTTTTGGCTGCAGACATGGAGCTTTTCTGTCTGATGCCACAATCTCAGCTAAAATAACAAAGAGATTCAGTAATATACTGGGTCAGTAATACCAAGGATCTCAGGGTAAAATTCACCCTTGGTCTGTAGAGGGCCAGCAAGGCCTATGTAACACTTCATAGTTTCAGAGATTGTAAGGCCAGAAGTGACCAGTGTGATCACACAGCCTGACCGCCTGCATAACACAGCCTTTAGAATTTCACCCAGTCGTTCCAGCATCAAGGCCAATACTGTGTGATGGGGCTTACGTGGGGTTTAGGCCTTGTTTTGGCACTCTGCGCAGGTGAGAAACTCCCTCACCCCCCTGAACTCAAACCCAAGGTCTATGGGTAAATCCAGTCATTGAGAAGGCTAAGCTTTCAATTTTTCTTCACTGGCAGGGAAACTCCACGCTTCAGATGTGCTACTTCCACACAAAAAATGTTGTGTTCCTTTTCATCAATGTAAATCACAAATCCAAGATGGCAAAACATTTTGACTAAGGTTATGGAAGAATTTATTTCTGTAAAACAAATTAATCCCGAATCAAGATCAAGCTTTTTTCCTCATTTTTTTCTCCCCTTCCCAACCCCCACATTGGGACTTTCTCGTGCAATTTTTAAGGTCAGTGTCCAAGCTGCAAGCTCACTATTGATGGTGAACTTTACATAAGATTTCCCATACTGAGTCATATCAATGCTCCATCTAGCCCACTATCCTGTCTTCTGACAGTGGCCAGTGTGAGATTCTTCAGAGGGAATGAACAGAACTTTGTGAAATTTATTAAGTGATCCATTCCCTGTCATCCAGTCACAGCTTCTGGCAGTCAGATGTATAAGGACACCCAAAGGTGGGGTTGTCTCCCTGACCATCCTGGGTAATAGCCATTAATAGGCCTATCCTCCATGAGCTTATCTAATTCTTTTTTTTTCCACCCAGTTATACTTTTGGCCTTCACAACATCCCCGGCAATGAGTTCCACACACTGACTGTGTGTTGTGTGAAGAAATAGTTCCTTATATTTGTTTTAAACCAGCTGCCTATTAATTTCATTGAGTGACCCCTGTCTTTTGTGTTATGTGAATGGGCAAATAACTCTTCCCTTATTCTCTTTCTCCACAGCATTTTATAGACCTTTGTCATATTCCTATGTAGTCATCACTTTTCTAAGATGAACAGTCCCAGTCGTTTTAAGCTCTCCTCATACACAAGCTGTCCCATCCCCCTAATAATTTTTGTTGCCCTTCTCTGTACCTTGTCCAATTCTAATATATCTTTTTAAAGATGAGGTGTCCAAAACGGCACAGAGTATTCAAGATGTGGGCATATCATGGATTTGTACAGTGGCATTATGATATTTTTTGTCTTATTATCTATCCCTTTTCCAATGGTTCCTAACATTCTCTCAGCTTTCTTGGCTGCCGCTGCACATTGAACCGATGTTTTCAAAGAACCCTATGCAATGACTCCAAGATCTCTTTTTTGAGTGGCAACAGGTAATTTAGACTCCATGTCTCTTTAGACTCTTCATTTATAGTAAGGCCCTCATGTTAAGGAGTATCCAGGATGAGAGCTGGCCATGCATTAGAATGGCATGTTCTGCTCTGCTGCCATGGAATAATGATGGGATTGTGGAGCAGTAGGGCCTAGCTTGGCAGAAGACCCAGAAGCATGGTGTGCTCAGAGTGATACAACAGATTTTAAATAATGTTGTGTAATCTCCTTTTGCCACATAAAGAGATGATCCTTCAGAAATGGTACCATTAAGAAAGGGGGAACATCTGGAATGGCGAGATTCCTTTCTGAGTAAACACAATCCTTAGGACAATGGCCCATTGACCAAGTCTCGTCTTATAGAAAATGTTTACAGTGGTATTGCATGACTCCCAGAAAGAAAGGAAACTACGAAGGGCAGAGAGTGATGATTTAAGGGACTAGTTAATCAAGCAAAAATATATGTCTAGGCTTTTCATTCTACCATTTGTTTTTCCTTTGCAGTGTTTTAATGGCATTTATTTCCCATAAATGAGTTCTGCAGAAGTTTAATTTTCAAATGGCAGAAACTGAACACACAAGTCAGAATTACTGCAAATAAGGGCCAGCTCCAGTGTGCAAGATACATTATAACATGTGAAAAGGGAGTGTTTGTTTTTAAAAGGTTTAAAATATTGTTTCTTTATTTTCCCCTCTAACTCTTGAGAACTTTGGCATTTGACTAATTTACCGTGCACTTAAGGCTGGTAGCAATATTGGAAAAGAAATATGATAATCACATGCTGCCACAAAGCATTCTATACCTCTCTCTGTTTTCCAGCTCTAGTTTCACATGTGTTGGTTCAATGGAATATTCAATAGACATTTATAGGAAATAAATTGAGAGATGAATGTAAACCATATGGCATCTGGAGGTTTATTTGTAAAGCCCCTGCATCAAAGCTCTCTCCAGATCACACCATATTAGCTATGTTTTTCCAGTCCAGCAGAATCAGGAAGGTAACCACAGACTTCCTTGATGGAAAACACATGAAAAACAGAGCAAATCTTAATATGTAGCTAGAGCAACTGTTCAAGTAGCATCATTTAAAAAAAATTTATTACTAATATGTAAGGAGTATTGTTTGGCAATGGATTCTAAACCAAAACCAAAAGTAAGTTAATTTGCTCAGCTTCCCCACCCCCTCAGTTTGTACAACACATAGACTATTAAGATGTACCAAACAATTTATACTGGGGTAATTAGTGTTTGTATTTTTAAGGTATTTTGGGCAATTAGAACCTTTCTTGAAGCCGAAATGCTGCATTGGATTTATATAGAGAAACTTTTTCCACAGAAAACATTTTATAGGCACTCACATTTGTATAAGTAATAAAAGCTATTGATTCAACAGAATGAAAAATTTATTCTCAACCTTATTTATTTTTGAAGAAAAAAATTTCAACCTCGAATGCTCTCTGTTTTCTCAAGTTTGACACCAGCCAGCATTACATTTGAAATTAAATTAAATTGTATTCTCATACAATATGTTATATAAATCATTATGAAGTGCCAAGAGCATGCACATATATTTTTTAAAAGTTTTCACTTACTTTCCAAAATAGTTTTCATTTTTCAATGTCAACCTTTTTCAGCCAGTCAGTTCAGCTGTAATGATTTTTGTGTTAAACTTCCTTGTCATTTGACTTTTTTTAAAAAAAATCACTCGTTTAATATTAAACCTTACACCTACTGGGCAGGTAAAGTACATGTAAGGTGCAATGCAAAGTACGCTTTAGCGCCCCCACTCCTGCTAACATCTATGCAAATGCTGACCTTGCTGCACTTCTCACAGTTCATGAAGCTTAGCACATGCCTAAGTCTCTGCAGCATGGTGGCCTTACATCAGTGATGGGCAACGTGCGGCCCGTGGCCCGCAGGTTGCCCACCACTGCCTTACATTGTTCAATGCAAGGTCCAGTTCAGGAAAACAACCCTGTTCAGGACAGCACTTAAGCTTAAACTTACCTTTGAAGTCAAAGGGACTTTAAGAACATGCTAAAAGTTAAACACTGAATTGAGGCCTCAGGGCCTGATTCAAAATGCACTGGTGTCAACATAAGTCTTTCCATTGACTTCAGTTGGCTTTGGATTACACTAACACCCAAGCTCAGGACAGCCTATTATTAGAATAATACATTACTTATAAAACCATTCCAGTCTTTTAAATCTCCTCCTTTGAATACACACATTTACACAATGACTACTTTAAAAATATGACGTTACAAAAGCACACCTTTGAGATAGTTCTTATCTTTATTCATAGCATTTAGTGAGAGATTTTCAGCCAGATATCTCAAAATCGCTATACAAATGTGGTTAAAAATTATTATCCACATTTTACAGCTGCGATAAATGAGGTATAGAGAGGCAATGGGCCTACTCCAATGCCCAGTTAGTCAGACTTTGATGGGCATTGGATCAGATGCTAAGAAACTTGCCCAATGTTACATAGTGTGTAACATGAACTAGAACTGACATCTCCAATGCCATTTCAATAGGGTCATTCTTCCTCTTTGTCCATTTAGTTATCTTGGTATGGAGAAGTGATTATATTCTAACATCTTAGTTCATGCTAGAAATGAGGTCAAGCACCCAGATTTAGAGCCACATCCAAATTTCAAATGCACCAAAGTTTTGGGAAGAAGACTGTAGCGTTTTTGTTTGATCCATTCCAAAGACAGATTTTAGGGAGTTGGGGGTTAATAGGCAGAGGGATTGGAGACTGATGGATGACTTAAATAGGGCCTTATGATATAATGTGGTTAGGCAGAGTCTACTCACTTCTTTGATGGAAGCCTATTAACTGGAGAATTTGTAACTCGAAAATTGACGATCAAAACTGTTGTACTAATTGGGTGTTTTAAATTTGGTACTAAGCTCAGAATTCCAGATAGGCACCAGTGAAATCAGAAATAAAAAAATAATTTGTAAAATCCAAATTTAGAGGTTTGAATGTCAAATACCATAACAGACCAGGAGTGCTTAGATCTCAGGTTTTAGTCTGAGCACTTTTCTATTTAAAACTTTCTTCTTCTCATCAATTTCTTTCATTCATCAATATACAGGTTAGCCTTTAAAGATATGGAAGTCAATGAATGCCACTCACAAACCTTAGAAAATAAGTATGCAAGCAACATCAGTTTAAAAATATGCAGCTAACTGCTGGAAGCTATTAAAAACCAAATAAACAAAAGAGATTATACTTCAAAGAAATGTCAACAGTTTTTCCTCTCTTAGAACAGAGCAGTTTTCTTTACTTCTATCCATAGCCACATCTGGAAAGTGCTTACTGCTTTACACATATCTAACAGTAAAATGCATTTATTGATTTTTTAAAAAAAATTCCTGACAGATTTAAGCAATTTCCAAAACAAAGGTAAACTCCTGTCCCAGCTAAAAAAATATTCTGGTAATAACAATAGAGAATTCATGAAATCATAAGATCATGATACTTATTTAGGCAAGCAAAAGCAGTCACTTGCCAAATAACATATCACCTTTGAGAGTCTTTTTAGGTAGCAAGAAATTGCCATTTAAATTACATCCTTCTAAGGAAATGAAAATAGATGTTGATTTCTTATGCCCTATTTCAAACAAGAACAGCCAATTCTCAGTAAAAAAAAAAAAAAAAAAGGTGTGTAAGGCTGACATGAAGCTTGGATATTTTCTCCAAATGATCAGCAACAGACTTCAAAAGAAAACCAGCAGATTTCTATATAAAGATTTCACAATAATTAAACACACATAGAGTATGTCTACAGCTTTTAGAGATTCCATACAAAATATTTAAATTATAGAGGTAGCTGGAGCTTCTATTGCTTTGAAATACTACCTGATTTTCATTATAGCTAAAGGGAGTCAGCTTAGGTGGTCCAAATACTGAATTTATAATTTGTTTAAGATTCCACATTTGTAGCAGCCAAAGCCTGCAAAGGCTGTTAATTTGATTTTGGTTTACAATTAACTAGGCAGTAGCAACTTGGCCCGTGCAGAAGACTGCCAAGAAAAATGCTATCTTTGGTAAATTCCCAAGTATCAAAATGTGGACAACAGATTTTTTCCCCCTGTTACAAACTATTTTTAACTAACAACAATGGTTTTGATATAGCAGCAGCATTTAATAGAAAATATAACAACAAGGTGCAAAATTTGAAAACCAGTCTATGATGATATAAAGAGCAGAATATGTTTAATATTAGACAAAAATACAATTTAAGCATTAAGCCTACAGTAAGCGCTCTGTAGTCAAATGAAAAGAAAATAAACTAACGGGACTGCTGCAGAATGGGAAAGCAGGTCCAGTTTGTTTATTTATAAATGGGTAACAAGCAGATTCTTTCACACTAACTAAACCAGACAGTAATTATAAACACAGATTGGTTAAATTCCCTGCACCCTATCAAAGGAAATGAGTTCCTCTCTTTTCCAAACATTGTCATTTGTTTATTGAGCCTCTTTTGGGCTTGATTTCATTAAAAATGATGTAAAAATCCACATCTGCAGCCCCCCCCCCTCAAAAAAAAAAACAATGTCAAGCTTGTTAAGCCAATCCAGAGTCCTCATTACACAAAAATTTGCAAGCAACATAACCAAAAGTAGCCACTGGAATACAGAGCAAAGAATTTGGATTATTTTTGTTCCATTACTTATATTACTGTGCAATAGAACAGGAAGCAAACAGTAACCGCCTCAGTAGTTCTGGATAATTAGTTACCTAAATTCTCTGAGGTGAACACAATGTACTTAGATGGGGGAACATTACTGCTTGTATTCTGAAATAACGGAATAATCTTAGTTAAAATGAAAATTATAAATATAGGCATAAAAAGTCACGTTTAAAATCATTAGACTTTATCAGCAGAGTACAACTGAGTTCCTCATTAAAGTAACAGTTTTATTAAAAAAGGGGATGATACTGCTTATATTAGCTAGTGTCAGATATCAGATTTCAACAAACTTTAACACAGTCAACGCTATTAAAATATAATTATTAGAGTTGTTATGCTTGGATGGTTTGAACTAAAGTGAATTTCATGTATTTGTTGGAAGACAGCAATAATAAATCCTGGAGCTTGTAAGAACTGACTTAGAGTTTGCAGAGCTAAAGTTAAAGGAGTTTTGCCACCAACTTCAGCAGAAACTAGATTAGTGAAATTCAGCCCTGTGCAGAGGGCCCAGGCAAGGCCTAAGCAGCACTGAAACCCTGTTTTAAGGGATTAAATAAGATTTCGGTGGTGTGGGCGTGCTGCACAGGGGTAAATAAGCCATTAACACGACTTATGGTCTTCAGGTGAGAGTGGATTGGTGCAAAAGAGATATTGGGGGTATAACCTATTATAACAGAGTATAACATAATAGGATCCTTTCTAAGTGTGAGAAGTACTCACTGAGATCAGTTGGGGATACAGTCCAGGCATATATCAATTTGTGAATAAGCTAATGAGAAAGGAAAGAAGATCCAAAAGGGAAGAGGAACCAAAAGACAAGGGTGAATCAGCTAAAATGTTGCAGGGAAAGCAGAAGAATGTGAAAGTCCACAAAGGCTCTTCTGTGAAAAGATCAAGAGGCAATGGGAGGTATGTCAGGAGCAGCAGGAACAAGAGCATTTCTATCTCTCTAGCATTTATAGCTATATACCCCTATTTCATCCTGCTTTAATACCTTTTGGGTGTGTATAATAGCCCATGTGCACAGCAGGGCAAAAAAGGCAAGCAGTGGGCCTGAAGGAACCAGGAAGAGTGGGACTGCACATGGTAAACTTGCAAGTTTACTTCAATTTTCCAGAAAGCCTTTGACAAGGTCTCTCACCAAAGGCTCTTAAGCAAAGTAAGCTATCATGGGATAAGAGGGAAGGTTCTCCTATGGATCAGTAACTGGTTAAAAGATAGGAAATAAAGGGTAGGAATAAATGGTCAGTTTTCAGAATGGAGAGAGAGGTAAAAAGTGGTGTCCCGCATGGGTCTGTACTGGGACCCAGTACTATTCCACATATTCATAAATCATCTGGAAAAAGGGGTAAACAGTGAGGTGGCAAAATTTGCAGATGATACAAAGCTACTCAAGATAGTTAAGTCCAAAGACTGTGAAGAGTTACAAAGGGATCTCACAAAACTGGGTGACTGGGCAACAAAATGACAGATGAAATTCAGTGTTGATAAATGCAAAGTAATGCACATTGGAAAACATAATTCCAACTATACATATAAAATGATGGGGTCCTAATTAGCTGTTACCACTCAAGAAAGAGATCTTGGACTCATTGTGGTGGATAGTTCTCTGAAAACATCCACTCAATGTGCAGCAGCAGTCAAAATAAGCTAACAGTATGTTGGGAATCATTAAGAAAGAGAGAGATAATAAGACAGAAAATATCATATTGCCTCTGTTTAAATCCATGGTACGCCTACATCTTCAATATTGTGTACAGATGTGGTCGCCCCATCTCAAAAAAGATATATTGGAATTGGAAAAGGTTCAGAAAAGAGCAACAAAAATGATTAGGAGCATGGAATGGCTTCCGTATGAGGAGAGATTAATAAAATTGGGACTTTTCGGCTTGGAAAACAAACAACAAAGGGGGGATATGATAGAGGCCTATAAAATCATGACTGGTGTAGAGTAAGTAAATAAGGAAGTGTTATTTACTCCTTCTCATACCATAAGAACTAGGAGTCACCAACTGAAATTAATAGGCAGCAGGTTTAAAACAAAAAAAAGGAAGTATTTTTTCACACAATGCACAGTCAACCTGTGGAACTCTTTGCCAGAGGAGGTTGTGAAGGCCAAGACTATAACAGGGTTCAAAAAAGAACTAGATAAGTTCATGGAGGATAGGTCCATCAATGGCTACTAGCCAGGATGGGCAGGGATGGTGTTCCTAGCCTCTGTTTGTCAGAAGCTAGGAACGGGTGACAGGAGATGGATCACTTGATGATTACCTGGTCTGTTCACTCCTTTTGGAGCACCTAGCATTGGCTGCTGTTGGAAGACAGGATACTGGGCTGTCTCAGTATGGTCGTGCTTATGTTCTTAAGTTACACCACTGCAGGGAGGAAGCATTGCCTAGTGATCACACCATGATCTGCATATCAAGAATTCTGAGGTCTCTTCCTCATCCTCCCACATGCACTTTGGAGTAACTGGAATAAAGGGGCCATAGATGTCAAAGTATTAATATTATTATACACTTCTTTATGGAAAATAAATGGAGCCAGATCATGCCGTCCTGCAACAAAACCCCATTGCTGAACCTGGAAGAGCCCTGGAGAACCACTGATATACTCCTGCTATGTGTCCTCCACTGGGCCTCTTCCTCTTGGCTCCAGTGGAAATACACTATCAAGAATGACCCAGGCTGAAGCTGCCCCAGGCATGCCTTTTAAAGGAGTATATCCACTTGCAGGGGGCTTTGTGGGACCAGGTAATAGAGCGGTATTATCTTTTCTGGGTAGGCTCAATGGGGCTGATGAGGGGACAATGCACATCCCTACAGCAGTGTTCCAACCCTGACTAATATGATAAACTCATATGTTACCACAGTACATTGTGGTGTTTATTCACTGACCCATGGCATGAATGAATAATTTGCACCACCCTCTTGTCTGTAAACACTAGGTGGGAGATATCTCTCTATCAATGGTGATGGCTAATTCCAAAAGGACCAGCCATCTGGATACAGGAACAACACGTTCAACCCCCTTCCCTCCAACCCCCACCCCCCTCCAAAAAAACAACTTGGCCCCAGAAATGCTAATCCTCCCTGTGTGTCTTTGTCCCATGACTAGAACTGCCTCTCTCTTCCTGTAAAGCAGGTAACTTCCTTCTCCTAAAAGTCTTTCCTGAAAATCACATTTCTACTGGTTTGCTTTCAATCCAATCCAGGCTTTTATATGGCTCCATCAACCTAGTATCCGAACACCTTCCACCACTTACCAATTGCCACTCCTGCCCTCTGCCATCACTTTATGAAATTAAACAAAACACCTTTAATTTCTCAATATTATTTCAAATTTAAAACAATCAAGCAAGAATCATTGGAACCATCATGAAGCAGAACAAACCTAAACAGCTCAAATTGCGTTCTTTTGTGTCACATCCCTCCTTCCCACCCCATATTTATGATTATCTTGGAGTCTGATCCTGGACAAAACTTTCCCACTGAAGTTGTCATTGCAAATTGAAGGGTACTCAACATCTCACAGGATTGGGCCATGGATACTTGTGGCTTTGTAGAAATACCAAGTCATAGTAGATCCTCAGCTGGTGCAAAATCAGCCTTGCTCCATTAATTTCAAAGGAGGTATGCTGATTTACACCAGATGAGGGAAGACCTGGCCCACAGTGTCCAGATTGATGTAAATCCTACATGCAAAGAAATAACTCAGTACATCCAGCTCTGCATTGAGGGTGAACATAAAAGGGATGGGTAGAAGAAAATCCATCCCTTTTTATTTTTAAACGCTCAAATGTTTACCAGCTGACCTTCCTCTTTACTGCAGATCTGGGAATCAAGGTGCATACAATAAAGTTCAAACCAATCAACTGCTTTCAGCTGTTCTTGTGCAATGAATTTTTGAGCATTTGGTCATTAAGACCAATCTATATGCAGGTCAGTTTTTTGAACAGGATGGGAACAGTTTGGGAGCAGATGCCAGGGCACTGACTCATGAAAAGGGGCTAGTTAAGAAACTGAGAGTACATTTATATTGGCCCACCTATCAGGTGCATGCTACTCGGCCTACCCCCCTCCTTAGACTGCTGTAATGATCAAGAACAGTTATTAATTTCTGCTACAGTTTCTTCATTAATTGAACAGTGGTGTAAAGCCATTGGAAAGTAATAACCAGAAGCATTAATAGAATTTGTCAAACCAGTTGAAATAATTTATTCAGCAATTTTAGCCTTTTCCCCCTCCTATTTGCAGCTTGTCTGGAAACAGAGCACAATTTTTAGGAATGTATTTGTTCTGCAAAACCGTTTGCCAAATTGTTGGTGTGAACATACTTCAGCCGGTCTGTTCTCGAATTGTTCTCTGCAAACACCCAATATTCTGAATATGCATATAATATGTGACCGGTCACTTACATCACATGGTACTGCTTTTGCTCTCTTATTGGTTGAGCACACTTTTATCAGCGACTCAGTGCCAGTATTCTACAGTCTGAATTTGCTCCCAGAACCATGCAGTTGGGCACTTAAGTCACACGGCATTATTTCTGTTTCATGATCGGTTTCCCCTCACGTGTATGAACAGAAAAGGTGCCTGTGGTTTTGATTCTCTCAGGGAGATGTGGGAGAACTTTAGGGACAGAGATGTAACAAAAGATGATCAGGTCTAAGAAGGAAAACACACACACACACACACACACGTTTGAACAGATCCTCCTTTAACCAGGGAAAGGTGAAGAGCAAAAGACACACACACACACACACACACCCGTTTGAACAGATCCTCCTTTAACCAGGGAAAGGTGAAGAGCAAAAGACACACACCCCCGTTTGAACAGATCCTCCTTTAACCAGGGAAAGGTGAAGAGCAGAAGACTCGGTGAAGTTCATTAGAGATTCTCAATGCATAACTAACTTACCTGTGAAGTGCTTAACTGCTATGTGATGAATGCTATTGAAAACCTTAAAATCAGCAGAACGTTATAAACTTTTTCTTTTCCTTCTTTCCACAATATGGAGTGTGATACTCTGGTAGCATAAAAATATCCAGCGACTTCCTAGTTTTTGAGAGAGAAAGTAAGACATAACTCCTTGAAATTTGGTTTTATTGATTGTTTTCATTTGATACTATAGTCCATATTCTCTTGTCACAGTAAGTTAAAGGTGTTTCTGATTTGTGAAGGAGACAATCACAGAACCTTGTCATCTTGTTTGATCAATTGTCTCAGTAGCAGGCCTCTGATTGAGGAACTGCTGTGTTAGGTGTCCATCCCACATATGATAACATTTCATAATTTGCCAAGTATATTGGTTGAATGTACAGGTCTCCATTTTCTTCCAGCACGCCTACTTGGGATTGCACACAAAGATGCTTAGCTGTGTGTGAGCACACCTGTGTGCATGAATCTGAGCCCTGTTAAACATTCATATGAATAAAAGTTGCTGGCATCAGTGTCTACCGAAATGCGAATATAGATTGTAGCAGAGTAAAGGGATTGACATATCTGAAATGAAATGCAATTTAGAATTCACAAAAGCTTCACAAATAATTCCCATCATTTGCCCAGTTTTAAGCATAAGCATATTCGTCATGCAAGGTTTATGGTTGACTAATCATGCAAATAGATCTCTGAAGAAACTTTGCATTGTGTTCTGTTTGTAGGTAATGCATTACTTTGTTAGTGTTCAGGCTATCCCTTCAGGATCTCCTGGATTGGAGTCTCCTATCCTTGAACTTCAGTGAGAAAATTAGCAAGACTTTTAAGTCATTTCCCTTTGCTGAATTCTGCCTATGTAGATGTAGGTATTTATATAGTACCTAGTCACCATGATATTCTGTCAACCATGCCTATGAGCGCTCATTGCACAGTGTTAGCCTTTAGTTCAAAACAGAGTTTAGATGGTATTATGTGGGATCATGAATTGACTGAAAAATGGATTTAAAACAGTGGGAGGCAACAACAGAGAATGGAAATCAGGAAGCCTGTGTTCTAGTCCTAATTCTGTCTCTGACTCAGCATGTGCCCTTCAGAAATCAACCTCTCTGTGCCACAGTTTCTCCATCTGTAAAGCTGGGATAATAATAATGCATATTCACCTTTGTAAAGAGGTCAGAGAGTGTCAGCTGAAAGCTGCTGCAAGTGTAAAGTATGTATTATTATATTGAACAGATGGCCCAAAGCAGAGACCTACTTAAAATAATTGTGCAGTGTTATAAGGAACATCTTGCTGTGGTGTATGCACCTTGTGATGTGCATCCCCTCAGACAATGCGCGATGACTTGGCTGAAACAGTTTATGTTTTCGATTAGAACACACACATAAATAAATCTACATTTATGTGATTCCAACAAACAGGAGGCATGGACAGGAATGTCTAGCTGATGGAAAAATGAAACACCACAAACAAACCACAGCTTGACGATAAAAAAGCCTGAGATTTATATGGCACAGCTGGTTATGTGTAGAGCTTTTGTAAGCCTACAGCATCTGGTCACTTGTTTTAAATATCTGGATAGGTAGAATCCTGAACCTTGCACAATACATGTTCCAAAATACCCTTGCACTTATACGAAAGAAGTGGAATCCCTCCTTGCTCCCAGGAACAGATGCACAGGTGAGAAGTGCCAACAGATCTAATCCCCACACCAGGCATAGTTGTGTCAAGCGCAGGGTATAAGGGACATCTATCATATAGCCCATAAGCTAGGGTAGACTCTCCCCTGCCTGCCTCAAGGATTCAGCTTGCTCTGCTGAAGCCGCTCACCCTCCCCACTGCAAAGGGGACAGAAGGTACCAAAGAGGGACTCCAGTTTGCAAGGGCTTCAGGTCTCCCTTATGCCCATGGATCTGGAGTCCACCAGCAAAATCCCAAGTCTCTTTATTTTCTGTTTGTTGGACCTTTTATTCCCACTGGCCACTGGAAGCACCAGCTAATAGCTTGGTTGCAACCCACCCACCTGCACTGCCTGGTATCTCATACCTACTTAATCTAAAACCTACCCAGTCCAGTCCCTTATGTTCTGATGACAGCTTGTGGATCCAACCAAGTTTCCCACCTGTTAAATTAGTGGGTAGCATTATTGTGCTGCTAAAACTGGCTTTGGGTATCTAATCTGATCTCCTGCATAACACAAGACATAAAATTTCACCCAATGATTCCTGCATCTAATATGTGTGATGGAGAATTTACCACATCGTTTCCAGAGCTTCAGTGAGTTCAGTGGAGCTATACTGACTTACCCCAGCTCAGCACCTGATCCATTGTCTTTTAGGGAAACTAAGAAGCCAGCTTAAAACTGCACAGAAATCATTTTTAGAACCAAAATGAAGGGTACTTCATCTACAAAGGGACCTAAATTGCAAAGCCTGTTAAAAAGAAAGGAGAAACTAAACTACCTTCATGCATTACTTGTACGGTAATTTAGAATAGCAGCCGTGTTAGTCTGTATCCTCAAAAAGAAAAGGAGGACTTGTGGCACCTTAGAGACTAACAAATTTATTTGATCATAAGCTTTCGAAAGCTTATGCTCAAATAAATTTGTTAGTCTCTAAGGTGCCACAAGTCCTCCTTTTCTTTTTGTAGGGTAATTGACTCTCCTGTTTCCAGCAGATGACTTTTTTATCCAAATGCTCAAAAGATACAGCATTTCACAATGAGTTCTGGGAAGTGCAGATTCAAAGTCTGAGTCACAGACAGGAATGTGAGTGTAGAATTTTATTGAACCTAAGAACAGCGCAGTGGAGGTTAGTGGAGATGGTAGGAGCAAGAGGATAAGAAAATAGCTAAAGTAAATGCTAGTATTGTATTTGAAGGGAGTCTACAAAAAGTCAAGAGGATAAGTGACAAAAAGAATAAATGATGTAATACACTAAGCATCCAGGTTGCTCCAAAATAAGGAACAATCACTTCCAATAGAAGGCATGTAACTTTTTAAAAACAAATGTGTCCTAGCTGTTATTATCTGATTGGGAAAGTCTTTCAGAACCTAAACATCTAGATTGTTTTAAAATCTGTCACGCCATCACTGAGAAAATACAAAAATAAGATATTGTGTTTCCTTTAAGTCTCACAAAAAACCCCTAAAGGTTTGTGCTCCCTCTGTTGGCTTCTGAACAGAGTTAATTCACAAGGATTGTATCTAATTTTGTGTTGCCATCAGTGGAAGAACAAAAATGTCTGCATAACAGGATGCAATTTACACTGAAGTTTCTGTTGTTCAAACAAGAAAATGGACGTGTTAATTTCAGCTCCATCCCAATTGCAATGAAAATGAATAAAAGTTAATAAACTATCTGACAAACTGGAGAAAAAGAAATGTATTTCCACACTTCCGAAGGGAATATTCCAAGCAATGGAGAATAAAAAAATAACAAACACTATACAAAATTACCTTACAGTAAATAGTGCTATTGTTCTCAAGTGCACTGAAATCCATATCCCAAAATGTCTTCATTGCTCATCTTTTTTTGCAGTTGCATCATCAGGCTTCACATTCAAGCTGAAGGGAAAATTAAGATGATGTGAGAAGAGCCAATGGCAAAAAAAAGTTATCTGTAATGTTATTGAAGCTGTGTTTGTCCCAGGATATTAAGAAGACAAGGTGGGTGAGATAATATCTTTTACTGGACCAATTTCTGTTGGTGAAAGACAAGTTTTTGAGCTATACAGACCTGAGCTCTGTGTAAGTTCAAAAGCTTGTCTCTTTCATCAAGAGATGCTGGTCCAATAAAAGATATTACCTTACCCACATTGCCTCAAGAATAAGATAGGTGGTCTTGAGTCTGGTCTTCACTACGGGGAGATCAACGCTGCCCAGCAGGGATTGATTTAGCGGGTCTAGTGAAGACCTGTTAAATCGATGGCAGAGTGCTCTCCGGTTGACCCCGATACTCCACCTCTCCGAGAAGAGTAAGGGAAGTCGACCAGAGACCGTCTCCTGTCGATGCAGCTCAGTGAAGACACTGGAGTAAGTCGACCTAAGCTACGTTGACTCCAGCTACGTGAATAACGTAGCATAACTTAGGTTGACTTAACCTGGTAATGAAGACAAGCCCTGAGACAGTGTAAAACCTGAGTAGCCAGAAAAAGCATGCTGAAAGGATGGTCTTGTGATTAAGGCATTGCACTGGAACTCAGGTGCACCTGGTTCAGTTCCTGACTCTACTACATACTGTGTGATTTTGGGCATGTCAATTAACCTCTGAGTACCTCATTCCCTGCTTTTAAAACAGGTATAATAATTCTGCCTTGACTATTTATACTGAAATCTGTTTGAGACATGGACTGCCTTGTACTCAGTCTTTGTTTAGCACTCAGCACAATGGGATCCTGATCTTGATTGGATCCTCTAGATTCTACTGTAATAAGAATAAATAAATATGAATATGCCATTGCATGTATTGGTCTGGTTGGGTCAGCTTAGGGACAGAGATCGAGGCCTTACTTACAAGAACAGTCCCTTTGGCTTCAGTGGGACTATTGTTTCAGTAAGTGCAGAACAGACTGAGCAATGGCTCCACACTCTGGCCCGTAGTGGTAGGAGACAGTATTGATTATATTTAATCACATCTCCAAGTGCCCCACAAATTTTGCAGAGACCTTAAGGCCTGCTGGGAAATACTGATTTCCCTGTCTATCTAGGTAGCTATATGAGTGCTCAAAGTACCTCTGTTTATATCCTCACAATGCCCCTATGAGATAGGGAAGCGCTATCTTCATTTTATACATGAAGAACAGAGGACCAGAGTAGATTAAGTGACTTATCCAAGGTCATACAAGAAGTCCGTGGCAGAACATCCTCCCTATCATTGCAGACACTGGAATTTGAGGGCATTCAACACATCCCAAGAGGTGCTCAGCACCACACAGGATCAGGTCCTAAGAGTATTCCACAACATGGTAATTGTGGGCAAAGAATCTCAAATGCAAAATTAAAGTTCCTGCATTTGCATTGTTTTCAGAGGTTTGCAAACCATTGCTGTCTCAATGGTTGATCATACATTTGCATCAGTGAAAATGGTGGTTTTGCAGCTTACTTCTGCCACACCACCATCCAAAATACAAACTATTTGAATAAACTTTTGAGGAAGACCAGACTGCATTTATTATAGAATGCAACTGCAGAAGCATTAGCTTGGTAGATGACTTACCTGCAGACCTAATGTATCTGACAATAGTGCCAGTATGGCATATTTTCTAAATACTGGCAACACACAATTCTAGTTAAATCTTGTTAACCTTGCTTGTCACTGGCTTCCAGCCTGATAGCTGTGACATTTCAATTATACTGGGGTGGCATGTAGAATCTGTGGATACTTTAGCCACTTTGTCAAAGCTAGAAAAATCCCGAGTAAACTGGAGAGGAAAACAATCTGCTGAAGCATCACCTGAAGCAGGAAGTTATTAGATGCTTGAGTGACTTCTAGAACTGCAAACGGTGTATGAATATGTACACAAGGCAAAACAGATGTTGTCCTGACCTCTGCATACCGGAATCTTAAAGCTGCTTTGTTTACTTTCTTCTGTCCATAATGCATCTTTAAGCCAGGTGCTGCCACTTATCAGGTATCTACATCTCTTGTTTAAACAAACGCTAACTGAACTTGACAGCAAAGGGGACCCCTGCAGCAAAAATGGCAGAAGACAGCTTTAAAGCTACCTTCAGTTCTTACTCCTGAAATAACTGAAGTGTTGTGTGAATATGTAAGGGAGCAAGGGTAGTGAGTTGAACTCTTGACCCCATCTCAGTGGAATTTTATACACATTCTGCTTAGCTCTCTGCCTGTATATAAAGTTCAATTGCACAGGCAGGGATGACGACTAATCTTCAGGACATGTCGGGGTGCTGCTATGTACTCTGTAGCCTTTTTTATATTGTCCTCCTGGGACCTCTTGAAACTGTGGATTTCCTCTATCCACTTTCTCCCGCCTGCAAGGACCTGCTGTCATCACAACCACAATCTCTCTGGCAGTGAGGCGGGTACCTCCAAAGCCAGTCCATCCCTTGTATCCATCAGAGGGAGTTGCCAGAGAGTGACATCTGGTAAGCTGTGACTTTGGCAACATGTCCCTCTTCAAATGAGAATCTGAAGAAAAATGCCAGTGCAGACAAGGCCATAATGGTGTAATGCATGGTGGTCTATGGTGAAGTCGCTCTATAGCTTTATACTGTGCCTACCACCATAAAAATCTCAGCATCTTCACCATGGGATCTTTGTTTCTCCATTCTGAGATCTACTGGGAAATCATTCAGTGTCTTGTGATATGTGAAATTAAACTGTGTCACCTTTTTGTTGAGGGCAGAACTGTAACTGTTCCTCCAGGAGGTGAAGACAACAGATGCTGAAAGGATGATCTGTAGAAAGCTTTTGAGCCTGATCCTTCTTCTCTTTCTCCTCCCATGTCTTGACACACACATCTGAGATAAAGGGTCTTCAGATCTGTGCAAGTTCCTGAAAAAGATCAAGTTGCAAGAGAAGCCTAGGAAACAACACCGACACTAGCAAGAAAGTTAATGAAAAACACTGATCGTGTGAAAGTTTTGTTATCAGCAGAGAGTAGGACAACACTATCAAAACAGAACTAATCTATAGTTATCATAACAGTGAATACACCTACATGATGAAAAATGCCTTGGCTCCAGTGCTATTTTGTAGCCTTTTGGTAGGCCCCAGTGAGGATCACTTAAGAGACCTCAGTACAGCTGTTTCATTCTTCACACATTTCTCAGGAAATCAACAACTTTCTTATCAAAGTGTAGTTTGAACTGGAATTTATTTTCTGATTGATTAATTAGTCTCAGTGTTCCTTGGGTGGTGGTATACATTAACTGCTCAAGACTGTAACTCCAGCTAGTCAGGACCCAAAATTCCTGTTCTGTGGAAAATTTTGAAATTTCAATTTTTTCCCTTCCAAATCAGAACAAAGTTCTGAAATTTTATTTTGGGAAAACATTTAACTTCAACTTCATTTAAACATTTTGCTTCAATAAAGTTGAAATGTTTAATTTTGATAATGTCAAAACATTTTGATTTTTGTATTATGGATAATAAAGTTAGTTTTGAGTAGAGCTGATCAAAAAAAATTTCTCACAAAAACTAATTTTGGGATGAAATTTCCCATGCTTGGTCTTAGTCCAATAGTGCACCACATTTGAAGTTGCCGCTACAGATCTGTTTTGCACATTCAGTGAATTGGGCCCGTAGCTGACTGTAGATGGAAAATTCAAAATAATTCTTTTAAAATTTGCCCATATCCAAGTTATAAGAGGAGAACCCCGGTTCTGGTTGCTGAAAGAAAAATGTAGAACACAACAGTGATGTTCTACAGATATTTTACCCCAAGGGGGCTCAAGTAAATCCTAAAACGATCATCTGAAGAAAAAGGCTACCAATTAACTTTAGTTTTCTTCCTCAACAGCATTCCCCAGCCACAACGTCAGCACCTCTGCACCCCATGTCTCTCCTTCACCTTGTGGAAGGGGAAGGAAATCTGGTCAAAAATATTACATATCACATTGCACTTTTTTTCCTAAGGTCTCTCCTGTCATTCCTTCATATCATGACGAAAGAAGTTCTAGCACCACCAGCCTTTGCTGCTTTTTTTTCAAGTATGGAATTTTTTTTAAAAGATTTGAAGTATATCACTTGATCTCAAATATTATTTGTGAACAAAGTCATTTTCCTAAAAATTAACTGACTTCTAGAGTTGGTCAAATTTTTCTCAATTTCAATTTTTCAAGAAACATTTTCATCAAAAATTGAGAATTACCCACCTTTTACAACAAGCAGTTCCCTACCTAGTAATGCCTCTGATTCTGCAAACACTGACACACCTAAGTAGTGCCATTGAACTTAATGAATAGTTAATTTGTTTGCTTGCAAATTAGGCAGTAATGCTTGTAGCTCATCACCAACTGAGAAAAATGAAATGCGAGATGGGTTATACTAAGGCATGAGTGAAATCTGCATGAGTGAAACTACATCCATGTAGTCACATGAGGACAAAACCCTAATGTAGATGTGCTGTGCTAGTACAAAACTGCACTATACTGGTGCAGACCCCTAATGCCACTAGATTAAGTTGCACTGGAATAAACCCCGGTTCGTGTTGGTGCAGGGCACCTACATTAGGGGTCTGCAATGAGGTGTAGCTTCACGGACGTAGCTAGACACTGGTGCAAATTTTCTGAACGTAGACTGGGCCTAAAAGTGAGACTGAGACATGAAGGATCTGGGAAAATACTGTATATTAACTCTAGTGGGAGAACCGGTACTTTTATAAAATGCCAGTTTAACTATTTCTCCTGATAAGTATGGAAGTATACAAGACAATAATAGGAAACTGGTGTGCATACCAGTGCTCTCAGCTAATACTGAGCTACGAAACTATACACTTTGAGCAAAATACCTTTGAAAAAAGGTTATGTTGACCATCTCAAAAAATCTTCATTCTGCACAGAACCAGGAAATATGCATTTAATGACCATAACATATACGCTAGCTAGTCACTGCTTTGAACCTCACAATGCCAGGCAGACGGAGGATGGAGATGTATGCCAAGGTAGGGATGCCTGTTCAGTTGAAACCTGCAGCTGAGTATTATAGGGAGAACAGGAATGTGTTATGGGGAATTTATTAAACTATTTGAACATCACAGGTTTGAAATTTCCAGATGAAATTGAGCCTCATGTGGTTCCATTTGCCGTACTTTCCATTCATGACTGGTTGAGAAGGAAGAGAGTTTCAGAGACAGTTTTCTCACCACAACCCGCAGGCCACCTGACCAAATTATGGGAGATGGTCTGAGTGGCACGTAAGAAGAAGATGAGAATAAGCAGGTAAGCAGCAGGGGCATATGGAGTGAGTGATCTAGTTGCAGTGGAATCAAGAACATAGTGTAGTTGACAAAGCGGGGACAAGAGGATACAGAGAAGGGACTGAAGGAAAATGTTTATATGGAGAAGAGGAAAGGGCATGCACCAGACAGAAAGGACCTTGATCAGAGAGAAGCACCTCAAAAGAGAGGTAGATGTAGAGCAGGCAGAGTAAATGTCTGGTGGGAGGTAGGGGGGGCTAGGGAGGTATAGATTTCAAGCACAGCAGTCTGACTCTCACATGCAGAAAGATTAGTAGTCAGCAGAAGAGCTGCACTAGCTAGAGAAACAGAGAGTGTGTGCCTACCATTTATTCCACAGGCAGGAGAGCTCTTGTTCCAGTTCCAAGATGTGGGAACTCTAAGTGGTCTGAATAATTTCAGATTCTCTGAACGTATGGTTACCTGCCCAGCAGCAGACAGCACAGTTATCTTCTTGCCTGTGCACCACCTCCTTCCTTAGGAGATTGCGGTGTTTGGAATAACAACATGCTTGATCAAACATCAAGAGGGAAAAAAACCCCAAACCAACAAACCCTCACTGAAATGAATGTAACCACATATTTCAATGAAAGCAGGGCAGTGTTACTAGCTTCTATGAAGGTTCTAGCCGAGTTACACAGCACCTAAAATCATCACTGTTTCACTGCCAGTGTATGGCTCACCACCATTAAAGCCTCTTGTTAACATGGATTTTTTAACTCTAGCTGATTAGCTAATTAAAGTCTCTGGTCTGGCTTTTCCAGTCACAGTTGTGTTGGTGGTTGTGCATGTATGAGTGCGTACGTGCATCCCAGGAGCCATGACAAGGAGAATGCCACCAGGGGCTCTGAGGGCAGCACATTCAGAAATGGCTTTATGCTCTGGCAAAACCTTCACAGCCCATTTGCATGTGGTATACATCTGGGTACGCTACCCAGCTTCTGTCACCCTATGGATACAAACTGCACGTGCAGCTTCCAAATTGTGTATCCTGCAAATAATCTGTTGCACAAGATGATGGAGGTGATAGCTGCTGGAGACCTCATTCATCTATCTCCACTGTGGTTTCCTGACCTTAGACAATGGGGCCAGTGGGGTAGATCTGCCCAAATGTCACATTACGATATTTTAAGCAATAGTGTAAAGACTACCAAAACGTTGCAGAAAAGTGACACTTTCTGTGGGTACAATTCCCCAGGCAAAATTGTTTATGAAATAATTTCCACCAGTTTCAAAAGTCAAATACAAATTTAATTTTGGATCAGACTGAAAATGTAAAAAGAAAAAGTTTGGTGAATCACAAAGTTGAAAACTATTAACTTTGGGTAGAAAAAATGTTTTATTTTGACAAAATCAAATGTTTCTTTTCAATTTCAACAGTTTCTACAAGTTTTTTCATTAAAAAAAAATTAAACGAAACGTTGAAACAAAAAGTAATTTCAAACCAAAAAAATAAAAATGTTTAATTTAAAAAATGTCAAAATGAAATTGTTTTTTTTACTGAAATGAACAATTCAGTGAAACAAACACGAATTTGTGAAACTTAGCTGAACCTGCATTGGTCTCCAAAAAAGTTTTGTCCAAAATAGTTTTACACAGCTCTAAGGCCTGTCTGTCTTTGGAAGAGGACAACAATGACTTCGAGTACAGAGTTTCTTGGAGCAGCAAGTTTCTTTCAAATGCAGCTAGGCTTCTGTTGAATATGGGGGCATGTGCACACAGAACTTTGCCAGATCTACAAGGATCCAGTACCTCACTAGTCTGTGAATCTTAAACAACATCTATTACTTCACAGCTGTTCAGCGTGTCTCTGAATGAACCCAAGAGAAAGTACGATTTCACTGTTAGCAGGAAACAGCAAACAAAGAACTGGCTTGTCATCCCACACAGAATATAATCAACTGATTAGAAAACCTTGGCCATATTATTTCATATTGTGGCTAACTAACTGTCCTTTGGAATACATATTGGAAGGAATAAAATTGGACATTCTTTGGGACCTAGTTTGCTAAGCCAGCACTTACTTTGGCTTGCTACCAAGCAAATAAAATCAGTGCTTATAAAGTAAGAGATGAGGCAATTTTCTGATCTATAAGGTTATTCTAAGATACTCTGACAGCCTCTAATTTAGCTTTGGGTATAAATGGAAAATTTGTGCTTGAAATCCCTGTCTCAATTAGGAATTTTAGTTTTCAATTCTAAAATATCTTTATAGCTAAGAGAAATAATAGCACCCCTGAGAAAAGTTTTGATTGTCTCCCAGAACAATATAGGGTTATGGTACATGACAGGGTTAGGTGAGGTAAAAGTTTCCCACTGCTCTTCCAAAAATAGAGAAAATTGTTGTTCTTTAAATAGAAATGGGCTAATTTACCAATTAAAAGAGCTTGGAACAAAGAAGATGAAGTGGTATGAAATGAAGATATTTCCAAATCTAGCAAAGGAGACCATTCTGCAGAAGGTTGGGGAGATAATTAAGAAAGCAATCTAAGTGGGAGTAAGATTTATGGATTTGAGGATAAAATATGAGTTGCTTTGCACTAGGATGTGGAACCTGTCAACTATCTAAGAGTGATCATTCTAGACCATAAATGTATATTGGACTTTATTCTCTTGCAAACAGAGTTTCCTTCTGCTTCACGGCTGGCAAACCCACTGGAATCTCACCAAGGACAATGAAAGTTTTAAAATTGGGTTACTGAAATAAAGACTGTGTATTGTGGATAAATAAAGAATACATTTTGGGGGTATTTATAGCTAGTCCTGGCAGTTCACAAGTTACTCAACCATGAAAACATGACATACTAGAAGACCTAGTTTAACAATTTTTCTACAATTTTTAATCAAGAGTTTTAAAAATGTATTGGAACTGATATTGATCTCACCGAGGGGAGCCTATGAAGTTAGTATGCCTACAGAGAGAAGGATCGAAAAATAAAATATCATCCCAATTTTTAAAACACTCTAAATATTTTTCTAAAATATGTGTCATAGCAAAACATATTTAGGTAGATATTTTATGAGTAAGCAACAAAGTTATACCAAAGAAAGGTCAGTAAAAACTTAATACCACAACACACCTTCATGTGTGACATATGTAACATGATTGTTCATAAGAACAAAAGATTAATGTATAGGGAACAACAAATGTTTTATGAGCATAGGTTTAAATTTCTGCATTACTCACAAATGGCAAAGCCTTAAGTAAATTATGTGGCTTATGCCAATTAAACCGTCATATGACCACACCAACATGTAGCCTCTCTCTCTTGCATGCTCTCATTTATGAACACATACTCACCCTTTAATTCAACGTATTATTAGTTCAGTGTATGCTTCTGCTATTCAAACAAGACAGAAAACATCTGCACAGACACATCCCTTCGTGGGTCTTTTGTCTGGTTTGACTACATGATTCAATCTAGAAAGCAACATGCAGTTCTTAGACTAAAGAAAGACCAGGGACTGCAGGTTCAAGCCCATAGGGATAAATTCTACTCCAACACCCATCCTGAGTAGCTGAGTTGGGTCTGGGGCACATGCATGTGTGAGGTGTCCAATGGCTAAAGTAGCCTCTGAGAAACATTACAGAGTCCTCTTCATGGTAGGAGAAAGACTGGAGGAGGATCTGAACAGTAGCATATACTCTGCCCCCTTCCCTCCTCCTGGCCCCGTCAGCCTGTCTATGCCCCACTCCCACGTGTAACTGCCTTGTAGGGACTTTCCATAGAGAAGGGCTCTGCACCATACAAGACATATGAAGATCCAAATTTCTGCCCTGTCCATGCATCTACACCATTTCAGCTGTCAGGGGACTTTTTGTGGCTGCAGAGCTGCCTTTCATTAAAATCACATGAGAAATAACACCTAGATGCAAGAACTGTGGCAGGAGAATTATGCGGTCCCATGAGAGATTGCAAGAGGAAAAATGCACAAGGTGATGCTGGAATTTTCAGTAAGGAGAATGGTTGGGACTAGTGGGAAACATAAATGAGGGCATTTATGAGCTCTCAAGATTTACAAATAGCCTTCTAGTAGAAGAACTAGGAAATGGCAACTCATATTGAATGTTTTGGAATTCGGAAAATTCTAGCCATGGGAAAGATATGTACATACATAAATAGGAAATAGATTATTAGCATATTATTAGTGGCCTTTTATTAAATATCCTGAAAAGATAAACTTTGTAGCTGCCAGACGCAGTAATATGATCTCATTCATTCCATCAGTATATCAAAGTGAGAGAATCAGGTGGGAAGGAGAAGAAAGGCCAACTAAGCTACAGTGCACCAAAGGAGGAAAGGCTCAAAGTATATGGGCCAAATCCTCCCTAGGTGTAAAGGGGCACAGTCTTATGGATTTCATTGGAAAGTACTCCTTTATACTAGTTAAGAATCGGACCTAGTGAATAGTGGTCTATAATTATAATATCATTTTTATTACTATTTGTCAAGAGATTTTGCATGTGAAATTAATATTTTTGTTCTAAGAATACTGGGCTCAATTCTGATCTCACTTATCCTAGTATAGCACAGGGATTCTGAGGGATAACACCACTGACATCAACAGTTACCCCCAATTTACACTATGTTAACTGAGATCTGATCAGATCCATAATATGTAACCTCAGTAATTAGGAAGAATGGTTTCTGCAATGTTCTTTTTAATTTTTAAGGAAAAACGGAGTAGTCAAAAAGAAAAACCGATATAACTGATTTTTATTACCATTATTATTAAATATTTATTGTAATAGTACTTAGAGTTCAACCCACTGTGCTAGGCATAGGACACATGTATAGAAAATGGCAGTTCCTGTCCCAAAAAGTCAACTTACCGTGTGTTGTGGTGGATTCTCCATCACTGGAAATTTTCACATGAAGGCCATGTCTTTTAGATTCTAGGCTCTTTGGGGTGGATAAGAGAAACATGCAGAGTATAGGGTGGGGGGCTGTGGCAGATGGGGTAGTAGAAAGTAATAGAATTTTTAACAGTCAAGAGCAATAATCATGACTTGTGATCTGTCTAGCCACATATGAGGGAATGGGCATCTCTCGTGCACTGAAACCTAATACTATACAGAGTGTCGCTGAGTGGGGATACACACTTGGAGTTCAGAGGTGTGGAGGTCCAGCAGGAATTCTCCCAAACCTTTATCAATTTAAGCTAGTGCAGTTCTTGAGTAGCCTGAAGCTTGATGGATGGCCAGGACCCTACAATATGTTGGGAGAGTTGCCAGCAATATGTTAGAACTGCTGATAAATATTTTCCTATCACTAGTCTAAATACAGCAAACATTTTTATTTCACTGGGAGGCAGTATGCCTTAGGGATAGTGCACTGGACTAGGACTCAGGAGATCCAGATTCCATTTCAAGTTCTGCTACTTAGCTACTGGGCAACCTTGGACAAGTCACTTCACCTCTTTCTGCCTCAGTTTACTCCTCTGAGTGGTGATAATGGCTGGAAGTTGAAGCTAGACAAACTTAGACTAGAAATAAGGTGCAAATTTGTAACTGTGGGGGTAATTAACCATTTGCTGTAACTTGAAGTCTTTAAATCATGATTTGAGGACTTCAGTAACCCAGTCAGAGTTTCGGGGTCTATTACAGGAGTGGGTGGGGGAGGTTCTGTAGCCTGCAATGTGCAGGAGGTCGGACTAGCATGATCATGTTTGGCCCTTAAAGTCTACATCAAGATAAGGGCAATGAAAATGATGAGGGGTATGGAACAGCTTCAATTTGTGAGAGATTAAACAGACTGGGACTGTTCAGCTTAGAAAAGTGATGACTAATGGGGGATATGATAGAGCTTTATAATATCATTAACGATATGGTGAAAGTGAACAGGGAAGTGTTATTTATCCCTTCATATAACACAAGAACTAGGGGGTCACCCGATGAAATTAATAGGCAGCAGGTTTAAAACAAACAAAAGGTTCTTCACACAACGTAGAATCAACTTGTGGAACTCATTGCTAGGGGATGCTGTTAAGGGCAAAAGTATAACTGGTTTAAAAAAGAATTAGATAAGTTCATGGAGGATAGGTACATCAATGGCTATTAGCCAAGATGGTCAGGGATGAATCCCATGGTCCGGTTGTCCCTAAACCTCCAATTGCCAGGCTGGGACTGGATGACAGGAGATGGATCACTCAGAATTGTTCTGTTTCGTACATTCCCTCTGAAGCATCTGGCATGGACCACTGTTGGAAACACGATACTGGGCTAGATGGACCATAGGTCTGACCCAGTATGGCTGTTCCTATATTCTTATGTTTTAAAGAGCAAGCTTTGGTCCACTGTCAGGGTTAGCCAGTTTTATCAAAAAGAAAAATATTAATTTGTGGCTTTAGAAAGCTGCAATCATTTTGTCATGAGAAAGTGGGAGTTAATATAAAATGTTGCCTTTTTCTAAAATCTTGTTATAACTTTATGAATGAGTCCTGCACATTCTTTTGGAAACAGAACAGTACAGACATAGTAATCCCTAAAGAAAAAATATTGAAAAGTCTAAGCACAGAAATTTCTCCCACCCGAGGAAATTTATCACTGCATGCTGTAAAGCACCTACAATATACACAATCAGTGAGAGCCACCTTTCTTGTTTTCTTTTTCTGCCTTTGACTAAGTAATTCTTTACATGTAAAAATCAAATATAAACAGAGCTAAGACTAAAATAATACTTTCTTGGAACTTCACTTAAATTAGAGCTGTAAGAACTTGGGAATGTTTACATTTCATTCCTGAAGTCCTCATCTGTTTATATCTAAACTGCAATCTGAATTTAGACATAACTACACATCTCAGTAAAATAACAGAGTGTTCCCTAAAGCCAGAGTCCTGGAAATCCAGCATTTTTTCTTCATTAATATCTAATCCCTGTTAAATAAGCATTTAGCTACTTTTATCCTGATATGAAACTTAGAGGTTGCCTCTTTCACTCCACTGCCTGCTGCTTCTAAATAAAGCAGTGCTGGTGGTGGAGGTGGTGTTTGTGAGTCATAAACACTCTGTCATTGTAACATGTCAGCTTTCTCCAAAAGAAACATTTGTATACATGAGATTATTTTATTATTAGTTTAAGAAGGTTCGTTTAGATCCCAGCAAAGCCATGAGGAAGAATTATGCACTTAAGCATTTCTATCTCTGATGTGGAATGCCTTGCAGACATTTAACATGCTGAGACAAACAAGAGAATCCCCAAAGTCCTCATCTACTACGGGACTTATTTCATACTGCATCAATAATGTAAATTGAGATGTGAAGATAGCTCCCTGTTTTTGTAAGGTATGATTACGCTAGTGCAGACAACATCCACTCAGCTTTGCTGGAAATACTGAAGTCAGCTCCCTGGTAAAACACTAGGTAATTCTTTATTTTAATGTCAAAAATGTTTTTATAACGATGGCACTAGTGTGATCACGCTCCTTTAGTATGATAAAATATTGACCTCTACATTTTCCAAGCATCATGTGGGGGTTTAGTCAAGTAACTCACTGATGTTAAAGAAAAGGAAAATGTAAAGGTTAATATCTTTTTACAATCCTGACTAACTAAAATAACCCCTGGTGCTAGTTATTTCTGTTATTATTGGGCTAAATTGTACAATCCTTAATCACTCTGATGAGCACTTATTCACATAAGTAATCTTCATACAAGTGACTTCAATAGGACTTCTTCTGTGAGTAACAAAAGGATTGCACAATCTAGCCCAATGTACTTTAGGGAGTAAGAAAACCACCAGAGAAATCACAGTTTCTGAGTCTGACCCTTTCCCTGCTCCAGTAAGATGTCAAGTTAGCTCTCCAGTGCCTGTATTTACTATAATGTACAGTACATGAGATAAATATAAAAGACATCTATCCAAAACCTCCAAATACCTTTTCCTGCCAAGATGCATAAACGTTTCCTTTCACCCATCAAATTACTTTAATTACAGCTGCTGAGCTTCATAATTATTTTTAGCTGGGCTGCCTCTTCTGCTGTTACTGAATGTATGATATGTACTGTATTGCATTTACTCATATTCCATTTACACATATTATCCTGTGTTTTATTATACAAGGCAAGTCCTTTAGCTACGATTGTGAAGTGTTTTTCCATTATATACTACCCTCATATCCTTATGAAACATTCACATTTTGGGCAGTCATTTTCTATGTTTAGTCTTTGAGTAAAGGAAAAATTTTGTTTTGGGAAGAGGAGGGATTTTTGAGTTATTTTTGAGTTTTAGGAGAGAAAAAAGCAAATAGTTTTTTTTACAGTGCAAAATCTAACAACTGGGGGTGGAGGTGGGGGAGGCTACAGTAAAACCAGCTGAAATCTGAAAATTGAAACTTGGCATGAACACTGTCCTCACTGAGAACCAGGAGCCTTATTCTTCAACCCAAATCCCATTGGTTTCATAACTACATATAATGCAGGGCAACAGAGAATTGGGATCCTAATCTTTTCATGTCCTGACTTCTTGTGATTTTTAACAATGCAACCTTAATTTTGCAATAATGCAGCAGTCTGCAGTTAATAAAGCATAAGGTAATTATCCAAAATGAAAAGCTGGCTGTAGATGACTAAAAACAATTGGAACTCAAATATACACCATTGAGAGGCACCTGTGTGTTTTTGAGTGCTTCTGAAACACATGCCATTTATAACACTACAATAGCGAGACTCTTCTGAAAGACACTGCTAAATGTGCAAGTCACTTACCCAGGAAGAATTTGTATTGCATTTGTGAAAGCAAAATTACAATAGCTGACAAAACATGAAAGTTTCATCATGGTGGATTAGAATGCTCACAAGGAATTCAAAGGAATTTATCATTATTCAACATTTCAGCTAGTGTTCTCTTAACATGTCTTCAGGGAGTAGATTTGTCTTTGCTCTCTGTAGGAAACCCATACTCATAAAAAGGTTAGATTGGAGGAACTTAGTAAATAATATAACAAACAGCTTCTATCTTGTTAGAATATAGAGCAAGAGAAGCAAATATGTGCTACTCTGAATCCTATACTATTGTGTCACCAAGAAAATATGCATGCTGCCTGATGTCTGATATAATTGTTTCCTTGCTAAAGAATCTTCATTGAGTGGGGGGAATGACAACTGACTTTAAGATGCCTTGCCCCCTCCCTCCCTTGCTAACCTGAACAGTGTTTGCAAAGTTCTCTTTCCCTTTTCATCTGCCATGATTTTGTGTTCTATTTCAGGTCATTGATAAAAATGCTAAATAGCTTAGGGCCAAGAACCCAAAGCGATTTAGATGGTCTAAAACTCAGCGTCCCCTCTCCTTCTCCCTGAGTTTCAGGTAGAGGAAGCTCTCCCTGTGACTTCCTTAATCAGGGCCTCCAAAGATCTTTTCAAGGATGCTAAGCAAAATGCGCGAAATTAAGAGGTGATATTTCTTATGAGTAAAAAAGATGTTTGACTGTATGGAAGAAAGATCACCAATTGTTTTGGAGCAAGGGCAAGAACAAAGTGCAGCCTAGCATCCTTAGACATGTTTAGGGGAAAGAGGATCTACAGGTACCAAATAAGGAATCTTGGTTGCAGTGGATCAGTGTGAAAAATCCTAGTGGTGGCTATGGATTCTCTCTGTCCCAAATATACAGGAGTTGATTAATAAAGAATTAAAGAAGGATACAATAATCAATGCCAATCAACATGGATTTATGGAAAAGAGAACTTTTCAAACTAATTTGATTTTTTTTATGAGATTACACATTTGGTTGATAAAGATAACAGTGCTGATGTAATATACTTAGGCTTTGTACCGCACATTTTGATTAAGAAACTGGAACCATACAAAAGCAATATGGGGCACAGTAAAGATTAAAAAGTAACTGTAAATGGGGAGTCATCATCAAATGGGTGTGTTTTTAGTGGGGTTCTGCAGGGATTGGTTCTTGGCCCTAAGCTATTTAGCATTTTTATCAATGATCTGAAATAGAACACAAAATCATTACTAATAAAGTATGTAGCTCACACAAAATTGAGGGAGTGGTCAAGAATGAAGAGTAGAGGTCAGTGACACAAAACAATCTGGATCACTTGGTAAACTGGGTGAAAGCAAGCAATATGCATTTCAGTATGCTTAATGTAAAGTCATACAGCTAGGAACAAAGAATGCAAGCCATTCTTACAGGATGGGGGATTGTATCTTGGGAAGCAGTGACTCTGAAAAACATGTGATGGGTCATGGTGGATAATCAGCTGAACATGAGCTCCCAGTGCAATGGTGTGGCCAAAAGAACTAATATGATCCTTGGATATACAAGCAGGAGAATACAGAGTAGGGGTGAAAAGGTTTTATTACCTCTGTTTTTGGCACCGGTGCAACCACTACTGGAATGCTGTGTCCAGTTCTGATGCCCACACTTCAAGAAGAATGTTGAAAAACTAGAGAGACAGGCATCAGAGGAGGGCCACAAGAATGACTGAAGGATTGGAAAACGTGTTATAGTGAAATACTCAAAAGCTCAATTTATTTAACTTACCAAAGAGAAGGGTAAGGGATGACTTGATCACAGTCTTTAAGTACCTACATAGGGAACAGAAATGTGATAGTAGAGGGCTCCACAGTCTAACAGACAAAAGTATAACAGGTTCCAATGGTTGGAAGTTGAAACTAGACAAATTTAGACTAGAAATAAGGTGGACATTTTTAAGTGAGAACAATTAACCATTGGAACAACTTACCAAGGGCTGTGAAGGAATCTCCAATGTTAAACATTTCTAAATCAAGACAATGTATTTTTTTCTAAAAGATATGCTCTAGTTCAAACAGGAATCAATTCAGGCAAGTTCTCTGGCCTGTGTTATGCAGGAGGTCAGATTAGATGTTCACAATGGTCCCTTCTCGCTTTATAATCTATGAAGGGTCTTACCGACAGTGGTGAGAAGTTGCTCACTTGAGTAGTCCCATTAAAGACAATGGACTGCTCTGGTGAGCAGTTACTCACACATGTAGACCCATAATGAGAGTACTCACGTCACTATTCACCAATGTCAGCAAGGAGTTCACAACCCAGCTCCAAGTTTCAGAACATAAGCATTACTCAAAAACATACATACATAAAACATACATACAACATACATTCATACAACTCTGATTGGCTTGAAATAGCGCCAATGCTGAGCCAATTCAATATTTTATTAAACAAACAAAAGCCAAAGAAACTCTCTAATGGTACTTCCATGACGTCAGAAGTATTCTTTGTTCTTACAGTAAAATTCATTCTGGATAATTCCAAACTAAGGACCATAGTTCCTATTATATAATGTTTTGTCTTATGTAAGCTCAGTTTTCTTGCAACATGTCCACTGATTATTACTTTTATAAGGGAAGGTTCAGCAATATAGTTAGGCTTCTCCTAGAAAAGTGGAGACAGATGCACTATGGAAATGATATATTTAGCCTCCAGGAGCTACACCCTATCCCCTTATAAAAGCCATTGGCAAGCAACTCTACAGAATAGGTTTTGATTTAACTCTAAGGGATGAAAAAGAACTACTTGCCTGCTTCCAAAGTTTAAGCAAAGATGCTCACATTGCAGCTGCCGAGATGGGAGGCGGAAGAAAATGGGGGAATTGAACCAAGGGGGGAATAAGTAAAAAAAATATTTATACATTCTGTTGTTCAGCTCTAATTGCTTCAAAGATTATTTATTTTTCTTTTCTTTTTTTTAAAATAGCTTGCAGCTTCTTAACATATTTTTCAAAGAAGGTGCTGCAAGGCATAATAAAAAGCAAGTAGGGATATGCTTTTTTGAATAGACTGAAATAATTAATGTGAGAATGCTTCCGCTTGAGCACTGTTATTTATTTATTTTTTATGAACTAAAATACATTTTTGCTTTTAAAATTGAGCTAATGTGTCACACAGAAGTCATGGTTTCTTTAATCTTGAAGGAATGCTAATTTAGAATTGTATTTGGGCATCTGAATTTTAGAAAATCCATTCCATTGTTTGTAGCTGGCATCACAAGGCTGCCTACACACTTCACAACACCACCCCAGCTCACTGTTCTGTTGTCCAACCTAGGCTTCAGACCTCATAACTTTCTAGGTTTGATCATGTATGGTTTTCCTCTACTTTAGTTTATAGTCATTGCATCAGTATTATGCCATCTCTGACCAATGAGTAATCTTCACAAACACCACTCCTTCTTGGATAGCACTGTTTGCTGTAATAGCAAACCCTGAAAAACCAGGACCATCTTTCCACACAACACATCAGAAAGGCATATTTTCAGTAAGAGGTGTGAAGAATTAGCCAGGTAATATTAATGGGAATTTTATCACTACATCCTTATCTATTCAAATGAAATTTAGCCCATTTTTTACTCCTTGGTATTGCAACAGTGCTTAGCTGCCCCAGTCATAGGTCCCTAATATGCTAGCTGCTGTACAAACACAGAACAAAAGGACAGTCTCTGCCCCAAAGAGTTTACTATGGAAGTAAGGCCCTGGTCAGGCACATGGATTCATTTGGGCAGACCCTGGCATCTATGTGGTATCATACTGAAGTCAATTTGACTTACCAAAGGACATGGGTCTGCCTGTGTAGATGTGATTGCAGGCTCCTGGTTTTATCTTGGACATTCGCCTTCTGATACCCCACAACATAGCTGTCTTCCTGAAAGATGGTTTTCATGGTCCAGGGAAGCTCTGAGAGATTCCATTAAGTTTAGGCGTGTTCTAAAGAGCAGTTTCTCTTGGCAGAGGCACCAGTGCTCATCCACTAGGCAAGCCTGACATTCCCTCGGCTCTACTCAGGGTTGTGTACACAAACAGAAACAATCCACTGCAACTACATGCTCACTCTTAATGTTCCTTTCTTCAGGCATCTTTCATTATTCAGCATATTTTCACTGCTGAACAACAAGCGATTATTAGTGTAACAAGACAGGTACACTTGTTTGTAAATGACACTCCGCATGCAGACCCGAAAGCTGCTCTAACATGCCATGGGAGTGGAATTTCAGAATGACTTATTTTGCGAAGGTAGACCATCCTATGGATGTAGCACAGACATCAGTGCAAAAGTGGCTGGTTCTCACTGGCCTCTGACATTATTAAATGAATATGAAAGAACTCATAGGATGTAGGTTTTTACCTGTGTATAAAGGGCTACATCTTGTGATTTGATTTTGAAATTTCTTCATCTTTGGAGAAAATTACAGATAACTATTCATCTAAATGAATTCACTCTCCTATGGGTGTTCAACTAGGGATGACTGGGAAATGGTCTTCCCATCCCACAAATATTTTTGACGGTTTGAATTATTTCCCGTCTCGAATCGGGACAAAAAAATTGCAATCTAGAAAATATTTGGGAACAATAAATAATATTTTTTTGTTTGGGTCAATCAAAATATTTAATTTTGATAATTTTGTGAAGTTTTCCTTTTAGGCCTTTTTCAGCTTAAATTCTGAAACAAAAATGTCATTTTGAACCAGAAAACCAGAATTTTTAGTTTGGAAAATGTCAAAACAAAACGTTTAGACAATTTTGAAAAAAATTCTCACAATTTTTTTGAATTGAGAAATCTGTAATACCCTACCCTGTATTGCAAATAGTTTCAGTTTCACTAAATCAGCATTTTTCAATGAAATAATGATTTGTTGAAAGATTCCTGATCAGCTCTAACTTGAGCTTCTATGGCATCTGAGGGTCAAAAAGAACTTTATGTTTTCTGTTATTAACAGCCTCTTTTGCTGTGTGAAATGTTCATAATGAAATTTCTCAATGATATTTACAAAGAAATATTGAAAACATCCAGTTTGAAATTTGAAGTGTGACTGCTAACTAAAAAGAATGGTCCAATTAACGTTTTTTTAAATCAAAAAGCAACCCAGTCTTTCAAAATTTCAGTGTTTTGGACAAAGATTAATTTTCATGAGAAAACATGAATTTTCAGTATAACACTATCTATTTCACAAAACATCCATATAAAAAACTAAGTTTCTGAGTTGTGAAATGCCCCAGAATATTTTTTTTGTATTTTTCACACACCACTTCTCCCACCAGATATTCAGATCAGCAACTCATTCTACTTGAGCAGAAGAGCCAACATTTTAGACTTCTTTATTCCTAACTCTTATCTACAGAAGTCTACTTCAATTGGCAACTCTTACTACTATGTAGTAATTTCCCCAGCTAGCACTGTCCCACCATGCCTTGTATTGTAGAACAGTGCAATCATTAGCTTCTACTCAAAAGTGGCAGGATATGACAGGGATTCTACGATCAAGGATGATATTGGTGTCAATGAACTGTGACACTCCATCAAATCCTGCATCTTTAATGTCATGGAGAGTTACATCCCTTCATGGGTGATAAAGCATGGGCATTCTGACAAGCCCTAGTTTAACTGTCCTCATTGGCCTCGCTAGGCTCATGTCACTTATTGTTTTATAGCTTAAATTGTCCTCACATTGAAAATAAGGATTCAATTGAAGATTTTATTGTTAACCTCTAAGGGCTTTGGAGCGCTAAGTCTACTCTATCTGCAAGAGTTAAGTGAAGTTTATGCTCCATTTCTTAATCTACCTTCAGTTACAGATTTCTGTATGCATACCATATGGTTTCCTGATAGCCATTCTAAACTTTGTTCAGTGGGAGGAAAAATGTGGGTGCAGATATTTAGCTCCTCAAGTGATGTTTTTAAGGGTAGGCTCATTTTTCTGTTTTTTGTTTGCAAATTGGTATCTATGGGCCAGATTGTTAAAGGTCTATAGGAGTCTAGTGGGATTTTCAAAACCATCTAGGTGCTTCACACACATTGATTGAAATCAGTGGCTGATAGGTGCCCAGGTGATTTTGAAAATCCTTCTAGGAGCCTAAATACCTTTAAAAAAATCTAACCCTATGTTTCATTTTAATACTTTTAGAGCCAGATTTTCAAAAGGGATCAGCACTAGACCAGGTATGAAAATGAAGTTTTTCTTTGGAAAATGTTGACAAAAACATTTAAAAAAATGAAATTTTCACTGGAAAAAGTTATCAAAAAATCCCATTTTAAATTTTAGTTTTAAGGCAAAAATTTGCATTTTTGGGTGGTTGGTTTTCCTACAAAAAACTGAAACATTTCCAGGAAAGCAAATATTTCCTGTGAAAAATTTATTGTAGTCAACCCCCCAATTTTCTGTTAAGAAAGAGTATCAATGTGAAATTTTTGACCACTGCTACTCAACACCCAATGGCTCCCATTTAGGCAACTAAATAAATGGCCAGATTTTCAGAATAACTCGTCTCCCATTTAGGCACCTAAATGAAGTGTCTGAATGCTAAGCACTTTTAAAAAATCAGGCCACTTATTTAGGTGCTGAAATGGGAGCTGAGCTTTTTTCAAGATCTGGCCACAATTGTGGGTGACGAGAACTTTTGAAAATCTGGCCCTGAAATTTTAGATTTTTAAATCCGTCTATATGACATGTATTTATATTGTTACAGCTTACTATATCATTGTCTGCAGGTTGCCAGTGTAAGTACTTCAAATATGGACCAAAGTGCTGTGTACGTGAATATATTATTAAGTGATAATCATAATAGTGTGGAATTATTGCTGTTAAGAACATTTCTATGTGTGCACCTAGTTTCTATGTGTGCAGCTGAGATTTCTTGAGGCCATTGTGCTCTGCACTTAAAGAGTAATAAGAAAAGGAGTACTTGTGGTACCTTAGAGACTAACAAATTTATTTGAGCATAAGCTTTCGTGAGCTACAGCTCACTTCATCGGATGCATTCAGTGCATGCAAAAATCACTCCTTTTCTGTAGCCATTGTCAAGTGGAGATCAGCAAGAGATAGCCATTTCTGTACTAAATGCACATGTAAAGCCAGACTGGTAGGCTCAAGGACACTATGAAAGACATACCAGTCTTCCCCTGTCTCCATCCTCCCCATAGATCATATTATAAATTATACGTTAAAAAATTCCTGTCAATACAGATCAACTGGTGTAAACTGATTTACACCTGGTAAGGATTGGATCCACAATGCCAACAAAAACAGAAGGGATCAGCAGATTATCATGCTACACCTCTGCTTTTAATGATTATGCAGCCGCAAACCCCTCCAGATCATCACCACTGGAGTGACAATATCTTCAAACTGAAATGGAAAAACACACATATGAAATTTGGAAAGATCTCTATACGTTCCATTCTAAAGGCAAATAAGCTACTTCTAATTGCACTGATGGTCTGATGAGACACTTTGCTGAAAGCCTTTTGGAAATCTCAGTCCACTCTCCTTCATCTTACTCTAGCAACAATATCTTTTAAAATGAAAGACTTCTAACAAGATAGAAAAGCATGACTTTCTTAACCTTAAACCATTTTTGCTATGATTAATGAATCTGTGATTTCCAGATTTCAGAGTTCCCCATATGTATATAATTTTGTTTTCAGATAGTTTGGAGTATTTTATCTACTACTGATCACCTGACCATGTTATAATTTCCACAGTGTTCTTAGGTGCCTTATTTAACAATGGCACTATGTTGGTCACTTTCCCAATTTTATAGCTCTTCCCTGAACTAATAACTCGCTCTATGTGGAAAAGATGAATCTGGAGATGAAAAGGACTGGCATGTCCTTTTTGATTATGGGTAGTGTTCAGTTCTGATGGAATTAAGCTGACTCATTTGGATCATGCTGTAAGGGTGAAGGTACTTCCAGTGCAAACTAAGAAACATATAAATTTCTCTTCCTTCATATGGCTTGGAGAACAGCAACGAACCCATTGTGGATTGACTCATTCTGAGAGAAGGTATTCCTATTGTTGGCAGCTAAACTGTTGGTACACCTTAATACCATGCTATCAGGAGTTTTAAATGCTCAAAGCCAGGCAGACGTATAAACTAAGAGTTCACAACACTTTTGACAGCCAAGAAATCTTAAAAAAACCAGACCTGCAATATGCTACTGAATCTCTGCTCAAGAATGGAAATAATATAGATGCAGACAGATGGTTCAGATCCTCAGTTGGAGTAAAGAAGTCATTGGAGGATCACTGATTTACACCAGCTGAGGATCTGATCTCGAACATTAAACCTTCTTAGTACTCTTTGCAGATAATTTCACTATCATCACCTCAATACAAAGAAAGTTTTGCTGATTGCATTTATCTACAGTCCTTGGAAAATGAGGTCTCACACTTACCTGGTCTATTATTCTTAAAAATAAAAAATGGGGTTCAGAAGTTTTAGCCCAGGGTCCTTCTGAGCCAGAGATCCTTCCCTGGGACGTTCCTGAGGTGTTCCAGCAAGGTGATTAGGGGGACACATCCTTGTGGCAAATCTAGGTTTTGGAAAGTAAATAGTTTCCTATTTGGATTATTTTTCAACTGAGATAATCACTCTCTTGTATTGCCTCTTTGTTAGTTTACTTTCACTTCAAATCAATATCTGTGTCTCATTTTAACTGTTAAAAGATAAGTGTACCATTTAAAAAACCATATCTGATTTACTTATCTTCCCATTGTTCCCTCTAATTGTGTTAATTTTTACCCTGTCTGCTTTTCCTTGGTAGCAAATGAGAAGTGAAACCAGCAGTCTGATCAACTGTCAACAATTCCTCCAGTATTTAAAATTCATTCTATTTTTATTTTTCATGGGCATAACACCTTCTAATCTACCAAGCAAAGCATTAAGAATTCATATAGACACTTGTAGAAAATCAAAAGTTTCCTAAGAATTTGAGCAGGTTAGTATAAAATGGCAACAGTTCAGAGAATCGGAGAAATCATTAAAGGAAGGTAAACCTTAAAAAATTTTAAATTTTCTGAATTTTAGAACCAATTTGTGCTTGTCTTGTTCTATATAAACTTGTATTTGTAGATTACAATCTCTCATGAAGACTACATTAATTTCAGGACCTTTTGTTTACTTTGGAAGATTATGTGCATATGTGATGCTATGTATGTGCTAAGTAAATAATGATTGTCTTACTATTATCAGTGGTATTAAAATAAACCATACAAGTATTAATGGGGATCAGGACCGGATAGTAAGAGAGAATCCCTATTAGATGCTGAAGAATTTACAATAGACAAGATGTACAAAATCTGGAAGAAAGGAAATATTATTATCCCTATTTTATATGTAGGAAATGGAGGCACAGAGAGCTTAAGGGCTCTATCTTCATAAGTGTTGGGTACCTACAACTCCAAACAAAGTGAACTGGAGCCACTTCTGGAAATCAGGTCCGAAATCACAAAATGTTCAAAATGTTGAAATTTCAGTTAAAAAAAAAATTGACAAAAAGTTGTCTGTTTTAAAACTACTTGTAATTTACAGGTTTCCAGGCACAAAATTTAAGAGTAATAACAAGAGCCAGGAAAATCCATTCAGTTAAATACAAAATATTTTAAGCCTTGACTTTAAACTATATATGTGTTAGAGTTAATTTTCTGTGTGAGTTTATTTTAATTTCTGTACAGCCTCTGCACTTCTGGGATGCATCTGGGACTGGAAGCAAAAATACCATTAGAAAAGCTGTTCTTTCTCGATATTTCCAATCTGGTTGTAACTAAGAGGTATCTGAAACCTTATGGAAGAGCCTGTCCACACAAGATTTCCATCTACTTCCTGACCACAGAGGGATAGAAGAGTTCAGAAGCTTGGGATAAACTGTTGGATGCTTCTCTGAATGGCACTGAACAGCTAAATATTTTTGAGATCCATCTGCAAATGAAAGAGTTTGAGCTGCTGTACATCAGAGATTCCTGGCTACTGCAACTGTCCTTTGGTGGCCAATGAAGCCACATGACACTTAAAGAAGCTTTGAGGCTGCTCTTAATTGCACCAGGGGCTACACTAGCTCCTGGCCAGCTTCAGAATTAGGGGAAAAGGTGATATTAACCCATCTCTCCACACCCAATATCCTGAGTCCTGTGCTGAGCACAGCTCGGCCAAATGCAGTATTTCGGGGCAAGGTCTATAAGTCTGGTGCCTAACCCTACCACTCAACCATACTGCCTTGTATTACTCCTTTTCCTCTTCTTTTGGCTCTATAGTGGGCCCTGATCCTGCTCTACAGGAGCTCTATAGGCTGCCAGCATGGAACAACTTGTGCATTGGGACCTTGTCTTCTCTCTGTCTGTAGTGCCTCTGAAACAACTTGAGCACTATACAAATGATAAATATATTATCATAATAACTAACAATAATAATACATTAGTCTTTTGCTCCGTAAGCAGTCTGGCATTCCTCTAGCAGGTATCTAAGAGGTGTTCCTAGTTGTGCCTAGCTGTGACTTAAAAGCTGCGTCCTTCTTGATAGGCACAAATGGACTGGAAATTTAATAGCAGATTTATTGTTAGAACTGATTATTATTTCTTTAGGAAATGACTGTTGAGTCAAACAGCAAAGTGCAATATTCACAGCCACCAGTGCAAACTGAGGCTATTTTTAAACACTATAATAGTGCATACTGGCCCTGCTTCTCCTCTCATGCTGTTGTAAATCCGGAGCAGCTTCCTGGAAGTCAATAAGCCATAGTGTAAGTGGCAGGAGAATCAGTCCCTTTCTGTGTACCATATAAGTACATAAGGAGATGTATTGGAAAGACTTCTAGTAACTAAAAGGTCAGTGAGTTATTTACACAATATTTTGCAATGTTGTGATTCTAATTCTGTAAGCATAGATCTATGCTTAGAATAAATATAGTATAGATCTATTATATCTGTTTAGGAAACCATGCTAATTCACATCACCTTTGTCAGTTGTGAAAAGCAGAGTAGGAAGCTTTTGCTGTTCTGGCACTCAATGTTGTACCTAGTCTCTGGTCAAAGAGGACTTCAGCTTCCAATAATCTTAACCCATTTAGGAGTTCAAATTGATCACTTAACATTTTTTTTAAAAAGTCCATTTTACATCTGACCCATTCACCTTCATATGATGACATGACATCTTAAAATCATAGTAAGTATTAGAAAAATTATGTTTTAAATATGGGCCTTTGTATCTTTTACCACATTCTCTTCTGCAGTGGTTATTACCTAATAATTTTTGACATTGGTGATTAAACAAAGTTTTACATTTTATGATTCTATTTCAAATACACAGTTGCTAACATATATATCAAGGCAAAAAGTAAGCCTTCTTAAAGAATCTGTAATTATATTTATGCATTAAAGTGTCAGCTGGTAAAAATGAATGCTTTCAAACAATATTTTAATCTAATTGTTTTAAAATCAAACTATTAATCAAGATTTTATTGTCAATCCTAACTAATAGCTTTCATTTTAATAGCCCAAAGCACTGATGATGGTCTTTAATTTGAGAACACATTAGAATGAAAGTAATTTAAACAACTATTAATTGAACACCAGTCGTAGCTGCAGTGCTGAACACACCTGGTAAACAGAAAGCATCTCCTCCCCCTTGGCAGAACTTTTTCTATAACTTCTGCCACAGAGGACCCTTTAATAAATACAGCTCCATACAATGCTCAGAATTTATGCGGGAAAATACATTTTGAAGCCTTTTCTAATGAGAACTCAGCATAGAAGGCTTTTAAAGTTGCACCTGAACAGAAAAGAACACTTTGTTTTTCAGTGCTGCTGTTCAGAGGTATTGCCACACATGTTCTTAGGAAGTGAGAATTTGCCCAAGCACAAATGTACCAAAAACCTAGTTTAGAGCCAAATTCTGCCGTAACAGGGGTGTTGTTCCCACTGAGTATATACCAGAGAGCAAAATTTGGCCCTTAATCTGGTGTGAAAGCAAAAGAGGCCTATTGATATTTACATACATAAGTCTACTGATACACAAATCTAATATAAAAAGACACTGACATTTGTAACTTTACCTTCTTAAGTAGAATTCTACACTGTGTGACTCACTCTGTGGCCAAGAATAAATGCCAGAGAATTCTGTATACAGCTGGCAGGGATGGAGCCTGATTGGGCCATCCCAAGTAGAATGATTTATAAGAATGATAGTTGATTTCTGAGATTTTAAAACTGTATATAAACCCTCTCCAGCTCTGCCTATGTTACTTTTTGCACTCTGGATTTAGCCACTGAATGGATAAAACAAAATTATGAGTGGATTTGCACATAAGTAGATTTAGTCTGTATGGTTTGCCTGTAGGACAAAAAATTGAAATATGGAAATTTAATAGATACATATGTTTTAACGTAACACATTTAGCTCAATCACAGCAACAGACTTTGTGAGCTGTAACTGCAATTTTTAATTCTGCTCTGACAACTTTATGTAAACTAAGTGACTGGCAGTGGGCAATCATTAGTGGCTTAGGTACCATTTATGTAATTTTGTTTGAGTTTTCTACTAGAGGCTATCTGCTAAGTGAAAGTGAATTATTGCTTGTGTTTATTTCACTGTTGAGTAGCACTCTAGGTAAGCACAATCGCTGCTTAAAAAAGAAATTGTCTTCATATGATGCAAAATGAAAGGGGTGGCCTTGTCACAGGAATTGCTCTGACAGCTCTTAAACAATGGTTTATTGCATATCTTCTCACTCCTAGAGATGTGTCTGATTCTGAGTGCTTGGTTGTAAACAATGCTTTAGTTAGTGTATATTGGGTGACATGAAGTCCAGTTTAAAGTAAAGATGTAAATCAGTTGATTTGGTATACAGACCTGCCTCCAGTTTGTATTATGAATACTTTTCAGAGTATTTGGAAACATGAATTAAGGACCATTTGTAGCAGTCCCTATTTATATATTTGTACATCAGTCATTTCAGATTCATCTTCAACTTGTTCACGAAATCCTCACATAAATGTCTGTGATAACTAGAATTCTCACATAGGACTAGATCCAATGTGTAAATGAAGTCAGTTGAAAGACTGCCATAGGTTGAAGTGGCCTTCAGATGCATAAATATGATAATTTCAGTATCCACATCCCTTCAATTCCAATTTAAGTTGTGGGTGTCAATTAATGCAAAAACCTAAAGCGGAACTCAACCAAAACTGCCAAGTTTCTCTTGGTTTCACATGATTTCTACCCAAAACTATATATAAGTCCAAGTTTGTTCAAAACTTGGCGTAGGTTTACTTGAAACTCAGCCCAGCGTTGCCAAAGGTTCATGAACCTCAGTGAACCTGGTTTAAGCTCTGGGTTTGTAACAAAAGCCCACATCAAGCAAGTTTCACCTTGTTGCAGGTTTTATTAAGGAAATCTTAGCACAGCTCTAGGGATAACGTTTAGAGGTTAACAAAAAGTTATTAAAATTGGAACTCATTCATTGTACAAATTAATCTGCCCAGGATTGGAAGAATTTTGGATGAAAATAGAGAATGTTGCAAATAAAGTATTTCAGCAGTTTTAAACTTGACACAGAGATGACACTTTAGGTTCGATCGCAAGGCTTCAGTGGAAGTTGGAATGGGCCCCAAATATCCAAGGAAAAATTACAAAGAGGTTTTAAATGTATACATCTGGCACATTCAGAAAAGTGATTTATCACTACAAATTTGGCTCAGTCACACAAAGTATAGCCTAGGGTAAAACAGAACACACCTTTAGTGCTACACTTTATGATGCTCTGCGGTACCATACAAAGGGACTATTGTCAATGTTAGGGATAACTACATTTTCTAATTGCTATCAGTGAGCTCCTTAACCTTTCTCAGGTAAAACTTATCAATGCCATGGAACAAAAATGCATAGCATGAGTGAATGAGAGAGAGAGAGAGAATCATGAGATATTCCTGTATTACTTATCACTGGACTCTTATTCTTTAGGCGGCTAATGCTTTCAGTACTTATTGATTCACTGTACTGATAATTACACTAGAATCGACCTGTCTCCCCTGTTTATGCATAGATGTGGAATATGTTGCAAAGGTAGAGTCCTGAATAGTAATCTGCAATATGTGAATGGTTCACATTTTTTCTCTCCCCAAACAATCATGGTTTATACATGGTATATACAGTCAACCTCATTGCTTACTAAAGGTGCAGACAGTTGGCTTTACAACGTGTTTTCCTGACTTTTAAGGCTACATTCTTGTATTCAAGCTTGTTGTAATTTAAATGTATTGTTTGAATTTCCCTTTCCTTTTTGGAATAGTGTAATTTGCTTCATAAATTACATATGGTGGAAGCCTGTTGAATGAATAACCTTGTTGCACAGAAAATTAATTCTTTTGACGGGTTTATTCCTTTAATAGATATTTATTGGAGGATTTTACTGTATTATTATTATATACATTGTGGCTTGCTGCACAGAAAGTGTTTCACAGTATTTCAATGGATTTATTCTTTTAATTGAAGTAACTATTCCTGTCCTTTTACCGTTTGTTACCCAAGACAGGAATTTTTAAGTAATTCATTTTTCAAAGGAAGCTCACTTGTTTTCTTCATGTGTTTTGTTTGTGCACAGAGAAAATGTATTCTTTTCCCTTCAATCAGCATTCATCTAAATGAATGCTAATATATACAGTTGTAATGAACCATATTTTGTTTGATTATGGTAATCTGTAACAGTGTTAATTTCCTTATATATGTGTTTATGTGTTTTTGAAAACTTTTAACATTTTACCATACCGTACTGGAATCTCTTGGATTATTTGAGGCTCTGTTCACTTTTTTGAGTTAGAATTAAGTAGCACCAAAAGCACAATAACAGAAAACGAAATCAGATTGAATGGCCACGTGGCCTGATTTGAGGGAGGCTAGTTGTATAATTAAGGCACAGAAACAGAAGCCAGAGGATCTGAATTGTCGTCCTAATTCTGCCCAGAACTTCCTGTGGCACTCTTGGCAAATCATTTAACCTTTCTGAGTCCCAATTTCTCCCTTTGTAAAATGGGCATAATAATATTCTAACTCCCTACATTATAGAAATATTTTGGGGCTTTTTCAGCGTTTGCAATATGCTTTGAGATCGTCAGGATTAAGGTGCTAAAGAACTGCAAAGTATTGGTATCAAGGCTTGAGTTATTATTGTTTATTACTTTGTTGCTTTACACGGAAGTTTGGGTTGACTGTTCCTCTTAGATTCTTTTCTTATTGTAAGTGTGAATAATTCAGGGAACTGAAGTTACATTGCTCTGAGTTCTAGGATTGACATATGTAAAACTCTAGAACGCTGGTATTCTCAGCTTCTCAGTGGTGTATACCACAGCCCTGAGTTGGATTTTGAAACAGAAACAATAGACAAGAGGATAATAAGAATGATGTGACTTTAAGTTCTGAGTTCTCACAACCTAACAAGTCTAGTAACATTTTAGTACACCAGTACAAATGTTTGCAGGACCAGTAAACACTTCTAAGTAGTGTTTCTGGACTAGTGGTCCAAAAGAAAAAAATGTAGATCCTTGTAATCAATAATTTTCTTTCAGTATGGAAACTTCTTTAATGTTTCCCCTTTAACATATGTATATTTAAAATGTTTAGACTCCCATTGATTTCAGTGGCCATTGGTCCAGGTCCTAAATGAACAGGATTCTTGTAGTTTAGATAGCAGAATGATAAATGAAAAATGCCATATCTCAGTAGAGGGCAGTGAAATACATACAAGATTGCAATACATCACAAAGGAGGCTTCATTTTAAACTGACAAGTTTAATGATTTAATAGTTCCCAAAATTAAGGTGTTTTATACTAGATTTTGCTATCATATTATTCTAAAATTGCTTTTAATTACTTGGCATTAGACTATTTTTATGGTTATGATGTGGCATGGGTCAAAAATTACAAAATAATTGCATTATGAACATCAAATTAGACAGATGTCAATGTGACATGAATATAATAGGATTTCAGTATGACCCTGTGGGAAATATGGTATAAATATATACCATCTCATACTGGATCACCCACAACTAAACATATTTTCCATACTGGAGTATTTCCACTTATCTATTCAGATAAAAGAAAAGGAGTACTTGTGGCACCTTAGAGACTAACCAATTTATTTGAGCATGAGCTTTCGTGAGCTACAGCTCACTTCATCGGATGCATACTGTGGAAATTGCAGAAGACATTATATACACAGACACCATGAAACAATACCTCCTCCCACCCCACTCTCCTGCTGGTAATAGCTTATCTAAAGTGATCATCAAGTTGGGCCATTTCCAGCACAAATCCAGGTTTTCTCACCCTCCGCCCCCCCCCCCACACAAACTCACTCTCCTGCTGGTAATAGCCCATCCAAAGTGACCACTCTCTTCACAATGTGTATGATAATCAAGGTGGGCCATTTCCTGCACAAATCCAGGTTCTCTCACCCCCTCGCCCCCCTCCAAAAACCACACACACAAACTCACTCTCCTGCTGGTAATAGCCCATCCAAAGTGACCACTCTCTTCACAATGTGTATGATAATCAAGGTGGGCCATTTCCTGCACAAATCCAGGTTCTCTCACCCCCTCGCCCCCCTCCAAAAACCACACACACAAACTCACTCTCCTGCTGGTAATAGCCTATCCAAAGAGACCACTCTCCTTACAACGTGCATGAAAATCAAGGTGGGACATTTCCAGCACAAATACAGGTTTTCTCACCCCCCCCCCTTTCCCAAAAACCACACACACACAAACTCACTCTCCTGCTGGTAATAGCTCATCCAAAGTGACCACTCTCCCTACAATGTGCATGATAATCAAGGTGGGCCATTTCCAGCACAAATACAGGTTTTCTCACCCCCCCCCTTTCCCAAAAAACACACACACACAAACTCACTCTCCTGCTGGTAATAGCTTATCCAAAGTGACCACTCTCCCTACAATGTGCATGATAATCAAGGTGGGCCATTTCCAGCACAAATCCAGGTTTTCTCAACCCCCCCCCCAACACACACACAAACTCACTCTCCTGCCGGCAATAGCTCATCCAAACTGACCACTCTCCCCACAATGTGCATGACAATCAAGGTGGGCCATTTCCAGCATAAATCCAAGTTTAACCAGAACGTCTGGGGGGGGGGGTAGGAAAAAACAAGGGGAAATAGGCTACCTTGCATAATGACTTAGCCACTCCCAGTCTCTATTTAAGCCTAAATTAATAGTATCCAATTTGCAAATGAATTCCAATTCAGCAGTTTCTCGCTGGAGTCTGGATTTGAAGTTTTTTTGTTGTAAGATAGCGACCTTCATGTCTGTGATTGCGTGACCAGAGAGATTGAAGTGTTCTCCGACTGGTTTATGAATGTTATAATTCTTGACATCTGATTTGTGTCCATTTATTCTTTTACGTAGAGACTGTCCAATTTGACCAATGTACATGGCAGAGGGGCATTGCTGGCACATGATGGCATATATCACATTGGTAGATGTGCAGGTGAACGAGCCTCTGATAGTGTGGCTGATGTTATTAGGCCCTGTGATGGTGTCCCCTGAATAGATATGTGGGCACAGTTGGCAACGGGCTTTGTTGCAAGGATAGGTTCCTGGGTTAGTGGTTCTGTTGTGTGGTATGTGGTTGTTGGTGAGTATTTGCTTCAGGTTGGGGGGCTGTCTGTAGGCAAGGACTGGCCTGTCTCCCAAGATTTGTGAGAGTGTTGGGTCATCCTTCAGGATAGGTTGTAGATCCTTAATAATGCGTTGGAGGGGTTTTAGTTGGGGGCTGAAGATGACGGCTAGTGGCGTTCTGTTATTTTCTTTTTTAGGCCTGTCCTGTAGTAGGTGACTTCTGGGAACTCTTCTGGCTCTATCAATCTGTTTCTTCACTTCCGCAGGTGGGCATTGGGCATTGTAGTTGTAAGAATGCTTGATAGAGATCTTGTAGGTGTTTGTCTCTGTCTGAGGGGTTGGAGCAAATGCCTATTTCCCCTTGTTTTTTCCTACCCCCCCCCCCCCAGACGTTCTGGTTAAACTTGGATTTATGCTGGAAATGGCCCACCTTGATTGTCATGCACATTGTGGGGAGAGTGGTCAGTTTGGATGAGCTATTGCCAGCAGGAGAGTGAGTTTGTGTGTGTGTTGGGGGGGGGGGTGAGAAAACCTGGATTTGTGCTGGAAATGGCCCACCTTGATTATCATGCACATTATAGGGAGAGTGGTTACTTTGGATAGGCTATTACCAGCAGGAGAGTGAGTTTGTGTGTGTGGTTTTTGGAGGGGGGTGAGGGGGTGAGAGAACCTGGATTTGTGCAGGAAATGGCCCACCTTGATTATCATACACATTGTGAAGAGAGTGGTCACTTTGGATGGGCTATTACCAGCAGGAGAGTGAGTTTGTGTGTGTGGGGGGGGGGCGGAGGGTGAGAAAACCTGGATTTGTGCTGGAAATGGCCCAACTTGATGATCACTTTAGATAAGCTATTACCAGCAGGAGAGTGGGGTGGGAAGAGGTATTGTTTCATGGTCTCTGTGTATATAATGTCTTCTGCAGTTTCCACAGTATGCATTCGATGAAGTGAGCTGTAGCTCACGAAAGCTCATGCTCAAATAAATTGGTTAGTCTCTAAGGTGCCACAAGTACTCCTTTTCTTTTTGCGAATACAGACTAACACGGCTGTTACTCTGAAATCTATTCAGATAGTTTTCTTGCTCTAATCACAAAAAAAAAAAAAATCTCCAGTCTTCACCCAAAACATAAGCCTCAGAAAACCATGGATTTGGCACTACTCCAACAGATCAGAGGAAGAGAAGTTTGTCTAGGACAGAGAAATACTTTGGAAATGGGTGGGTGGGAAATTGTAATCCATAGCAAGTACATAAATGAGCTTCCTGTTGCCTTGCATAATTTAGTTGAAGCCAGTTTCATGTATATAGAAAATGTGCCCCCTTATATTTATAGATTATATTTCTTAACAGTTTTCAGAGTAGCAGCCGTGTTAGTCTGTATTCGCAAAAAGAAAAGGAGGACTTGTGGCACCTTAGAGACTAACAAATATATTTGAGCATAAACTTTCATGAGCTCCAGAATGCATCCGATGAAGTGAGCTGTAGCTCACGAAAGCTTATGCTCAAATATATTTGTTAATTTCTTAACAGGTATCCATAGCAGTCTGGAAGCTGATTTGCTGCTACTAATCAGACATACAGAAAGCACTTTCAGAATGCATATTTCTGTATCACCCTTATTTTCTGACATGGCAATAAAGAATATTCTTCCAATTAACAAGATCTATGAGGAAGCTATAAATCCTGCAGAATGGGTAGCCATGAAAAGATAGATATCCCAGACTGTGGAACCTTCTCTATCACAAAAATCTTAGACAGGAACTTCTCCAGGATATAATCCTTAAAGACAGAGGATCTGATTCATCACTTTGTAACTTCAGCTTTGTGCCGATTACATTCCACTAAGGTAAGATTTACCCTGGCATAAAATCAGAGTAACACAATAGTCAATTATTCCTAGAAATAGTCCCAGAGCTAGATTTTCAGAAATGTATGTGTATTTTCATGACTAAACAACAGCCAAATAGTTTGGTGGGACTTCTGAGGCACAATTTAGGGAAAAAGGTATGGAAAAAAGTTATTCAAAAGATCTTTAGTTACAGAAGTTCAAAGTATCATCGTTGTCATCAATGAAAAGTTAAAGCCATTCAATCTCCACCTGAAATTTCATCCATATCAAAAGACTTCATTTTTCTTGAATGACTGCCTACTAACTAAGGCCCCAATTCAGCAAAATATTTAAGCACATACTTAATTTGATCCCTAGTCAATGGGATTTATGGATGTTATTAAGTGGGGCGGACTGCTGACCCAGGCCCTAAAGGCCTGATTCTGCCAATCTTATTTTATGACATTCTTACTCACAGCCCCAATCCTGCAAACACTTAGGCATGTGCTTAACTTTACTATTGTGAGCAGTCCCACTGAAACTAATAAGACTACTCATGGTAGTAAAGATAAGCATTGAGGCCTATATGAGTAGTGTCCACTGGTGTCAAGAAGAGTAAGGGTTGCAGAAGCCAGTCTTATTCCTGGGTATGGCTGGTAATAAGGTTGCTAAAGTGTGGTGATATTGACGAGATAAACCTCAAGGTAGATTAACAAATTGTGAATGAATTATGCAAAAATGGTTAAAACAATTATATTGTAATTATTACACCTGTAGAAATGCCCTGTACACATCAACTGAAACGGCAAAACTCATACAAAAATTCATATGCCTATATTCTCCTAGCCCTCCCCACCCTTTTAAATTGTCAGTCAAGTCAATGATATATATCTATTAGGTGAATTTCCTTGAGATTAATGAACAGCTCTGTAGGCGGTCATCAAATACTCCCAGACTTTCAATCTTCAGGGAATATCATGCATTTTAAATTGTTATTGTTTAATTGTAGTCTACTACAAAAAAAAAATCCAAAACTCTTCGAGCGAGAAGCCAAGTGGATCTATGGAAAACATATGAATATGTCATTTTAACAGCTGAAACTATATCTATCTGGCAAGCCTTACCTAATGGTTGCATTGTGTCCCCTTGGCAATTCTACTCCTGTGTTATTTGAACTGTTCCATTAGTTTGTTGCATATGTGGTAAGAGTAATATTGTATCCAAACTCCTAGGTAGCCTTTCCATTCACAGTAAGCACCAAAAGAGATCTTTGAAATGGAAATGGACAAAAATAACCTGTTTTTGACAAAGCCTCCAGGTGTCTGCTCACAGACAATGATCATTGTTTGAATTTGTGGCCTTGAAAACCCAATGAAATCCCAATCACCCAGATACCAAGGTCTGGACTTTGGAATGATAGATTATATTTCTCCAACAGACCCACACTGGGCAATTTCACAGTTGGACTCGTTTGCTGTTACGCAAGCCAAATGCAGAGTTCTATGGTGAAAGATTTGAAAAAGCCTATGCTGCAATCACAGCAACACTTTGGAGTGTGCATGCATGTATGTGAGTCTAACCATCAAAGCGCTTCCATTTGCCTGTATTTTATTTCTATTTTCATCCAGCTGATATCTCTCATTTCCTGCATGATAACCAGAAGAGCAGAATTTTGTTGAGGGGGACACACAAATCCATGAGGACATTTTAGTCATTATTTCAGATTAGAAAAAAATTCTCAAACCAACAGAAGATGCAGCAAGGAAACAAGCTGCCAGTAACACCATCTGAAGCAGATGGTTCCAACTACTTGGAATGCTCCTTTCTGCATACTTCAGTGACTCCTGAAATAACAGAGTGCTGTTAAATAAATGTGAAGGGAAGTAAAGTAGAAAACCCAGATATAGTACTGAGTTCCACATAATAAGCTCTTACTAATAGTTTGGTCAGTGCTTCTGTGCCCATTTGAGAAAAATCTCTGGCTCATTATCACGAATGAAACATCTTTATCCCATGTTGCCATGTCAGAGATACTATTGTGCATCTTTCAGCCAGTATATGTCAAATCTGGAAAAGGATATTGCTGTAGTTTAGCAATGGAAGAAATACCATAAATTATAGGCCAGCTACAGATTTCAGAATAATTGCAAATGTATTCTACACTGACAAACTTGTCAATAACATAAATGAGAATAAATGTTTTGCATTTATACAGCATGCTTTATCATCGGATCGCCAAACATTTTATAAAGGTAGGGAAGTTTTAGCAGTACCGGATTGGAAATAAGGCACACATTTTAACAAGGAGATTAGCCACTGGAATAATTTATCAGGGGTTGTGGTGGATTCTCCATCACTTGAAATCTTTAAATCAAGATGGGATGTTTTTCTAAAAGTACACTCTTGTTAACCAGAAGTTATTGGGCTCAGTGCAGTAATCACTAGATTAAATTCTATTGTCTGTGTTACGCAGGAGGTCAATTTGGATGACCATATGGGTTTCTTCTGCTCTTAAAAACGATGAATATACAAATTATTATCCCTGTTTTACAGATGAGAAAACTGAGGACAGGCAGTTTAATAATAAAAAAAATTTTAGAAATGAAAAGTATCTAAGATCTCAAAGTACTTCATAAATATGAATGACACGCTAGTCCTGGGAGATAGTTTAACATGATCACCTCTGTTTTACAGATAAGGAAACTGAGGCACATAGAAGTTCAATGACTTGCCTAAGGTTATTCAGGAAGTCTGTGGAAGAGCTGGGAAAAGAACCTAGATCACCTGACTGCTAGTCCCCTTCTTTAACTAGAGGATGACACCGACTTGACTGGATACATACGTCGAGGAATGAATTTCCTACAGGTCTCAGATATTTGAAATGTTGGGAGGCTGTTTCTGTAGAGCACACTTAAGGTCATTCCATTCTCCTTCCCCCAAAACCCTCTCCTTTTTCTCTCATTTTCAGACTTCTATTCAACTGGTAAAAAGTTCTTGTTCTTGCTGCAGACTGACAGTTACAACAAAGAAGAAATAGAACAAATGGGATAGTGGGAAAGGGGATTTCAGATTTGAATACAGGGCAAACACAGTTCAGAAATCAGATAAAGAATGTCATTTGAGAACAGTGTAATAATACATATCAGTGGCAAACTCCTCTCCACCCAGGTTGGAATGTTTTAGGTGATAAACTAGTCTGCAATACATCAATGTATCAAGGATAGTAAAGATACAAGGTAAAAGGTTAATGACTACATTGCAGTGGTCAGATCGAGCTTCTGCAGGTGTGAAACTAAAAAGGGTGTTAAAGCAACAGATGAATGTAAACAAGAAGAGAGGATGTTCAAGAAGTTTAGTATAGAAGAAGTAGTTGAATGATTGCAAGGCTGTGTAACTCAGAATAAAGATATGTTGGACTTATCTGTGCTGAATTCTTTCTGTTACAATTGGGGCTCAAGTGATCATCAGCTAGCTGGGCAACACCATGACGAGAAAGTTAACCTGCACCTAGAGTTTACTATGGGAACAGACTATAAGAGTCCAGGACTTTAGTTCATGTAAGTCAGTGTAGATTCATTGAAGTCCATACAATTACATGAATCTACCTGCTGAGAATCTGGACCAATATTGTAATCCTCCTAAAAATTGCAGCAAGCAAAATCAGTCTCAACAGTGCTGAACAGGTTTTTCTACTAACTATGCATTTCCTTGATCAATCAGACCTACGAAAGAATTAAAAACAAGGACGTTTTCATAACTACACTGAAAACACAGCATAAGAAACAAAAGGCAAATGAATGAAAACTATCAGCCACTAACACTAGTCAGAGATATACTGCAAAGGAAAAATGACTGACTTATCAACATTATTTTCCTTGTTCTTGATCTAGGTCATCAAGTAGATTAATATGTAGTTGCAAGCTGTTCATTCATTGTAGAGGAGCATGTACATAGCAGTAAATATCTCCCATGGCACTGATAAACTCTCAGAGGCTATAGGCCAAGGTGTTATGCTCCAATGGAGACATTTGTGCCAAGTACCTGCTCCCAGTGATATTGTTATAAGCATTAAACTCAAAATGTAACTTTAAAAATCTACTACGGTCTGTAGCTTTTATTATTTCCACAATGGACAACTGTATTGGTTATTATCAATATGTTGTAGCGGGGGCCTTGAGGATTGGAACTTGCAGGCGGGGGGAAGTAGGGGGGTGAGAACATTTAGAGCTTCTACAAATTTCTCCAATTTTAACAAAAAAAATTATAAAATTGTAAAAATGTTTTAAAGAAATGTTTTTTTCCCAAAGAAATCTGTCAGAATTCAGCACACATCCTACAAGAAGATACTGATCCATACTACTAAAGCCTAAGCTCTTGCTTTACCAGGGTCCCATGTCTCTCTTTTTTCTAGGACCCCATCTTCCTCAGTCTTTATGCTTCAAGGGTCTTCACTCTGTGTCTCTCTCATGCTCCATTTATCTTTTATTTTGTCTGTTCAGCAGGCTGTAAACTGCTATTGATTTCAATGGCAGTTTTGCCTCAGCAAAGAGTGCTGAATAGGGCACTCACTCAGCTTGCAGGATACTAGCCTATTCTCCCTTTCTATTTCTTTACTCCCTGGATCTAACTCTGTCTTCTGCTTCAAGGTCCTGTCTCTTTCTCACTCTGTTACTGGGTCCTGTCTCAAATATAAAGCCATCAATTGGCTGTTGAATTCTTTCCCTCTACTATTGAACTCAACTTTCTGCTCTCAGGCATCTCTCATTATTTCAGACTCCCTCTTTGCTTCCAGGGACTTTTCTTGCTACTTCCTGACCTCATCTCTCAACTATAGCAGCTTAACATTCCACTGCTCAGCACTACAAAGTTTCTGAGGCTGCTTCTGCCCACCTGCTAGTTTATTGTTGAGAGCCTTCTTAATGTACTCTTCCAACATGGTGATAAACTAGCCAGGCATGAGGGATGCATAAAATGGTTACAAAAATTCCCCACTCTCCACCAGCCTTAAAATGATAGTCTGATAGCAAAGTCTAATTGCTAAAATAAAATTCCATTGCACTGGGACATTTTAAACTCCGAATATATCTGACTGGTTTGAAATCCCTCAAACTGAATTTGTACTGTAATTGTGTTGAAGGTCAAGGACATAAAATGTAGGTCCATTAAGAGATACTTATTGGACACTATGAGTCACTTATTTGAACCTATGGTGCCTCTGAGCTTCAGCCGCAATGGGAGGTTGGGCAGTTTATCAATAAAATTATTACTACGCTGTAGCTCATGTTATTTAATTAAACGTAATAGGCCCTTTGGAGGGAATTCTGGTGATATGAGATGTACCCTCACACTGGAAGGAAGAAGTTGTCCTTTATTATTTTGGAAACATAACACTGAAGAGGCCAGATAAGAACCCACCCTAGGACGGATGTTAATTCATCTCTCTGGAGGATTATTTTTATGGTTTTACAAGAAAAGACATGTCCCACGTCCTCTTCAAGAGGTGACAAACATCACCATTGCTGCACATTTGGGTAGGAAACACATACACAGATGTATTTTTATTATCCAATAATTTTAAAACTGTGAATTTAGTTTCTTAAATTCATGAATATAACATTCTTTTGGTACAAAGGTAAAAATAGATGCCATCAACAAAACAGAGGAGTTTTTGTTGTATTTAAATAATTATACAATATTTATATTTTCTCATCTTAGAATTTTGATGATGAATATATATATATGCCCTTCTGCTTCCTCAGTAAAAAGGCTGAATATATCAATATCTATATCTGTATCTAATCTATATAAAATGTTCACATTCCTTGCCTTCATCTACAGTACCCAGGTAAAGAACTGAGTTAAATAATTATCTAGTCTCCAGCTAAATAAACAAGTGAGCATTAAACTTCAAGCCCCCTGCAAGCAATCAACAATAAAGCACACTGTATAAAAATAAAGCAATGTTACAGACATAGGCAAAATTACTCTTTATTTCTTACCATGTTGTGACATTATGAGGAAAACAAAAATGAGAATGCAAGTTTTGATTTAAAAATCTGTCAGTCAACATGTAATTTAATATAGAGTGTCATATACTGCTAAAAGGTACATATTAGCATTAAAGACCAAAACTCCAATGATTAATATTACAGTGATGACAGAATGAGAGTGCCTAATTTTAATCCACTGTTTATCTACACGGTAATTTATAGATCACTCGACATGTTTTAATAGGAGGCATAAAGAAGATATCCTCTAATACCCACTTGCTTGCAAGAGCTGACATTTGCTGTTACGTATTCAGAAAATATCAGTGGTTGCATTTGTTGGACATTTATACAAATAGCTAGTCATCCTACATGCAGTTTATAAAAAGTGATCTATTAATAACAAAACAGCTCCAGAGACATATGGTCGCTTAATATTCAGGTGGAATATCAAGTGTTTAACTTAAAATAAGGGCAGGAGCACAAAGAGTGGTCAACACATTGATTTGGCTGCCAAATATAGTTTTTACCATCATAAATCTCTGGCTGACAACTGCACAAAGCCTGCTTTACCTAAACACTGCCAAGTAAGGGTGTTTATTCACTGATTGGCTGATAGTCACTATGACAACTGATGCCACAATTAGACAAGTACAATCCCACTTTCAAACATGCACACAATTCATTAATTCAGCAGGACTTTTGTTGACAATATGGTATGAGGGAAATATTGAATACAATTCCAAGGCTGATATATTCTCCTGTTATCTATAGCAAAATAAATTACAAGAATTGATGAAAACAACCATTTAATTAGCTTAAAATAAGCCTGAGAAGCTACTCAACAAATTTTAGTTTATTAAATAAATGCACAGGTGCACCATGCTGCTTGGAATGTGGAAAAGGACTGATGAGTTTGACAACTAAGACTAGACTAAGAAAGAGAGATTATTTTCAGAAACAGAAAGGTTTGTGTCTCCCAAATCTACAATTCCAAATAATTTGCTACCAGCATCTTTCTAACAACTAGGAGGAAAAAGTTCACAATGGTATTAGCTAACTGGTCCAAGGAACTAATGTAGGTGGAAGCATTTACAGTGATCTCAACGATGATGGTAGATTTCCACATAGAGAGCAAAGTGGTCTGCCTATAATATTCTGTCCTCCATTGGACTAAGTTCTTGGCAGCAACAAAAAATTCAGGAGGAAGCTGAGAGTGGTGTAAATACTGGAGAAAGAGGACATGAATAAGAGAGAGTGTCAGAGAGGCTTGGGGAAGCCAAAAGTGACAGAGAGATCAATTAAGTTACAAGAAAGGCTGGGAGGGACAACAACAGCTCAGAGAGGGCGTAGGAACAGAGAAAAAGCACTAGAAAAGCTGCATAGAAATACACATGGCAATCATCAGAAGTGTTCTGAGAACCCTAATAAAGACAAAGGACCAGAAGCTTATTGTGAATAACGCAAGTAAACTGCCTACTGCTTCCCCACTGTTGATAAACTGGGCAGGTTGGTGCTAAGTGATAAATAGCTAACTGACCAAGGATGCCATGGTGCCATCATTCTATAGGTGCCATCATTCCATAGTGCCGAGTAAAGACTACGAAGGCAGAGAATATAAAGAGTAAATATTAAAATGTAGCTCAAATCTTAATGGTGAGATTTTGCAAAGCCACCTAGGAGATTTTATTGGGGAGAGGGAAACACATTAGTTTCAGATCTAGTTATCTCAGTCTAAAAGACTTAAAACTAGAATATATTTTTTTTAAGATTAGCTTGTGATTTCCCCACTGAACTAGTCCTGGGTCTGGCATAACCACCCACGCAGGCCGTATTCAGAAGCCTACACAAACAGCAGAGGCTGAACCATTTCACTGCTGAAACTCCCTTTGAATTAGCAGCTCCTGCCATCTTTAATTAAATAATCACTAGTAGTACTAAGCAATCCTGAGAATTATCTAGGGGGATGAAAGCAGTCTTCAAGCTGCCTAATAATTAAATTATACATTTGGTACTTGCATAGCACCTTCCATCTGAGGATTTTTTTTAAACTGTTATTTATTATTTGCTTTTAAACCCAACAGTGCCCTCAACAAAAGATACAGCCTCTGCCTTGAGGACTTACAATCCAGGGATGGACTGAGGAAACAATTTTCAAAAGGACTTAAGTGACTTACGAGTGTATCTCATTGACTGTCAAAATGCCTAAAACTCTTTTGAAAATGGGACTTAGGTGCTTTCCAAAATTTTATCCTAAGCCCCTGAGTCAAGGTGAGTGCATAACTGTTGCATCTAAGGAGTAGACCCAGGAAGGAACTGTGCCTCAGACAGCTACAATTCCTTCCCTGCTTCCCTCTTCCTTGGGGTCAGTGGGGGAGATGTTTTACTGCAGCCTATGAAAGGCATAACATATGTCTCCCCCCTGCGCCGGGCCAGTAAGTGGGGGATAGGTTGGTGAGACAAGGCCCCACCCACTCCCTTCTGTGTCTCTTCCTCACCCAGTGGCTTCTAGAGGGGCATATCTGGCCAGCAAGGGCCGTGCTCCACACGAGACCCAGATGCAAGGGCCGGGTAGGCTCAGCAAGGGTGTACATGTATGAGGAGACGAAGACTTTACTTGAGAAAATAATTTTCCTGTCCCATAAACATTTTGAGATTTCAAAAATATGTACTGTTCCACATCAGGGAAAATGAGAGCGCGAGATACCCCAGAATGGCCTGGTGGTAAGGGAACTAACTGGAGTAAGATAGAGGAGACACAGGTTCAAGTTCGTGACCTGAATCAGGCAGAGCAGGGACTTGAACCTAGGTCTCACACAATGAGTGCTCTGGCTATTGGCTATTTTAGAGCGAGGTGTGCTCTCTCATTCTCTCTCTCTCCCCTCCTTGAGATTTCATCCTGGCCCTGCTAAACCCTGAGCTGACGCTAAAACTTTCCCACAAAAAGTTGTTTCTTTGGAAGTTTCCTTACCAGCTCTCCTGTGCTTGGCTGTGTAAGACCAGGGCACGATCTAGCCCTAGATTCACAATGCTTTTAAACATGAGTATAACAAGGCACAGAAGTAAAATAGCTTTTCCATGGTCAAAGTGAGTCAGTGGCAGGTGCCCTGAGGGTCTGTCTGCACTGCAGTTGGGAGCTGTGATTGCAACGCAGGTAAGCATAACTGAGCTAGCTTCACTCAAGGTAGCTCACATAGGGATAGCAGTGAAGCACAACAGCACAGGCATCACCACAAACTGTGTGGGACCCTGGCTAATTACTCAGGCAGCTAGCCTGTGCTGAAGTCCATGCTGCAGCAGCTTCACTGCTGTGGGTGCATGAGCTAGCTTCCCGATGTCTACATGTGCTGCAATTACAGTTCCTGAATGCAATGCAGTGTTAATCTCCATTGCACTTATTCATTGTTATTTCAGTGTTTCTATTGAAGACCAAAGGTGTGCTAAGTACATCCCCAAAGAGAAAAACCTGGTCCCTGCTTTAGAAGCGTTGAGACTAAGGCCCCAATCCTGCTTTGATAATCATGTGGGCCCAGGTGTGCACCCAGGCAGTTTTCAGTGTAGACTGGGGGCATAACATTAGAGACAACGTAGTGAGAGTATGACAAAGCCCTGGCTGGGATGATTTAGTTAGTGTTGGTCCTGCTTTGAGCAGGGGATTAGACTAGCTGACCTCCCGAGCTCTCTTCCAACCCTAATCTTCTATGATTCTGTGACTGTGGATAGTTACTTAGCAGTGGTTAGTGTGCAGTATGATAAAATTAAGAAAGTTTTTTGATTGGTTGGCTTGGTTTATTCATTCACATGTGATAATACTTCTTCCTATGCACCCTTATTATCCTTTGATGCTGTACGTTTTGTATATGCATACAGTGCACTGTAAAAAAAAGTAACAAGGGCAAGCCGGGTACAACATAATGCGGTGAAATAAAACACAGCCGCTGGGGATTCTAAAGACTCCTGACAATTATGGCCTAAATCAACCCACCCAATTTCAATTCTGTGTGAGATCCTTTTTTGAGGTTTGCGCATTTCATGCTGCCCAGAGCTTATTGCATGCAGAGGCATATTCAGTGCTGTGGTAAGTCTGGGCATGGTGACAGACCAAAGCACATAGGTGATGTTAATGTTGGCAGTGTGAAATGCTACACCTTTTAAAAAGTGGGTCTGGATAAATTCCCAGTTAATACACCCATGCATCTAATTTCAGCTTCAGAAGCTGAACAAACGGTATTGATGGTTTAGTGGGCTACTCTCTCCTTTTATATAACAAGTGGCTGTACTCTAACCTAAAAAACACCTGCATGACCAGCTAGAAGTATAGCCAGGAGACAGACAAGCCATTCTGTACCAGGCACTGATGCCCCTTATTTCTGAAGTTACTGAAGGGAAATACAGTTCTAAAGTAGGAGGCTAATAAAAATCACCCCTCTGGTTTTCATTAATCATTTCTCAAATAAACAATAGTCTCTCGTTATGATGGGTTGACACAATGCATGCAAAATGTACCACGTTACACTTTACTCTTGTCACAACCATAAAGACATAGTCTGGTGTGTTGGAATAAACTCTGTTTTTAGAGTATGTGTATTGTGACTTACAAAGAACTCAAAGATGAAGATATTTGTATGGTCACCAAAGGGCAGGTTGTCTGTTTCACACTCAGCCCAAGTAACCAAAAAATAGGCACCAAACAGACAAGTGGGAGGTAGGCAGAAGGATTTCTGTGTTACCCAGTTTAAGTTTTGCATTGCATCCATCACTGAGAACCCTTGGGCATTATCCAGAATCCACTGAAGCTGGTGGATAGGCTCAACAGCCTTTGATCAGTCCTCACTGAATCATCCTTCCCTGGGTTGCTAAACAGGCTGGAGTAAGACACCCTTTGCTGAGTGGAACTGGGAGTTAGATGGAGGGGCCTGTGTAGTGATGGAGTTCCTGGACATGGCTTTGCTTCTCCATTAACCTGCTCACACTCTGCCCCCTGTGTACAGCTGCACAGGGAGCATCTATCCAGCTGAGCGTCAGGCTGTGCAATGGGTGTGCAATTCTCTGGGTGGCTCTCCCAAAATCCTGCCCTCCCCATGAGCAATGGAACTGCACCAGTTTTGCTGCCAAGACAGGTTCAGTGGCTGTAGAGGCAGGCGCAGGATTTGCATTGAGAACCAGTTTCTAGACCCAGTTTTACTGCTGAAATCCTATGTACTTCAGTGAGGTGGCAACAGGCTAACTGGGTACAGCACTTGGTCCCAAGGATCTGTTTCCACATTTAGATGTTAATTACTGTTACTTTTCTTCCTCACTAATCTAAAAGCATATGACATTACTGTCAGTGAAGTTCAACACACATTGCATTGCTCAGTGTGCCTGACAGGCCAATGTTACATCATGACACACCTAAGTGTGACATGAATCTAGTGAGATATTTTTATACACTACAAACCAAGAGATTTTAGAATTTTCTATGGTTCTTATACATTATTTTCCCACCTCAATCATTATAATCACTAGTCCTATCAAATGCTTTAGTCTTCAAATGGTTATGGAAGCAGATTTTCAGTAGAATCAAGGAAGCTCTCAAGATTCATTTTCAGAAAGGAAGACATTCACCCACTCTCTCACTAAGTAGAATTCTTCATTAATTAACAGTGTCATCTGCAGCCCTGTGCTACCTACATTTCTACAAAGCCCGGCATGAGAGCCCATTAAAAGAAATCACAGAAACGCTCTGCAGGAGTTGTTATAATCATGAGTACAAGAGTAATAAACCACAGATATAATTTTAGAGCGATACAGATTGATCACTGCCACTTTGGTACCATCACTTGTTGCATCACATCTAAAGTTAGAATGCAATTTTTTCTAGGCAAAGACTGAGTGGGTGAGATTCTCATCCCCTGCTCTGGCCCCTGTATGTTATGTAACAGGGCCAGAGTGGCACAAAGGGGCTCTAAAAGCCCTGTTTGTGATGGAGAAGTCCCCTCTTGCCGGTGCAGCTGAAGACAGTCACCAGCAGTCTTCCCAGGACCTCCTGGCAAGCCCTGGCATAGTGGGCATGCCAGGGATGTGGCTGGTGGCAGGAGGAGTATGTTGTTGCTGGGGTCACAGTATGGAGCACTGCAGAGGTTCCATGCAAAGCTGCTGTCCATAGGTCAGTCTGGGGAAGCTGCTATATCTTAAAAGCCAACTTGGCCCCTTCTCCTTGGGCTGCGATTCCGTCTGTGCTGTAGCTGGGAGCATGCTTCCTAGTGCAGGCAGACAGATGTGTTTGTGCCGCTCGAGCTAGAGCAGCGTAGCCAGGTGTAGCACAGGGGGCAGCATGGGCTGGCTACCTGTGTACAAATCCACTCAGATCTCCTGGTCAGACTCCGGGCTAGCCCTAGCTACCGCCTGTGCTACCTCTGGCTACACTGCCATTTTTAGTCTCATAGTTAGAGCAGAGCTACTTTGTGTCTGTCTATATGCACTGGGCAGCATGCTCCCAGCTGCAGTGTAGACATACTCTTCCGGTCCATGGGGTGCAGGCTGGTTTGTACTTGGCCACTGCTCACTGTTTCCTCTGCTACTGTGGCTACCCTATTATTTTTATTAGGATATCTCAATGAGAGCTAGCGCGAGTCTGTCTACGCGAGCTAGGGAATCGCACTGGTGGCTCCTAGCGTAGCCAGCACAGGCATAGAATCTCAATCTGCGTCTATTTGTTTGGTAAACTTCCCAACACACTGCTGGGTACTGCACAATGTCCATTCCCCCTCTCTCTTAGATCACACCCACCAGCAACACAGCTAGTGGGAAGGCAGAAACCTGTCACGGTATGTTGTGTATTTGAAGCCATTTTTTAACGTGTCAATAATTTGGCGTATGCCGTACCTAAAATCTCTTTCCATCTTGTTCTTGTAACGTAAAAGGGGCATCAAATATGCCACCGCTCCTGCTGCTGCTACAGTCTCCAAAATGTAGTGTGTTACCAAACACTGTAGGAATTTTTAAAAGGAAATTCACTAAGGACCTGATCCAAAATCCATTATCGTTAATGTGAATCCTTCGAAAGACTTCAGTGGGTTTTGGACTAGCCCCTAAGAGGCCTCCCTATCATTCTGTCCCCCCTCACTTGACACTCACTCAGACGACTACAAATAATTCTATGGCTATTGTGAGAGGAAACACACAAAACAAAAGCTATTACGCTAATACACATTTCCATGTTCTTATACCTCATGGCACTAACGGATTTCTGTCTGCAGGGATTGTTCTGAGAGTTCTGAAGTTAGGACGAGCTTTGCAGTGTGTATCTTATCTCTTGTCTTTTTCAATGGACTGCATTTCCCCCTTCTACAAACTCCTCTGGAGGTTGCTATCCCCAGCGAACACATAGACTGCAGTCTGCAGTCCTCCAGTAAATATATCATTGTTATATTTTTGACCATAACCCCAATATCGTCTCATGGATAAGTGCAAGTATGTTAGCAGGAAGATATTATGGCCCATTCCAGCAAAGCCTGAAGTATGTGCTTAAAGCATGGGAGTAGTCTTATTGGCTTCGATTGGGTATATGGACTTCAATGGGACTAATTACATGTTTAAAGTTAGCATGTGCATAAGCGCCTTGCTGAATTGGGGCCCACCAGAATAATGCCCAGACTATACAGCATGTTTGCATTTTGAGAGTGCAAGATGATTCTGATGGATGTTGTTTGTAAAGTCACATTCATATTCACAATTCAGACGTGCTCCTACACTGTATTAAGGGGCCAAGTTTTCAATGTGCATCAACCTTGCTTCTAATGATGGCTTAAAAATAAATGGCATGCTCCAGTTTTTAGATCAAACATTTAAGGTATATACATTTAAACTTTCTGCCTTCAAATATTATACTTAAAAAAAATCAGACACTGCAGCTGATGAAATACAAGAAAGCATACACAAAATAATGGGGGAGGAATAGCTCAGTGGTTTGAGCAGTGGCTTTCTAAACCCGGGGTTGTGAGTTCAACCCTTGAGGGGGTCATTTAGGGTTAGGGGACAAAAATTGGTTGGATGAGTTAATTGGGGATTGGTCCTGCTTTGAGCAGGGGGTTGGACTAGATGATCGCCTGAGGTCCCTTCCAACCCTGAGATTCTATGATTAATTTTTTCTTTTATGAAAAGTGTTAATTTCCCCATTTTCCTGTAGAGCTGCTTCTTGTGAGATGGGTTTACTTCTTAAAAGGAACACATTATGGTGTTGTCACTCAGTGCTGAGTTATTATGAAACTGATACTATAGCATTTAAACAACAGTGTTTGAAAGCTAGTTGTATGCTTGAAATAGCTGTCTGATGGGTCTTGTAAACTCCTAAGCAAAACTAAGACATTTACCTGCCCTGAAAGCCATTTCTCATTTTTAAATGCTATTATTATTATACCAGAGAAGAAAATTAGAACTAATTAAACTAGTTTTTTTGTTCTAAAAATCTCTCTCTGACTTTTTGTGGCAGTCCAGTAGACCAGATCCAAAGTCATTGAAGTCAGTGGGGGTCTTTTCATTCATTTCAACAGACTTTGGGTAAGGCCCTTGGGGAGTAGCTAAGGTGAATGATAAAGTGATTATGGGGTTTCAGACCAAATAACGGACCAAAGACATAGCTTATGATGACAGAAATTATGTGCCTGGTGAGAAAGAACCCTCTTCTACAACCTTTACTTATGTGAATAGTCCCATTCATTACCTGTCTGTTAGGGTTGCAATATCAGGCTTAGAGAAAATCAGTTGTGTGAAGGAATAATACTGTTTATTCCTGGACAATTACTTGCTCCTGGGATACTCTTCCTGTATCATTCAAGAACGTAAAAGCTGATCTTACATAAAATCTTGAGTTATGATGTGATAAATGTGGTGATAATTTATCATTTCCTGCCATACAACCACCACTCCTAACATTACTCCTGTGATGTCACACTGGGAAAAGAGAGACTGTTAGGTACTGAGAACTTCTTAAAGGCATGAACATACCATATATTCTAGTGTTTACGGAAGGAATACATCAATGTTCCTGTATTGCAATCCAACAAGCAGGAGCTATTAAAATATAATGTTCATGTTGCTTTTATTTTGCTCTATGAATAAATATATTCTGCAACCTATTTCCAAAACACGTGTCTTCTCTGGCTAGCCTTGCCATGTTATGTTGCATCTCTACACATTAAAAGGTAAAAAAATTATTTAGCCTGAATTGTTAAAATTTTCATTAATGGCAATTTAAGTCACTCAAAGAAACCTCCTTGGGAAGAACATGGCATGCTTGTACAAACCTATTATGAGAGTTGTCAGAAACATTTGTCCTTATAAAATATAAATAGACAGTATGTTAGATGATTTAGTGTGGGATCTGTTATTTATTTAAAAACAAATTTTTTTTTTATTTCATCTTTCAGCAAACCAGGTCATGTAGCTAAGACAATGAGGTTCATAGACTAATGATAATGCACCTGTAACTATCACTAGCAACAATTTATTAATTTCTTAACGTGTCCTGTATTGATAAGCCAAAGAGGTATGGTAATCTCAACACAGCGATCTTCAACTGGTATAAAAGACTTCAGTCGAGCTATGCCAATTTATGCCAGCGGAGCATCTGGCTCAGGGTTCCCCAAGGTATGCAGCTCAGGCTCCATTTTGCTAGCCATGCTGCTATCTGTTTGAGGCAGGACCTGGGTGATGCTCATGGTTCCCTCATGCTCTCCATGGAAGTTCTCCAGGTAAGATAATAGAGCCTGCTGTGTATTACCTTTCCTGATGGGTCCCTTATGTGGTGGGGGATTGTAACACCTGAGCAGCAGAAACTAATGCACCATCTTCCCTCTGCCCACAAATTAGGTAATGTTGCTTCCCGCAAAAGCAGGAAATTAATTTGTCCTGCAAAATGATTTCAGGGGGCTTTCAGTCAGGGCCTTGAAGAGCAAATAAAGTCGATTCCCTTTGCTTTTTAGAGATCACATTATAGCAGATCCTCACACGGAACTTCCAGGGGGACACGAAGCCACGCTGAGGTTTATATCCAGAATCCATGTCAGGTGGACATAAAAATCCAGCCCGATATTTACTTGCCACTGGAGACACATGTTAGCTAGCGAAGTCTGCACAAGAGTCAGAGAGGTGGATAAATCCTTCAACTTTGTTAAATGTGGAATAAAGGAGAGAATAACTTGAATTAAATCCCTGTGCCCACTGGAAATGATGTCTGGCTGTGCCTCTGTACCTGTGCCTGGTTTTTGCATGAAAATATTCTCTTTGTCCCTCTCTGGTGTTCTCCTTCAAAAAGGAACCGAGGTTAAAAAGCAGGCAATAATGTAAGATTTTTAAGCAAACAGTTCAATATTTCCTTTAAAATGTTCTCTGTATTCAAGAGCACTTTGATTTATATCTTTTTTCAGGCTTTGAAACTGTACCTCTTTTCAAAAAAGATCATCCCTGATTTGGGTCTTTTGTTCCTTTATGAGCTTTGTCCCTGACTTCGTAATGTAGAGAGAGTTGAGAGACATGTTGCGAAAGGAGAGAAAATAAAATAAAAAAAAATAGTAACAAAAACTTGCAAACTGTGTTAAATATACCTTTTGATCATTATGTTTCACATAAAGTTCGCTATGAAGATCAGTATTGAATTATACATTAATTTCAATGCTAAATAACTCTTCTATTAAAAAAAATCTTAGTTTTCATATAAAGTATGGTAATTAAAAGTGAACCAAAAGAGGCAGCAATAAATCAACGTGCACAATGCAGTAAAATATTATAATTAATATTTAACTTACATTTTGATTACTTTTAGAATAAGTACAAGAAATATCAATTAGACTATATATTCAAACTTTGCTGCCTTTTCCCCATTATACTGTGGAAAGGGGCTATTTTTAATTCTGGATATGGCATACAAAATAATACATGGTACCTAATTAAATATAAGGCTGCAATTCAATTGAGAGTTTCTGCTGATGTCATAAATAATAAGAGCACAGCTCAAGGTATCAATGAACGGCAGCCAAACCCTGAGATTGAATTACAACTTCAGCATTCAGTCTGTGGATCTGTATTGTTATTTGTAATAGATGGAAAATGATTATTATTATTTTTAAATACAGACAAAAAGGAGGAAATTTGAATTCAAAATCCGTGACTGGGTAGTACAAGATTAGAACTCATGTGATTATACGGAACGCAGCCTACTGGAAATTGAAATGTACAAATGTGCCAGTGAGTAATTCCATACTATCAGTCTATATTCTGTATGTGAATTTAATGGGGTTTATTTGTCAGTCTGTGGGCCAGAAGTCCCATTTGTGGGCACAGTTTTTGCCCACAAAATGAATTGTGGATGTCAGTCTAAAAATTTGTGTCTCTAACTATCTGATTTGTGCCTACAATCTTGGTGCTTGAAGATGCAAGTAATCAGATTTATACCCACAATTCATTTGTGGTCACAAAAATTTAGGCATAAATTTTGCAGACCAAACCTGCCACTATTCTCAAAAGGTGTGCAGGACTGAAGTCCTGCAACCTGTCCCAATTAGGCTGAAGGGAGTGGTGAACTTCCACCCACCTGCACTTCATCTGCTTAAAAACCAATTACCTGTGAATTTCATCCAGTGTGAATAAGCATTCTGCATTCACAGGGACCTTTCCCACAACTAACAATACACATTTTTGGTTATAAAATATAACTTCAGAAATTATAACTTTTACCCCCAAATAAGTGAGCTTTTAATAACCAGAAATATTTTTATTTACCACATTGGATCTTGGTTACATTCTGCCAGTAAAGAGAAGGCAGTTTATCAACATGAAAGCTTCTTTTCAACAAATTTGCTATTGCTACCACATTGCAGGACAATAAGCCACTTGAAACAAACCTTGGGAAGGCCTATCCACAAGTTGGGGCGGACCCAAGGTTCCACCTGCTGACCACACACCTGTGCAGGAGAGAGAGCGGTTGCTCTGTGTGAGCATCCAAAGAGTCACAAATTGGCCCTCATGTTTTCCTGTCTGTGAAAACGTTGCTCATCGTGTCACTCAAGCAAGTGCCTTGCTGCTTATAATTATCAGATTATCGCCGATGCAGATTTGCCACTCCAAAAACCAACAGGAATTTCAAGCAAAAAAGAAAGTTTCTATCTGGTTTATTCTAACAAGAAGAGACAGCCAAGCAACCCTAAATATATACAATTTATCTTCCTGTAAAATAGTGATTTATTTTTATATGTGGGAAAAGAAGATTACTGTTAGCTTTCTTTTGGATGTTTTTATATGAGCTGGTGTTATTAAACAGACCAATTTAACAATCTTTGCTCTCAAAACACCTGTTTAGCAAAATAATATTTATGTTGTAAAGTAAGATGTGTCTGGATAATATTTTGCATGCCATTCATGCTGTGTTTTAAAGATGGGGAAAAATTCTTGACCCTCCCATATACATGTGGATACGTCTAAAGCGCTCATGGAAAAGTAGATGATCCAGCCTACATGGTAGCTAAAGAGAGCTACAGAAAGTGTTGGCTTTCACACCAGTTACCTGAAAATGACTGACTGGACTTATACCAAGTATTTTCTGATCAGCATTTAACAGAACTGCCAAAGTATGAAGGAGACCTTCAGAAGGTAGATACAAGAAGAACAATGAGAACAAATTGCAAAGTTATACTGTGAACTTGCATTATCTCCTATTCCATGGAATATATCTCAATATTCTACATCAAAACACAGGCCTGGAATATGTTCTGCTGATGAAACAACCCCGGCATAGATACAGCTGCTTCTATATAAGTGACAAATAGGTATTTAAATTTGTAAAATATATGCTTATATTGATAGGGGGAAATGTGGATCCCACAGTGATATTTAGAAAATGAAAGCAGCTGTCTATGTCCCGAGGCACAGATAACACTGTAATAATAATCTTGCTCCGTGATAAACTACTGGAGATGCCTAAGAGATACCACTCTCCCATCCCTCCATTGATTCTGAGTTACTTCAAAATTTGTTTCTTTACTTTTTTTCCCAACGGGCTGGGGCAGATTGTTTCATAAGGAATGAGATGGCATAATTGTGGCACCTGCTGCAACAGCTTTTGAGCTTGATCTTTCTTAGCTCTTTAAGTGGAAGAGGGGAAGGTCATGAACATCCTTCACCATTATCACCATTTTTTCTCACACTGGCAATCAGTTGACTTTGCATGGATGTAGGGCTAGCAGATGGAGCACAAGTCTAGCTGTTTCAGCATGGGTTTTAGCCTAACCATTGCTTCAGTTTACGCTGCTGATAGAGCAAATATAGCTTTCAATATACAGGGTGAAATTCTGGGCCCACTGAAATCAGTAGGTATTTTGCCATTGACTTCAATATATTGGTATATTTCATCCACAATATTTATCAGTAAGAAAGAGAGGGTTCCATGCATCGGGTGATGTTGACTTCTGAAGCTGTTCCACCTCCAGGTGAACATAACACTTCAGATGGACCATCGACACACAAAAACCTTCTCACAAAATGCGGGGGACAAGGTTCATCTATCTCCTTCTCATAAAGTCACGGAGGTATATTAGGAACAGCACTGCCTTCCCACTGATTTGGTGCTGGGCAAGGGATACCTTTCTAAGCTCTACACCAGGGCAGAATAGAGGGTCAGTGGAGAACACAGCATTTGTCCCCTTATCTCTGACTTCAGAAAGCAAGCAGAGAATGGGCAGTAGTGTAAGAAGTAGCTCACTCTCAATGTGAAATACCCCTAGTTGTATAGCAGAGAGTGGAGAAGCAGCCATGTAGACTCCCCTTATTCTGTCTGTTCTCAGACCAGAGGGGGCGGAGTAAGCAGAGACCAGATCTATGCTCTAACTTAGCGGAAGTCCTCCAACCCATGGAAGGAACTGACCACCAGACAAAAGCCTGGGTTCCCAGCAGCCTGATCTAAGCCTGGGATAGACAGTGTGATTAGTTTGTCTCTAATTATTCATTGCTGTACACTTTGGTGACCTGTTGCTTTGTACAACTTAGCATTCTTATGAAATGCACACAGCCGTTCTGTGATTCTTATATCACATATTGGAGACACAGGAATTTTGCACATTTGTGAACACCGCAGTATTTTTCACAGCCCCAGAGCTCCAGTAAGCCATGCCAATGATTGAGATTTTGCTTTGTCTATGTACATTTTTCCAAAAGTCCTTGCTGGTTCTGAGAAGCTAAAAATCTGATTCTCTGTTCTTGTCAAACACATTTTTTTCTTTCTTTTCCCCCTTTCTGCTGCCAACATTAGGAATGAATTCCACTTTTTGTAGCCAACAAAGGGGCTAACAGGTACAGAAATTTACATTGATCAGATAGTTTTTCGTAGGCTGTCACATTAAAATACTATTGTTCTCGTGACAAGAAGTTTACTATCATGAGTTAGGAGAGACTCATTCAATTTTTTTCCTGTGATTTAAGGCTAATAGCCTATACACGTCGCTATTCAGGAACAACTAGAACTGGTATCAAATGCAGAAAATGACGTTTTAGGTTCACATGAAGAGGTCAAAAGAAATCATAAAGATCCTTTACGCTACAGGATGGAACTTTTTGAAAGCGACACAGTTGTGTATGAAATCTAACCCACCCCCTGGAAATTCCAACATAAAATGGAAGTGAGAAAAGCAGATCTTTTTTTCAAGAGCTGTATTTTTCTAACACAGAAGACAGCAAAGTATAATCAGTCATAGTCAAAACCCTGCCAGTGAGTATTACTTATTTAGCCTCATATTCCAGGTGACTCACAACTTGTCTACCTGCCAACATCTGAAAATAATAAGTTATAGTAAAGTTATTAACTAGAACTATGTGAACTTTGAAGTAGCTACATTTAAATTAAATATAAACATACAAAACAGCCTGAGGCTAACGAATTTAATTCAGGCTCAGTCACTTAACTCCATCTTTGTTTGTTTGTAGTTTTTTCCCCCCTCCTCCTCCTATGTGGTCTTCTAAGACGAATACCTAGATGTTGTTTGGGGGCAAAGATTGTATCTCTCTGCTCTTTCAATCAAAATCACATAGTCACTTTTCCAAGGAAACAACTCTCAGTGCAGGGCTGGCTTGTAATGGATACGGTGTAAAATCAATTCTCACATAGTGTAAATCAGCATCTCTCTGTTGAAGCTGATTTGCACCACCTGAGGATCTGGCTTTAGAAAGTCCTATCCCCATGCAACATTTGTAGCTGTATGGAGATCCCCTTTATATTCCTCACTGTCAGAAATAAATTGCTTACTGGCTGCTTTAATGACAACATGGTGCTCCCTACAGGAGTTTCCTGCTCATTCTAAAGAAACTTAGAAGCCCGGTTCTAAAAGAAGGAATTGAGGAATCATCTCTTGCTAGATTTTTAAAAAGCAGTAAGCTACTTTACCACTGACTGAGTTCGTCAGCTGGTCTTGATGGATTGAAAATGTCTCCAAAAATTATATAACACTTCAATGAGCTTGTTTAGAGAGGCCAGCTCATTTTTAGCATTTTATAGTGTTGAAACTTCCAAGAGCTTTGAAAATGGAATCAAAGAGAAATATACTAAAAATAAAATTCGTGCCTGGGAGTGGAAAGAGGGAAGAAGCGAGGAGTCCCCAGAATTGGACCCCAGCACAAGGTAACAATAGACACAAAATATGAAAAGTATCAGTTAGCTAGCTTGCAAAAAGAAAAGAATGCACAATAACACAACAGCGAGTTCACCTATTATATAATTGGAGGTTGCGTGTACATGTGCAGACAAGAAGACAGAATGAAAAGCCTCCTCGAGGAAATCCAAAACTTGGCAGGTTTGGCCAGGTACGGTATGAGGCTGGTAGTGTCTAACAACAAAAAGAAACAGTCTGTAGCTAGGGTTTGAATCAGGCTGATGATCTCCTTGCTAAACAGCAGCTGGTTTTATTGCTGCAGAACCGAAGCAAAAATACAAGGGAGAAATAAGGCATAGAGAGGATAAGAACAAAAAGACTGAGAGTGTTGAACATTGCATGGCAGAGCCATGCATCTGACTTCATACAAGGATGATCTGGAGAACTGTGCTAAGGCTGCAGGGTTTGGTGCTTGATGGGTTTGCAGGAGTATGGAGTTCATTTCCCGAGGGATTGGAAGGAACCCAACCTGTGTAGGCTGACCTTATCTCTACCCCCCTCAGCTTGTCCCTAATTAACTTCGATGTCTTGGTGTAAGGAATGGCCTGCCCAGCAACCTACTCATTTCTTCCTGGGAACGGGTGGCCCCATCTTATGTCATTAGTGGGATCATATGGGTTTCATGTGAAGGCCAAGATTATAACAGGGTTCAAAAAAGAACTAGATACGTTCATGGAGGATAGGTCCATCAATGGCTGTTAGCCAGGATGGGCAGGGATGGTGTCCCTAGCCTCTGTTTGCCAGAGGCTGGGAATGAGTGACAGGGAATGGATCATTTGATGATTACCTGTGCTGTTCATTCCCTCTGGGGCACCTGGCATTGGTCACTGTCGGAAGACAGGATTAGGGTTGCCAACTTTCTAATCGCACAAAAACGAACACCCTAGCCCCGCCCCTTCCTTGAGGCCCCACCCCCGCTCACTACGTTCCCCCTCCCTCGGTGACTCGCTCTCCCCACCCTCACTCACTTTCACTGGGCTGCGGCAGCGGGTTGGGGTGTGTGGGGGGGTGAGGATTCTAACTGGGGTGTGGGCTCTGGGGTGGGGCCAGAAATGAGGGGTTCAGGATGTGGGAGGGGACTCTGGGCTGGGGCAGGGAGTTCAGGTGTGGGAGGGGGTATGGGCTCTGGGGTGGGGAGGTGGGGCCAAGGGACTTGAAGTGTGGGGGCGGGCTGTGGGTTGAGGTAGGGGGTTGGGGTGCAGGAGGGGTATGGGCTCTGGGGTGGGGCCAGGGATGAGGGGTTCAGGGTGTGGGAGGGGGCTCTGGGATGGAGCATGGGGTTGGGATGCAGGGAGGGGTGAGGGCTCTGGCTGGGGGTACAGGCTCTGGGATGGGCCTGGGGATGAGAGGCTTGGGGTTCAGGAGGGGGTTCTGAGTTTGGGGGGAGGAGTTCAGGGCTGAAGCAGGGGTTGGGGCGTGGGCTTACCTTGGGCGGCTCCTGGTCAGCAGTGCAGTGGGGCTAAGCCAGGCTCCCTGCCTGTCCTGGCTCCACGCTGCACCCTGGAAGCAGCCAGCAGGTCCAGCTCCTAGGCAGAGGTGCAGCAGGTGCTTCTGCGCACTGCTCTCACCCGCAGGCACCGCCCCCACAGCTCCCAGCCAATGGGAGTGTGGAGCTGGTGCTCAGGGCTGGAACAGTGCTCAGAGCCCCATGGCCTCCTCCACTTAGGAGCCTGACCTGCTGGCGACTTCTGGGGTGCAGCGCGGTGCCAGGACAGGTAGGGACTAACCTGCCGTAGACCTGTAGCACCGCCAACCGGATTTTTAAGGGCCCGGTCGGTGGTGCTGACTGCAGCCACCAGGGTCTGTTTTTGATCGAGTGTTCTCTCCCCAAGCTAGTGCACCAAAAACAGCAGTGTAGATGGGGGCAGCATGGGCAGCGGCTGTAGCTAGCCACCTGGGTACCAACAGCCCAGACCCCCTCGGTATGTACTCAGATGGCTAGCCCAAACCACGGCCCATGCTTCCCCAAGCTACACTACTATTTTTAGTGCAATAGCTCAAGTAGTGCTAGTGAATGTCCGTCTACCTGCACTGGAAAGCATGCTCCCAGCTGCAGTGTAGATGTACACTGAGTGTACCAACATTAAGTGCTGGAGAAGTGAACTACAAAATATGCTCTGTTTGTTATTCTACAGAGGATATGCTAAATTTGTGTCATGGAGAATTTTTTTAATATGGGTGAGGAGAGATGACTGGAAAAATTCTCCCCTAACACGAATTTAGCAGTTAACACATTAGCAAGACCTTCCTGGACACTACTTATTCCCACTCCGTCAAACTGCTAAGTCTGTCTGAGCTCCCTTGTGTCTGGTGAAGGAACCATGTCATGCCAGCCAGTCTTAGCAGAGATGTGAATGTTAGTGAGCTCTGGAGCAACAGCCAGAGCAATTTTTACTGATGCTTCCTAGGGAGATGGTTGCTTTGATTTGCAGACTTCTCCTCCAGTGGAATTTCCATCCTCTTCAGTGGGAGTTCTGCCAGGCGATGGTTTGCTGGATTGGGCTTGTGGGGAAAGCAGAGCGTATGGAAAGATGGGTAGGGAAGTACGGGGTAATGTTTGTGGACAGTACCAATCACCCAGTTCGGTGAATCATCTGAACACACGTTCACTCACCACTGAAATGCAGTCATTTCTGGGATGAAACATAGCACCTGTCAAATGCAAACAGCAATGCTGCCTAACAGTTTAGGATCAGAAGTGATAAATATCTTTTCCCGTTGAAACTGCAGTGGAGGGGGTTTTGGTAGGCAAAGTGTAATCACTCAAGGTAGAACTTAGTCAAGGCACCGGGTTTCAACACCCCGTTCTTCTGAAAATGACATTATGGAATCTTTAATGAATATGGGTGGTCAGGGCTTCAGTATTACATCTCATCTGAAAGTAAAATTCTTTACATGCCAATGCTTTCTTGAGAGAAAATGTGAGAAAAAAAAATAAATCCCACCCCTTTCAGTGATTATAAACTGCAGCCTGGGACTCTAACCTCTAGTACATGTCGCTTTTAAAACCTTGACAACTTTGATTTAGTTCTTCAGCAGACACCCAATTTATTCACTGCTTAATTTCAACATGGATTTGCTGTGTACATATACAACCCCATTATTTAATAAAGTATTGTATTGTCAGGACTTGGCCAATCTCCCCTCTCACCCCCCGGCCAATGTACTTTTTTCTTCTTCTCCTTTTCCATACCCTCGCTCTCTGTCTGGTTGTTTTCTCTTCATAGAATATGAGCTCTTTGGGGAAGGGACTGAGCCTTCATTTGTGTTTGTATAGCACTTAGCAAATAGTGGGTGCTACTGGAAACAGAAAAACTGCATCATTGTTATGCCTTTTTATTTGCCAATTTAATACAATTCTCATAATCTGCAGAAGTTTCCAGCTCATCTGATAAATGTAACCATGACTGTGATTTCGGCCCCAAACCCACAAAGAAGTCAATGGCGATCTGCACAAGCACAGGACTTCACCCACATGGAGTTCCTCACAAGATCACCCCACATCTGTAAATATTTCCAGATTATTTTAAAGCTAAATATTGGTAGGTACAGCATTAACTCTCAGGTTACTGTTCTATGTAGGCAAGTTTCTCTCTCATTGTATTTCATATTAAAGCGTACTTGAAAGGCAAATGCTTCTGTGCCAGTTCTTTTCATTTTAACATATAAAGTATATTAAACCTCATGACTTATATTTATTGTACAATGGATGCACATAAAATAATTGACTTCATTAGGTGTTTGTCCATAAAGGACTTCAGGATCCGGCCCATTATTTTTGAAGATGCATTTGCTCCTTGAAAGCAAGATTTCAGACTCAATGTTTAATTTGTATTTATTTATGTGGATTTTATTACATAAGCTATGCAAAACAAAGCTTTGCTCACCACTATCCAGAACCATAAATTTTGATAAGAGAAAAGGAGTACTTGTGGCACCTTAGAGACTAACAAATTTATTTGAGCATAAGCTCAATGCTAATGGCTCTAAGGTGCCACAAGGACTCCTTTTCTTTTTGCGGATACAGACTAACACGGCTGCTACTCTGAAACCTGTCATAAATTTTGATGTACGTGTTGACTTTTGAGTTAGATTTTTGTTACCAAACCAGATGACAGAGACACACAAGCACAAAAAAGCATCCTGAAAAAAATCCCAAACAGCTCACAGCCAGTTCCTTGTAAACAAACAAACAAACCAACCAACCAAGCAATACATGGCATGAAAAGTGATAATTTATGATTGTGTCCAAGTGGTGTCTGAGATACTGTGTGTCATTTCAGTTTTAGCATTAGGCTTTATAGCCACCTGGGAAGAAACAAACCATTCAGAGTACAATATTCAGGGTGTCAAGCAAATAAGGCAAAAACAATTTAAAGGGTCTTGTAGAATGGGTTCAACCAACACAACTGAACTTTGGTGAACTTCTGACCCAGTTCCCAATCTAAATTTTCTCTCTCTGAACCACACACCCAAAACCAACCGCCTCTGAACTTGGGTGAGGTTCAGGTCCAGATCTGGATCCAAACTTGTCAGCTCAATCCCATTTCCATGAAATATTGTCATTTTGAGGCCCAATTCCACAAGCATGTATGTACTTCACTTTACTCACATGAGTAGTCCCACTGACTACTCATATGCATAGAGGTAAGCACCTGGGTAGGTGTGTTCAGAACTAGAGCCTGAGGGCCACATTTACAAAAGGATTTAGATGCCTAAAGATGGAGATGGGCACCTAGTGGGATTAACAAAAGCATCAATGGGAGTTAGGTGGCTAACCTTTTTCGGTGTTTTTTAAATCCCACTAAGGCACCTACCTGCATCTTTATACCCGAAATACTAATGGCCAGATTTACAAGGTAACTAAAGTTTAATAAACTTCAGGGGCAAATCTCAAGAACAACATTCTTAGATCCATCTGCAAAGATACTGAAGTTTTCAAGAGAGTTATTAAAGTCCTAGCAAAGAACAGGTGCAGAATACAAATCTCTCTCAGTGAGGGTAGATATCAGTTCATTCCTATTCATGAACTGTGTATTATTTATACAATGTTTGTGGGCTTAGCAGTTCAGTGGAGTTTTTTTAAACAAATGTTCATGCTCAAATAACTTTGTTAGAACCTTATCCATCCTATCTTTATCATCTCAAGTACTGTAGGTAATTTTAAAGGTTTGCCAGACAGCCTCTCAATCTGCTTTCAAAACATTTGGTCTAGCATGGAACATAGAATTCTCTCTTAAGGAAGTAATCATTATAAAATGTATGAAAACTAGAGTCTGCATGATGGAATCCTCCGTACCTTTTCTATCCAATTTGCTGATGAGATGAAAATACACAACAGCAATTGCCATACTAAATCCATCCAGTCCAATAGCCTCTTTCCAACAGTGGCCAATATCAGAAGCTATCTGTCTAAGGTACTTGTACAGCCCCCAATACCATAGCACCTGAGCACCACCTTCCCATTTTCAATGTATTTATCTTCCCACCCCCTACGGCACGGATGTGCTTTTATCCTGTTTATATAGAGGGGAACTGAGGCACAAAGAAAGGCAGGCAGGAAGGTTATGGGAAAACAGGGCACTGAACTTGAGTCTTCCCCGGCTAGCACCCTAACCGTTACACCAAACTTCCTCTCAGTAATCAGTTATGGAACAACTCTCCCATGGGGAAAGTCTTTCCTAATCCTCCCTACTTTTAGAGGTTGCCTTATGTCCTAAAACATGAGGGCATATTTCCTTCCAAGACCCTCAACCCTATCCACACCTCCCAAAATTATAGAAAGTCTAAATTACAAGAAGCACTAAACATCTACAACCTTTAATTTGTCTTAGTTACTCTTGTTTGAGGGAAACCAGCTTGGAACTGGATCAGAATTCTAGTATGTGTGGAGGACTGCTGTTGCTGGTTGGGTGTTTTTCTGTGTGTGGGGGAGAAGGGGTGTTGTCTATGCATTTTGGGTGCCAACCCACATGACAAGTTTCACTTGACATTGTCTGATTATGGTAAAAATATTAAACGCCAACAGCTGGAGTTTATAACAGAAATGCCCACAACCTTAACTGTAGCACCAGCAATTGTATCAGCTTAATATACCATCATTGGACCCACTTAAGCTGCATTTTGATGATCTGGCTCACTTCTAACATGCTGTCTTTAGCGATAGCCAAGTATTAGAGCTCTCTTGATTGTTAAAATGTTTTGTCTGAGCACAGCTTAAATCTGCTCATCTCATGAATGCCATCTGAGGACTACTTAAAAGAGGGAGGGCTTTAAAATTTTTTTTAAAAGCCACAGTAACTACACAATGGTTGTGTGGTGAAGGTTTGTGAATGTGTAGTCTCTGAATAACAGATGGTGGTAGTGTTCTCTTAACTTGTTATATATAGTGAAATTCATTCACTATTACCTCCATTTTACAAATAGGGAACTGAAGCACAGAGAGATTATGTGACTTGCCTAAAGTCACATAAAGAAGTATGTGGTAGAACGGCATATGAAACCCAGGTCTGGGTTGTAATGTCTTCAGGGCAGGGACCACCTTTTGTTATATGTTTGTACACTACTCAAAGCAATGACCTTGTTCTATGACTGGGGCATGAAGGCACTAGCCCCATACAAATAGCATCTAATAAATAATAATAATAATAATAATAATAATAGTAATAATGAAGAGTAATGTCACCTCGCTCAAAGTCTTGGGTCTTAACCACAATACCATTCCTGCCTTTGCTAGTATAAGTGCAAACGGAAGTTTATATCCATAGGGTGAGATTCACCCAAGGTGATGCAGGTGCAATTAACATGCTCTTGTGCTAGCTGATTTCCTTACATTCCAAAGGGGAATTCAATATGAGGAAACAGCAGGTGATATTGCCACCTGCTCTTGCTCAGGGTTTTTGCCATCTTAGGGCAGGCTTTAAGTCAGCTTAGGCTACACAGAAGCTCCAGCAGTGAATTCAGAGGGAAGACACTGAGGGCACGTCTACACTACCGGCCAGATTGACAGGCAGTGATCGATCCAGCGGGTGTTGATTTATCGTGTCTACTATAAACATGATAAATCAACCACCGATCTCAATAGCTGACTCTGGTACTCCACCTCAACAAGAAGCGCAAGGGGAATTGACGGGAGTGCTTCTCCCGTCGACACATTGCAGTGAAGACACCGCGGAAAGCAGATCTAAATACATTGACTTCAGCTATGTTATTTGCATAGCTGAAGTTGAGTAATTTAGATCGATCTCCCCCCATCGTGTAGACCGGCCCTTAGTCACTGTATCCCAGATGCCCTGACCACGTCCCCTACTGAGCCAGCATTGCCCTTTTTTGGGCAAACCTATTTCCTTTGGTTCCCCTGTTTTCTCCCCCACTCCTTGCAACAGAGGAAATTATGACTACTTTCTTCCATTGCATAATCCACACAATTAATTTTCTGCCACCAGGGGTCATTTCTCTTTACATCGCTCTACTGGCTCCCTCTTCTCTGTCACATCAAACAAACTGCTTGTGTTCAGTTTCAAGGCCTTTCATGGCCTATCCCTACCCTGTCATCGCTTGTTCACTATCAAGATGTTGACTAGCTCCTCTAGTTGACCAATGAATAGGTCACTTTGTTGTGATGCCTACAAAAAACTTGAGAACAGTTAGGTCATTGGTGCACTGATACCCCCGTCGATCAGACTGACCAATATTCTCTCATTGATTCCTTCTGCTCCCCCATTTATTTGTCTGTATCCAACTGTTCTCTCTTGGTTTCGACTGTCAGCTGTTTGGGTCAAGGACCATCTTTTTCTTCTGTTTGTACAATACCTAGCACAATGGGGTCCTGGTCCTAGACTAGGGCTTCTAGGTGTTCTAGTTCTATGGTTATAACAATAATAATACTAGGTACAGCAGCATGACTGGGGCCTGTGTATATAAGTCTCACTCTCTTACATATACAATGAGAGAACAAAACACATATCCACAGACACGCATATTAGACAGACACACTATCTTCTATACACAAATACAAACACACACTGATCAACATGAATAGCTTTACAATTTTCCCTCAGCAAAAAATTATATACATAAAATTGAGAGAGAGGTGAAGAAAAAGATATATTTACTCAAGATCCACATCTTACAATAATACCTAACTTAAATTGTTCAAATTATCCTGTAATGACTTTTTTTTTCAATTGGTTAAAATTTCCATTGTAATATTTATCTGTGAACAAAGTACAAAAATGACGGGCTTTGAATTGTTTCAAATTAACAGCTATAAAGTGTGATTTAAATGCTTTTATTCAAAATTAATTATTTGAGAGCAGGTATTCGAATACTTCTTTAACAGCAGGATGCAACATCTTTAGTATTATGAACAAGGAGCTTTTGCCATGTAAACTCATGGAGTGAAATCTCATCCTTGATCTTCAAAGTGTGACAAAGAGCTATTGATTGGGAGCATATTGTCATTTAAATTACAATTAGGGATGGGTGAAAGGTGGTTATTCAACAATTCAAACCTTTTTTTTTTTTTTTCAAAATGCTGTCAAGGGCAACTTAACCTTAACCCAAACACACACTTTTGAAAACTTCTGAGAGTTTCAAATATTTCAACAATCAGTGTGGTGTGTTTAGAGCAACAAATCAGTACACTGCTATAAGGTACATGTTGAATTCTATCAGCGATGTAATTATGAATCTAATAAAAACCGCTGTTGAAAGCCTTCACTCTCAGTTACAGGGAAATCTACCTTTGATCATGAATTGGGGGAGATTTGCAGTTTAATATCAAATTATGTCATGCAAGTCATTTAGCTAGAATAGCTAATTACATGGTCTAAGGTCCTGTCCAACTCCCATTAAAGTTAGAGGAAATCTTGAGTTAATGGAAGTGGGAATGGGCCTTTAAAGTGGATAGTGGCACCAGACTAAGAGCCAGGGGACTTGGATTCTAATCCTGGGTTAGCCACTGACCTGTTCTGTGACCTTGGGCAGGTCACTTTACCTCTCTTGACCCTTGTTTCCTCTCCCACCCTTGTTTGTTGTCCATTTATATTATATGCCCTTCAGGACAGGTACTGTGTTTGTATTGCATCTAGCATTAAGGGGCCTGAACTTTCACAGAATCATAGACATGTAGAGCTAGAAGGGATGCTGAAAGGTCATGAAGTCCAGCCTGCTATGTTGAGGCAGGACAAAGTAAACTAGACCATCCCTGACAGGTATTTGTCCAACCTGTTCTTAAAAACCTCCAATGATGGGAATTCCACAACCTCCGTTGGAAGCCTATTCCAGAGCTTAACTACCCTTATGGTTAGAAAGCTTTTCATAATATCAAACCTAAATCTGCCTTGCTATAGATTAAGTTGATTAAGTCTTATCCTATCTCCAGTGGATGTGGAGAACAAATGACCACAATCCCCTTTATAATAGCCCTCAATATAACTGAAGACTTATCAGGTCCCCGTCCCCCCCCAGCCCCAGTCTTCTTTTTTCAAGACTAAACATGCCCAGTTTTTTTATCCTTTCCTCAGAGGTCAGGTTTTCTAAACCTTTTGTCATTTTTGTTGCTCTTCTCTGGACTTTCTCCAATTTACACACACCCTTCCTAAAATGTGGCACCGAGAATTGGACACAGTACTCTAGCTGAAGCCTCACGGGTACCAAGTAGAGCAAGACAATTACCTCTCGTGTCTTACAAACCACACTCATGTTAATACACCCCAGAATAATATTAGACATTTTTAACTGCATCACATTGTTGATTCCTATTCAATTTGTGAACCTGTCTAACACCCAGATCCTTTTCAGCAGTACTACAACCTAGCTAGTTATTTGTAGTTGTGCATTAGATTGTTCCTTCCTAAATGGAGTACTTTGCACTTGTCTTTATTGAATTTCATTTGTTGATTTCAGACCAATTCTCCAATTTGCCAAGGTAATTTTGAATTCTAATCCTGTCCTCCACAGTGCTTGCACTCCCTCCCATCTTGGTGTCATCCACAAATTTTAAAAGCATCCTCTCCACTCCATTATCCAAGTCATTATCCAAAGCCAGGTGCCCCCGAAGGAGTGATTACCTGTTCTGTTCATTCCCTCCGGGGCACCTGGCTTTAGCCACTGTAAGAAGTCAGGACACTGGGCTAGATGGACCTTTGTTCTGACCCAGTATGGCCGTTCTTACGTTCTTATTAAGGAAAAATGTTCAGTAGTACCAGACTCAGGACATACCCTTTTGGGATCCCACTAGATATGTCCTTCCAGTGTGACAGAGAACCATTGATATTTACTCTTTGAGTACAGTCTTTCAACCAGTTGTGCACCCACTTTATAGTAATTTAATCTAGGTTAATTTCACCTAGGTGGCATTTCCCTTTGTTGGTGTCTCTAGATGCTACCTGAAAGCACATATAAAGATGACAAATTGGAAGAAACACAGTGAGAACATCTATCTCCGTGTCATTAGATAGTGTTCCGGCAGAAGAGAGAAACGTAGAAGTCACTTCAGATGGGTTTTTTCCCCCATCCTTCCTAGCAGATTTGAACTCCAACAGCTCTCCCCTTTCACAGAGGGAACAGGTTACCCTGCCAAAGTAGGGAGAGCATTCTTAGCCTTGCAGGACAAATAGTTTCACTAGTCCTCCCTGGTTTGTTTTCTTGGATGGCATATGTAATCCATTGTGTGATTAAGCAGCAGAATGGTGTTCACAAAGAAGTATATCCCAGTATGCATTGGACTCAGGCCAATGTTCAGGTTGGAATGGAATTTTTTCCTTCACTATAGACTAGTGAGTGTATCGGAGTTTTGAGGCAGTTTTTTACTTTCCCTTTCACAGCAGGTAGAATAAGACCCCTTTTGCCAGGTATGGTATGTTAGGTTTTATTTTTGAAGATTTATTACAAATTTAGGTCCTGATCCAAATTCCAATGACGTCAATAGAAAGACTCTCTGGACATCAGTAGGCTTTGGATCTGGCCTTTGGTGGGCAAGAATCCCTTGTAGTACTAGGGAACTATCGGGCCATAGCATACCCCAATCTTCAACAAAGGGCCAGGAGTGTGTAGTATTCCTGAGGAAGTGAGGAATTTCAGGCTTTTACTTAACTGTTACATCAATGTTCAGTATACATGAGAACACAAGAATAGCAACATTGGGTCAGACCAAAGGTCCATCTAGCCCAATATCCTGTCTTCTGATAGATGCTTCAGATGGAATGAACAGAACGTGGCAATGTATCAAGTGATCCATCTCCTGTTGTCCAGTCCCAGCTTCTGGCAGTCAGAGGTTCAGGGACACTCAGAGCATGGGGCTGTATGCCTGACCATCTTGGCTAATAGCCATTGATGGACCTACCTTCCTTGAAGTTATCTAATTCTTTTTTAAACCCAGGTATACTTCTGGCCTTCACAACATCCCCTGAATGAGACTGGATTCTAAGTTTCACTCAGAGATTGCCTGTCTGTTATGCGTTTCTCTAGCCTCTATACTTCCTGTTAGATACCTGAAAAGTCCACAGGACGGCCCTATGCCACAGCATATGAGAGTTCAGGGAGTGTTGGGGAAAGGTGGAATAGAGGACGGACTTTACCACTACATTCAAAATAAGTCACCTTTCATCAGAGCCCAAGCATTCACAAGAAAGGGGAGGTTTGGACTGACTTTCACAGAGGTTTTTTGAGAGAGGTGATAATTGGAAGCCCCTGTTTAACTTGTGGCCATAGACCAAAGGAAAAGGCCACAATGGACAAGTTTTTTACTACTGGGTAATAAAAAAGGGAATGTTTGGTTAAAATAAAATAACTTCAGTAAAATTTACAGCTATTCAATTTGTCCAAAGACCAGTGTGTGGAGTCTTTATTTTCTGGTTTCATGGTGGCCATGCCAATGCTGGTGTTTAACACTTAAACAATGTTTATCTCCAAAGCGATTTTGTAGATCGTGTTTCTTAAATTTAATGGGATATTTAAAAAGCTCTATTAAATTAAAATCTCGCTCTAAAATGGCAACACATGCTCTGGTGCATACTGTATGCTCTACACTGTTCATTGCCATTTTAGGTGGCTTATTCTACATACATTTTTATTATGTGAATAGACCATTCAGGCAATTCCTTCTCTTCTTACTCATACAAGTAGTCCTGTTCACTGCAGTGACACTACTTGCAGTTTTCAGAGTAGCAGCCGTGTTAGTCTGTATTCACAAAAAGAAAAGGAGTACTTGTGGCATTGTTAATCTCTAAGGTGCCACAAGTACTCCCTTTTTTTTTGCAACTACTTGCAGTGTAAATCGGAAAGGATTTGAACCAATAGGTAATTTTTACTGATGCTAGCACAAATGTAATGAGATAGCTGATGCAGTCACTGGACTGGGTTATATGCCTGACTGTGATTTTGACTAGGTGACCTTGAGCAAGTCACTTCATCTATCTCTGCCCCTGTTTCCCTTCTACCCATTGTATGTCTTGTTTATTTGAAGCATAAGCTCTTCAGGGCAATGTGGTGTCCACCCCACACAAGGCCTGAAGTGGAACAGTAGGCCAATTAACCTAAAGGCTCCACATGGAGGAAAGCCAGGAAGCGCTAAGGCCTGATTTCTGATGGAATTCAGCTGAGGGGAGGAGCTGCGCCGGGTTTATAAAGACAGGAAGTTGGGAGCAGAAAGGAGCTGCAGGGGAAGTAGTCTGCAGGCCCTTCCTTGGAGAAAGGAGATGTGTTTGGGGCTACAGTGCCAGACAGCCTGCAGTCACTCCGTGGTAAGAGGGAGTTTGGGCTGGTAAACCTAGAGTGAGGGAGCCAGGAGGTAGAGCTGAGCAGCACGAAGGAGTCCAGTGGAAGAACAACATAGGCTGGGAGAAAGCAGGCCAGTGTTCCTAAAGATAGGATCCCTGGACTGGAACCACCCAGGTTCCCCTACCAGCCCCAGGAGGAGTGGCATGGTCATGGCAGTGAAGGGAAGACTGTCATTTTGTATAGAGGGACTCTGATACTCCAGAAGGAGAGGACTGTAGCGACCTGGCTGGAGGGCTGAGTCTCGAAGGAGCACCCCAAGTCCCAGAGAAAGAGAGAAACCATGAGGAAAGGAACTGAGAGAAGGGGGCGATGGACTGTGAAGAGCTAATCCCCAGACTAACCAGGAGGAGGTGCCTAGCAGTGAGTGGACCCCATGACAGACAGGAACTGTCTTTCACTAAGTATTTGCATAGTGCTTAGCACAGTGGGGCCCGGATCTTGGTTGGGCTTCCAAGGCACCACTGAAATACAACTAATAGATAATAAAATATTTATAACACAAAAAGATCTATGCTTAATATGAAAATTCAGATGCTCTTGTTGAGCATTTCACTCACATAACATTTGTGCATACAGGGTCTTAGTAACTTGTGTAGTTTCCATGTCAGTTTAGGTTTTTAGCTAATGTGAATAAACTGTAGTCTATACGAGGCAGTTGGCTCTACCTACTAACATGACCTTTACATATTGGACCCAAGTTAAAATCTTCTATTTTGCATAGAATAAAATATTAAATTACTAGATTAGCCTTTTAGAAATACATATTTGTTAAACTAAATACCTGTATATTAGGAAATACCAGATAATGTGCCCAGGTTGGCAAAGATCAGAAATGGTTTCATTTGATTTACAAATCACGATCATTACAAGAAACAACTGTACATGCTGCTCTACTATACAAACCACAGATAGTCTGGTTGCCCCTAGAAGTTAAAGAAACTTTTCTCTAAATTTTTCACACCACACAAAGATAGTCTTGGGATGGCAAGTATAAGCAGCAACTGCATGCATACCAGGAAATTTACAAGTCACTAAAATACTGGAAAAAGAGTAAAGGAATATTGTTTGTCAGTGCAAATAGGCAATTTATATTATCATTGCTCTAAAGCTTCCAGAACACATAATACCTATTGTATAGGAAATTGCTAAAGGCGCCTATCGTGGTTAACTCCTATTTTGTTAACCTGGCGCTTTCGAAGGTAACATGAAAATTTACAGGCAGAACAGGTTTTTGATAAAACGCATGCAAATATAATTTCCAAATGTTTGGAAAATGAGTTCTTACTAGTCAAAGATAACTCAGGGATGCAAGATGTTTTACTGCCGCCTTGTGGACAATTTAAAAGTCTAGCAAGATGCTGTTTATTCGGGTTAATGATTCATTTACAAAAGCTCCCCGTTGAAGGCTACTTTTGTAACATTTGTACAAAGTATTTCTACAAATTAAAAATAAAGTGTGAGAGAGAGGGAGACTGCATTTCACTTGGGGAATAATTCTGAGTTAGGGCAAGATGCATCACTGGTTCTCACAGCTGCGAGAGAGGATATTTCATGCAGTCATCTGGATATCTAGATCCTTTTGTATCACATGGAGAAAAATCTTTCCAGTGGCTACCACCTATAAAAGCAGTTATGAAAGTTCAGACGTTTGGTGCAGTATCAACAAGTTTAGATCCTTAATGTCTGTTGTGGCCTAGTTATTGTGCAGGTTAACAGGAACGGAAGGAGGTTTTCTTGACAGTTCCCCAATCCTTTCTGGTTTTGTCTAGATCAGAAACACCATTAGAATAGCCTCTCTCACTGCAATTTTTTTCCTGACCCAGCTAAAACCAGAAAGGGCAGGTGGATAGGAACATAATTTTGAAAGCATTATTAAATTAATTATTATTATTATATTATTATTATTATTAAAGGGGAAAAATACACAAAATGTTTTCAACCTCTACAAAATTTTGGCTTCAGATAAGATTTTGTGCAAAGGTCCTGTTCAGTTCTTATTTTACCTTAATCTGTCCCTCCACAGCAGGTCTGGGCAATTCCAGCAATACTCCTTACACAGTCTTTTTGATCATAAATGGGCTTATGCCAAAGTATTTGGATCTAGTTTTAAAAAAAAGGTAGAAGGAGTTTGGTTTCAAGATCAGGGTTCAGTGCAATCTCTGATACTGAGAAAGCCATAACAAATAGCCTTCCAATGTGTATCTTTTGTGTAGCACACAACAGGGAAAAGAGGTTTTTATAACTCTTATGGGCTGTGATTCCTATTGATAAGCGAAGTAGCAGCAATTGTATAGTTAACATTTTCAATCACTAATTTTCCTGGAGTAGCAATTTCAATGTTTCCTTAACAACTACTTGTTGCTCTTAGATCTTTTTCAGAGCACGGAATGTATTCTCAGTGGGACAAACTGCCTAACAAGCAACCAGAGGGCTTCAGAAATATTACACTCATGTACAGTACATTTTGCTAAAATTATAACCACAAATTAAAATGCTTATTTAAACGGTAAAATATTCTCAGCTCCAAACCCTTGAATGAAAGAGCTTTGAAGCAACTCTGACAACTATATGGTAACCATGCTGGGCAAAACAGACACTATACTCTATTCAAACCTATCAGAGTTGTGAAAAAGTTCAAATGACCTCCCTGCCATCGTTCTTACATGCTTTGCACTTTCTGATTCTGGTGCAGACTGGAATCCGGCTTAGTAATACGCTCATGATAATACCTGTTCTTGCAAAGCTTCTGGCCCAATATTTTTGGATTTAATAAGTGTATGCAGGTCTCATAAGGTTGCCTTAAGCATCTGAAGTTTTGGTGCTTACCAAATCAAAACCAAAATATGAAGCTTTTGAGGTTAGTCCTTCACTAATTATGACAAGATGCTATCATTATTTGTATAGTGATAGAATGTAGAGCCCCTCCCTTGTGTTACACACCATACACATATATAGCAAAAAGGGTCCCTTTCCAAAAGATCTAAGTATAAGATGCAAGGTGGCTAGATACATGCTCAACAGGCTTTTTCTTTAAACTGGTTATGCTGACTCCCCAGGTTCAGAGATGAGAGGAGCTGCTTTAGTAAGGCATTTCTTGACATAACTGCAAGTCTAGCGGTTCACGAGGTACTCCTGAACATTGGGGGAACCTCCAGAAACTAGCCACATCTCTCTGCCTAACAGGCAAAAGTTCTGGGATGGACATTTTGTTTGAAACAACAGTTTCACATGGCTGAGATTCACTCAAACATTGTATTAGGTTACAGTCAGCCTCAGCAAACTCTATGCAACACTCAGTTAAAACTGCAGAGTTCCAGCCTGCTTTCACACTGAAAACCAGAGAAGCTGTGACAACACCATAAAACTAGCCCAGCTTTACCTGGAAGATCTGTGAACCTTACGGGACCTTTCATCAAACACTGTAGTGATTCTAAGCTGGTAACCTAACCCAAATTCTAGGGAGTTTCATGCATTTTCCGGTATTGTTACAAACATTTCTCAAAGTGTTTGGATTTTTAATACCTATATTTAATATCTTAAAACAATAGAGAAAAGAGATAGGGAAAGAGAGAAACATGAGAGGTAACATTTTTAAAAGCTAACATTTTGTTCCAATTTAGAATATTAAAAAGTCAATTGAAATTTTTATAAGAAGTCATCTACGGGGTAGGGTGAAGTTACATGCTGGAGAAATGTACATTCAGTTTCTTGCTTAAAAGGTTACATGCAGAAAAAACACACTCAGCTAGCCTTAAATCTGAGAGACTTTCACAATGAATCCAATTGTACTATATTAGTTATATATCACAGGTGTTTACCACACGGGCAAGTGAAAAAGTCTGAAAGATATTTTATACTCATTCTGAATCCATGATCTATGTAACTAGTATGATAACTTGGTGTGTTTTATATAGGTAGTTTTCTAGTAATCAGCCATTTGATCATGTTTTATTTCTTCTCAAAACAAGGGACCACACCTGGTGTAGTCATTTACATCAGTGCAGGGTATAAAATACGACCATTCTCATTTAGCAGTGTTTTATGCCAACTTTGAACCAGTGCAAATGATTGAGTAAGGGTGCAGGGCAATGGAGAATACGTCTCAAGAGAGTTAAAAGGAAACAACAGTATTTTACTTTTACTTCAATAAGTTTAATAAGGAGCCAAATATTTGCAGTCACTCAACATCCACAGATATGGGAGCCAGCTTTGTTCCCATTGTTTAGAAAAGGATCCAACATTGGGGTCTTGTGTTCATTTCTTAATTAAAATGAATGCAGTTTGATTAAGTTGTGACATAAAATTAATGGGTAAGAGTACTTAATCTCAAACATCCCATTAAACCACAGTCCCAGGAATGCATTTTTGACCTTAAAATGTTTTCTTTGGTTACACATACGATTTTAAAAGGACCCCCCAGTTTTATTGGTCCTGACACCAGAAAAAGATGGTAACAGAAGGAAAAAAAGGGACACAGATGAGAATAATTAGATTCTTCCTTTTTAACAAAATATAAAAAGGTATATTACAGGATTTAGGACCATATACGATCCTAAACCTCAGAGGAACGTTCATAAAAACAGCCGCACAAAACTTGGGACAAAGAAATGGTAGATTCAAGGTAGGATTGTTTAGGAATAAAAACAAAGGACTTTGCATAAGTGCACACATTTGAGAAAAACATTACATTTTTCCTATCCTAACTGAATTTGAGTCATCAAAATGAAGTTCCTGTAAGAAAACAATTTTTTTCAATCATCTAACCTGCTGAGTTACTACAAGTTGGTTTGAATTGGTCATTTTCAAGAAAGCCACTATAGATTTTTTGACTCCCAGAGTGTCCTAATCCACAGTGCTTTGAATTGAGAGAAAAAGAATGTGTGAGATAATCTTAAAGAAAAATGTTTCCGATTTGTTTCTCTGTTGTTTTTGTCTGCCTTTCTGTAGGTATTAATGTGAGGGATAACAACATAGGTTTGGCTCAGCCATATGCAATATACTAGCATATATTTGGAACACTCATCAATGAATTCCATAACTGCAATATTAAGCTCATTTTATGGAGAATTCATTTCACTGATTTCTAATCGCAGTGCCCCGAGATTATCACTTGTTGACAGACTTCTACAGCCAAAGCCTCTAAAAACTGATGTGCTTTCACTAAAATAATAAACACTTTTCACGTCCTTTATAACAAGTAGCATTTCTGTGAGAATTAGAATAATTAGTCTCAAATGTTGGCACAGGTAAAGAATTGTTAGCATGCACTATCTTTCCGGGGCTGGTTAAATGTAGTCCTATACACCCTCTTTCTTACTTACACCAGGACTAAAGATGACTGCTGTGAGAAACTCAGCAGCTGAAGGACCAGGTGCTCACCTCTAGGATAATTATTTTGTAGCTCTCACAGTTGGCTGTTAACACTTCTTCCCTGGCCTTTCAACCCTATGTAGAGTTGACTGCACTGTTTTATTCTCTTAGATGTATTCCCCCCCCCCCCCCCCCCGCATTTTGATTCCTGCTGTATAGTTCTCCATGGTGGGAAACACGAGTTCCTGGAGGGTTGTATATACAATGCTCTTTTAAGGTTCAGAAAGCCTTCCCTGTTGGCTATGTATGATGTCTGAAGATGGTACTAAAATACACACAAGATGAGAAACAACATGCATCTTTTGCGCACATTCAGTTTACTACAAGGTCAGGAAAAATGTACAGTCGATGCTCTATCAGGGAATTGTTTTTGTTATCAAGTATATACCTAAATACGAGTCCTAGAATATTAGGCCCCCGTCTTCCAAACAGTTATACACATGAGTAACTCTGCTCACAGAATAGCCCTGTTGACATCAGTGACATGTAGTCCAACTACATGTGTCAGCAAAGTTAAACACATGGTTAATTCTTCGCAGGATAGGGGACTTAAATGAGACAGTAATCATCAACTGTCTAAGAAAGTGATTTATAGGCATAAAAAAGTATGATGAGAAGGACATTTGGAAAGCCAATAAGTCTGAACAAAACCAATACTAACCAACCCACAGACTACATAGGGAATATTCCTTATGTGGTTTTACCAGTATTTTCCATATAAAAACATACGAATTAGCCCAATAGGCAAGCCTAACCCATAAGCAGAGATAGGTTATCGATTTTTCACAGGTACTTTCTGTAATCAACAGGTTTTTAAGAAGAAGAAATATTGCAGCTTTTTAACATCACTCAAAGCTGCATTCAGTTGGGTAGCTTAAAAAGGTTTAGCAAATTCAGCACTCAGGCAGTTAGGGTTTTAGCAATGCCCCAACATAATGTCATGAAATGTTCAACAATGACTGTAAAATAAGTAGCTTTTGGAAGTTATATGTCTTTGAAGTTTCATTAATTAGTCATATCATCGGGAATGTATGGCTAAAGTAAATTACCGTGTTTAAAATATCTACTCTTTCAATGTGAAAAATGAAAGGATCCAGCTACCTTGTCTTTATACTAATGAAGATATTATTAATTGGTTTAGCAAAAACATAGATCTAACCATAATGTGCAACAGTTATTAAAGATAATTAACCACAGATCATTGGTTTGAAACATCTAGTCCAAAATGATTTCTGAAGGGCACATTATTCTATGAGATAAAATAATTAAATTTCTAACTGCTGCATAAGACAACTGTGGCATATCTAGTGTTTTAATTTCTTTTGTTCTATTCTCATGGTACTCCTCTGTTTTAGATTTTGAAAATGCTCCTAGTGTTTCACTGTGAGCACTCTGTGCAGCATGTTAGACTGAAATATTTCATGTCTGCGGAAAAATGATGATTGAAAGAAAAGGATTAAAAATGACAGCACCGTTAATAATACACACGTGCCTGTGCGCACTCACAAAATCAGCTCCTTCTCTTCTGAGGGGAAAGGGAGAGGAATGGAAATGAAATAAGTAGAGGATTAAATAAGTTCCTATCCTAACATTAGCCACACATTTTACCCCAAACTTAAAACTGCACATTTGCAAAAGGAAGAAAGAAAACCACAAATCTGAACCAATGCCAAATACTTGTAGATTAATGAATAATAGAATCCCACACAGCCACATAAAATAAAATTAAGCAAGTACAGTAAAAACAAATTGAGGCACTGGAACAGAAGGCTGTTTATTAAAAGCTATGGATTTTAGGCTTATAATTTCTGAGCCTGTCCCGTCTCTAGTCCCACTTCCCAAAATGTCTGTGGTCAGTGTTTATCATACACATCAAAGGTCAATTTGTTTATTATTAATTTTTGGATCACATGTTTGATAATTATAGCCTACAAATGTGTACAATAGCCCAGATCTGTACCAATTAGACAGTCCTGTTTGCTTACAGCAGCATTAGGTTCCCCCACAGTGTTTTGTAAGAAAATTCATGTCCCCAAATATTCCTCCTTTGCAGCAAATTCCAGCTGTTTCACCAGAGAGCAGGGTTTAGACAGGAAAGGCAGGGAGGGAGGAAATAGCATAGTTCAGTCAAGATTAGGTACATTGGCTAGTTAATGTTGATTTAGCAAAATAAATACTGAAAAAGGTTTGTTACCCAGTGCTGTTGAGTTTGCATTGTGTGAACACCAATGACATAAGACAATATCTTATTTTATTTTCCATTCCATATTGGACTTCTAGAGTAAGATTTTATCTGATGTGATCAAGGTATAGAATTCTGTGATTTGGTAAAAAAAATTCCTGAGAACCAGTTATGCTTTAAAAACAAAAAAGTTAGTCCCTAATACACTCAACCTGATTTTCATTCACATGAGGTCCATTTTGCACTGCTCTTGTTACATACGAGGGCTTTAAATTGGGAGTAAATATCATTTAGTCCCAGTTTAAGTCTCTTTTATACTATCCGAGTGGCGTAAAGTTTCCTTAGTTTAAATGAGAATCAGGTTGATTACACATTCATCTCTGGAGATATGTGTTATCATTTGTTATTTACCAAGCAGGGCAATGAATTTGGTGTCAAAATGTATGACCTGATCTTGCAAAAACTTATACTTAGTGTTTATTAAAGGAAATGATGTTCATAAGTCTTTACAGCATTAGGGCATCAGTCCTCTGTATTTTTTTGTCTACACAGCAAAAAATATGGAACAATTTAACCATTTCTGAATCTGATTCTCTACTGCCTTTCTCCTTGTATAATTTGTGTCAACCCTAACCCATTTTGCATAGGTGCAGATGACTACACAAAATTCAGGGCAATAGAAAATATGAGGCCCTCAATCTTTGCAATGTCAAGAACAAGATATCTAAAAGACAGCCTAAAGAACTATAGACCATCACAAACCTCACCACCTTCTCTTCCAGGTGCAAGGTTACCTACTTCCTCCACCATAAATACATAACAACATATATTTAAAAAATGATAACCCCCGAAGACAAAACAACAACAAAAGACAAGCTGCCAAAACAAGACACTCCACGGCACATAGTTCTTTCTCGGCGGAATGGATGACAGAACACACAACACGTAACAGAAGTTAAGCATATTGCTTAATGAGCTACTAGCAAAAGCACTCCGAAACTATGGAGATGAACATGATATAAGATCCATGATATAACAAGAGAATAGACTTAAAGTGCATTGAGAAAACTGAGTGGGGAAGTTTACACAGCATCTGCCTGCATTGCAATTTGTTGCAAGTCCCCTTCTTTCACCAAACATGAAATTTACCCTACCGATGATAACAAGAAACCCAGTATCTCCAGGCTAACAAATTTTACAGTGATCTTAAGTCAAGGGAGGCTTTTAGAATGAAGAAAATAATACTGCAACAAGGGCGGGGGGGAGTCACCTCTTCCTTAGCTGTGCTATAGACTCTCTCATATGCAGGTACTGCCGAAGCCTAGCTTGCACCACTATTTTATCTGACCTATATGTTGATGTAGTTCAGGTCACCAGATGCCCCACTGCTCCAGGAATGCACAAGAAAATTATATTCAAGTGTTTGTCCTGGTTTCAATATAATCACCCACTTGGCCATCTGCTGCTGTGCTCTAGTTGTCCCTCCCCCTGCCACAAACCTCCAGGTCACTTGCTACCCAGCCCCCCAGCACATCCCTCCCTACCTTCAAAGATGAACTTGATATCAGCTACATCTGTGCTGAGCTCTCTTGTTGTGTTCTCTGGCACACAATGAATGTGGGGCACTCTAAATCTCAGAGCATGCCAGCTGATGCACATTGAGATTTAGAGCATCACAGATTTCATTGCACAAACAAATGCTCAACAATTTAACAGGGGAGCCACCATTTTTAGAAATAGTGAAAGACTGGAAAAAAACAAGGGCGTGGGGGGTGGGAGGGGAAGAATTAGCCCCAGGTTAGGAGCAGATAGAGAAAAAAGGTTGCTGGAGAAGGCTTCTGAGGCAGTGGCTGGATAAGAGAAAAAGGAGGGAAACTCATCAGCTAGTCCTCCATAACAAAGATGTCCACGCTAATCCCCTAGCTGCCTAGGCCTTCCTGCATGCCCGCTCCCAGAGAAAAAGTAATCCAACCACATCCTCAGCTGCCAAACTGCACCTCTCCTGCTTATGAAACTCTCCCTCACCCCATGACAAACACCCTCACCTGATCCCCAGAGCAGATGTGGTGCCAAAATTTGAAAAATGGCTTCCTCAAAAACTGTCTGTCACAGTTAGCAATACTCAAATTTCCCAGGTAATACACCCCTCACATCAACAAATCAATCATACTCACACTCCTAAATATAAAATTCATTCCATATATGTGCCCTCCCCCCAAAACCATCATGTCCGTATCCTCCTCGCTCCCAAATTTATCAGTCCTTCCAACCCTGTACCTCTTGGCCTAGTCCCTGCTTCCCCCTGCACATTACCTCAACAAGGCTACTGTAAATGGCATCTCCTCATAGCCTCTGTTCCACACAGCAATTGCAATGGCAGATGGACTGTCCCATGGTCTCTGCTTGTGTAACCCCTTTGTGCTCTGTCCCATCTAGTGGCACCAAGACCACTTAGAGAGAGAGAGAGATTAATGAGTCTGCTCTAGAGCCTTAGCTAACCGTCATGTGGCGTTTAGCTCATGGAGTAGAGGCTCATGCATTTAGCTCCAGAGATCCCAGGTTTGATGCTGCCGCCTATGACTGGGGTCTGTTGGCATTCCACTTGCAGCAGTGGTTTGAGGAAAATTGGTCTGATTTCTTTGGCTTTGCGGTGGTTGGTCAGGTGGTGTATGGAGTGGGCAAGTCTCTCTTGAATGCTGGTGATCTCCCTTGACTGGTGTGGCGTGTGTGGGAGCAGTTTTTGCCAGGATGGTAGGTGTTTGGAGGGGTGTCCATCTCCCCTGCCACTGAGTGAGAGTAAAATGCTCCATTCCTGCTCTTGGTGTCGTCTCTAAGGACTCCAAGCTGGGGCTGGGAGGGTGAAGATCAACGGGGAAAGAGGAGACTCAGTGCAGCAGCAGTTGGCCCCGTCTTCTCTCGTTACTTGTGTACTGCTGCGGCAGCTGATGGTGACTGTGAAGGGCTGAAGATAGTGAGTGTTTTGGCTGAGTAAAAATTGGATTAGTACCTCAGACTTTGTCCCCTTAGGAAGAGGCATATTGTAGAGTGGTGCCAGCTGTGGCTTATGTGTAACTGTGAATAAATGACACAAAGACTAGTAAACCACTAAAAGCCAGACTTTTGGGAGAGAGTGGTAACTACCGCCCCCATTTGTTTTAAGCAGAAGGAGGACAAGTACCATGTACTAATACTTCTCTTCTACAACAGCCTCACTGTTTGAGGCAAAGCTACTGTTCTCCAGTCCAATCCCATAAACCTCAGACATTATCAGATTCTCAGCCTTACTTCATAACTATGGACATTTGGGAAAATGACTCTGCTGTAATCAGGAAGGTGACAAGATTGCTGCAGCAGTCTTTTGTTATTGTTGTCTCTACAGTGACTTTGGGTCCTTATCTTCTGTTGGGTTTTTACAGTAACTTCACTGCTGCTTTCCTCAACATTTTGCCATAACCGGTTCCTGGACGGTCACCGGCAGGGGTGATTCATCATTTAGATGAGTGGCACCCTATGGGAAAGTTGTTTTGGCTGGAGAATGCCCTAGTGATACTAGTAGTAGCAACTACTACAACAGAGATGGCACACATCACTCATCCAAATACTGCAGCTGTGCAAGAGCTCAAATCAATGAGAATTTTGTGAGAGTAGTAAGTACTGGAAGTGCCCCTGAAAAGGAATTTAACAATCTCCCTGTGTTTTAAAAACTCTGTTTTCCAGTGGTGTAGGCTGCTGGCCTGATTCTCCCAGCCCAGAAAGGACTAACTGCATACCCAAAGTCTGTTCAGGCCCTTCCTTCAGTGCAGTTTTATTCTTCAAACATAAAACTCACAAAGCAACAAGGAAACAAAGCTTTTTCTCTGACCTAGCCATGCTGCAGGGGTCCAAAGATCTTTCGCCTTGAACAGACACAACAGCCCATCTGCTGCTCACAGCTCCCCTCCTCAACTGAGCCACTTGCTGGCTTTTACAATGACTTGATCAGTTTCAGCCAGGAGGAAATTGATTAGTTACAGGTGAGGCTGGGCCCAGCTCTCCTTAAAAGGACAGGAACCCTGTGCGTGACACCTGGTTTTTTTTATTTATTTTTTTGGCAGATTGGAGATTGGTTGGAGGAAATACTCCATTTAAATCTCTTTCTTTCTTTCTTTCTTTCTTTCTCACACAGTTACCAGTACAAGTCCAGCCTTACCTCTTTCACTCACACACAAATCAAATTATGTTTAGATCAAGACCACCATGAATCGATTACATTGTTGTTATGATCATTTCCTAAAAGGGGGTGGTATAGTATGATTATGTATAGGAGCTTAGAGTACTTTTAGGAAAGGCTTGAGGAGAGAGAATCATATATGTGGAAGTAGAAATAAAGCCAGAATGTTGAACTGTTTTTTATCTTTCTCTTTCTACTCACATGCAGGACATGATGGTCATGTCAGAAGCAAGTCAGGTACGTGAAATCAGAAGCTAAGGATATTTTTTTTAAAACAAAAATGAAGAGAGAACAATAACCATGGCAGCATACCAGAAGCCTGTCCCTAAGCAGATGGACATGAAAGGGGACATGTTCAGCAATTGGACATTCTTTAGATAACAATGGGAAAACTGTGAAATTGCTTGATAAAAAAGAAAACTAAATAAAAGCGGCCACACTATTAGCGATAATGGGAAAGAGCTGCCAAATGCGCCAACAGCATCTGGATGTGTCAGAAACAGACCAGGAGGATCCATGTAAAATCCTAAGTACTCCAAAAGCATTTTCAACCCACAAAAAATGTCATATACAAACAACATATTTTCAACAATTATAATCAAGAATCTACAGAAACAATAGATGAGCATATTCCCAAACTGCACAAAATGGATGACAGGTGCAATTATCAAATCTTAAAAGATGAACTAATTCGTGATAGATTTGGTAATAAGAATGAAAAACATAGGCGCTCAAATGAGAATGCTCAGAGAGCTCACACTAACTCTGCCAAGAGCTATAGACATGTACAAAGCTAGTGAACAAGTTCATACCCAAGTACAGAGCATAAATGAAGCAGATGCAGAGATAATGCTCCAAGTAGCACAAGGAAAACATGAAAATAAGAAGTACAAGGTAGTACAGACAACACAGAATCATTGGTTTTAGCTAGAACAAGTGAATACATGCATCCAATGAAGTGAGCTGTAGCTCACGAAAGCTTATGCTCAAATAAATTGGTTAGTCTCTAAGGTGCCACTAGTACTCCTTTTCTTTACACGAACCTAGTGACACTAAACCTGGAGCAAACTATATAAGACAAAGCTTTACAAGTGCTTGTGTCTATCATTTTGTTAGGATAGCCAGACACCTGGGCAGAATCCCCATCTGTCTCGCAACAACACTGGAACTATCAAGACAAGTAGAGCACACAAGATAGTATCATATTATATATAAAGGTAGTTGAATCATAATACCCAGATCATTGAGGTCAGCAATTCTCATAAGAATACATCAGAACCATTGTGGAATAGAATCCTTTATCTGGGAACCAGACACTGGCCAAACATGACCAAGGATATTAGAGACCTGGTGAGCAGTTGTGACACGTGGGAAAATGGAAGCCACGTAGCAAAAAGAGACAAAGAAAATATATAGTGGTCCCAACAGACTGGGAACAATTTAAGAATGGACTTTTTCACCACAAAGCACACAGACTATCTCCTTATTGTAGGGTACTATTCATACTTCTGAAAGCTAGAGAAACTGTCAGAAATTACCACAGTGACCATCACAAAAAAAGTCATGAAGCATTTCAGCAGGCATAGGATCCCAGACTGTATAGTTTCAGACAACAGACCCCAGTTTATCTGCAGTGAGTTTGTGCGATTTACCCAGGAATGGGAATTCAATCATATCACATCACCACCATGCCACAACCAAGCAAATGGTGAAGTGAATTGGCAGTTAAAATTGCTCTATTAAATTCTATTAGTCTCTATTAAAGAAAACTGCAAAAAGCAAAGAAAATAGATGGTAAGCCATTCTTGAGTAGAGAAACACTCCCACAGAAGACATTAACAGCTGCACAGTTAAAAAAACACATGACGTCAAGCAGCATACGTACGCTGGTGCTGATAGCCCCAAAATTACTGCAAAACAGCAGTGGTAGAAGGAGTAACAGACAAAAAGAAAGAACGATACACAAAGGCCAATCCCTTTATGACCAACAACCTAAAAGACCTCCCAGAACTACAACCAGGAGAATCTCTCAGGATCAAATTATTTCCTTAGGATGAATCATGCACTTGGAAGTCAGTTACATGTGTTGAACAGATAAATCCTTATTTCTATAATGTAGCAGTGGATGGACATATATTTCACAAAAACTACAAACACAAGACAAAACAATGAACACGGAAGACAGTTCACTCCACTGAGACTTGTTCAGCAGGACATGAAGGAACAGGGCTGATGAGAGACCAATTAGATATCAGAACAGACTCTCAAAAGACCACACCTTCAGAAAAACCAAGTGCAAAGCAGTCTCCTGTCATCACAAGAAAGATCTGCACTCGCTCCAACATCAAACTGCCTGAACGGTATACACAAGACTTCGTACCATACCAAGGCTTGAAATATCCCAGATCCAGAGGAAAATACCTTAGTTGCCATGCAAAGTTAAGAATTAGTTCATTAAAAAAGAAGTTGGTGTTAAGTTATATAGATGATGATACCTACTTTATGATATTTTAGAGTGTTAAATTATAGTATGAATATAGTTGTAGGTCAAAGTATTCGGGTTTAATTTTGTTATCTCAAGTAAATAAGGCACAAGGGATGGTATACTAAACATCCCCCAACTGGGGATGCTATACTATTAGGTATAGGAACTTCGGCTATGTCTACACTTGGAGCTAGTGGTGTGACTCCCAGCTCAAGGGAACATACTTGCATTAGCTCTCATCGAGCTAGTAAGCTAAAAATAGTAGCGTAGCTGCAAGCGCACAGGAAGTGGCTTGGGCTAGCTGCCCAAGTACATAGCACGGGGCACATGCAGGGTTTGCACTCGGGGGGCCAGCCCCTCCCACTGTTGGCTGATGCCCATGTTTCTGCAGTACATTGCTTGATGACAGCTAGTCTGAGTGTCTCCAAGCTGGGAATCAATCCCGCAGCTCCATATGTAGACGTACCCTCTCTAGTACTCCACTTTCAGGAAGTGCTTGATGAGAGAGGACAGTACATGTGGAAGACATGGAGACTCCATGCACTGAAACTAGTTACACCAGTTTGAACTCCACTGAAGTGAGCAAGAGTGCAGGGGTGCAACTGAGGGCAGGATTTGGCCCTGGATCTCCCAGTCCAAAGATCATGCATTAATAGTAAGGAAACCCTCTTGACACTTCTAATTCCGGCTGTTTAGAAGCTATTCTTTTAATCACTTCACGTGGGCTACAGCATCTTTTATTAAAAGAGGCCTTAATTTTCTGATGCCTCCAGGATAGATTGTGCCTTTGTCTTAGTTGGTCAAGCAAGAGAGCAAGACTCCTTGAACTTCATATCCCCGTCCTTGGCCTACTTGATTTGTGGGTCTGAGTCTGATGTAGAATGCAACACCCAATCTCCGGATGTTCAGCCCTGTGAACAAGTGGGCAGAAAGGAGGAGGGAATGGGTGGAGCTCTACTTTCACTCCCCCTACTCATTGGGCAGGAAAAGTTGGAGGAATAATCTGCACCTTTTCAAGAACTGCAGAGCAAGAGGGGAGAAGTACAGGAATTGTGAGTCTCTGAGGCCCTGGGACAGAACCATTACATGATGCATGCCACCTTCTCAGGGCTGAGCCCCCTGGGCTGAATCTAGCCTTATGTGATCAACAGTAATTTTAGTCAATTACAGTATTGTGCTCCAAACCACAATGCAAATGGTCAGTGCATTGAATGACTAACCTGGATAGCTCATTTTTAGAAGGAGTGCAATTATTTTAAAATGTACGGATTTCCTACCCTGAGACCTTGTAGAATAAGGTGGGCACTCTTTTATAAGTAAACAGAAATAGACATCCTTCTGCATGTTAGTTCATCACAAATTATTGAAAAGAAATGACACTTTTGTTATTTAAAATGAAAAAAAATGTTACTTACATGTGTACATTTGAATGATATCCCTTTGGATCAGGGCTTGCTGGGTGAGCATAAAACTACAACTAGCATTTTATCTTTCCCTCTTCTTAATAGCAAGTTAACTGCTTCATCTTCACACTGCTCACTCCTTAAGTAGCTTAAACTTACTTTTAACTGTTACATGCCAGCAAAACAGGTTGCTTAATTGATTTGACCTTTCACAGTATTTTTTAATTTTCAATCTTAGTTTCATTGTTCCATCTGGCACTTTAAAACGACATCTGGTTAACTGTACTTAACCAGCTGATCACTGTACAGTTATTTTTAAATGTAATGTATGCTTAAACAGATGTTATTTTTATAGATGTAGATCTAAACTGCACTTGTATACGTGCTATGTCTGCATAAGTTCTTTCTGCAATTCAAATGTTGACACCAAAAATTACAAGCCAGAATGCTTATGAACTCCACTATTATGTTACTGCACTTTTTTGCAGCTTGTTAGGTAAACATCAATTCAAGTTCTTTTTTCTCTCTTCATTGCACATAAATAAAACATTAGCATTTAGTTTATAAAGTGATGAACATTTTGCCGTGTTGGATTTAGCTTTATAAATACAACTGCTGTCAGCAAGAAAAAAGGATTTATTGAATAAATAATAAGAAAGCTAAAGGAAAATGAAAAAAAAATATATTATGCAAAACATGGTGTCTGTCAACAGGTCACATAAGGTTCCAGTTCCATTCCAGTGGTATTGGTATGCCCGTGTGAGATTACTTCATAGATACTCCACCTTTTCAAGGTAAAGTTAATCTCCTGAATCAATATATAGACTGGTGGAATACCTCAAGACCTTTAATCTATGCAGTAAAACACTGAAACCTGTAACTGTCACAAATAACTTGGGGCTAGATTGTGGACCTCCTAGGGTGAGCACTCACTTCCACCAGAAATCCCACTGAAGTAAATCAGAATACTCACATAAGTAAATGATCAAAATGGTGAGTAAGGGTTGCACAATCTAGCCCTTACTGCTTCTGCATATGGCATATAACAAATTAATCCAGAATGGTGCCTTATTCTCAGAAGGCCAGCTTCTGCCACCCTTATATCAAGTAGTACCTTAGTCCTCCAATGATCCCATTGAAATCTTAAACCCTGCTTAATTTCAAGTTTACCAAATAAAAAATGTTCTGCATCTGGCAGACTTTTTCCAACAGATTAATGGGTTCTTCAGCATACAGTGCTTCCTCCCCAAAATAAAGTCTGTACATGTCATAAGGTAACCCAATATTAAGGCTGTATGTTACTTTACACAAAGGAAGTGGTCATAGTCTCAAATATTTCGCAGAGAACTTTAAAGTATCATTCTCAAGGTTAAAAATTGCTGTTATACATAATACCTCAGTAATTGATAGACATTTTCTCTCTCCAGAGTCCATTTTCTGTGAAAAACACCACATAACATCTGTTCATAAACAGTCCTTCTGTGAGAACACTGACACAGGTCTTGAGCTTCTACCGGCTCAATTCCCCTGCCAAATACAGATGGCACAATGTATTTATACAGCTGAATTTTTTGTAATACAAGCCCAACTATATCTTCAGGTAAGACTATGGGCAAACATGTGCTCATGCTATTCCAGTGACTTACCTCAAGTCATTTAAACTATTCCCTCTGACACAAAGACAAATTGTATCACAGTTATGTAAGTGTTTTGTCTCAAAATCACCTTCAGCAATCAGCACGGACCTCTACAGAGATAAGGACATTTTGGGCAGTAAAGGAATTCCAAGTCTCATATTAATGAACTAACAATTATATTAAGATTCAGGACTTGGGGCTAGTCAAGATGATGTGATGTACGTATTTGTCCTTGTATGGAAAATATTCAGGTTAGCAGTTTAATTTATTGTTCTTTCAAAACAGAAATGTTAAACAAAATGAGACAGAGATACTGCCATTCAACCTCTGAGTAGGCAGTGATGGAGGGGGTAGGTTAATCACATTTTATTGCATATTATGACAGGTATCCCCCTAATGCAATTCTAAATGAATGCTTCCAAATAATGCATTCAGAAATCACTTCTCTGTGTAGTTACATAAGAATATTGCAGACCTTTCCGGTATTTATGAGATTTCTTTTGCTACTTCAAATCTGACTTCTCCTTCCAATGTAGGTTGTTGGCCCTTTGATATCCTCTACTGCTGTCTGATCCTGCAGATAGAAACTTATAGGGGTGCTGGAACAATTTTTATTGTGGGGGTGCTGAGAGCCATTGTACCAAACTGTAAACCCTGTATAGGATGGAAACCACTTCAAGGCAGGGGGTGCCACACCCGTAGTTTCAGCACCTATGGAAACTTATGCAGATACCTCACTTACAAACTTCAATGGGACTAAATATGCATTTAAAGTAAAGCAGCAGGATTGGAGCCCTTGAATCTAGACTAATTCCAAAAACAAGAACAGCCAAAGGAGGAACAAACTTTCAGCAATGCACCATTGAGAGTCTCCCACCTGCTCAGTTTTAGATACTCTGAAGCTCACCCAAATAAATACATCAAGGAACACTTACACAAATACATGTCACTAGTTTATTTCTCTGTCTATATTATAGACTGGAATTACGTATGGCAGACACATGATCAGGAACACATCCACAACACACACTTACATTATGTAAACCACTTAGGCTCTATCCACCAGAGATGCTGCCAACAGGCCTATGTTATATTCCTCCATCTGAGTTCAGGAGCACACATGTAACATCTGCAGTCTCATGTAGGCTAACCCGTCTTTCTCTAATGCCCTGGAGATGATTTCTGCACCGTCATTCTGTGATAGTGTCATGATCTCATTCCACAATAGATACCACTCCCTGTAGGCTTATTACATGTGAGAAAGGGGGCCAAAAAGTGAAAATTATTTGCTGAGAGAAAGTTTAACCTCCATTCTCCTTTCCTATATTTGTGTTGCACAGACGTAACACAATGCTTGTAATTTTTTTTTTTATAAACACTAAGATATTTAGTTGGGTGATTTTTTTTCGGGGGGGAGGGGAAGTGAGGGAAGGGTAAAATCTTACCCCAAATCTCAAATATACCAAATTGGAACTTCTTTAAAGGGGTTTTCCATTCCATTAATAAAGTCCATTTTGGGAATTAAGGGGGATTTAATCTACATAAAAACTTGGAAAAAAATCAGAATTCCTGCTTAAAAAAATCCTGTAATGATGATGCGCACGGACCAATCAGTAAGAAACACATACACTTAGGTCAGATTTTTAAAGAAAGGAAATGTATGTTTGTGTGGGTACAAGCAACCCATAACCAGACATTGATACTTCCTTTTAACTATGGTACCTTTAACAAAAAAGGTATTCCTTGAAGCCTCTCATCCTCCAAAATGAATCAGAAGTGCTTTTTAAGGGTGACATCCACCCTATGCAGGGCAAGCATAAAACTATGCTCCACTTAATTCTTACTTATGTCCTGTTTTATATGGACTTAAATTGTAGATATGCCTTAGGATGGCTCTCTGTACTGGGTGGATTTCACCCTAAAAACTCTCTATGAGTTCAGTGGGGCTAGGACTTCACCAATATCCATAATAAATCTAAGCTAAAACCAAAAGACACATATAAGTAGAAATATCAGCAATTATGTCTTTCTTGGTGTCTTTTAATTATTTAAAGGAAATTCAGATACTGCAGTGATGGATGCCCATATATGTACCTGAATGGACAGACAGATTTAACAGGGAAAGAAAGTGGTTTTGAGGTTAAAATAGTAGAATGGGACTCAGGAGATCTGGTTCTGTTCTTAACCCTGCCATAAACTTCCTGTTTCACCTTGGGCACGATACTAGGCCCAGATCCTCAAAGACACTTAGGCACCTAACTCACATTGAAATCCTCCGACTGAGGATCTGGGTCTTCATCTGCATATGCTTCTTAGGTTCCCATCTGTAAATGGGCATAATACTTTCCAACCTCACAAAGGTGTTGTGAAAATAAACCCATCAAAGTTTGTGAAGTGCTCAGATATGACAGTGATGCATGCCACAAAAATAGACAATAAATAATATACTCCTCTGTAAAGACCTTTGCAATTCCTTCTTTGGATTTGGGAGGTTGTCAGTTATACTTTTTTTTTTATAAGCTGACAAGAAAAACTTGTTAAATAAACACACGTTAAAAAAGAGATTACGTGGGAAAGGATGCTGCTTGCTTTTTCATACAAGTATTAACAAGGAATGATACAAAATGCATTATTCCATTTAGATATTGTGCTAGCTCATGGCCTGTAATTTGGTTTGATGCATTGTAAGCAATGTCTTGACACGGTGTATGCGATAAATACAACTCAATGTATCAGACATTGAGTGTACTAAATCCACAGTAATGCCTCCTTTTTGTAAGTAGTTTATGCTCTAATACTTTCCATTTTTGTTGTGTCAAGTATCTATTGAAAACAAACCAAGGACACTGACAACCAAGTACTTGCTGCTAGAGAACTCTATTATTTATTTCTGATACAGCTAAAATGTTGCAGCGTGAATAAATGATGGAATAATTTCACCGTTCAGCACATTAAAATGATTATAAACAAATATCTCCTTCTAAACACTCACAATTGCATCTACTCCTCTCAGCATTTTTTTCATTTTATGGCCCCCTTTAAGTCCCCAGCAGTATTTTACTTAAATGATGTTTCAACAGCACTTAACACATATTATAATGATCATGTCTTCAGTTTCATTTTTCTGAAGTTCTTTTTAATTACCAAATAATATCCTATTTGAAGAGCACATCTTTGATATTCTCCTCTGAATTTGGTCATCATAATAGTTTGTTCTCATTATCAATATATTTTTAATCAGGTCATAAATGTGTTTCATTTTCATGGTTTTGTTTTCTGCAAACTGTTGTCTAAAGATGATCAGACCAAGACAGGGAATTGATACATCCATTGTATCACGCAGCAAATGGTAGATGTCCAAGTGTCATTCAGACTATTCTCTTTGGGCTAGGTTATGACATGGACTATGCACTGACACAAAGGACAATGTGTAGGGATGTAAAGGTGCGGACCAGACTACCTGGAGCTTGGGTCCATGTGCACAGGAGTAAGTGGGGCTACTTGTCCGTGTGGATCCTTGGTTCCATATCTGACCCACAGGCTAGAGAAGATGAGCCAGCACAGAGATATAGTTATTAATGCCAAGCATAGCCCCAGAAGTATATTACTACTCTCCCCACCCCGAGGAGGAAACAAGAGGGCACTGAAAGTCAGAAGGGGTATTGCTGAGCCACAGTTCCTCCTGGGAGTATTCCTGGGGTGTTAGAGTAGCAGCCGTGTTAGTCTGTATTTGCAAAAAGAAAAGGAGGACTTGTGGCACCTTAGAGACTAACAAATTTATTTGAGCATAAGCTTTCGTGAGCTACAGCTCACATCCGATGAAGTGAGCTGTAGTTCACGAAAGCTTATGCTCAAATAAATTTGTTAGTCTCTAAGGTGCCACAAGTACTCCTTTTCTTTTTCCTGTAATTCATGGATTCACCTAAAGTCAAAATCCTAATATAAACAATGGGAAAGTTCATCTGAGATACACCTAACTTAGCAGAATTTTGTTTTGAGATGTATCTCATGTGATCGTTACTGAGTGCTGTTCATTGGCTCTGATCAGCACATTTTCCCCTGTCAATATTAAGTTGTCACTAGCTTCTCCTAAGATAAACTCTTTTGGATATGGATAGGGCACAAAAAGCTCAGAGCATATGCATCAGCCGCCAGAGCTTGTTTCATAACAATAAAATGGCAGCGTCAGAGATGGATTAAGAGTAAATGGAGCCCACGTCTGTCATAATTCCTCCCAAACTTCCTCACAGTATCTCCCTGCTCTCAGATGAGCTGCTGAGGCCCAGGCCCCTGCTCAGTTTGGGAACAGGAAGATCTCTCTGGCATCTTCCTGAAGCCTCCCTCAGCATCAACCAGTTTGCACAGAATTGGGGCAGACAGGTGCTTCGTATGAGCTGATGCTACTATACTGTGTATGCTGGATGCTAGGAGCTTGGTCCTCTCTGTACCCAAATTCACAAGTCCCATGTGACCAGGGGATAGGGACCCTACTTTAGTATGCCACTGGAAAAGCATCTCTCTGCGACTAAAACAGCATGCCTGCTATAGAGAACAGTGCTGTGTGTCTGCCAACTAGAGGTTAGACACTAGGGCCCACCTGAGCTTGAGCTGAGGAGCTCATAGCATGACTCAGTAACGGAGCTGGTTGGTGCACAAGTCACCTCTGTGCCCCCTGATCCTGGGAAGACTGGGAACCTGACCAGTCCTGCCATGTAAGCTGGAGCAACTCGAAGGCTGTTCTAATTCATTTTGGCTGCCAATGGCCATAAGAGGCTGTTATACCAACCATGAATTACTGGGGCACAGGGAAGCCCTGATCACACTCCATATTCCAGAAGCAGGGTGGTTTTATGGTTAAGAGATAGTCCTGGGAGTCCTGAGGGAAAGCTTACCTCAGGTTGTCCACAAGTCCCATTGAACTCATCCACAGATCACGATATTACTTTAGATGCCACCCGACAGTGGATACCCAAAAATGGACCCCCCAGAATTTGAGGCAATTTTTTTTTAAAAGTGTGTTCACCTCCCTATGCATTAGTCTCTGTAACTGAAAAATGGGAATAATCCTTCTCAATGTACACACCTCCCAAAGATGTGAGCCTTAAATAATTAATGTTTGTTAAGATCTTTGGCATCTTTGGACACAAGGTGTAACATGTACAAAATATTATGACTTTAAATAGTGTGCAATAAACAAGAATGCCTTTTTAGATGGTCTATAATGGTGTACAATTTAAGTCCCAGCATTGCTTTCTCTGACCTGTCCTGCACCTATATAGTACCAGTATCACTGTCTATTGGGAAATTCACAAGAGTTTAATTAGATGTTTGTTTTAATAAGATTATTTAACAAAATATCAGCTCTTCCAGTACGATAATAAATGAGCTGCAAATACAGTTTAGGAAAATTACATTTTTATTAGCGGGAATTAAAAATCATGTTATTAGAGTTCTTATAATAAAACCTGTGTATATTTAAAAGGCATTTAATGCATTGAGGTCTGGAGCCTTACCCCAGATATGTAGGCCACACAGCACTGCTTATCTTGTAAAATTAGCCTTTCTGCAGCAAACACAGTAGGAGATTTCACAAGAAATGTATGTACTCATATGAGCTTATGTAAGTGAGGGTCAGATAGAGCCAGAAATAACATATTATATATATGAAGTGTTGTTGTAGCCATGATGGTCCCAGGATATTAGATAGACAAGGTGGGTAAGGTAATATCTTTTATTGGACCAACTTCTGCTGGTCAGAGAGACAAGCTTTCGACCTTACACAGAGCTCTTCTTCTGGTCACCTCGTACAGAACCTGAAGAAGAGCTCTGTGTAAGCGCAAAAGCTTGTCTCTTGCACCAGCAGAAGTTGGTCCAATGAAAGATATTGCCTCACCCACCTTGTCTCTGTATATTACATATGAGCACACAAGGCCAGATTTTCAGAGGTGCTGAGTATCCACAGTTCCCATTGACTTCAGCTGGACTTTTGAATGCTCAGCGCTTCTGAAAATCAGGCTCAAATTGTACCAGCATATATACGCAATACATATTGTGTATATACACACACCATTCTGGGTGAAATTCATACCACACTTACCTCACCCACCTTGTTTATCTAATGTCCTGGGACCACACTTCACTCCTGCTCACAATGCTCAAATCTGTGCAGGGAACTCTCTAAGAGCTGGAGGGGCACAGCATATACTGCCTCAGAGCAGGTCATGTGTGAGATTGCAATGCAGCCCTATTCTGGGGTTTTGGACAACTGGACCTGGTGTCCAGTGCAAGGCATAATTGGTGTAGAGGGTCCTATATGGACTGTCCATACCTAGGAGAATTTCACCTCAGGTAAGTGAGCCAGAAACAGATTCTCTCTGGGACTACTTATGTGACTATAGTTAATCACCTGAATAAGTGTTTGCAGAATCAACCACTTAGATTGAAGCCACTCCAGGACAAGGACCTTGACTTCATACTAGTGCCCAATGCACCTAGCACACTGTAAGTGCTATCATAAATAATAATGTGTTGGCATTACATTGGCATCTCCTGCATGATCAATTTCCTGCTGTTGCAGAAGTGTGAGTGTTAGAGGACTTTGATCATTCTGAGATTTTATGTTTCTATCATAAGAGAATCATAGCACATAAGCACTTTTTTACTAATGCAGTAAGTAAGGTGGCAATATATAGTGCATGGACATAAAATGAATATTAAAAGGGACTGAAAACCATTCCTACACCATGAGAAAAAAAAACCTGAAAAATACATATACAGTAGCTATTCTACACAGACTCCACTTTTCACCCTCTTTATAGATTAAAAAAAGTAGAATCTGTTAGGAAGAGATCTCAGTGCTAAAAATATGTTAAGAATATTTTAGCATATGCATTTACTAATATTGAGAGTGGTGGAGGTCGGTTGTTTTTTGCCGTTTCCAAGTCTGTTTCACCTACTGCCTCTCTCTCTCTCTCTCTCTCTCTCACACACACACTCAGTTAAAAATCTCAGATAAAGCATTTATGTGTCTACATAAAAACAGGCATGCATTTATGGGAAAAGAGAATGCAAAACATTCTTTGCATAATTTGTTGGAGGGCAACAGTTTATACACATTGCACACTTACAATTTACGGGTGTTTCATTTTTTTACATCTCTCCAGAAACCTGTATTAAATTAGGGATGTCAAATCAAACTAGAGAGTTCTCTTTTCCTCCTAGTTTATTGCATCCTGCAAATTCAAAGTTTTCCAGTTTTCTGACATAATATTGCTCCTGTCCTTAGAAGTCATGAAGCTATTTCTACTGGAAAAGTACTGTAACCATTGTAAAGCAATGATCAAAGGATTGTTACAAATTCTGAGGATGAAAAACTTGAATCCTTCTATTATCAAAATATTTTCAAAGGTTTCCCTTTTGTATGCATATCAATTGCTGACATGCATAATGAGATCATGCGGGAAATACACAGCTGACCTGAACTTTTAGGAATAAAAGTATAAAAAGTAAAATGAGCAAGCTAATAAAACCAGTGCATGACCCTTTGTGTTTTTGGGGCATAAAATGACTGAACTTTCTTGAGAGTGGAATGAATGCTTTGCACATTCCTCCCCTGCCCCCTCCCTCAAAGCATGACTGAGTGTAGATTTACTAATAATGGTTTTAGCTGTCTATATACTACATAATGTTGTATGTCATGGACAACTTTAGCATATTTCAGTTTGACTTCAACTTCACTGACACAAAATCTTGACATTGTCTTGCCACAAACAATGCACAGATTATGCAGTGCATATAATCCATGGTATGTACAAAGATATCTGTTTGCAGAAACCTTGCTTGAAGAGACATTCGTTACACCTCAGTTGCTATATTTATAGAGTTCTGTATACAGCATGACTCACCCTATTTGAGAGAGAATTTAAGAGCTCTTTAAGAGCCATATGCTGCCCTTATTCCACACTCGGAACTTCCACTCTGATGGAAGTTGCATAGGTGAATGAAGGACAACATATGACCCTAAAACCGTAAATTGTAGAAAATCAGAATAGTGTGTAAACCCTTAGGACCAAAATCTGAATTATTTTGGTGCTTAAAATTTAAAGAACTGAAGTGCTCAGCTCCCAGGGAAAACTCGGGTGTCTATGATTGTTACCGAACTAGAAATGTTCAAATATTCACATATAGAAGATATATTATTTTTACATCAATAGAAAGTTACTTATCCAATCTCCCACTCCCCAAACTGCACAACTGATATTATTAAATTAGGAGCAAGAAAGCTAATAAGTCTGATATTAAAAACAGATTCAAACACTACATTTAGAATCGCAATGTACCATGACATTGTCAAATTACCCTAATACGTCTATTTGAGGAATAGTAATCAAAATTCTCTGTGATTTTAGTTTGTGGAGATTTATTTTTATATTTAGGTTATTCTCTTGTTTTTGTGTATCTATCTTAAATTTCCTATTCAACTATAAATAAAACTGTGTGTTGATAGTTGGAAATATAAACATCTTAAATGTTTATTTCTTTTAAAGTCTTACCAGTATACTTTGCTTCAATTAAATTAATGTAGGACAGTAAGATAAAATATAAATCAACATCTTAAATTCTAAAGTATAACTAAGTTATAGATTTTGAATCATGGAAAATTCTTCTCAGCACTATTTTAGATGGGAAATTCACTCAACATTTTACCATTGTTTATTCTTTAATAACTAATCATCCGTCTTGGTCTTTCAAAAGTTCCTGGCATTTCACTAGTTTACACATTGATTGAATACTGTTCCCAGAACTGCAGGTGGCACCGTGCCAAATGCTGTGCTAATCAGCTGGAAGATTTATTCCAGTCGAGAAGTGTTATAAACATAAGGATTCATAAGGCACAGTGTTGAAAATGAATACTGATGCTTTCTTTGAGATGGTTGAAAACTTTTTTTGTGAGCCTTCGATAAGAAACAATGACAGTCTTTACGATCTCCTATCTGTGGGCTTTGATTTGAAAAAACATGTTCATTAATACTTAAATCAGGTTTAATAACTATCTGCCGTTTTAACAAATTCAAATATAATTGTACAGTGGCATATGCAGAGCAAATTGCACGTGAAAAAATACATGAGGAAATTCATGGATTAACTACTGTGCATTTGAACAGATACATTTGCTGCAACAGGATATATTATACTAGTAGATGGGTGGAGAGAGAATACAAAGGAAGCTGAAAAAATTCAAAGGGAAGCAGCTGGCAGGTAAATGCACTGAGCCAGAAAGGAATAATAAGGAGAGCGGCAGTGAGTGGAAAACGGAAAGGATAGTAATTTTTTAAATAAAGAAACAAAAAGTAGAGAGAAATGTATGCTGCAGTTTGGAGTACTATGAAACATAGATTACAGAACAGCAAACACGTGTACTTAAAACAGAACAAGAGGTAATTTGCTTACTTGAATATGACTGTAATAGGAAACCTCCATTACGTGGGATCTATTGAAAGAGGAGAGGCTAAAACTAAGAGCCAGAAGTGTGGCAATGTCAGAGAAGCCATAGATAATGACTGAAAGAGGCTTGTATAATGGCTACTAGAGTAACAAGAACATATGCTGAAGTTAAAGAAACAGCAACACGCATGCAGCAATTCCATCCCTGGTGTGACTGCTGCAGTCAATGGAGTCATGCCAGGGATGAGTTTGGTCCATGATCAATACCAAGGCCAAGATTTTAAAAACTCACTAGTAATAATTGGTGTCTCTGTTTTGGGCACCCAACTTGAGAGGCACCTCAAAGGAGCCTTATTTTCACCAAATTTTTTAGGCTTTTGACTTTCTTCTCCCATCTTTTTTTTGTAACATCAAAAGGCACGGTCTTAGCCCAGACAAAATATTGCCTTTCTACTCTCTGAAAACAGTTTTGGGAGGGTTTGAGGGGACATCTACACTGAAGCAGGAAGGTGTGATTTCCAGCTTGAGCAGACATGCCCACACTAACTCTGAGATAGCACAGTAAAACTAGAAGTGTTGCCGCAGGACGGGCTAGCTTCCCTGAGTACAATCCCGTCCATGACTCTAGGTATGTATTTGGGTGGCTAGCCCATCCTGCCACTCATACAATCAATTCTTTCTTTCTTTCTTTCTTTCTTGGAAACTTTTTATTAAAGCAAAGTTACAATAAATCATTAACATATTACATCGGACATTACTTATTACTTATTCAGGATCAGGTTAATATTAAAAGAACCTGGCTAAAGATTCTGTCTTGCTGGCTGGGAAGCTATCCTCCTTTGGGTATCCTCTTTTTGGTGCTTCTCTTGTATATGTATTTACTTTGTGTTTCAAATCGGACTAGATCAAAGCACACTAATAAATTGTTAATGCTCGTCAGCAGGGTGCACACAGACAGTTAGTCCATGGCAAGCTAGTGCAGAGTAGATTCATACCCCAGCTTTCTGCAAATTAATTGTTTGTTTTGATAAGCCCTCAGTAATTCAGTTTACCAAGTAATCTGCAATGTCAGACCCTTAGTTTCATCCTTGACAGTGAGTGAGAACGGTTAAAAGAAGGAGCCCTATTTATGATGTTCAGAGAGTACCATTCACTGCAATATTGAGAAGCAATCTTGAACATCGTCTTGTTTGAAATATGATACCAGGCAGATAAATTCAACAATCCAAATTGGATGTAAAAAGAGAACTCTAATACTCCATTCCCCCCCCCCTTTTATGAATCATTCCGGTTTGGTTTTTAATCTGACATGAAATGCAGAGAATGGCAAACTTCTGACATATTCAACAGTGATGTCTATTATGTATGGCTAGATACAGTACTCACAATATCAGGTCATACATTGCATTCAGCTTATATTAGTAAGAGAAAAGAGGTAAATATTAAGCACAATCTCCCAAGGATGGTTATGCTAATGGAATTCTTTTTACTGACCAAACAAAACAAGCACATTATCATCATGACATCTCACTCTTCCAAAATCTTGGGAAAAATTGTGCCAGGGATTGTTTGGCAGAACTTTCCATTGATTTTGATGAAAACTTCTACTTTAAAACCAATGGCACACTGCTCATGATGATGGTAATATAGGAAAGCTTGTGCTTTCCTCTCTGGTGCACAACAGCAGACTGCCCAGTGCCAATGTTTCCAGGGGTCAATGGTAATACTAACGTGCAGGTGGCGGTACTGGCCCATTAAAATCAGAGACATGTTTCATTATTTTCCTTGAATAAGATAGGGCTTTTTGCACAGTCATTTCCTAATGTTTGTTAAGGGTGAAAAATTACCATAATTTATAACAACATTTACAAGAATGTATAGGGCAAGGTTACAGGGTCCTGCCCCAGAGTGAACCCCATGTGCACAGAAGTGAGTCACTGGCCTGCTCCCCCTTGACACTGGATGCAGGATTGCTGGGCTTTCCCGTTGATCATTTCCTTCAGGTGGTCACCTCTGTCTGGGTCTTCTGTGGCCTAACCCTCCGGCCAGGTCACTGAAAAGGTTAATCCCCTACTGGAGGACTCAAAGTCCCACAATGAAGACCACCTTCAACAACTGTCCCAAGTTAACATAAAAAAGGGAGTTTGCCCCCTCTTCAAAGAGGGTTCAAGTCACAGTTCTTTTCACTCTTATCAGAGCACTGGACATCTTCTCAGTTCCCCTTTTCCTCTTGAGGAACACTGGCTCCAGGACTGCATCCCTAGAGCCAGGCCCCTGGAACAAGGAGTTAGCTCCACTCCTCTGGCTCAGCTCTCTAGCCACAACCCAGCTCAGCTGCTTTCCACTACAGATAGGCCCTAACTGCTGGGTTTCCTCCTTTTTAAAGTCCTATACCCAGCACAGGTGTGGCAGGAACAACTTGCATTTCCATAAGAATGTAGATGCTCAAAGCTCCCAGTGTTTTGCAATAGCAAGATGGAATTATGGCTATTGTGAAGTGGCTGTAGGAAGCTGTTATGTGCCAGCAAGATCTAAGATTCATCTACAGGTCCCCTTTCGTAACCAATCATTGTTTACAGTTTTACGATTTTTACCCAAAGCAATCAACTGCAAAGTAAATCTTAGTAAAAGCAGCCAGAAAAGATCTGAAGAGAGAAATCCATTCAAAATTTATTCAGCAAATAGTAAAAAGCATTTTAACAAACAAACATTTTCAATCACTTGAAGACACGGGACACAAGCATCAAAGACGTGAATGTGCTAGATGAGTATATCTGCTTGGAAAGCAGCTGTACATTTAATGCAATAAGGGGAAGTGGAAAGGGGATGAGGCAACATGACTTACACTCTTGTGTTTATAAGAAAAAAGCATTTGTTGGCAGTATTTCATCATGGTTTTAAAATGATTGTGACAAGAATGAACGGATGTCCTTCCATTAAAAAGGAATAAGATAGTTTAAAATGCAAAAAAGGTTGATATGCATAGATATTTCAATATTATGTACCTGGATTATCTTCATCACAGATTACTAAGGGTATAACAAATGAATAGGGTAATAGCTGAATAAGCAAATACTGAAGAGCGAAAAAGGTCAAAGCAGCACAATAAACTATTATTTTTCTAAGTGTGCATGAAGCACTGAAATAGTGATACCTTATTCTCACGGCAAAGATTGTAATGAGAACAGGAAATGACACACCATGAATCTATTGTCTTGACAATGATGTAATGAGAATGGGAAATGGGAAGAGCAAAACTAATTTGCCTTCTGATCCTAAAGTTGTCATCTTGTGGGTCTGTTCAGATGACAAAGAATGAAGGATGTTGGACATCAGTGGGAAAGCGTAGGGAAAATCACAAGTAGAATGATATTGTATTGTCTAAAAGTAGAGTGCATTACAGGAATAGACTACAAACATTAGGGTTTGTCTGCTAAATTAGTAAAGATGGATGCATTAAATAAAGATTATGAAGTCTTTGCTCAGTTGGGATTCTCACAAATAAAGCAAAAGTTGAAATGGCGGGATGAGAAATCAAAAAGTCTCCCACAGATGGAGATGTGAGAATGATCGAACAAATCAAATATAGAAATTCAAGATGAGTCCAAGCCACATGTTGGGCTCCAGATCCAAAGTTCAGGCCCGTACCCTGAGGGAAATATAGCTGGGGAGATCGTGGTACTTATGACCGATTCTGAGATTCATATGACTTTTATCCGCTTCTTAAGTTGAGCAGTAATTCTTTTGTGGCATTCAGGTGCTCCTTTTTTAAATTCGTTTAAGTTTTGCACCCAGACCACTAACTGAAAGAAATGAATATTATTTTCATTCCTTACTGTTTAGATCAGGGTCATTGGATTAAAGTGGTCAGTGTGAGATAAACAGGCTTCATGCTAAAAACTGAACATATTACAAAGAAGGGTTCAAATCATTCACAATTTAAAACATTATACATTCACTGCCCCCAGTCCTCAGGCAGCCAGAGGATTGCCATGGATATGGCTAGAGATGCCAAGATAGCTTGAAACCAAGTTTGCATCAGGCCACTCTATTCTGAGCTGTGTGAAGTGCAGCCTGGATGGAACCCAGAATCTGGGCCATTGTTTGAAAACACATTTTTTGGCAAGGTCAGGGGGTGCAGATGCATTAGTCAGAGCTTACTGTACCCTTTTTGTTCCTAAACACCTTTCAGAAGTATACAGTATGTTTTGTAGGGTTAACAAAAGCATATACCAATACCAGTAATTCTACAGACTATCCAGCATGTATTGATGCGTTGGTGTAGTTTGTCTATGGCTGTATTGCTACCATTCAAATTGCCACTTATGAATGACACCAAAGCTTTAGGGGTGAAATGTACGGCAAAGTTATGAATGTCTAAGGGTCCTGATTTCCATTTTGATTTATATTTAAAATATTGATTCCATCAAAGGGAGAAATAGAGGAAGATCATAAAGAAAATGACATCTTCAAAGGGACAATGCAAACAGCAGATTGATTGATTGATTTGAAGATGGGGAGGAGTCACATTTTTCATTTTCATTGTCACCTACTCAATGTATTTTATTAATCTCATTTTGCTGAAGTACAACAGGCTGCATCTATTGATGTCATTCAATACTTTGTAATAAAACAGATCACTAAAGTGCTTAAGGATTCTCAGTTAACGATCATGAGTCATTATAGTTAACCATGATGGATATTTTTCTAACATCATCCTTTTCAATACAATAAGATGGTAGCGCAAAGTTACCATTTTCAAAGATGAGGTGGGACAAGGATTTCCTTAAATGCTGATCTGTGGATATAGTAACAACAGTATCTGGTGATAGGGTACCAAATTGTCTACATTACAAACTACCTTCAAATACAGTAGCACAGGAAACTGTGCTTTGGATAAAAGTTACAATTTTTTACCTATGAATGCTTTTTAATATGGATTACAGAGTACCCTTATTAGTATCAACTACAAATTGACGTAGTACATCACTGCATCTACTTGAAAGAGACACTTAGTTATGTCTCCAAACTAGGGATCGGCACAATACATCATAATGGCTCCAAAAATGTTGTCAGCACTATGTATTATTAATATTTTCAGGCACCTATATTTCAGCCCATGTCATGTTCATTATGGATTGAAGCTAAGGCACCAAGCTGCAGTTAGGAAGCAAATAACGTTTACTTTATTTTATTGTTGTGCCTTTTTGTATCATTAGAAAATGAGATAGCATGGCAGGTGTTTTACCCGCCTTTTCCTGTGGCCTCTTAATATTAAGTGATGTCCTTCATCATCTCCCTGTTTTTCCAAAGGTAGCGGATCACCCCAGCAGAGTCTACAGGGTGTCTGCCCAGTATGCGCGCATGCGCACACACACACACACACACACACACAGTAGCCACAGTAAAGATCACGGCACACTTCTTAATCTGGGAATTTGTTGCAGAGGAACTGGGAGAATTTTCCTGTTGCCTCTTAGCTATGTGGGATGGTGACTGGGGGAGTCAGTAACCATAGCAGGCAGCCCTTCAAATACCCTGCTGAAGGGAACGGGAAAAGGCCAGATGGTGCATACTGAAAACCTGGTAGCAGAGGGGAAGAGGAGTGGGTAGTCGACTGGGCCCCCACTGGAGAACAATAAAAATTAAGGAAAGGGTCACTCCGAATTCCAGTAGTTTATTTTTAATGATAGTGAGATGCGCACAATATGAGGGAGGGTTATTCTTTAAAATTAGGGTCTTTTTTTTAACTGCCTGCTGCAACCACTTACAAGTTAGTGTAACTATTCATTACTCAAAGAAACCCAATAACCTTCTTGAAGAAAACATTTTGAGAACTATCAGATTATCAGTACTAGTGATGAGTGAGCCAGTTTGGGCAACTGAAGAATTGACCCACAACTTGCCTAAAAGTTGAAATAAACACAAACTGATCTTTGAGGTTTGAAAACAGTTGGTTGGTGTTTTGTTTGGTTTCCATTTACCTCTGTCTCGGGTTGGGCTGAATTTGTCTTTTTTAGTTTTCCTTTGGTTGACATTCCCTGTTCTCTTTCTCCCTCTTCTGAGAGCAAGCAGACTCGTTTTGTTTTGTTTTGTTTTTTAATCTGCAGGCTGGTACAGAAGACTGTGGAAGAAGGGAAGGTTGGGTCAAATAAGTGGGCCTTGCATTTTGACTTGAACATGGTAAGGATAATTTTCTCACTCAGCGCAACAGACAGATGTCTCCTGCTTCCTTCCTGTCTTGAAATTTTCCACTGTCCTTGGGTGCTGCAGATAATTGCTTTGGAGGGAGAGGGAGTCCCTAGATGGTCCCAACATATTGAGAGCCCTGAAGATCAAGACTAGGGCTTTGAAGTTGATTGTGGGTTTGATGGGCAGCTTGTGGAGCGATCTGAGCACTGGGACACATTTTCTATATTTCTTAGCAGGTGGGTTGGTGCATTCTGCACCAGCTTCAGGCTTTAGAATCAGTGGATGCTGTCATAAATATAAAGGGAAGGGTAAACCCCTTTAAAATCCCTCCTGGCCAGAGGAAATCTCCTCTCACCTGTAAAGGGTTAAGAAGCTAAAGGTAACCTCGCTGGCACCTGACCAAAATGACCAATGAGGAGACAAGATACTTTCAAAAGCTGGGAGGAGGGAGAGAAACAAAGGGTATATGTGTGTCTGTCTATATTTTGTCTTTGTCGGAGACAGACCAGGAATGAAGCCTTAGAGTTTTTAGTAAGTAATCTAGCTAGGTACGTGTTAGATTATGATTTCTTTAAATGGCTGAGAAAAGAATTGTGCTGAATAGAATAACTATTTCTGTCTGTGTATCTTTTTTGTAACTTAAGGTTTTTGCCTAGAGGGGTTCTCTATGTTTTGAATCTAATTACCCTGTAAGGTAGTTACCATCCTGATTTTACAGGGGGGATTTTTTTTTTATTTCTATTTACTTCTATTTCTATTAAAAGTCTTTTTTGTAAGAAAACTGAATGCTTTTTCATTGTTCTCAGATCCAAGGGTTTGGGTCTGTGGTCACCTATGCAAATTGGTGAGGCTTTTTATCCAACATTTCCCTGGAAAGGGGGGGTGCAAGTGTTGGGAGGATTGTTCATTGTTCTTAAGATCCAAGGGTCTGGGTCTGTAGTCACCTAGGCAAATTGGTGAGGCTTTTTACCAAACCTTGTCCAGGAAGTGGGGTGCAAGGTTTTGGGAAGTATTTTGGGGGGAAAGACATGTCCAAACAGCTCTTCCCCAGTAACCAGTATTTGTTTGGTGGTGATAGTGGCCAATCCAAGGACAAAAGGGTGGAATATTTTGTACCTTGGGGAAGTTTTGACCTAAGCTGGTAAAGATAAGCTTAGGAGGTTTTTCATGCAGGTCCCCACATCTGTACCCTAGAGTTCAGAGTGGGGGAGGAACCTTGACAGATGCATTCCCAAATACAGTGGGTTACAACAGTCTAGCCTGGAGGACATGTCTTGAGAGGATGAAACAGAGTCTTCTGCCCAGCTGAAGATGCAATGTTTTCCTTGCTGTAGTTGCTACTTGGATGTCTAATATCAAGGCGGACTCTAGGAAGACTGCAGAGCACTTTTTGGTGGAATAGGCACCCTCTCCTGAAAATGATAGGGTGGGGTTGGTTATGTCTTCAAAATGTCTTTCTCTACCTTTTAGTGCAGGGGTGGGCAAACTTTTTGGCCCGTGGGCCACCTCGGGAATAGAAATTGTATGGCGGGCCATGAATGCTCACAAAATTGGGGTTGGGGTGCGGGAGGGGGTGCAGGCTCTGGGGTGGGGCTGGGGATGAGGAGCTGGGGGTGTAGGAGGGTGCTCTGGGCTGGGATCAAAGGATTTGGAGAGAGGGTGGGGGATCAGGGTTCGGAGCAGGGGGTTGGGGCGAGGGGAGAGGCTCAGGGGGTGCAGGCTCCAAGCAGCGCTTACCTCAAGTGGCTCCTGGAAGCAGTGGCATGTCCCTTCTCTGGCTCCTATGTGGAGACACAGCCAGGTGGCTCTGCATGCTGCCCCATCCGCAGGCACCACCCTGCAGCTCCCATTGGAGCGCGTAGGAGCTGGAGCGGAGCCATGCCGCAGCTTCTGGGAGCCATGTGGTGCGGCCCCGACCTTGCGCCCCTGCCGGAGCACCAGAGCAGGGCCGAGCCGCGTGATGCGGCCCCGACCCAGTGCCCCGGCCGGAGCGGGGCCGAGCCACGTGGTGCAGCTTACGAGCTGGATCTGGCCCGTGGGCCGTAGTTTGCCCACCTCTGTTCTAGTGGTACTTCCATCTTCCCAACTGAACTACAGTTTGCTGATTCTGATCCAGGAGTTTATATCGTTCAGTCTCTGGGATAGCATGCTTTGCATCTGAGGGCCATTTAAGGAGGTGAAGTCTGACAGTCAAGCTGTAAATGTTGAATTAGGGTCAGAGAGAGAATGGACTTTTATAGTTAATTTCCCCTCCTTTCCAAACCTCTTAAACAACATGAGTTTGAGAGGTCAACGCTAACTCTGACCATACAGCAGTAATATATAGTCAACCAATTATGGCACTGTATTGATTAGTTGAATATTTAATATCTGGTAAAAAGATGCCTCAGACCAATGTATTGGACTCTCCCATCCTAAGCCAAATTCTCTGCAGATATAAAGGGGCAAAATCAGTTGAAATCAATAGAGCTGAGTCCATTTACACGGCCACAGAATTGGCTATGTAGACTGGACATTGTTTAAAAACATCTACTTTTATTAGGAAAAAAAGTCTTTACAAGTGTGATAGAAAATTCTTTCTAACCCAGTGACATTTTAGGAGATCTACCGTATAACTGAATGTCTTGTTTGCATTCCGACTGAAGATAAGTGTGAGCTTTGCTTTTTATTTGTCTACCTACTAGAAGCACTACATAATTCAATTATAAGTACCTCCAGGAACCTTCTAATTATATGTTAGCAGGTCAGGAATGAAATAGCCATGCAACCCTTTAGTCTGGAATAACTGACTTAAAACACTGGACAGAAAAGTTCATCTGTTCATTAAGAGGCCAAGTGTAATGTAGTTAAGAGCTGCAATGAGCTGTTTTGTTGGCGATCTGAATGTCTGGGGAACAAGCCCCTCCAAAAATGGGGGAAGTTAGTGATCTCACTTGTTACTGATTGATTAACCAAATAATGAGAAGTTGGTTAAACACATGGGAATCGTTTGTTGTTTTATTGGCTTTATCTTGGACAGAATTCACATGAGGAAGGAGAATAAGTTTGCAAGAGCAGAATAAAAATAACTCCCACAATAGAGACATGAGAATGGTATTTTTTCATAGAGGTTTCTGCACTGGTCTTAATTAAATCTTCCCCAGGCTTGCATAGCTTTAAAAAAAAGTTACAAAACAAGAACCTGTCCATCAGGCCGGTTTTTCTAAGCTCTGACAGCTCTAAACGCAGGCAGCTGCAATACAAGCTTCTCCTCAAATCCTTGAAAATGACCTTAACCTCAGGGTGAAAGATAATGTAGTTGCTATGCTCGCTCTGCACAGAGTGTCTAGTGATCAGAGGCTCGTGGCAAAATATGTATATTTTTTCTTATGATATAGACCATTGTTCGCTGGTAACTCATGTGATACCACAACATTATCTCTATGACAGTTTGATTTTTTTAAAATGTGAAGGAATGGCATGAATTCAAACAGACCGTCACTTCAGCATCGAGACAAATGACTTTGTAATGCCTTCTGAGTTAACTCCTCCAGAGCCACACAGATGCACCATTAAAAAAACTATTTAGGCTCCCAGTCTTCTTTAAATTAAACCAAGGATGGGGTGGGCTAACAGTTCCCAGCATACAGTGCAGCACAGTGTTATGTAGGGGCAGGTTCCTCAGCCGGTATAAATGTCATCACTTAACTTCAGTGGAACTGCGACAGTTTACACCAACTGAGGATCTGCCCCTGGAAGTGTTATTTAGGGGCAAGTAGAGGCTTGAATGCCTATAAAAGAGACACAATTATCTGGTAGCACTATAATCAAAGCTGTTCATAATAATTAACAATAATCATTAACAACAGCCACCACCACCTCTCACAGAAAAAACAATCCTGCATTAAAAGAACATTATTAAACTTGCAAAGTCATGCCCTCAAAAGTTAGGAAACACCAGAATTAAGGTTTCCTGTTCCATCCAGAAGGATCCCAACATACTTTTGTACATGGTTTCTCTGAAATCAGCCACCAGCCAGGTGTTCAATGCCCAAAAAGCAGTGCATACACACCAGAAGGAGGCTTTAGGAGAATTTTGAACAAGGACACCCTGGCACAACCTCAGGTGAATCTCAAACTACAGTAGTATTCATGGTCCTCAATTTCCTTGGAAGGATGGAGGGCTAAGTTAACCCTAGTGGGCTCTGAGTTTGGGTTCTCAGGGAATCTAGCTCTCCCACACTGGATGCTTAGACCACTAAGACATGCCCCCAGGTATAGAAAACTCCAGAAATGAAATGTACCCATTGTCATGAAGGATCCTCCTGAATTTTGAAGCATCTCCAGGGTAGCTTCATGTTAGGAGAACAGATCCAAACATTTTCTAGCAGAGCATATAAAAATAGCAAAGTGTTATTTAAAACAATTGATCAGGAAATTCTCACTGAGAATTCTCATTTATTTTGCAAGAGTATCGACACAGCCATCACACACAGCCATCGACACAGCCATCACAATGTGCGCTCACAACTGAATTTAACATGAACAGGATTGTAGTTAGCAATAAGATATATACATGTATGTAATCATAGTCTTATAACCTTAACCATTAACGGACATATTTTCAAAGCAGTCTCCACAACAGGCCTGCAAAGTGTCAGATCAAACCCATTGGCATGAATTGAACCATGCATTTTACACACACAAACACAGTATACACAATGGTGCATTTTTCATGTACAAATATGAAACAGGTTTCAGAGTAGCAGCCGTGTTAGTCTGTATCTGCAAAAAGAAAAGGAGGACTTGTGGCACCTTAGAGACTAACAAATTTATTTGATCATAAGCTTTCGTGAGCTTCAGCTCACTTCATCGGATGCATTCAGTGGAAAATACAGTGGGGAGATTTATATACACAGAGAACATGAAACAATGCGTGTTACCATACACACTGTAACGAGAGGGATCAGGTAAGGTGAGCTATTACCGGCAGGAGAGCAGGGGGTGGGGCAGGGGGGGAAACCTTTTGTAGTGATAATCAAGGTGGGCCATTTCCAGCAGTGGACAAGAATGTCTGAGGAACAGCGGGGGCGAGGGGAGGTGGGGGAGGAATAAACATGGGGAAATAGTTTTACTTTGTATAATGACCCATCCACTCCCAGTCTTCATTCAAGCCTAAGTTAATTGTATCCAGTTTGCAAATTAATTCCAATTAAGCAGTCTCTCACTGGAGTCTGTTTTTGAAGTTTTTTTGTTGTAATATTGCGACTTTTAGGTCTGTAATCGAGTGACCAAAGAGATTGAAGTGTTCTCCGACTGGTTTTTGAAGGTTATAATTCTTGACGTCTGATTTGTGTCCATTTATTCTTTTACGCAGAGACTGTCCAGTTTGGCCAATGTACGTGGCAGAGGGACATTGCTGGCACATGATGGCATATATCACGTTGGTAGATGTGCAGGTGAACAAGCCTCTGATAGTGTGGCTGATGTGATTAGGCCAAGAGCTCTACGATACAACCGCATTTGCTCTCCCCCCCCCGGCCCTTCCCCACTCTCCTGCTGGTAATAGCTCACCTTACCTGATCACTCTCCTTACAGTGTGTACGGTAACATGCATTGTTTCATGTTCTCTGTGTATATAAATCTCCCCACTGTATTTTCCACTGAAGGCATCCGATGAAGTGAGCTGTAGCTCAGGAAAGTTTATGCTCAAATAAATTTGTTAGTCTCTAAGGTGCCACAAGTCCTCCTTTCTTTTTGCAAATATGAAGCAGTTACATGTACAAATCTATGCATTCACAAATTATGTGAGAACATTTTTGAAGGCTGCTTTGACAATTTGGCCCAAAGAGACCAAATCATGAAATAGAATAGAGTTCAGAGAATACTTTGAAATGTGTATAACTGAAACCAGTTAAGACACTTTACGCTTGCTATAAATTCTGTGGTCTCAATCAGCAGGATTACTAAGTAAAAGTACAGGCTCCCTTTGCAACCAGAAGAGCTACAAAGTTAGCTTGAAGATACAATTTTAGGCCCTTTTCCCACCCATACCTACCCACAAGAATAACTTTAGATATGTCAGTAATCTCTGTTTCCAGGATCAGGGCCTTAGATTCAGAAGAATTCTGTGGAAATCTACAGGAAGACTATTCACAGAAATCTCACGTTTTTGCATCCACATACTTCTACTGTCTCATCCATTACCATTTCACTCTTAGGTACTCTTCCAATTTTGCTAACAAAATATTATTTGTCGGGTTCTTGGGGTGTTTTTTTATTTATGTGTTGAAAAGTCAACTCCCTGCATCCCACCTATATATTTTCTCCCTACCTCGGGTCTGATTCTCACTGGAGCAGTTAGAAGATCTTTAGTTTTATAGCAGAGCAGCTGTATCAATGTAAATTATTTGTTCTAATATCGTTTATCTTTATCTATTACTTAAATTGTAACTGTAGCATTAAAATAGGGAGCAAAATAGAAATCAAAACAGAAAACAATTTTCAACTAGAAAAGTGTATTGAAAGTGTTAACAGAAGAGACTGTCAGGCAAATTTTATAAACTTCTACCAATGAACTTTGAATTACCCTGCCCCTTTCATATTTTCCAGTTAACATACATACATCTGCTCCTGCCATGTAATCAACTGATTGTTACACAAGCATTTTCTAAAGCTATGACAAACTCAGATTTATGAGGTCAAAAAGTTCAGACTTAATCCATTCAATAGCTGCAATTTATCGTCTGATGATAATTGTATACACAAACATTGTAATGATTTAGATGACATAGTGTAAAGATGAAATCCGTTTATTTTAAAAGGGTTTCTAACCTCTAAAATATGTTGCCATGAACACCTTTCTAGGTCCGCTTTTAACAACATGGTTATTATTGTTTTATTGATCAGGATTTTATTAGTGATTTGACACTTATATTTCATGTTAATCGAAAAAGGTGTAATTTTTCTACAAGAATATGACTGTAATTAATTATATCATTATTACGTTTTCAGTGCATTCCATTTAAAGAGGTCTAGAAAGTAGTGCTTAATTTATCATACATGTATTATAAGGAATATGTAAACCTCTTTTAAACAGACAGAGAGCATGATCCTTTTGGAGATGATGGGATATGACATAGGCACTATATTTATAGATTCCTGCCTCTATAGTGACCTGATTTTATAGTGCCAGCTATTTTGAAATGGGATTGTAAATTAGCAATTTAGAAAGCCTGGACTGCTCACAATATTACCATCGGTTAGTCTTATAATGCTAATTACTGGTCATCCCATAATGCCTTCAATAGATCAAGAAAACAATCTGCCGGCAGGGCAAAGAATGGTGTGTCAGAATAACACTGCATTACATATATGACTCCTTCAACTTACAAGTTCTGCAAATGATTAAATATTGCTGCAAACAGACTTTGGTATAGACAATAGTTGTGTTCATTTACCTTTTCTAAACATGAAGCAATGCTTGTTGTTGTAAACTTTGTACAGACTCTAAAACATTTAGCTAAATGTGAAATTTAAATTGATATTCAGTTTATTGCCATTGATCTTTTCACTTTTCTAAATGTAACAATATTCACCGCTGGGAATAGAAACCTGTATATACATCAGCAGAATTTATGCTTTCAACCAACATAAACTTCACAGGGGGAACTACTATATATAACCAAATGCTCAAGAAATGAAGGATTATCTTGTGTTATCACATGCTGTACATTGTGCAATATCATGTTTGCAAACTTGTCACATAAATTCAAATTCCATTAGCAATATCCCTTGCCTATAGTCAATTCAATTGCCTTACTATACATTTGCACTAGTACTCTGCGGTAATGGTTTTAATCCATACAATCTAACATCATGTGTGCAATAAAACATTATCAGTGCTCGTAAAAACAAGCCTTTCAAATTACACCTTTGTTTTATAAATACATCAGTATAAAATAATAACTATATTCAAAACGTGCAGATATTTGTATAATGCTAATTACTGTTTTGCCAGTTAAAATACTTTAGGTTTACAACATTTAAAGGACAAAGCATAGACACTCAGACCCCAATTGTGAAAACATTTATGCCTGTAACTTCACACATGAGTAGAAATAACCACATCCTTAAGCTTTGGTAGGCTCATGGCCTGATGGTCCAATTCTGCCTCCCTTACTGATGCTGAGCATTACCTTACCCACTGATACCACAGAAATCAGTGGAGCTCCATGTGGGCTCAGGAATCCACTTTCAGAGACTAGTTTGAAGGATTGGTGCTTAAGATACTACTCAGCATGATGGTAGCAGAATGGAGCCCTAAATATTTGAAACCACTTATTTCATGCTGACTACTTCAATATCGTGTGTTTCAGTTGGGGGAAAACCAAAACATACAACACATTATAAAATATTAAATGAATAGCTGAGCTTGTTCTGTGGTAATGATATGCAGATGCCTTTGTTGCTTCGTTGTTCTTAAGCAACACTAAACTGGCTCACATTTGTCACCCTTTAGATTGCTAATAAACAATAATGTTCCTATATTTTTGACAGTAAGGAGATCTGATCAGTACTGTTTGAAATGATCAGTATAAGGAAAGATTTGGCTTAACAAATGATATAGTTTATCCTAATATTGTAATGGAATGGGCGAGGAAGACAAGCACCTTGCTATATTTTAATATGTGCTGAATAAATCAACAGTCATTCTGCTGGAAAGTTTGTTCTTTTGCTTGGAAAGTTGTCATGGAATGAAATTATGAGTCCCAGTTTGTTTTATAATGTTTAAACAGATACTCAGCTTGCTGCAGAGGCAAGAGAACTGTGTGAAATACACAACATTTTTTATTGTTGAAATATGCATAGCAGTAGGAAGGGCTCTTGTCTATGGCAGAGCAACCAGGGCCATATGTCCATCAAAGCTTGGTCATGGACAGGCTGCTCCAACTTATGGAAAGCTGTGGCAGCTGATAGCTTCCTTGCAGCTTCTATGCCTTGACCTTTTGGTCTGACCAGTGAACCACACTTACCCACTGAGGCTCTTTGTCTCCCTCTAGTGGCTGAACCACATATACAGGTTTATAAGTCTGTTCCCATGAGGCTAATGGATAGAGCTTGTTAGAAAAATTGCCAGAAACATTTTTGGCTGGAATTTTCCAATTTATCAAAATCAAAATGTTTTGTAGGGACAGTTCAATTCTGACAAAGTTCCACTGGCAGCTTCGGGGCAGCTTGCTGTTCAGACAGCCTCAGAGTCAGGAGCCCCATGGCTTCCAGGGACCATAGCTCCAGAGCAGCCAGCCTGGGAGGCTGCCTTGAAGCCATGGCCCCATTCCCTTTCATGAATAATTCCTACAGTTTTGTTTGGTTCTAAACTGGAGCGAATTCAAAATTTCAAAATTGCAAAATCCTGGAAAACAGAATTACTTTTCTCAGCCCTGCTCTACTAATGGACTTGGCCCTTTAGCTCAAGCAGTAGAAGCTCATGCTTTTAGACCAAAAGGGGTCAGGTCATTACACACACTATTGAGGATCTCTAAGCACAGGACCCTGGAGAGACCCTTGGACATTTCTGCAGGTGAAACTAGAACAGGCCCTGGCCTCTTCTACATCTGCCTACAGCCAAAATTGCCACAAATCTCTGCCACCACTCTTCTACATGCTACCGTGAAAGGGCAAAACCACAGCTTTTCTAGATGGGGATGGAGTTTGCAAATGGAAATGCAACAGAAACAAAACAAAAAGGTTTGAGCTTTTCCAAGGCGGGGTACAAAATGCTTTAGAATGTGTCTATGTTGCTGCTATCTACTTAAATTGACCGTCTCACAGCAACAGGGAGAAGAGAGTCCCAAAAGACAAAAATGTTTCATGTAAATGGACTTGTGCTCTGGTAGGGCAAAGAGACCATACTGTTATTTCTGTTTCCTTGGGTGGACAACAGCAGCCTCCCCCGCCTTCTTCATTCTACTTTAATGAGCAAAGCACCCACTAGCATGGTTTACATGTTAGTTACTAAGGAAGCCTGTCTTCTTGGAGCTTTGTCTTGATCTCTGGTGTGCTGATGTTCAGAGGGGATGGTTTCAGTGCAATGAGACAATAACCAAGGCATATTTCTTGTTTTAGTTACTGAACTAGTGTTATCAGAAGAAACGCTGACATTTGATTGGAGTTCTCGGTTTTACATACTCTTTCTATTACGCTTTTCTGATAAGAAACCTCAGTAACAGAAATGTACCTCTGAGACTGACAAGAAAACACAAACATCATCAACAGCCTCATTCTCTTCTTACACCCATTTTACACTGGTGTAGGTGTTACTCCTGATTTGCACCAGCATATACGTAAGGGGAGAATCAGTTCCAACATTTTAAAGTGAACTTTAAGGACTCTGATGTGTGGGATCAGCAGTCACAAGAGGTTCTGGTTTCTCATACTGAAACAACCGTATACTATTCTTTTCTTGGTGCCCAGATGCCACAAAGGTAAGCACAGAATAAGTACCTAGATAGCTACAGTCCCCTCGCCCCTGCTCCAAAAAAAGCACAGGACTGTGACTCACATTCTCCACTAATAAAATACAACATTGAGGGAATGGGTCTATGTGCTCAAAATCAGTGGAGTAGCAGCTTGTGGTGATGGTGTCCATCATGTGTGTGAGTGTATATGTTAAGGATGGACACATAATGTAGCAATTGGATGAGATGCAGATATTTGGACATTTCCGATCTAGACCTTGTTCACTCGAGGCACTGGGAATTACCTTTGATGTCTTTTTGGCAGAGGTGGGAATATGGACTAGGGGCCAGCAAAGATCTTCATGGCAGGGGACTGCTCCTATTTTCCACTCCAGCTTTTTGGTCAAGTGACCATTCAATCAGAAGCCACCTGGAAGAGATTACCTGATAAAACTGTGCTCTCCTATCCCAAATCCAGAAGATGTGGGGCAGAGAGAAACAGCTCCCACCGGCTATACTGTCAAAGAGAGAGCAAGAATGACCCCTACAACACTGCACTGATTTCCTGGGGCCAGGGACGCTCCAGTCTTCTTCATGGTATTCCTACTGCTCAGGGCCTCAGGCAGAGCATTATGCTGCTATCGCCAAAGGACCTGGGTTGTCTCAGGCCAATGCAGTCTATGCAGTGGCACAGGAGCAGGAAAGAACCCCTTCCTTCCTTCTATTGTTGCTACAGTAATAGGGTCTCACTGCTTCAAGGCACCCCCTACACCCTGAAGTCCCTTTTCTAGATCTAAGGAGGCAACAGCCTCAGCAGGCTCCCCTAAAGATAGTTGTCTGGAGAAGCTCCATTGAGCAGGGGTCTTTAGACCCCTGGAGACAAAGTTTGATCATCAAACATGTAGAGGGGAAGTGGGATCCTGGAGTCGGGCAGGGAAGAAAAGCCTGAGAGGGATTGCGGAGAAGGGATGCTGCATTATTTAGAATATTTAGATTCTCAAATAAGGGCTGGTATTTGAGCTAGTTAGGAAATATCTTTAGATAGGTTGCACATAACTGATATGTGTACCACTGCCCTCTGCTGGAACATAGCTAACCTGAGGCCCTTCTGCTAGCTGAATCACTGGAGATGGTATTTGTTTAGGTGACTAAGCAGAGGCTATTGTTTAACATGCCAAGTCAAGATGTTGCACCAGGAGAAAACGGGATGGAGATAGGGCACAAATCACAGCTGTTTGGTCCCCTGTTTTAATCCCCTCTTCCAAAGAGTATTGTGTGATAAGGTCAATTTGTACTGTGCTTACCTGGAACTCATGTTAGTAGAAGGGAAAATGCCAATTACTTTCATTTAAAAATAGACCCAGAGAACATGTTCTATTTTTTTCCCCTGCTGATTGGCTGGTGGTTTTATGGCACTTATTGCTGAGAAGGAAATCAAAATACCATCACTGATTAGGCCTGCAATACTTGTTTTTGTTTGGATAGCAATCTCAAAACAGAATGAGATGCTTTCTGGTAGGGAAGAGATATGTACACCCTATTTTATACTGTGTGCAATGCATGCATACCCCATTTCATAGAGAAAGGCTTCTGGAACTGAAATGTTAAACTTAATGAACTAACATTCTTCTAGGGAAAATGCTGAGAAAAGTCCCAGATGCATTAGTCCAGAGATCTCTCAATCCCCCCTAACGGTCAGTGTCCTTAATGTAAGAAATAGCAACGAAACAGAATTCACACCATCCCTGCAGCTCATTATGCAACTTGCCACAATGAAGTAGCCTTGACTTGTTTGAGAAGGAGTTCAAATGTTAGTTATTCACACTGCCTAACGAATATTTTACAAACCACGTAAGAGAGAATTGCATCTGCAGTGATGGATAACAACTGTGAAGCAAAGGATGGCAATGAACAAGGAGGAGTTAAGAACAGCTGGTGATTCATCTCAAACTTTGACTCTCATGAGAAAAGCATTCTTTATATAGTATAGAACTTTATTTGTGTAAAGTATTTAGTGTCTTCCTAGGGAATGGGATGTTTGGAACAGGATGCTAGGCTACTTGGTTGGTATTAACTGGAGACCCTTTGGGTTCAGTATTTCATATATTACAAGTGGATGATTCAGAGACAAAAATCTGGATTCCATTTCATTTTGCTTCAGCTTTTTAAGCACATTTGAACAGTTCATTTTTATAGTACAGTAGTAGAGGAATACAAGGAGACAACCATGCTTGCTAAAATCTTCAAATCTTCATATGTATTTTAGGGTAAGGGAAATTCTATCAAGGAATTCATAACTCGACAAAAGAGAGACACTGATGGACTTCACAGCCAATATGTCAGGGTTTTTAAATTATGCTTTGTTATCTTCTTCACACATGGTAGAAACTTTATGAATTATTCTCATCGAGATGATTCCTCATTATAATGTCGGAAAACTCTAGAGTTAGAGGACACTTTGATTACTGATTTCACTAAGTATTAACAATATCTCTTCTTCTCAAGAAAATGAATATTCACATATTCCACCCAAAACCAGCCTCCCCAGACTTGAAAGACAACATCAGTCATAAGTTGCATGTCTTCAGTTTCAAAGGCCACTCATGATCCATCAGAGCACATTCATTATTGAAATGTTGACCACAGCCCCGACTACCCATAATGCCAACCTCCATTGCCCATTTGTTTAATTTTCAAACAAGCCCCTTTGTACTTTCTCCGATGCTGTCCCCCATGTATGGGAGGAGCTCCCTATAAATATCCACAAAGCTACCTCATTATCCTCCTTCAAAAACTCCCTTAAAATTCTCCTTTGCTGTAATGCCTACAAAAAACTTGATGACAGTTAGGTCACTGGTCCACTGATACCAGTGTCTGTCATTCTGACTGTGATGCATGGCCAGAAAGGGTTAAGCATCCTGCAGGATAAAAATGACCCAAATTCAACTCTTAGAGAGATTTTGGTAGAAATTTGTGGTTGTGTGTGTTTATGTAAATATTGTTAGAAGTTAACAATATAATCAAACAGTCCCTGTCTATGCTGTAGTCTATTAATTCAGAGATCAAAAGGAGATCCTAACATTTAAATGAACTGTAAAAATAGTGATATCACTGTATTCATCTCCCTTTGAAATGTATAGGAAATCACCTGTGAATGGTGGAAAACAGGCAATTGCCTTATGTTAATCACTATAGCTAATTACCAGTGATGCTTAGGAAATAGGTCTAATTCAAAGTCTCCAGGATTGCCTATTGGTCGCCTAAGGATTCTGAGCTTTCAAAAGAAGGCCTGGAACTGTATAAAGATGTCTTGGGTCCTGATCCTTTTTATCTCAGATCTGCTTGATGCTTCATGCAGGGGAAGCTTATATGGTAAGATTGAGATCTCCAGTCCCATCTGGAATACCCTGTATATGAACATCGGACTATAACCTATGGACTAATTCTGAAAGAACTCTTTGCAACTACAAAGCTCACCATCTCTACTATGAAATCTGATCTCAGAACAGTACCCATGTCTGTACGTATGCTGATCTTTTAACCAATACCCTCTCTCTCTTTTCTTTTTTAATAAATTGTAGTTTAGTTAATAAGAATTGGCTGTAAGCATATATTTGGGTAAGATCTGGAATATTCATTAGCCTGGGAGGTAGTGTGTCCAAACCTTTGGGATTGGTAGAACTTTCTTATATGATGAATAAGATTTTCAGTAATCCTCATCATATTTGACTGTTGGAGGCCTAAGGCTGGGCTGATATAAAGGGAACTGTGTTGTTGGCTTCTGGGCAACCAGTAAGGTATTATAGATGCTGTTTTGTGCTGGTTTGGTAAATCTAAGTATTGGAATATCCACCAGCTTTGGGGATTGTCTGCCCCGTTCTTTGCAGTTCACCCTAATTGAGTAACTTCAGCGTGGCTCCCCGGGACCCCGGTCACAGTGACTAATATAGTCTCATTATTTCCTGGTACTCCCATCTAGCTGTCTGTATCCACCTGTTGTCTCTTGTCTTTTACTTAGGCTGGAAGCTCTTCAGGGTGGGGACCGTCTTTTTGTTCTATGCTTATATGGCACGTAGCACAATGGGGTCCTCCGCTGGACTAGAGCTCCGAAACACAATGGTAATAATAACAATAAAATAATAAGAGCTGGTTCTCTTTTTGTTTCTCAAAACTCATGTGGGGAGTGACCCTAGAAGTCCTCCACATGAGCCACTCCTATTGACTCCAGAGGGGAATTATTCTCCAAAGTCAGTGACTGATCTGATCAGGTAGGCACAGATCCTGCTCAGGCTCTCTCCTCATGTGCTCACCACTCTGCTACCATGAGCATCCAGTGTAATGAAGAGTATAACAGGGAGCAGAGGATGTGTCTCATTCCTGCTATGTACTAGCTCACTGGGGGAGCCTTCGTTTAAGAAACTCAGTTATTCAGGGCTGAACTGTCACTCTGCAGCCCACTCTGAGTTGGAAGCCGTGAGCGGCCATGCTGCCCCAGGAGCAGAACTGTGACTGTACTCTTGCCGCTCTTGCTCCATGGAGGAAATAAGTTTTGCCAGCCCTCTTTCTGGCACAGCTTACTTCCCCCTGTGCACTAGCTGAGCTTCACTGAGGGGACGGCAGCAGGGTCTTCCCACTTCTTGTGCTTACCTGCCCACTACGCACCCATCCCCCGCCAGGCACTTTTACCAGTAATGTGAATGACCCGTGCAAAGTTTTAAGGGGACTCCTTACTCCCCCTTACTTCCCGAATATAAGAATATAGCCAGCATCATGATGTGGCTTTCAAATACTAACGCAAAAACATCTCCAGTTTTTCCCTCATCTAGACCTGTTGTGACAGACATACCCTGAAAGTCTAGCTCAAGAATTTCTCTGTAAGGCAACTACCCCTCTCAGCTCACAAACCCTGCACATCATACTAAAAAAGGATAATTAACTCACAATTGTTTACCCTTCTCGGTGGTGCTTCACCCATCGCACCAACTGGAACTCAAAAGACCCCTTTGCTCACTTTTTCAACCCTTGAGGCCCACAAGACATATCTACTGTCAGACAAGGAGCATTGGATGCGATCCAAGCCAGAGCTCATTAACGATAGGCAGAAGAAAAAATCAGTGCTGAATGAGACTATAACAGGGATCAAAAAAAGAACTAGATAAATTCATGGAAGATAGGTCCATCAATAGCTATTAGCCAGGATGGGCAGGGATGGTGTCCCTAGCCTCTGTTTGCCAGAAGCTGTGAATGGGCGACGGGATGGATCACTTGATGATTACCTGCTCTGTTCATTCCCTCTGAAGCATTGGTCACTGTCGGAAGACGGGATAATGGGCTATATGGACCATTGGTCTGACCCGGTATGGCCATTCTTATGTTCTCACCCTCCCCTCCTAATGGGGCTGATAGTTGAAGTAGGTGATTAGATAGGTAGGTAGTAGATTAGAAAAAATAAAAATGAACCCCAAATTTCACCCAAACCCTAACATGACCTGAGCTGAAATTCAAAAGAGGTCAGCTGAAAAATAATTAGTTTCATTTTCATTTTCCTTCACTGCTAGTTTCTGTCTGGAACTGGAGGCAGAAAGTGGTGGAAACCTCACAAGAACATCAGCATAAATGTTACACACGTGAAACTGCCAGCTGCCTTTCTGAACCAAGCTATACCTCCATAGCGTTGGAGTGTTGAACATCAATAGCTGAGCACGATGCATTTAGGACTGAATTGTAGAAGGTGCTGAACAGGTCCTGAAGGGCTCTGGGGACCCTCAAATCCCACTCAGAAAGACTGGCTTCACTCAGCACCTTACAGGATTTGCCTCCACAGCACCACCTGCCCTTGGCATGCTTACATCGCATGAAATGGTTCCAGAAATCATCCAGACAATAATGCCAAATTCACCTAGGCTAGCTAGAAATTTCAATTTGCATTATTGTCCTTTCTGTTTAGCAGAATCCCTGAGCAAATTCAGTTGAGCATATTGGAATATATAGCTTCTTTTATTTTTCTTGTCACAAATTCATATTAAGCAGCTGCTGGTTTTATTAATTTATGTATTTTATTAGAATATTGTATTTACATAAGTTGTTCTAATGGCAATGACATATCAGAAACCAAATGAAATATTTGTTGGCATGACACACAAAATTAATTGTTGCCTAGGGTCTAGTACACAGACAATAGCCGTTAATATGGCTTGTTTGTAGTAACAATATTGTACCAATTAAAGTGGGGCTAAGCTACTCAGATCTCTTAAGCTACTTAGTTGATGCTTGGGGATGTGAGACTTTGCACTCTACATCATGGGAAAATAACTGGACTTATTTTACTAATGCATGCCCTGCAATGGATTTTTAAAAATGTTCTTTAATAAATTGAAAATGGACTAGCTTTCTTGTCCAATGTTGATTACTGTTGAATCGCTTCTTGAACGGGGAACTGAAATCCCCACTCCTATATTCCAATGCCTCGTTTAGCAAGTGCTCTGGAAGACTATTTCTCCATCTCTTACTCCAAGTAAGCCACAGGTCTGTCCTCCAAAAAAACTTGATTGAATTAGAGATGGACTCAAGCCACAGAGTTTAGATCCAAACACTGAAAATGCCAGGATGAGGGCTGGAGTCTGCTCATTATAAAGATTGGGGCCATTTGCTAAATTTGGATCTGGACATAGTTTTGGATTCCAAACCACACCTCAGAGTTGTACATAGCTGGGAATTTGGTTCAGAGCCATCTAATTAAAGCAAATAGGATGAAATTCAACTCTGTGCAGAGAAAACAGTACAAGCCCAGCAGAGCACTTATGTCCTGCTTAAGCTCTAGTCTGGAGGGGCTAAGGAGGTCTTAAGTGGCACATAGGCCTTGCGCAGGTCCTTGGCTAGAGATGAATTTCATCCTAGGATAGGGAATAAATCTCCTCCTATTGGCGCAGTGTACCTGGGATTTAGAAAGTAAGGCTAATGGATCCATGTCTTTACAGATTAACTGTCATGCTGAAATGTGCCCTGCATCAAAATGTGACCTTTTTGCTGTGAAGCATGTGCAAATTGCTGTGAACATATCTTGTGGGCATGTGTACATGTGCATTGAGGAACTGACATCTCAGTGAAGCCCCTGACCTTAACCTGCCCTTTGCCCTCAAATTTCAGTGAGTGTTTCCTTTTCTTCTGTGCACACTGAATCAGTGCAGGGATTCTGCAAAAATATGTGAGACAGAACTGTGGTAGATGGGGTGAAGCCTCCAGAAAGCCCCTCTCATTCAGATCCCAGGCATTTCTGTTCGCCATGGAACCTAAACTTTGGACTCTGCTGTATGACATAGGGGGTTAGCTTGAGATCTACAGGAGGGCACCTGTTGATGGCTATGGAGACCTCATCAAAATGTGCCCACACTCCCCTAGTTTTCACCCCGGTCCCACAGAGAGCACATGTTGATGGGCTCCCCATGCCTGTCAAAATATGCAACCACAGATTACACTGTCTGAAGTTAAGATAACAGACAGGCATATTTTGAGATGAGATCACCCAGAGTAGAGAGGTTCTTATCCAGTCAGTGGCCTGAGGGAAGAATCCTTGGCTGTGTTCTGGATGCTACTGAAAGCACTTTCTACTTTTGCAAACTACTTTTTTACTTCATGAAAATGTGCAAATCTGGACCTTGTGAAGAGGAGATTTTTATGTTCACTCAGAAAGGGTGAAATTAATCCCTGAGCAGAGAGCCTGCACAAGAACTAGTAACAACTTAGGCCTATATAAGCCTTCAAAATATGGCTGAAGCAGCACAGAGGTCTTTGCACTGGGTTTGATTTCACCCCATTGTATGAAAAAGGCATTTCATGTAGATTGTACTGCATGGACAATTTCCCATACAGCTGTATTTACAACATACTGTAGTGGCTGAGTGAAAGCAGGCTATCTAATGGAACAGGTAACTTTTGTGTCCATCCAGGAGGAATGCACTGCCAGGAATTATCATATTTACAATATAAAGGGAGACATATTTTACATTTGTCCCAATTAACCTTGTAACAAGATGTATTGGTGTGCTTATTAATGACAGTAATGAGATGCAGAAAAGACAATGCATAAAACATCATTGGGATATAAATTAAATTCAAACACACAGATACCTTTATGCACTGGACATGAAGGGAAATTATTAAGAGGCAATTTCATAAAAAAAAAGGCTAATGAGAAAGAAAGTTCAATATTTTTCCTAGCTCATACCCATCAGTGTTAGAAACCTGTTTGACCACTGACTGAGGAACTGGTCCCATTGATATTACTGTGTAAGCTATCAAATTAATTTTATGATTGTTCTCCTGGAAGGTTTAGTTGCTACAAATAGTTATATGTCCATTATCCTGCGACTATATATTAGTCTACATTTTAATTTGCTTTGGTTTGTATGCATAATTTAAAAACAAAAATGTCTTTTCTTATCGTTAATATAAGCTAATGTAGATTCGGAAAGTTTGTTTCTCTTCTGAACCAAATCAAGATCACCTTACTCACGATACTTAAGGTTTTAGAGATCAAGGTGAAGACCCCAATCCTTTAAACAGTTTCCTCAATTGGCCTGACTAATTTTGTGCATGTGAGTAGTCCCACGGACGATAAAAGGTTAACTCACATGCTTGAAATTATACATGCATTTAAGAGCTTTCCTGGATTATGGCCTAACTCTTTCACTTCTACTGGCCCTCATCTTCATTAGAGTCAATGGTTAACTCCCATGCAACTCTGAAAATGTAGTGTGTACCTCTAAGCGAAATGCAGACTTTAAAATGCTTCTCATGAACAGTGATAACAACAAACTGATTACCATGCTGGGCTTTATAATAGCATTTCACTATCTTTTCATTTATTAGAATTATAACAAACAGATAAATTACAGACACATACACAAACAGCTATGTAAGCACGGCTGATATAGTCTGAAAATCACTTTATCAGAGGAGTGATTGGATCTCAATGGATACTGGAAATTATATACAGTACAAGTACTAGCTCATGGCATGACTTATAGTCATCATGAGAGGCAGGAGGCCAACGAATAGCGCTTCAGATACATAGGAATTGTTCATGTTATTACAATCATACCCAGCAGTGTTATTTATTACGTCTTTAAAATACTAAATGAGCGGAAAGCACAGAAAAAATTGTTTTTAAAATGTTGCTTTATTTTGAACAGCATCGCACACCCATATGTGCTTTCTACAGTTAATGATTAGTGTATTATACTTACAATATTTTTCCTCTGTTTAATTCCATCAATTAATTTTAACCAAATGCAAATCCACGACAGCCTTGATTTTCAATCAACAGGAATAGATGCTGCTCAGCACCTCTGAAAATCAGCCTCTAATATTATTACTCATATTACGGTAGCATCTGGAGACCCCCATTGAGACTGAGGTACTATTGTGCTAGGCACTGTACAAATACTTATAATGGAAAGAGACAGCCATTGCCCCAAACAACTAGCAATCTAAAAAAATATATACAAACCAAAGGTGAATAATGGCAGAGCAGATGTAGGTTATGAGCAGTGGTGAATGATCACTGGGTGTGCCACCTTCACTTATACCTGTTGGCTTGAAAAAGCACTATTGTTTTTAAAACTGCTCCAAACCACTCTACAGTGATGAACAATGCAAACACAAGGAGTAGCATGAGGCAACCCCAGCACAAAAAGCTGGGATAACCATGTTTAAATATTAAAAGGCCTGGGCCAGACTGTGACTAGCCCCTAAGATGGCAAACAGTGACAGAAGGAAGCTAAGAACTCCCAACTACTATCCCAAGCTCACACTTGGAATAGAACACAGTTTTTTTTGACTCACAGGTCAGTACCCCAATCCACTGGGTTATGCAGTATCTCTCTTTTAAGAAGCGAACACCTGCAGAGCCTGATTTCCTTGCCAGTTGCAGTGCTATTAAACAGGATTAATGACACAGAAGTCAATAGAACTACACTGGTGAACGAGAGCAGAACTAAGGCACGCTGAGCGCAAAACTAGTATTTTTCATGAAATCAATGTCTTCCACTCAGCATATGCCAGCCGAGTGGGTACAGATTTTGAAATCAGTGCTGGTTGGGGAGATGTGAGTCTGTTTACAGAAACTCTTATTTCAGATCAATGGCATTTTTTAACCTGCAGTAGTTTTTACAGTCTTCAAAACTTGGCTTGTGATCATGAAAAATTCTGTATCACACCGCACGCTGCTTATTTCAAATCCCTTTGAGTCAAAGAAGAGAAGCAAAGTTATGTGAAAGCCTGTCTGGTTTTTATGCTCCTAGGACGAGTTACTGTTTGTTCACCAATGCCTTAGCTTGTCCATTTTATTATGTAATATTGCACGAGTGAAATTATAGGGAAGGGATGGTTTAGTGAGCTAAGCACTGGGTTGGAAATACAAAGGCTCCCTGGTGTGATAGGATTAAATCTCAGCAAAGTCAAATCAGCTCTTCTTCCCTAAATTAGATAAAGTAAGCGCCAAGCAATTTACTTTTCAGGGGTCTTTCAGGTGAGACTTTAGGCCATGTCTACATTACAGCAGCTAGAGGCACAGCTATGGTACTGCTGTAGCACTGTGGTGAAGACACTTTCTACTTCAGGGATCGGCAACCTTTGGCACCCGGCCCATCAGGGTAATGCCGCTGGCGGGCTGGGACAGTTTGTTTATCTGGAGCGTCTGCAGGCACGGAGCCCCGCAGCTCCCACCAGCCACGGTTCGCTGTTCCTAGCCAATGGGAACTGTGGGAAGCAGTGGCTAGCACCTCCCTCGGCCCGTGCAGCTTCCCGGGAACGATGAACTGCAGGGCTCCGTGCCTACGGACACTCCAGATAAACAAACCGGCCCAGCGCGGCCCGCCAGCGGCGTTACCCTGACGGGCTGGGTGCCAAAGGTTGCTGACCCATGTTCTACATCAACAAAAAAAGTTTTTCCATCAATGCAGTTAATCCACCTCTCTGAGCAGTGTTAGCTAGAATTCTTCCGTTGACCTCACTGCTTCTGCAGGGGGAAACGGGGGTTAGGTTGACCTAACTACATTGCAGAGGGTGCAAAAAATTTTCACAGCCCTGAGTGATCTAGCTAGGCCAATCTAGTTTTGAGGTATGGACCAGGCCTTAGAAACAACTTGGTGCAGATGTCAAAAATCCCCTTGCATTTTGGTTTTTTTTTTAAAGGGTAAAAACTGGCCCCAGCATCCTTGGTTAAAAATGTCACCTTGCCACACTGTTCTGCAGAATGATGTGCGCTCACTATCACCCTGCAGGCTGCTGTGTGACTCCTGCATATATATGTCTTGGGAAACTTGATGATAAAATGGCCATGCAGTTTATGGCCCTGATCCTGCATTGAGAATCACTTGGGCACAGAATTCATGCACAAAGATTCATATTTGGGGTCTTTAAAGGTAAGATTGTTATTGTTGAGTTCGCTTGTGATTTATGCTGAAGCAAAACCAGAACCAGACTTAAAGCTAGTGGTGGCAAGGCCAGGAGTGATAGCAACTGTAATGAACGCAAGACATAACTCCAGGGGAGGAAAGTCTGGTGTCCTCATCTTGAATATTAAATGATCAATACAGTTTTAAATACAGAAAAATTCTCCTAGGAGCTACAACTCCTGGAGCATGGCTCACCTTGCTGGGCAGAGGCTGCTATGACATACAATCCAAACAGGGTTTTGTCAAAACCAGATATATCGCTCTATCTGGAACAGAGACAGTGAGCTAGGTCGCCTCCCTGCTGCCTTTATGTAACTGTATAGCAAGTAACAAGCAATCTGTTTGCACTGACATTTTAAGTGCCAGTTGATGTGGGCCACCAGGAACCAAAAGGTATTTTTAAATTTTATTTTCTAATCTAGTTATTTTTTAATCACAGCAGCTAAGTGAACCAAGGAAGAAAAAAAAAGCTGCTGAACAACAAAAATTAAATTAGTAACTGTGCACCCATTGCCAAGGGCAACATACATTTGACAGAGGATATGATAATGACAGATGAATCCTCACTCCCCACCTAAATTCTCTCTCTACAAAACAAATGCAGTGTCTTAGATATTTTCACGCACATTCCAGTCACCTTCCTTCCACAGCAGCTGCTTGGAGCTTTGTCAGTGAAGGCCAATAGAGGTACAGTTTCCTGTCATTAATATAATGGGGTCGCCCCAGTTTTCAGCTGACAGCACTGGATTTTTATGGCTTCTCATGCCTTTTCTTTCCTGTTCCACCTTTGTCCTTTTTTTCATTTTTTTCTGGGAATTTTGCTCTCTTCCTCTCTCTGTTTCCCCTGTTACAGTCCCTGGTGCCCACACTTTGATTCCTACACCTTCCACACCTTCTCTCTTTTGATAGAGTTGGATTGTCGGACGCCCGCTGCGGGCCGTAATGGCAATGAAACAAAGATAATACAATCCCATTGGATTTTGTTCATTGTCTTTCAAACTGCTACAAACCACTCTACAGTGATGAACAATGCAAACACAAGTAATAGCATGAGGCAACCCCAGCACAAAAAGCTGGTGTGACCTCATGTTTAAATATTAAAAGGCCTGGGCCAGACTGTGACTAGCCCCTAAGATGGCAAACAGTGAGGGAAGGAAGCTAAGAACTCCTGAATGCAAGGGCAATTCACAATTGCAGTTCCTGCACTCGCAGCATTGGAATATGTGTCCCTGCTGGTGGGGAGCAGGCATGGCACCACAACCAGCCTGCAAACCAGGCTAGATACAGCTGGGAGGTCAGGGAGAGTCTCAAAGGGCAAGCCCACTGTTGCACTGGGGTCTTTAACAGTTCATATGACCCAATTTTGCAGCTCAGATCTGAAACGGAATGGTGAGATGATGAGGTGGAAAGATGCAAGAAGAGTATTCCAGCTGCAGAGGAGAAGGCTCTTGTAGCAACAGTCTTCAGAGGAAGAACGAGCAAAGGAGTATTAGATGAGCAAAGGAGTAACAGAAGGCACGGAAAGCGTCAAGGGCAGATCAAGTGCAGAGCAGGTTTAAAAGAAAAACAAACAAAAAAGAGGGCAGCTATTATACCTAGGAACATAGGAACTGCCAAACTGAATTAGACCAATAGTCCACTGAGTCCAATATCCTTTCTCCAACAGTGACCAGAGGAAGGTACAAATAATCCTGAAGTCAGCAGTTATGGGGTCACCTATCCTGCTCACAGGTGCTACCTGTGATCCTGCTAGCAGCCAAGATCAGCTTATGTCCCAAAACTGGAGGGTCCAACACCCATTATCCCTTATGTATGGTAAGGAGCTAAATCAGACTCATATGATCTCTATGATGCACCTGAGATCTCCACCAGTCTTGAAAGCGGAAGACCCAATGCTTTTCCTAAGCCCGGGCCTATGCACTGTTGTTGCTATGCCACAGGTTGGCAACAAGTATTCATTATAGTTACTAATATAGGCCCAAACTCTTCTTGCCTTAGTCACAGAAATACTGCCATGTGCCTAGATAAAGTGACTAGGTTTGGCACCTGTCCGGCAATTAAATTTTCCCTTTAAGCTAACCAAACACACACCTAACCAATGTATCAAATAAAGCATACACCACTTACTAATGATTAATAGAAGTTTGGATCAAGCTTTTGGCTTTCCTAGGATTATCAGACACTAATACACAATATTTAGCAGGTTTCAGAGTAACAGCCGTGTTAGCCTGTATTCGCAAAAAGAAAAGAAATACTTGTGGCACCTTAGAGACTAACCAATTTATTTGAGCATAAGCTTTTGTGAGCTACAGCTCACTTCATCGGATGCCTTTAGTGGATGAAGTGAGCTGTAGCTCACGAAAGCTCATGCTCAAATAAATTGGTTAGTCTCTAAGGTACCACAAGTACTCCTTTTCTTTTTGCGAATATTTAGCAGGAGTCCATGAAAGTGCACCCAATATAGAATACATTTTATTCCTTCAAAACCTCATTTTATGTAGAGAGAAGCTTTCTCCTTATTTTCCTTTGCCAGATAAACTCCAGAGCTGGAGAGCTTTTGTAACAAGGGGCTAGCAAACAATATAGAATTTTGGAGTGAAACCACGTTTAGACAGGAGACATGAGTAACAATACTGCGTGTGGCAGACAATGGAAAGGAGGGATTGCAAACTAATAATGACAGAGCTATTTTATTATTGAATAACCAGCCTCAAATTTTAGAAACATAAGCTCTTCCATTTTCTATTGTTAATTTTAATTAGTATTTTCCCTCAATAGTGTCCCTCTTTCCATATGCTATTTATACATGTGCAAAGAAAATATACAATACATGCAATGTTAGCAGAATGTCAACAAAGCATGTTGTAAGCAATATAAGAGTTCTACTATGTCTGGATTGGGGAAGGTCCTGGCAATGATTTTAGCTTTTGTAACAGAATATTCCCTCTCTTGCTGGGAGTCATGCAACTCCCTTTACTGTGAGCAAAACAAATTGAAAAATTGCATACATTTAAATTTAAATTTGAAAGTAGATTTTGATTTGACTATGGTTACAAGCCTTTTCTGTTCACTCTCTAGGAACATCCTAACACACAGGTTTACTAGTACAACTACTCACAAAAAGCAAATTATCAACTTGATATTGGCAACAAATTGTTAAATCTGTATTGCTGACCACCAAAATTCAAAAATCATGAATCAGACCCCAAGAAATCAGGAGATCAGCCCCCAAATCATGAGTTTGTTTTTTTAAAAAAAAATTACGTGGTGTTTTGGTGTGTCTTATGAGTTTTGAATTCCTCCTGCCCACCTGTGTATACTTAACTATGCTATCTATGGTGTGTTGAGCCCTGATCCTGCAAAAACCATAGCTCCCAAGTTTTGTGCGGCTCCATGTATGACATTTTATGCAAATCATTTCTAGATACGAAAAGTACATAATTTGCATACTGGCAAATAAAGGGAAGTTTATGGTCATATAAAAATTAAGGTCAATATACCCAAGGAATGGTGGGGGAAGGACATGGAGTGGCACAAAACTTGGCCAGTGTATTGTTAAAGGGTACATAGGGAGAAGTGGGAAGCCAGGGCAGGTCTGTTTGTGGGGGGTGTGTGTGGAATATGGGAGTGGCTGGGGCTGCCAGAGGCACTGGGTGGGTGGAAGTGTCAGGAAGAAGCTGGGGGTTGCTAAGGGAAGCTGGGTTTGGGGGTGTATCCAGGGGAGGAAAGATGGAGTAGGAGTCTAATGAGGGAAGTGGCGTTGGGGACAGCTGAATTTGCAGTGGGGTCCACAGAGGAAGATGGGGGGTGGGTGCTGAGGACTGGGTGGAAGCTGTGGGCAGCTGGGACCTGTTCAAGAGGGGGTGCTCAGTGAATAGGGCCCCTCATGTTCTGTTTCTCCTGCCACCTCCCTTTTTCTGCTGCTGCTGCTGCTGCTTCCACCACCACAGCTTACTTGCTCTTCCAGGTGCTTTCAACCCACTAGGAGCCAGCTGGAGGAGCAGTGAGACAGAGGTCACTGGTGTGCCTGCTCAGCAGTTGTCAAAACAGCCTCTGGGAGTAAAGAGCCACAGTCGCAGGCCATCCCTACAACCCAGCTGGACACACAACCTTCAGGCTGAGCTGCAGCAATGCACAAGGGGTGGTGTGTGAATGTCGCATGAGGTGCATGACATTTGGAAGGTGTGTCAAGGACTTACACAGGAACTTAAACATAAGACTTCAATGTCTAACATGCATATGTCTTTCTGGAATCAAGGGCTTTGTTAATAAATTAGCTCTCAATGAACACAAACATTGCTGTGACAAGTAAATAATCAACATAACAAAAATCATGAATATTTACAATTAACTGTTTGCACACAATCTGCATGCCTAAACATTTGTCATTATTTTTAAATACCTGAATATAAAAGTAAGTTAACATTTTCAAACAAATGTTTTTGGGTCAAAATTTTGACCTTTTGGAAAAGAATTTTTTCAAGATAATCTTTCAATTTTTTAAAAAAATATTATATTATTAGGAAAAGTATTTAGCCTGTTGGTAGTTCTGTTAACTGCGGTTTGGAGGATATGGTTTTGGTTTTCAATTTTTTAGGCCTTGCATTGTCAATTTTGATTGGACCGCTTAATTCCAGGGTGGATTTTTTTCAAAATTAAAAATTTCAGTTTTGAATGTTTCCAATGACTATTTCATTTACATTTTTTCTCACATGAAATTCAGGAAAAAAATTACAAAAATAATGGAACAAAAATGCTTTTGAATTTGCAGAAATGTCCACGGTTTAAAAAAAAATCAATGAGTTTTAATAAATACAAGATGAAAAAGAGCAAAAATTTGTCAAATAAATTATCCGTTGTGGAATATTTGCTCATCTCTATTGTGAAGTGAAATCTAGGCCATGATCCTGCAAACACTTACACATGTGCCCAGCGCAACCAGTCCCACTGAGCTGGCCTTAATGCCTCTAACCCTAAGATAATTAAGTACCATTTTCATCACACAATTGATTAAAATGGCTTGACCCTACTCCTTCTATAGAGTCATTGAGAGATTGAAAGAGAAGCAGTGTCTGCAAAGTAATGAACAACTTGCCTTGCAAATGGAAATAGATAAAATATAATGTTCCAAAATAGATAAAAATAATATTTTCCACTCATATTAGTGTCTTGTCCTAGAATCTAAAAAGCACTTTACAGGTGGCTATTGTTATCTGCAGTTGACAAATGGATAAACCAAAGCATAAGGGGTTAAACAACTTACCCAGTGGCACATGGGACATCTCTGGCAGAGCCTGAAATAGTAGCCAAGGGTGAAATCTTAGCCCCATTGAAATTATCGGGAGTTTTGCCATTAACATCAGTGGGACCAGGATTTTACTCCAGATTCCTAGGCCTGTGCTTTCAACAGCTAGAGACTACTGTCATACTTCTTCCCAGCTTCTCAATTACAGACCTACAATTGGTGAGCCTGCCTACCTATGGGTGACTGAAAGTAATGTGTCCAGGGGAGTGGAAAATACTTGCATAGAAATAGTACTGAAAAGATTACAAAAATGTATTGACAACACAACCAAGTATTGATTGTACCCCTGAGGTGAAATTGCAGAACAAATTAAAGACCCATCCTTGCAACATTCCAAAGACTTTGACCAACAGTGTTATCTGTTACAGTGTAAACCAATGATCAAATATTAAGCAAACCTATGCAGAGTAATTGAACTAATTTGTGGTCCACATGCATGTGGAAAAGGGGGTGTCAGGTTTACTGCAACATTCATTACTCAAAGGTAGTTTCTGTAGACTATCCCCAAACCTATGTTTTACAGAAGACAATTTACAATATTGCCTGCTGTACACACAAGTAGATAATTTTATTGTTCAGTTTAAAACACATTAACTAATAAGCTATAACAACTCTATCTTTCACGCTGCCAACTTCATAAACAATGCCTAAAGATAGAACAGCCACCAACATCCCCAGAAAGTACTCTTGGTTGGCATTAATTCATTCAGACAACTCCACTGAAGAAAATGCATCTTTTTAACTACCTGCACAGTAAAGAACATATGCTTCATTAATCTTCAACAGCTCAACTTGAAAACAAACTACTCCACTCAGAATAATAAGTCCATGACTGTCATTTCAAAGATACCAACCTACTACCCATAGGAATTCAGTCACCCAGAAAGCATCCCTTACAGGCAGACACATTTTTCTTGCTTTAAGAACCAGAGACAATAAAAGGGAGCACACATGAACATGTGCCTAAATGAGAAGACACTGAATTCTGGAAGCAGATGTTTCAGGAATGCAGGGATACCCTCTTGTGTATTTGCAGGAAGGGAGAAAGAGAGACTTTCAGATAACTCAATATTCCTAACTTCTGTATGGTTGCAATTTTCAAATGGGCCTAAAGGAGCTGGCCTGTATAATCCGTACTTAAAAACACAGTAAGGAAGAATTAAAAAGAACAGAAGGACAGTGACCCAGAAGGCCTTGAGTGGAAATCTATAATTCTCCTCTAACTTTGTTGATTTCACAAAAAGAAAACAAGTGCCAAAATCTTCCACAAAAGCTGATTGACTTGTTATTGATCATAATCAGGAGGCAGTGATCTGATTTGCACATAAGTAAAAAAATTAGTCACCAAAGTATGAAACTGTAGAAACAAGAATTGAAGGTGAAGAGTAATTTCTTCTTGCTATGGACACACTCCTGCAGACTAAAACCGCACTGCTATGTTTACTGGCCTTGTGAATTGCAAAAGGGACCTCAATTTAGCCTTGGAAAGAAAATGCTTTGCAAAATGGGGACTTCAATGGAGAAGTTGGCATTAGCTCCTTTAACTTATTTTTCTTGGGTTAGACCTTGAGTTGGAAAGAAGTTCAGTGAGCATTATTTTTCAGTTTTATCATCATTATTATTATTGGAGGGAAAACTCCAAGATGCTGCAACCATTTCTGGCGATTGAAGTCCTCTGTTTATCCAGAAAATATGGATAGTATGTGCAATTCAGTGGAAGCTGCCCTCAGATTGCTTCTGTCATGGTCTGAAGATCCTTCCTCTGTGAAATTAGCAATATCTGAGGCATCAATTTTGCTGAGCTCTATGGCTCAAGCTCCGACTGTTTGCTCTGGAAAACTATTTCTCTCTCCTCCTATCCTGCTGCACTATTGAATATTCAGGGTGGAGTAGGGTTTAGAATCCCAGACTATCACTTCTGACTGTTAGAGTAGCAAAACAAGACAGGCTCCTTTATTTTTAAATTAAGTGTTAGTGTAGACCTTAGTTTGTAATAGAACTGGTCAAAAACGGAGAGAAAACAATGGTGAACATTTCATTTTTCCTTCATATTTTTGTTTATGTCAAAAACTTCTGGCCTTCATGTCAGGAAGCTGGAGGTGGAAATAAGTAGACAGGCAGTTCATAAAGAATTGTTTTATTTCTCTTTGCTCCTTCTGAGTTTTGCTTTGAAATCCAAATTCAAATACACCCAAAGTTTCAATAGGAGATTTAGTTGAAAATCCAGGGTTTGGACTGGTCACAATCAAACAAAACTATCAAGTTTTGCATGGTTTAGGTCCCTGGGGTGACAACTCAGCTTTTGCAATCTTTCAGCCTGATTTAGGTTATTATTATTTGTATTCCAGTAGTTCCCAGAGGCCCCAATCAGTATTGGGGGCCCGTTATGCTGGATGCTGTGCAAACACATAGTAGGAGACAATCCCTTCCTCAAAGAGTTTACAATCTAATTTAACACTAGATGCAACAAGTGGGTGTAGCAACTACGCAACTGGAGATAATAGGTAAGGAGATAGAGGGTAACAGTGACAGGTCATTATATAGACCCAGTGTGAACACACCTAGATGATTTTGAGTCATTTACACTTCATATAATATATTTATTTATTTAAGATCAGAAATCACTACCTTGACATTATCTGCTAGTAGTTTCCCATAGCCCTCACAGTAGAAGAGGATCCTGAAGAGGTATTTGAAGGAGAACAGAGTAGTAGCTTTATGGATTGGGCTGGAGAGTGAGTTCCATATGTAAGGGAAGAATGCCTGAAGACTATGGATGGAGAAGTGGAGACAGGGGATAAGGAGGACAGAATGGATAAGGAGGTGGGGTCAGAGTTGTAAAGGGCTTTGAAGGTGAAGGTGAAAGCAAAAAGCTAGTTTATGAGAAGTGGAGAAGATGGAGCCAGTGGAAGGACTTAAAATAAACATGGTGGCTGACATAGTCAGAACAACAGCTACGTAAATAATTATAGCAACAATATATTAAATGGATCTGAGAGTGGAAAGGGGATTTCATGAAGACCAGAAAGGATAAGGTCTCACCGGTCAACATAGGAAGTGATCAAGGCCTGGATGAGAGCTTTAGGAATAGGGACTGAAAAAAAGGGCTGGATCTTGCTTTGGAGGAAGAAGACACAGCCTGTAGGTGTGCTGCTAGAGAGGGAGAGGGAGAGGGAGAGAAAGAGGGGGAGGAAGACGCTGATACCCAAGTTACGGGCATGAGTAAGAGGGAGAATGACTGTGTTGTTAACAATGATAGAGAAAGGGGAATGAGAAGGTTTTGGGAGGGAAGACAAGGAATTGAGTTGTGGCCATGATAAATTGAACTTCTCAGCAAGACATCCAAGAGGATGATTTAAATGAGATTTAGCTACCTGGTCTAGTAGACGTGTAGAGTCTTGCTCTCCACATGGAACACGCATGGAGAAAACACACTTGTTATATATGTAACGTGCTGTTCATGAGTTCCCAAAGTGCTGATTGTTTCCTATTTTGGGCTCTCAGTTAAAAGTCTATGGTTATGGCAGGCACCATCAATTGGTGCTGTTGCACAGTCTCCCAAGTTATTTTTCTTAGAGTGAGAGCAAGTTTTGATGTTTGAGAAGACACGCTCTATTGTTAGTTTTGTGTTATGCAAGGTTCTGCATCGAGGTGCCTCACTCTTCCAGGCTAACTGGACCTCTGAGAATTACACGGGCAGCATAGGGAGTCCCTGAGGTGGAATGGGAAAGAGGAAGAGAAGAAAAAAGTTCCCTGAGTCACTCTTAGTTAGCCGTTGCTTGGAGAGGCAGAGGAAGAGTTAATGAAATATGAGCCTTTGAGGGTGGCAATGAAGGGGAGCATATATGGGGGGGGGGGTTACAGAAAGGATCACAGAAGACCACATAGAGAAAGAATACAAAAACACATGGCCTTTCAAAGCTACTGAAAGGTGAGATTCTGATATGGGGTGGAAAGAGAAAAAGCAAGCATTGATATAGAAGAGAACATCAATATTGATGGATTTTTAAAAACTCTCCAATTTTGCAGACTGTTTTTAAAAGCATTTTAAAAAAATCTCTAAAGTGTTTTTTAAAACTATGATTCCTATTATTATTCCCCATATCCATATATTACCATATCATTTAGCACAGAATAAAGACCCATCAATTTAATTACACAGCAAAAGACAGGTGGTTGTTGTTTTCTTTGATGATGATGCACTGTAACAATAAACAGGCCTGTTATTTTGAAATTAGCATATCGGTTATTTCTTTGATGATACAACACCTGTGGTTAGAGTGCATGTTAAACTTAAGAAAATACCTTCTGGAAACATCTCTACAGACCTAAGATTTCAAATTTAGAACAACAAAAGCTCCACTCCAATCCCCTGTTATTAGAAGGAACAGCAATTAATTATTAAAAAAGGAACCAAAACATCACCATCAATCCTGCTGACAAGGGGTGCTGTTGGTTACAGTGGACAGAGACAATTATGCACATATCACAGGGCTACAGACAACTTCTGAATTACAATTACTCCAAGAAACTCACTGCAAATATCACACATGAATGTAACTGAAAAACATTATCAGAACCGGCTTAAATCATATGTTGCACTACAATTTGCGGGGGAAAGCCAGGCACCAACCTGAAAAATTATACTCACCCAAGCACTTTTTATATGTCTCAAAACTCCGTACTTCTGGAAACCGTGCCAAAAAATATTTTAAAAAATTAAAAAAATTCAAATACTGCACTGGGCCATGCATACATTAAGTGAGAAAGTATCTGGGCTGATTGGAGGGATTTTTCAGGTGCTTAGCTCAAGAAATTCAGATTCTCTTTTCTTGAAGAGATTAATCACTGCAGTGTTGGTAATATATACTATAAGAGATGGCTAAACAGGACCTTGCAAGACGTACTGCAAATAGAACAAATTCCAACACACAGATTAATGTTCCCTGCTTGCCCATCACATATGTGCTCTATTTGGCACTGGTGAGGCCACATCTGGAGTATTGTGTCCAGTTTTGGGCCCCCCACTACGGAAAGGATGTGGACAAATTGGAGAGTCCAGCGGAGAGCAATAAAAATGATCAGGGGGCTGGGGCACATGACTTATGAGGAAAGGCTGAGGGAACTGGGCTTGTTTAGTCTGCAAAAGAGAAGAGTGAGGGGGGGGATTTGATAGCCTTCAACTACCTGAAACGGGGTTCGAAAGAGGATGGAGCTCAGCTGTTCTCAGTGGTGGCAGATGACAGAACAAGGAGCAATGGTCTCAAGTTGCAGTGGGGGAGGTCTAGGTTGGATATTAGGAAACACTATTTCACTAGGAGGGTGGTGAAGCACTGGAATGGGTTACCTAGGGAGGTGGTGGAACCTCCATCCTTAGAGGTTTTTAAGGCCTGGCTGACAAAGCCCTGGCTGGGATGATTTAGTTGGTGTTGGTTCTGCTTTGAGCAGAGGGTTGGACTAGATGACCTCCTGAGGTCTCTTCCAACCCTAATCTTCTATGATTCTATGGTATGGCTTCCATGGTATTGGCAGTGGGAAGAATTTGTTCACAATCTAATTCCATTATAGAATGCTCACGGGAAGAATAAGAAAAGGTCCTAAGGAAAAAAGAAAACTGATAGGGAAAGGAGAATATAAATAAACTGGAGAAGATTAGCAAGTGGGTTAAACCAGTATCCTTGGATCCTGACACTGAACTGAGAAGGTGCCTTGATGCAGGACTGCATCTGAGTGCAGTGCACAGCCAACTGGGGCTGGAGGCCCCCAGGATGGGTTCATCCAATTGGAGGAAGATCAAGGACTCAAGAGTGGATAAAAGACATTGTCCATCAAGGGTACCAGAGAAGAAGTCATCTGGGCCTTTGTTAGCCTTAATTAAACCTTGGATAAAATGAACAATGAGCAAAGGAGAATCTGCAAGTAGAGTAGAAGGGGAGGGAGAAAGAAAGGTGGAGAATGAGATTAGAAGGAAAGGGGGAAAGGAACTAGCAGAGAGAAGAGAAATGAGCTGATTTCTCCTCCCCCTACTATTTCCTTCCCCCTTTCCTTCTAATCTCATTCCCCTCATTTTCATGAATATATATATCCTTACACAGAGTGGGAAAGAAACCCCACTAATCTCAGTAAAAAAAAACAGTAATAATTAGAATTTCTCAAGCCCAGTCCAACTCTTCCAGAGGATTCAAAGCATTTTACAAACATTCGATGATTAATACTCTTCTCCTGAGCTCCCATTGACAAGAATTGGAGAGTCACACATTTTAAGGAAGTAGACTACTGGAGCAGAGTTTTGCCGCGTGGACCTGATATGCCTTTGGTCATTCGTGATTTCATATATCCATTCCTCCCTCTCCCCAACCACCTGCTAATCAAAATCTCCAAGCCAATCAGAACCTGAGCCAGCAAAGAAGGAATCACTTAGGAACCACCAGTTACATATACAGGGAAGACTATAACTATCATCCAGTGCTAAAATATGGAGATACTGACAACTGAGAATTAGGGAGAGATCATGCCAGTCCAATTCCAACAATCCATTTAGGTCACCATTTACTAATATTTCCTGTCCGATGACTTCCATTTGCAATATAACTTGGGTTGTCAATTATAGTGTGCTTCAACATAACAGGCCAGATTCCACTGAAATCAGTCACTTATTTATGCCAGTTGAAGATCTGGCCCATTATCATTCAGAAATATCTCTCTCTCCTCTCCCCCACCCCTCAGCTATGTGTGTCAATGAGCCCACAGACTCACAGAACTTACATTTCACTCTTTCACTAAATATTTTAGAATAGCGAACACAAAAAGAACAACCAGAACAGCCTAACAGTGGAAAGGCCATGACAGTATTATTTGAGCATCACTTAGCATCTCTGCTATAACCTCCTCCAGCCATGTTCCCCTTCTTCCAGAAAAAAAATCTATAATATGTAATGATTTAGAATTAATATATTGATTCCCTAGGTCCTTTAATGAATTCAAATACACCTAGGGAGTCTAACCAAGACATCTGTTCATGAATAGTGAGAATTATTACTAAGTCCTCATGGAGAAGGCAAGATGCCATATCTTCCCAAAGCATCTCCCAACTGAAAAATCAACTGTCTCATAGCTGAAGTTCCCTGTGTCAATGTTTTTCAGTATTGTGCCTTTTGGGGTTGCTACTAACAAGATCCCCCTCCCTAACTTATTACATCCCCCTGAAAGGAGGAAGAAGAACCCAGCAAATTTGATTGTCCAACTAAATGTGCATACTACCTTTATCATATAAACTGGTGACGGCCTCAATTAATAATAATTACTGCTCCGAAGTTTCACAGATCCCTTTTTAATCATCTTTGGGCTTAACTGATTTACCCCCAAACTCCTCTGTCTGCCAAAAAATTAACATTTCATTAGACAAATCCTAACCTACTCCCTATTCTCCAATATCCAACCCATCTGGAAATATTATTCCTCATCAAATGTCAAGTTTGCACAATACAATGGAAAACACTTATACATGTATATAACAAGAAATAATGTGTACACATGTGTAGATATGTTTTATATTAAACACACCCACATTCCCACCCACCCCTCAACACTCGGCAAAAAATGTTGGTATCTTCACTGGTTACCATTTTACCTCATCTTCATTCTTCTCAATTCTTCTTTCTCCCCACTCCAAGCACGTGGCAGAGATTAATTTACCTCTACTGTCAGAAATGTAAACCATCAGCAGCCTGTAATATTGAAGAGGTTAAATGAAACTTTTGACAAGACTTGTGTTTAAAATCCATCTTTAGCTGATGACATGTCATCCACTAGAAGATGTGCAATCAGGATAGCAGGCCTGAGAATCTGAAAAGTCAGAGAATGTGAAGTTCTACTAGAGGATTTTTTGGTTTAACAAGTTGTAAAATATATTTTCTATTTATGGTCTGAACAGTGACTGTGTAAAAATGGCACCTTCCTACTCAAAAGATCTGCTCCCTGTGTGGATTCAGAGACATTTTTATTACTGTTCTCAGAAAAACTATGGAGCAGATCCTCAGCTGACTTAACCAGTGTATGCAGATTTACACCAGTTGAGGATCTGGCTTATAGGGTTTTTCATTATTATTACTTTTTATTTATGTTAGCTCTGAAGAACATATAGTCCTGGGAGAGAGGGAGATTAACACAGTCATGTGGCTGTTAGAACCAATTTTTTTAAAAAGCAAAACATTAGAATAATCTTTTCCTCTAAATTTTTTGAAAAGTTTTCACTAGCTCTAGTTTTGGAGCCATCAGCAGCAACGAGCCGCACACAGAAGCATATGTGGCTGCAAAAGAGGTAAGTGTCTTAATAATAATCACATAGTCACATACAGTTGCATTACCTCCAGGTATAGTGAACACTACAGTATTATCCCTTTAGGTGGCTACCAGCATTGATGCTATTCTGGCCACATATCAATAGAACATTTTGCTAAATTCCCTTTGCAGCATTGCTACCTTAAAGTATACATCTCAATTGCACTTTATATGTACGCTTATTACCATCACTTCTCAGACTGAAGCTAGAATTTCACTGTGTTGCACAGAGATTCCACATTCCTGCCAAGTAGCATCTTTCCCTTTGAAGCATATTGTAAGGGTGTTCACATTTAAAAGCATTGCTTGAAATTATACACTTATTTTGTTATGTTCAGTGCTTTTTTCACTCTGTAAGGACGTGTTTTGGTCTCCTCCATATCACTTTTGTTTCCCATTAAACGTATTTGATTAAAATATATTATTAGGCATATTATTCTCCAGTTTCTACCTTTTGTTACCTGAGAAGGATTGATTAAATCAGCATGATGTCAACCGAACAGTGTTTAAGACTCAGTGTGACCACAGCTGATTTTTATAAAGGATTTTCCTTTCTCTGGATGCCAGAGGGGTGCAAATTTATTTGGTTCAGTCATTAGTGCCTTTTCCATTAAGGAATTCTAAATCAAGAGACTAAACATGTCCCAGATTAGTTTTTCTGTCAATACTGTGTTAATTTTACCTGGCACTTCTGATTAACCAGAGAACTTTAGATTGCAGCCGTGCCAGTATTAGGTGCTCCAAGGTAATTTTTACAGCTTTGTTGTAACTTGCAGCACAGTTACAATAATAATACCTTAATAATAATAATACCTTACATTTATACAGCACTTTTTATCCAGAGCTACCCCAAGGCACTTCACTGACTATATATAGGCTTTACTTCACGCACCGCCGATTGCAGCCACCTCGGGGGTGGAACAGAACAGCCTTTCTGTTTTCATCTCTGTACACTAGCTTTTGGGAGGTGGAAGAAAAAGAAAAGGTATTTCCCCCTGTAGTTTCAGGTGAAGGAATTAAGTATACAGAAGGCCAATATTCAAGATAGGTTTTAGCCAAGCCATCACACCTCTGTTCTGGTCAAAATTTCTGTATGGTGTTGGATGAGCGTAAGTGGCCAGGGATATGTTTTTTATATAGAAAGACAGAATTGTGTACTCTCCTAAAGATGTTTCTACCTGCAGCAAATTCATGTGAAGTGAGAGTAGTGCCCAAAGTGCTGAATTTCATCACAATAACCTGTTCTAGAGGTAAGTGTGTGTATCTTTTCCATAATGACCTCTTTTCCATAATGTCATTTCACACAAGGCATTTTCACATTCATATATGAGATTTTTATTCAGACACACACACACAGGCTGACTCATTCACAGAGGTATTGCTGATATAGCCTTTGGTAGGTTGCAGGTAGGTACATGCAATGCACATTCATGTGTGTCCTGACTCACGCAATTCTAAATTGTCCATGCATGTTCACAGAGATTTTCATAACCTTCACACTCGCACAAGATATTGGGATTCATGTCATGTGCTTGCCTCTAGCCTGTATTAACTGACAGATGCTAGGGAGCTTTCACCTGCTTCCAAGTACTCCCCAAAATATTTTCTTTCTGCATGCAAGCACCAGCTTTTGTGATGTTAGAAGTAGGGTTTCCACATATGCTCTCTCCCTCCAATCAGAGCCTTTACAGGACTACTTCGTATCACGGCCAGAGCACATGCCTGCTAGCTGGCTGCCTACAGGAGTCTGAACCGCCCTTCTCTGAACTAATATCCATCAACAGTTTAACAAGGTGTCTCCCTCCATTCCTGACTAGCATCCAGGACATACCTGCTGGCCCCTATTCCCGCTTGGAAAGTTCCTGTCTACATAGGTATTTACATGGTCCTCATCACCATACTGTCATGCCCCCTTGTGCTCCTACCCCCCCACCCCACCCCACCCCACCCAAGAAGTCTCAAACTTTCTGCAGTCTGAAGCATCCCAGCATCTTTATGCATTAGGTCATGCAAAAATTCAGGCATCAGACCTAGAAGATCTCCCATATTTTCTGGAAGTCTATCCCTGAGGACACAGGTCTGTGCAGTAGGTCAGTGAGGCTAGACAGAGATGGAGACCCAAGGCAAATAGCTCTTTACCCATGGCACATATGCTCTATGATTTAAATTACCTGAAACTTATGCTTTGCAATGTGTGCAACTTTATGAAATTTAGGGTCCATCTCCTGGCTATTAGGGTCCATCTCCAACACTAAGCAAGTCAGGGGGCCCAATTAGAACACATGTAACTATGTGTACCTGGGAGAAAACAGTATGGTCCATTTGTAGGGGAGTGACTGGGACTCGGGTGGCCTGGATTCTGTTCCTGGCTCTACTTCTGTTGCAAATTGCTAGAGTTCTCTGTGCCTCTGTTTCTCCGTACTTAGAAGGTCTTGTTGATGTAGATCATAAATTCTCTGGGGCATGGCTGACTTTGGGGAACTACAGACTGGTCAGCCTCACCTCAGTCCCTGGAAAAATCATGAAGCAGATCCTCAAGGAATCCATTTTGAAGCACTTGGAGGAGAGGAAGGTGATGAGGAACAGTCAACATAGTTTCACCAAGGGCAAGTCATGCCTGACCAACCTGATTGCCTTCTATGATGAGAAACTGGCTCTGTGGATATGGGGAAAGAGGTGAACGTGATATATCCTGACTTTAGCAAAGATTTTGATATGGTCTCCCATAGTATTCTTGCCAGCAAAATAAAAAAGTATAGATTGGATGAATAGACTATAAGGTGGATAGAAAGCTAGCTGGATTGTCAGGCTCAACGGGTAGTGATCCACGGCTCAATGTCTAGTTGGCAGCCAGTATCAAGCGGAGTGCCCTAAGAGTTGGTCCTGGGGACAGTTTTGTTCAACATCTTCATTAATGATCTGGATGATGGCAGGGACTGCACCCTCAGTAAGTTCGCAGATGACACTAAGCTGGGGGGAGAGGTAGATGTGCTGGAAGGTAGAGATAGGGTCCAGAGTGACCTAGACAAATTGGAGGATTGGGCCAAAAGAAATATGATGAGGTTCAACAAAGACAAATGTGGAGTCCTGCACTTAGAACGGAAGAATCCCATGCACTACTACAGGCTGGGGACCGACTGGCTAAGTGGCAGTTCAGCAGAAAAGGATGTGGGGATTACAGTGGATGAGAATCTGGATATGAGTCAACATTTGCCAAGAAGGCTAACAGCATATTGGGCTGCATTACCAGCAGATAGAGGGAAGTGATTATTCCCCTCTATTCAGCACTCGTGAGGCCACACCTGGAGTACTGCATCCAGTTTTGGGACCGCACTACAGAAAGGATGTGGACAAATTGGAGAGAGTCCAGTGGAAGGCAACGAAAATAATGAGCGGACTGGGGCACATGACTTACGAGGAGAGGCTGAAGGAACTGGGCTTATTTAGTCTGCAGAAGAGAAGAGTGAGGGGGGATTTGATAGCAGCCTTGAACTACCTGAAGGGGGGGTTCCAAAGAGGATGGAGCTAGGCTGTCCTAAGTGGTGGCAGATGACAGAACAAGAAGCAATGGTCTCAAGTTGCAGTGGGGGAGATATTAGAAAACACTGTTTCACTAGGAGGGTGCTGAAGCACTGGAATGGGTTACCTAGGGAGGTGGTGGAATCTCCATCCTTAGAGGTTTTTAAGGACTGGCTTGACAAAGCCCTGGGTGGGATGATTTAGTTGGGGTTGGTCCTGCTTTCAGCAGGGGGTTGGACTAGATGACCTCCTGTGGTCTCTTCCAACCCTAATTTTCTATGATTCTATGATATAGTACCTAGCACAATGGGGTCCTGATTTTGGTTGGAGTCTCTAGGCACTTCAGTAATAAAAACAAGTAAATATTAGTAAATTAAGGAACATGGCGTAGATTCTGTCTACACTACAAATTGTAACCATGCTGCAACTGGATTCCCTGACTCTTTGGATTGTAGATAGACCCTAAGAAAATGGCAAGGGAAGGAAAGAGGGAATGCAGCACCTATGTCTCTGATGTTTGTATCCTGTAATATACCACTTCCTCCCCCATCTACCCGAAGTGCTTGTTTAATTCTGTTTTAATATGTAGTTTTTAGTCTCTAATGCTGTCCCTGGGAGTCATGCTCTAGTTTGTTTCCTCAGAGTTTCTTTAGTGTCATCCTTTCTTAACTGTAGATATCTCCAGTAACTCAACTATATACAACTGCAAGGATTACTGAATATCAAATGCAAGAGACAGCAAGATGAGCCGTCATGCCAAAACTGTTCAAGGAGAAATTGTTTAGCCTAAGCAGTTTGGTCCAAGTTTATCCCTTGTGCAACTCCAATGAAATAAATGGAGTTGCAACAAGGAGGAAATTGGCCTTTTATGTTTGCATTGAACCTGAGAATGACAAACTCAAGCTGTCATTTCCCACAGTCAAGACACATGCAATTAGATAACTTCAACAACATTACAGTTGAGAGACAAGGTGGGTGAGGTAATGTCTTTTTTACCTTTTTTATACCAATAAAAGATATTACCTCATGCACCTTGTCTCTCTAATATCCTGGGACCAACACGGCTACAACACCATTGCATACAATATCACAGTTGATAGGCGTCTGCTTAAATTTCTCTAGTCATTATACCACTTGGAGTATAATCCCCATGTGATTGTTCTGACAATTAACCCATGAATGGCCTGGGAAAACAGAACCATAAGCAAGTATCTAACGCGCCGCACTCAAAAATCTCACTCCAATTAGCCTCGCCGCTAACAGTGTTTTTCTATCTATCCTACGAGTGCTTTGTTCACTTTGGTGTCATTAAGAAAATGGTTAAGGAGTAGCCACTAGACAACAGTTGCCTGCTGCTTGTGCCACAACTCTACAAACGTGGGGGCAATATATGTAAATGCTTTATAAATAATGACCCAGAAGTGACATAGGAAGGTCAATGCTATTTTCAGATGTGGCAAGGCCTATAAGATTAACTCTTAACGCAAAGCGGCATTGTGCTGGAAGGTAATTTTAAACTGGCACTGATTTGAGGTGCAATTTGAAATTCATGACAGCCTATGTAAATGCGCTTGTGACACGGAACAGACACACAGTATAGATGATGTGTGACATCTTAAGAGCATGTAGATTTTTTTTTATACAATATCTTCCTTTTTGATATCGTGGACCTATTCTGCTCTCAGGTTACACCCATGAAATTCAGAGTAACTCAGATGACTATAGAGGTGTTACTCTGGATTACATCTTTGGCCTCTGTGGAGTTAATAATGTTCCCATTGTAAATGTAACAGAGGAAGGAAGTTTTAGGGGCCAAGGATGCTGATCATTCAGGTTCAGCAAGAGTGATAGTTCCATCACTTTACTTATCAGGGGTGGGAAATACGAAAGAGGAAAAAAAGAGAGAAAATGGAATGAAAGGAGAGGAGGAGTTGGGAGAACACAGGAGAAGGAAAAAAGTGAAGGGACATTAATGCCTGCTTATTTTTCTCATAACCACTTTCTTAATCCTCTTCCCTACCTCTTCGCACTCCCTTGTGTAAAATAAGAACTATCAGACACAAATGGGGACATGCTGATAATTTTGCTGCTCCTTTTTCAATGCATATTTATTCTTTAACTCCACAGGACCTTCCAAATATCAAGGGAAAACAGTAGTCAGTAATAAGATGGGTTTAGATACTGCCATCCTCCTAAAAGAGACAGCGTGCTGACACTTTAAGAAAACTCCAAAGGGGTTAATCTGCAGTTAGTTATAGGAAGAGGCTCTCTCATGAGTGGGATAAATATGACTAATGTGCATTTACCAGACACAGTTAAAAAAACAAAAGTAGAAAAACATGTATCCCTTTCACACAATAGACCCATTATTATTTCTACAGATTTTGGTATCATTTGCAAATTAGGAAAATCACAATGCTTATATTATTTCAATCGTAATTACAAACAGAAATTCTACTGTGTTGAGTCAAAAACTGTCTCCTTGCCTCAGCTATATTATGTACAGTAGATAAATCTAATCTGGAGCTTTTTTCCCTCCCTCCACATCATTTAGCGATAAGAATATCTTTTGGATTAATTAGAGAAGTCCTTTCATTCAGTAAAAGTCAATTGTTTTCAGTTCGTCCATTATGTATAATTGTTGTCTTTGACTCACACAGATGCTGGCTATTTTTCATGGTTAATTAAATCAACATTTCACCACTGTATTTAAATGTATGTAGCTCAGCTTTAACACCCTGTGTTTTATACCTAACCCTAACCCTAACCCCTTGAATACCCACTTTGTCTTTTTTGAACTAAGTGCATAATTCAGCAATTCCAGCAGAGGGCAGTCAAGCAAGAATTATCACTTCTTCTTAAGCCTAGAAGCTATGATGTTGCTTCCTTATATTTTTCAAATCAAATTAATGTCTTAATGCTCTTTTTTTGACAAATGTAGCTTTGGCAGTCCAGCTCACTACACACTTAACTTACTGTCTAAACCTGAATAGGAGTCCACTGTATTTCCAAGATAACAGACAAGGTATTTATAAAACACTTCTATATTAAGAACTAGAGTCACAGATTCAGTGTTAACAACTGATGTTTGTATAACCTTCCCGCCCTCTTTATTCCCCAATATAAATAGGTTTTAAATAAATAAACCTTCAAATAAAAGGTTGAAATAAATTGACCTGTCTAGCAGTTATCTCCAGATTTAAAAAAATCTTACAGCAAATTTTTGCAACAAGAAAGGAATTGTCAATTAAATATGCTTTTTCTTCTATTTGAATTTAAGTCCTGAATCCTGCAAACACTACTGTACATGAGTACCTTTACACATGTGAATTGTCCTATTAGTGTTACTTATGTGTGTAAGTGCCTGCAGGGATTGGGTCCCAAATAATTTTTTAAAATGCATATAAAAGTGGATTTTAAAAAGCTAGATTTTACCCATCAGTATGGGAAATGTGTATAATATTTAGATGATCTGTTATTTTAATTTTCTCTTTGAGCAGATCGAAGGAAAACTCAGCCAATTTAGCCCCAAACCAGAAAATTATAGTGATAAGACTGGAAGGGTCTCTTTAATGAAGCGAATGTGAATTTTAAGCTTATGTGGGATAGACACTACACTGGACATTCTGCAATAGTTCCCTACCTCCCAACTTACTTTACATTAAACAGATATTTGTCAACCTGGGTTTCTTTGCATGAAACATTAAAGGGGACTAATTTTTATAAAATGTTGAGCATCTACCCTCTGATTATCAGGCCTCTTTTATAATGTCTCAAGCTGAGCAACCAAAATCACTAGTTACCTTTGGAAATCATGACTTCTACAAGCAGCAAGCTTAACTACATCCTCACCATGATTTGCAATTGTTCACCAATCCCAAAGACCAGTTGAGGGAGGATGGGTTGTCAGTTTTGTGAGCAGTGTAGAACATTTTTTCATATCTCTGAGGTCATGGATGCAATTCTAATCTCACTCACCAGCAGACTTTGATGGAATTTACATCAGCATAAGTGCGATCAGAATCAGACCTGTGATAGCATCCTGATATTTAATTTTATTCAGTCTGGCCCCTGCCCATCCATTCTTGCAGCATTTCCACCAGTTCTGCATATACTCTTAATTTCACTGGAACGCAGATATTGAATTTGTTCACAGCTCCCCAAGGGAACGAGTTTTTCTGGTGTCTGGGTTTATGGCTATCCTAGACTAGCAATCAGCTTTCTCCTTGAGGAAGGAGCAGCCTTTTCGTTCTACCAAGCAAGTTTCCTGGCTCCAAGTGAATTCTGCTTCATGGCACAAATGAGTGCCTCCTCCTTATCCCAGGAAGACTTAACCTTAAATTCTGCTTTAGAGATCAAACTTTGTAGAATAACTACATTGAATTATAGAGTTACAAAGCTGTTCTAAACTATGTGGGGACTCCCCCTAAATCAAGGGTCTTCTGTGGTGGTGAGATCCACTAACTTATGCTGTATGAAGAAGCCATAATATAACAGTCAGGCCCATGGTTTTGATTCAGGCCCATCCTTCTATATTAACTTTTTATAGAAAACTGTAAACAACATACAAAGGATGCTTTTATAGCAATGGTAATTATCAGTTCAAGGCTAGTTTTTAAAACCTGCTCCTGAAGTGCTTGGAACATTAAACAATTATATATGACCACTTAAACATTAGCTGTTCCACTTGAAACCATTGGCAGGACTTTAAGAACGGCCCTGGCAACCCTGTGGAAGTAACACCAAGGATGCTCCCTCTAGTCACAACCCCTTTATTTTATTTTTTTTAAGCTGCCATGGCTGTGCCTCAAAATTAAAGTTTCTAGCTATGATTAAAAGAAAACCCCAGCACCAACCTCTGTATGTTTTTCTTTTTAACCCTCAGCTGAGGCTTTCTATTTCCTTCTTGACTGTTCTGCTTGCCTTTGCTTTCCCCCATGCTTCTTTCTAAATGGAGCTGCTCTTGTATAATGCTCAGCTGGGGTGCTGCCTTCCCACCCTCACAGGACTCAGACAGATTTGCACATCAAGGCGGCTAATTGACACCAGGTTAAATAGATTTCCTAATCAGGACTACAAACTCTTTGATAAACCAACCCCCCCACACGTTTGTTTTATTTATTTTTTAAAAATAATAATCTTTCTGTACAGAGAGGGAAAGGGGAGTTCAATGACAGAGACCACTCAATGATGCAAGTCGAGGGGACAGGCGGTTTTTCCTCACATTTAGTAGGTAGATCTTTTCTTCCAGAGGACTAAAGATGTTTATGGGTTTTTTTTTTAATTACACTGTCTAGAAGCCCTGATCGAGATCAGGAACCCACTGCACTGAGCACTGTACAAATACATGGTCCCTGTCCTGAAGAGACTACATTCTAACTAGAAGAGACACAGAGAGGGTGGGAGGAAGGAACAGTTATTATCCCCCCGGGACAGCCAGGGAGCTGAAGCACAGAGAAAGCAGGGGCTAGATTCACAATAGGGGACTTGGGCTGAACAGATTTTGACTTTTGAGATAGGAAAACATTTCAATATCTTAAAAATTCTTCTAGGATGGGAGAACCATTTCCTACCTCTCTAACAGGCATTTGCTGCGGAGAAAGATGTTTTGTTGTTTATGTCAGAAATGCTCCTAACCATGGGAGGAAGACAGCCAGGCAACAGGTATTTGCGGAGAGAATAATAGTAAGGAACCAAGCCCAGTGAAAGGTAATGTGCAACCACGTCTGTAAAGAAAAGCACAAAGGACTATGTTTAAAAAATAAGTGAGAGAGAAAAAGTAGAGTCTGGAAGACATGAATGCCTGAGGAAATGTACATTGGAGGAATCTGTGAGTAAACAGGCATATGACTGCCGGAGAGAACATACACATAGAATTTCACAATTTTCAAATCATGCATTTTTGTGTTCTTAAAATAATAAATTAGAAAGATTCCTAGATTTACACGTGGGGAAACACTCAGTGCTACTGTTTGTTCAAACAATGGCCTCACTCCTACAAGTTCACTCACACAATCGGACCTCTGTGTCTGCGCAGAACCCCACGGAAATCTTACCAATCATTTCAATGGGAACAAAATTAAACCAATTATAAGGGCTTTGGAAAATCCCACCCTAAAAGTCCCATGAGGGAAAATGATAAGGCCTACTGCTGTTGAGACTTATACAAAGGTACGGGGACATTAATTATCATGCACCCTGTAGCCTATTTTAAGATGGCTGTTAACTTGCAAGAGTTACAATGGCAAAACAGTGTAAAAATATTTTATTATATTCAGGGATATTGCTAAGATCAAGAGACAAAGACGCATTTGAAAGTGGCTCGCAGTCATTTATATACCTCCTGCCTCCATGCTAGCCATTTTTACTTACAATAACCATGCATCAGTACCTTCGTTGCATTACCTTATAACTCCTTTTCTCTTTTATGGTCCTTTGTGGACACATTTTCACCTGCTTAAATCTCTACATACCTGCAAGGAAAAATATGTGACAGATACACATGAGTACTCTGCACTGTAATAAATATAACAGAGACACACAAATGTCATCACAGCCCTCAAACAAAGTTTTACTAGCTCCTTCTACAAAGACACATGTGGCTTCCTGGAAATGCATTAGGCAAACTGAGAAAGCTTCTAGATCCAAAGCTTGTTTTTTATCCGAGTTACTCAGACTGTGATGACGTTATTCAAAGGATTGTCCCTCCCTTCATTTGGCTGTTTGGTGTTATGCTGGTTATTTCCCTAAGGAGATATAAAACCCAGTTTGCTTCTTTTGAAAATGCGAGAGAGCTTAATTTTCTCACTGCAACTCTGGAATTGAACCATTGTTCTTAAAAGGCTGCCAACAACTGAGTTAAGCAAATATCTGAGATTTTACCAAATTAACAAATGAGTCACCCAAAAAGGTCGTCCATTCTTCTAGCGTTTAAAGTTCTTGCCGAGCCACCTGATAGCAGCTTCATCAGTAGAATGAAGGGTCCTATGAAATCTAGTCTGTTAACACTTGTCGACAACATATGCCATTGACTTATGGAGGCCACATTGACAAGTGGGTCGTCGTGCAGACCCCATGTGTACAGGTCGGATGTGCATATTCCTTGACCAGTTTGGAACCTGTTCAGCAGAGTACAAAAGTGAGGTGGCAGGTCAAATCCTGGCGGTTGAATGGTCGGATCAGTGACAAGGAAATCCTGCCAAACATCTTCAGCCTATCACTCACTGCACCACAGGGTTGGTGCTGACAGATTCCAATCTGGCAGCTGAGGCCACAATGGATGCCTTGAGGTAAGGCATGCTCTGAGGTGACTTAAAATGTCCATGTACAATGGAAACCCTGGATAGGCAAGTAGTTTTTCCACCACTCTGGCTGTAGACTCTGTACAGTGAATGTATGGAGGGGCTATGTTGCTCAGAACTGGTAGCAAGGGGATAGCAGTGGGGCACAGGGTGCCTGTGCTGATAGGCATGGTTGAGTTCAACTTGCATTGAGCAATTTAGAGTGAGGTGAACGACACCACATAGGGGTACAGTATTCCGCTGAGGAATAGCACAACGCCAGATGTGTGCAGGCATCCAAGAGTTGTCCATGAATCATGATTACAGATATCACAAGTCTTATGCCATTCACAACACCTGCACTGGTAAGCAAAATAGATTAGGGAAAAGTTGAAACTAGCTCCTAGAATGCATATCAAATTTGGCTGAATCGGAGAAATTTTGCTTGTCACTGAATCACTTTAACTAGTGTTAGTCTTGACTCAAACCAGAACAAAAACTCTTTTGGTTGAATTACAATGGAAATCTCTCTTCTCCTGGGACTCTGTATCCAGCTGGTGGAAATACTGTGAAAATGGACGTCGTACATCAACAGGAACTACAGATGCCTCAGCTAATGTATATACTAGAAATGTGGCAGGAGAGCCCATCAGCACTCATTTCTCTCTGAAGCAAAATAGTTAATGTTGACATATACATTATTAAACTTTACAGTAAATGCTCCATTGAGATGGATGGGGAAGTTCCTGAAGCTGTTTCAATCACTCCAAGGGTAACAAATACTACAGTGGAAGGCTTGGTTCTCTGCCTCTGCAATCCTCTCTTGTTCATGTGTCAGGGTTCCAGTTGGCCACCCCCAGGACCAGAAAGGGATTTTCCTCCCCTCAGTGTATTCTGGAATTTTATTTATTTTTTTATCTCTTTCCTCTGAAGCATCGGGGTGGCCACGGCTGGAGATAGGACACAGAATGGCGAGAGCCAGGGTTCTGAGGTGGCACTGAGCATTCTCTCAGGTGCTTGGCTGGCTGCTTCTTGCTCACATGTTCAGGGTCTAACTGATTGTCATATCTGGAGTTGGGAAGGAATTTCCCTTGGGTCCGAGTGGCATTGACCTTGGGGGTTTCACCTTCCTCTGCAGTGTTTAGGTGCGGGTCACTTGCCAGGATTAACTGGGTGTGTCTCACTTAATCATTTCTCTGCCATTGTAGAAGCCTCTGGCACTGGAGCACGTTTGTCCATCCTATTTTCTCCCAGTTGCACATAATGGTCTCATCTCCTGTGGGCTGTATCAACGTTGGTTTAATTTCAGTTGTTGGGTTTAGTGTGAGGATGCTGGGTCGTTTTGGTGGCCTGTGGTATATATGCAGTCAGAGTAGATGTGGTGGTCCCTTCTGGCCTTAAATTCTTTGGCCCTGATCCTCCAATCAGGCAGATCCTTGTTTCCATGTGCAGTCTAATGAAGACAATGGGGATCCACATGGGTGGAAGGGGCTGCCTGAATGTATCTGACTGTAGAATTAAGGCAGCTATATGGCTGTCAGTAGTTTCTTGTTGTCTGCTGTTTTAGCATGTCCTTAAGAGCATGCTTCAAGGCTTATATATTGTTTTGGGCTTTCCCCAAGAGATTGTAGGGGAAATAATGTTCTGGGTGGATATTATTTTTATTTGTATTACAGTAATGGCAAAAGGCTCCAATCATTGTTCAATGCTAGGCACTGTATAAACACTTATTACACAGACAGTGCCTGCCCCAAAGAACTTCCAAAAGAGATAAGAAGGTTACAACAGAAGAAAATAAGTGGATGAAACAAACTAAGAGTAAAGAGGCAGAGGACAAATTAACAGTAATTCCAACATATGTTAGGGTAATGAATTGTAGTCACTGCTTACCTCTTGCCCAATCACTGATCCTACTGTTATTTTGCATGTTTTTTTAACAACAACAACAACAAAAAAGAGTAAGACACCTAGAGTATTTTCTAGATGCCTTGGAGTAATCAAAACATCTACAATGTGTGGAGCAGTTTGATTTCCAGTTATGAAATGTGCATTTGGCTCTGAGTGCCTTGGAGTCTGAGTAAAGGTTAAAAATTCATAAATAATATTATTCCTGCAACTTTTGCAAAAATCTTTGAAAGATGAATTTAGCAATATGTGGCTTTTACTGGTATTACATTAAACAGCAGGATTTCCATATGGCATGAATCTGCTGGATTGTATTGAAAATGGGGACTTTGTTCCAAATTTCTATGCCATTCTGTCAGTGTGTCATGAGCTACCCACAAGCCTTTGCTCCAAATGAATGTGCCAAGTAAAATAATCTTGAGTTTGCCTTCCAAAGGGAAAATACTGGTACTGAGGTTTGAAATTTCCTAGCCCCCGACTCCCGGAAACAGAGATTTGCAGCAAGTTCTTTTATCAACAAAGGGTTAAATGAAAGTGTGTCATTTTCATACTAATAATGTGTTTTATATTGAAATTTGTTCTTCACATCTTTTCTTTTTAGTATAAGTGTTGGTGTGTATGAGTGATATGAGGATAAGTTTGCTAGGGCAATTACCCATTATTGTTGAGTAGCTGAGTAGTCCCTTGAGCAAACTCATGCATAATTTGTTTGTGCATAAGATACAGCAGAGCTGAGGCTGCAGTATCTTACATGCTGCAGCTTATGGGAAAATGTAAGTTTTTTTCTCACTATTATGCATTTCTTCCCCTATTGTTTGAACTCAGACCATCCTTCTTGCCCCCTTGATTCTGAACCCCATCATGGAGCAGGATTTTCATAATAAGCAGGTGAAGGTCAAAAATACATTATACGGGAAAGGGAGGTGAAAACAGTGAATTTCTCCTACAAGATACATTACAATATTCATGTCCAAAGCATCAATAGAGCCCTTAAAATAAGTCCTACTCTCATTCATTCATGGTGTCTCGTCCTATCTGCAGATCCTTGTTATCTAAGGAAAGCACTGTTGTCTGCAAAGGTGAGGTTACCTTTCTCAACACAAGTGTGGAATGGTCTTGGATTAGACAGGATTGGTTTGATATATAATTATGTAAAATAATTACCTGATATTTTTTAAACTCTGACCTTTTGCTTTTTGACATTGCTACCCTTCCCTTACAAGCGGTGAGTTCTCTTTTCAGCTGTCCTTTGTTCAGATTCACCCTGAAGAAGAATCCTGTACAGACAGCAGAAATTGCCCATTTGAAATCTTGGATACCTTCTGTGAGCGGGGTGAATCACTATGGCTGTGTGTCCATCATGTGGACCTAAGCTTGGGATTACCTAGGCCAGAGTCACCATCCTACACCTGTGAATGAAGGTGTTCAGCTATCTCAGGTCCAGAATAGGGAGCTAGCCCCCCTTCTTTTTGGGAATAAGAGAATATGAGTAAAACCCCTTTCCTCACATCATGATCTTGAGGTACTTCTTTCACTGGTCTGAAATTTAGAAGTGATTGCAACTTCTGATATAGCATGCACAAGTTGACATTCAGTGATTAGCAACTCAAAGTCCTCCTTGTTGTCTTGGGGAGTTGCAATTCAAATAATCCTATTTTGCCAACAGGGCCTGTTAACTGGTGATTCTTATTTGGAGCCTTGATGTAGAATAAATGTTTTCAGCCAAATAAATCTATGTCAGGAACTGGGAAGTGCGTGGTTTGACTTAGTGATTAGAGCCAGAGGCCAGCCCAGTGGTCAGATTCCGAGTCAGGAACTGGGCAAATGAACAGGGCTGGAACAGGACAGGAACCAGACTGGGAACAAGGCAGCCAAAGGAGAGACCTCAGCTGTAAGCATAACTGTTGAGCGACTGGCAACCTGCCACTGCAGATGAGCTTAAATACGGACCTGTTGGCGCCTTGCAGCCAATCGGGCAGGCTGGCCAATCAGACGATTCTGTCACAGCCTTGCTGGGCTCATTAACTGGCCTGAGGGCTGGGCTTCCTAGCCCCAGGCCCTGCTGAGGAACTCAAGCCCATAATTCCTGACAACCTAGTTTTATGGGTTCCTTGTCTTTTGGTGTCGCTTTGTGTTGGCTCTGTCTTGACCTCTCATTCGCCTCAGTGAGCACTAAAGACCTGGGTGTGGGATGCTAATAAAAATTGTTTGAAGCCCTGGAAGGCACTTGGTAGCAATGGCCTGCTCTCTTTGAGCTTGGTGCCAGAAAAGCAAGCATCTGCCAGAGCAACTTTTCCAGCTCTAAAAGCCCCTTGCTGATGGGCACTGCAAAAAAACCTGTTCTGGATGTGTGCAGGATGTCCAGCAACCTGAGAGATTTTATCCTCTGGGCTCTAGACAGATGATGCAGGAACCACAGCCTCACCTGGAGATGATGATAATGATATGTGAGCCAGAATAGATTGTCTTCTGCTTGTGACAACTCATCAGAGCCATGACCAATCTATTCAGCTGGCAGTAGAGCAGCGCAGTTCCAGCTGCAATCTGGGAGTGCCCTCACACTGTGCTCTCTTTGGTACCACAGGTATGCTTGATAGCAGTGCAGGAGTAAGCAGTCAATACTGTAGAATGCACATTCACTACTGCTAATTGTGGGGAGTCCAATACCAAAGAACCAGTAGGTCTTTCAATGCCAGATAGGACTCTGGTACCAAATACATTAGTGCCAAAAAACAGATGAGTAGGTGGCATAGATACCGGAACAGGAGTACTGGGAGGCCAGTACTACAGAATTTATGCAGTACTGAGGGAGCTGGTCTAGAGACATAGTGACTGGTGCCTGATTGGGTACCAGAGGTATCTTTATGCTACCCTTTTCATTTGAGGCTCTACAGGATTTATGGCTCCTCGAGGAAGGACCTGGTAAAGGAGACCTAGTTCTCTTCCCTCTGGTGACTCAGTAGGATTGTCTTTAGGATCAGGTACTTCATCTCCATTCACAGAGGAGCCAGCAGGAGAACTTTTAGATGACAAGTGATCAGACTTTTCTGTCTAAGGTATCCCAGAGTCTAATGAGAGATGCATTGATTTCTCCAGAAGGAACATTTTCAGCCAGACTTCCTAGCTCTCCGGGTTCTCTGATATAAAGATTTACAGATGGCACATCTCTCAGTAATGCTCCTCACCAGACACAGTACACATCTGGGATGCCCATCATTCAGAAGCATTAAAGTCTTGCATGAAGAGCAATTTTAAAGCCTGTAGACTTATGTTCAGTCATAATGACTGATCCTGGTACTGGTGCTAAAACTCAGGGAAAACAAACAAGCACATTTCCTTCTAAATGAAGAAAGGAAATGCTATCAAAAATCTCTAACACTAAACCTAATGACTAACTGCTAACTACCTACCTATTGACAAAGAATAGGCCACACTATGAGCAAAGACACTGCAAGTTCCAGCTCGTAGGACTGGGCAGTGAGAAGCAACTGCAGGGTGGCTGAGATTGCCTCACTCATTATTCTCTCAGTTGGAGACACGAGGACACTTGGGGTGCAGGCGTGGCCCCTAATGGACACTGCTGGACAAAAGAATCTGAGCCCAAGTACACTGGGCACATGCACACCAACAATGGAATATATATACACCTAGACAAGTCCTTGAAGAAGACCCAAATTGTTATACAATATGAAGAATGTTATACAATATGAAGAAACAATTTGGTTACAGTTAGTATTAAAGGATTGATCCTGCACTATTGAAGTCAATGGGAAGTTTTATAAGTGATGACAATGGAAGCTGGGCTAGGCCTTAGAGCTTATTAGACATATGCTAGGAAAATACTCATTTTAAAATGCTGTATATTAGTATTTATTTGCTAGTTGTCTTCACTAGAATATAAGAAAGCATTTGAATATATACTTAGGAGGATGGCTACCTTTAGCCTATCAGATAATTATAGAATAGAGGTTATTGTGCATTGCAAAAAGAAAAGACTCTGTAAAAACACAATAAAATTAAGATATAGTTCCTACTCCTTGGCTCAAAATCCTTTCCAGTCATTTATATTAACAATATAGCTTTAACACCAAATTTCTGTAACCACAAGAGGTAAAAGAAGCAATGATTCTAGCCACTTGCAATTAGGAACCACTACTGGAGAAAATAGAATTTTAATGGGACATAGAAGTTGTTTGGGTAACGATGGTTGAGTCCTTTTGGATCTATTTTTCTTGAGAAAAACACAGGCTAAACCATATAATGGCATATCTGAATATGGAAAATTCCTCTGCTAAACATATCCTATGTAAAATTGTATGCAAATTAACATCTGGGTTTTTCAGCCGTAAGGTGTGAAAAGCTAAAGGAGTTACTCTTGTACTGGCTGGTTTTGTATTTTTTTTGTTTTGTTTTGTTTTGTTTTGTAAGCAAAAAACTCATAAGAACAAACAGGACACTTGGGATTCACTTGGAAAATATGGCTTGCAGTTAAGTCCTTGATCAATCAGTCCAGTGAAAGGAGTAGTAAAGTTAATTAGATACTAAGAGTGCTGCTCTGGAAAACTTTGAGAGTGGATAGTGTAAATCATCAATATGTCTCAACTCTAATTTCCATTAATTATTAAGGATTTCTAGGCAAGCTAAGCTGATATTCTTGGATGCATACCTAAAAATTGTCCACCTATTAAAAAAAATAAACATTATAAGATAGGTTAGGCAGCCCAATGAGTTCCTTTAAAGGTCCCAGCCACATCTCACTGATGTCAAATGAAAAATTCCCATAGTCTTCAGTGGGGTTCAGGGCAGGTCCAAAAGAGACAAAAGGAAGGGGAGAGAGAGGAATGAAGGAGAAGGGAGATGTTCTGCAGGGATTGGTTGGTTTGTTTTGGGTGAATGGAAAGGCAAGAGTGAAGCTTTTTTCCAGCTTGGATTTTTATGTTAGAAATTTAGGTCTTGTTTACCCTGTTTTTTCCTGATTCTATGGACAAGTGAAGAACAGAATGGATTCTGACACAAGAGATGCCATACAAATGAAACCAGCTTGAGAGCTTGATCCAATGTCCATGAAAGTCAATGAGATTCTTTCCACTGACTTCAATGTTTTTCAGAGTGGGTCCTAAGTAACAGAGGAACCTATTTAGTCTGACTGTTTAAAACCCTTTGACTTGGGCTAATTGTTTTAAGTTCTGTGTAATTCCAATTGCCCAATAAACAATTGGGAGAAGAGCTGTTTCTGTATTATTTTTTTTGTCAGATTCGACATTTCCAGCCCTTCCAGTTAAGGCTAAGAAAAGTTCCACAACCCATGAGACTTCAAAAGAGTGCTACAGTAAAACCATGCAACACCAGTTAGACAGTCCTGATTTTCCCAAGGTAAATTACAAGCAGCAAAAACTAACAAACAAAAAAACCCTACAGGCTTTGTACATTATAAAGAGGCAGTGGAAATGGCCAAAGCTCATTTTTTGTTTCCTTTGCAGGCCATCTTTCAGCCTCGTCCTTGGTGCGACCTGCTGCAGTTTTAAATAACTCTTAAGTTTCTTCTTTTGGTAGAAATGAAGAAAACCATAAAGACCAGCTGTCTAAATGTTTGAGGGAAAAGAGAGAAAATGGCAGACTATAGATTTGTATACAAACCTTTAGATGTGATTAAATGTACCCAAATAAAGCTTCTCAATTGTCTATTATTAAAAGCAAGATATAACAATATTTTGGACACTCAAGACTTTGAGCTGTTTATTCGTTTTCTTTCTTTATGCTTTTTTCCCCTGAGAAACCTAACAACTGAAATATAGCAACAGTGCAGAATATTTATCAGGGAAAACAAGCACTTAACAGAATTGCAACATTCCAGCTTCCACATTTTCAGAGAGAAAAAGCAATAGACAATGAATCAACAAGCTGCTGATACTGTATTTACTCCTTAGAATACTGGGACACAAAAGAAATTATTTGCTTTAAAAAAAGAAAATTAAGTATATAAGAATAAAAATGATAAATCCAAGTTTTTCTTTCAAACTACACTCTTGAAGGAGCTTTAACCACAGATCTACAAACCTTCATGTTCTCCCATTTTGATAATATTTGAAAATAAGGTCAATATTGAGAAGATCTATCTAAGGAAAGAGCTAGTTCAATTGAGTCTCAAGTATTCCAAATACGGAGGGTATCCTTAGGCCCACAGGTACCACTTATACATCATCTTCCCACTACTTATTCAGACTGTGCAAATTAGAATGCTTCTGCACAGGACCAGGGCCAGGACAGACACAGTGCTGACAGGAAATTAACCAGACAGTCCACTTCCTGCCTCTTTTGGGTCTGTATTAATCCCTTCTGTGCTTTAACGGTACAACTCCATACCAATCTCTAATATACTTTTTGTACCTAGCCTTCTGCCCTTTAGAGATTTAAATTATGATAATTTACACACAACTACAACCCTGCCAGCTTGCCAATATACAACTTAAATCATTCACCTCACATATGATTTCTGATCCATGAAGTGCTATATAAGCATATTGTATTGTCTGTCACAACACAAAATAATTGCAAAGCCTCTGCAGCAGATTTCATGAGATTTACTCTAAAATCTTGAACAAGTAATAGTTTGTTCTTTTAAATTCCATACTTTAGCAGCACTTGATCAATACAGATTTGTGCTATTGTCTATACAGGTGATAGTCTTCTGCAAATTTAGGCAATTGGAATTTTTTACTACGATAATCTTAAGAAAAGAAAGTAGATGGTTCATTTATTTGATACCACTGAAGGAACCAAAAAATTGCTACATTTTATCCATTCAGTGAAATTTCTAATACCAACCAGCTGCTGGGAGAGAGTGGTTTTCAATGGGACTAGTCATGGTAGTAAAGTTAAGCATGTGTTTGCAGGATAGAGGCCATAAGACGTAAACTTAAACTGAGTGCATATTTGCAAACTCCAGAACTGACTGGGGTTTTCCTCTGTTGTTGAAATTGTTAGTATATGCACCATGAATAATTAACTGCATGGTAGAGCAGAATGTTATTTAGGCCCCAATCCTGCAATGAAGTCTGCCTGCATGGAGCTCTTTTAAGGATCAGGGCCTAAGAATTCCTAAATGCAAGCTGGAAAAACAGGGGTATAGTAAACACTAGCTCCCTTACCAGGTTCCCACAATGTGCTAAGGTCTATGTAAGCTTTAGTAGAACACATGCAATAATACAATAAGCTTGGAGCTTCATTTACTATACAGTGAAATCAGATTTGACCAGTTTGCAGCAAAGGTAAAATAAGAACAGCAGCAGCCTGGAATCACACAGTGAGTAGGAGAGAGAGGCTGAAAATAAATAGTGTGTAGAAGGTAAAGGAGAATAAAAGTGAACTTGCCAGTAATATGCTGAATGTCATAATCAAGGCAAAGAATAATCATGACGATTTCTGGGAAGCAGGATGGGGAGCTACTTCGCTGAACAGAATTAAGAAATCTGCAAACCCGTGACTCTCCCTCTGACACTCAATGGGATCAGAGTTGAGCTAATTGAACTCAGCTCTGCAGTGGCTTTATATTTATTTTTTTAAAGCTCACTGTGCTGGGTTGTAATAGTTTGTATTAATAACTCAATATATATTTCTGGCTGTATGGACATCAAAACCAACTGTTTATATGTTAATGGGCCCAATCCTACTCCTTTTGAAGTCAATGGGTGTTTTGCCATTGACTTTAATGGAGTAAAATTGGACTCAGAATGTTATATATTTATACATTGTTATATATTCACTTTTTAATGTTCTTGCTCTGCAGAGTTCTACGTAAGTAAACGTGACTTCTACCAGAATCAGTTAAGAAAAGGAGAGGACTGTAAATTTGTGTGTATTAAACAACATGAAGCAGTGTAAACCTACAGCAGAGAATCTCATGAGTATAAGATAAAAGAACATACTGGCATGTCTAAACTTACCTCTGGAGTGATTGATCCAGCAGGGGTCGATTTATCGCATCTAGTGAAGACACGATAAATTGACCGCCAAGCACTCTCCCGTTGACTCTGGTACTCCACTGGAGCGAGAGGCACAGGCGGAGTCGACAGGGGAGCATCAGCCGTCGACTTACTGCAGTGAAGACACCACGGTAAGTAGCTCTAAGTACGTCGACTTCAGCTACGCTATTTTCATAGCTGAAGTTCTGTAACTTAGACCAACTTAGCTCACCCCTCCACCCCCACCCCAGTGCAGACCAGTGCATTTTTGTTTAATGCCGTATTTTGCCTTTGCCCTACCCCTTCATCAGTAATAAGGCACACATAGTACAGATTAAGGGTCAGTGAAAGTGAAAGCAGTTTCCAGATGCAGGATTAAGGGTATGTCTTCACTGCAGAGTTAACTCGAGTTTCTACAGCTGAGTTTCTCCACTCAAACTAGGCTAGCTCAAGTGAGAGCATCCACACTGCAAAGGATAACTCATGCCATATTCTAGTTACTGCATCCTCACATGCTGAACAAAGTGAGGAGCTGAGCTTTCTGGGAGGCGTATCCCTTGCTTTTTAGCACTGCATGAGTGTGAGATGCTCTTTGAAATCTTTCAGAGGGTACTTCAGAAAACGTTCTCTTTCTTTTTTAGGCACGAGAGAAATGGTGTTAGACCAGCAGCTCATTATAGTACAACTACTTCCGATTTTGTGTTTGCAACCTGCATTCTGGTGCTAAGGCATAGATCCCGCTCAGAATGATGACCTGTACCAAATGTTGGCATTAATGGAATTCTCATTTTGGGAACAGGAGGCAGATACAGGGCATGAGACGCAGAAGAGTCCTTTTGGCAGTGACTTCTTGCTCTCAGAATAGGGTGACCAGACAGCAACTGTGAAAAATAGGGATGGGAGAGGGGCGTAATGGGAGCCTATATAATTTTTTTAAAAAATCCAAAAATCGGGGTGGTCCCTATACAATCGGGACATCTGGTCACCCTATCTCAGAAGAAAAGGAGTACTTGAGTTTGTGTGGGGGGGCGGGGGAGGGGAGAAAACCTGGATTTGTGCTGGAAATGGCCCACCTTGATTATCATGCACATTGTAGGGAGAGTGGTCACTTTGGATGAGCTATTACCAGCAGAAGAGTGAGTTTGTGTGTGTATGGGGGTGGGGGAGTGAGAAAACCTGGATTTGTGCTGGAAATGGCCCACCTTGATTTTCATACACATTGTAAAGAGAGTGGTCACTTTGGATGGGCTATTACCAGCAGGAGAGTGAGTTTGTGTGGGGGGGGTGGGGGGGAGGGTGAAAAAACCTGGATTTGTGCTGGAAATGGCTCAACTTGATTATCATACACATTGTAAGGAGAGTGATCACTTTAGATAAGCTATTACCAGCAGGAGAGTGGGGTGGGAGGAGGTATTGTTTCATGTTCTCTGTGTATATAATGTCTTCTGCAGTTTCCACAGTATGCATCCGATGAAGTGAGCTGTAGCTCACGAAAGCTTATGCTCAAATAAATTGGTTAGTCTCTAAGGTGCCACAAGTACTCCTTTTCTTTTTGCGAATACAGACTAACACGGCTGTTACTCTGAAACCTATGTCAGAAGGTGGCAATGTGTTTTATCTAGGACAGTGATACTCAGACCTCAGTGGTTCAGGAGCCTAATTAGCTATCAATATTATCCAAAGGAGCCACAGTAATGTGAATAAATTGTTCCATTTATTATTTAATATATACATATATATTATAATTGATAAAATAATAATACTATAATAATATATATTATTCTCACAGCAGAAGACTGACCAAGTATTGTTATTTTATAAACTACAATAGGTTAATAACATAGTAAAAGCATCCTGACTGGTTAATAACTTAGATTGGTTAATAATTAAATCACACAGTTTTTTTATATCATGTGCTGCAAAGAGCGGCAGGAGTCACATTGACAAGCCACTTGCGGCTTGTGAGCCTCAGTCTGAGTATCACTGATCTAGGAGATCATACAGGTGCATTTAGACATCACGGAAGTGGAGACAGCCCAGGCAGACTTTCATAGCTGAGAAATATTTGTATGCTGATTGGCGGTTGTGAATCAGACCACAAACACAGAATGGTGGGACTACATTGTCATGCAGACCTGAGATGACCGGCAACAAGGTGAGGAAGCAGGGACCAGGAACAAGGCAGGGTCTGTTTTAGCAGGTCAGGGATCTGCCTTATTGTAAAGATAACTTCCTGGTGCTCCTTCCAGGCTTAAATAATAAGTTTGTGGCAATCAGAGGTCACAGGAGGAGCTGCCAGTTATCTCTACTGTGGGCAGCACTTCCCACAGTGACTGATATCCCAGGATGTATGGTGTGTTGACCATAGCTCTGCCCAGGCTGCCTGATGGCAGCATGGAAGTGCTACTCATCCAGAGCCCTGCACACCCAGGTTCAAGGCCCAAGAATCCTTATAGAGAGTTGCCTGTTGAGCCTGGCCCAAGATCTGTAATGAAGTGGACAAAGAGGCAGGTGCAGTGATGGATTACTGAATTTACTTAATGGGTTAGACTCTCTTTCCCGCTGATGCTTCCACTCTGTAAGAACAATGTTTTCAGTTCCCTGTGGGTGCTGATCCTCCATGCATGCTAAAGGGCCAGTGGTGTGCCATAGTAACTGGAGATGCAATAAATGGGTTTAACCTGTCACAGCCTCCAGGCAGATGTCACTGTAATGGCATCTCATTGAAGGTCTGACAGAACTATGCGTGCTAGCACATACAGACTGGAGGTTAGTCAAGCAGCTACTAGTAATATGAATGACCAAATTTAGCTGAGCATGGTGGCTGGGACTCCAAACTGCACAACAGCATTCAGCTGGAGTAAACATCAGGGCCAATACAGATGCACAAAGGACCAAAGGGTTGGAAGGCTCCTGATTAATTTACATATCAAGGCAATGCAGAAAGATCTTTATTTTCAGGTGTTTCAGGTGAAGTCAGCATGTGAGACTAAGGTTGAGTTTTACTCCCAAGCATGTGACAACTGATTGGAATGGCAGTAGCGGTTCTTGTATATGGATGAAGATGCACGGATTGGCAGAATGATTGTTTAGATGGAAAATAGTTGCCACTGTCTTGGTTTCTTTGAAAATTAGTCTCCTTTGCTGGAAGTAAAAGGTCAAAATATCCATGTCTTGGCTGAGATTCCCTTCAAGCCTATGGAAGTAATTTCCTGTGTCAGGAATACAGATATCAGCATACACACACATCTCAGCCTTTATGTCAGGAAGGTGCTATGTGTATATGCTGAAGAAAAGGGGAGCCAAAACTGGCCCTTGTGGAAAGCCACTGCAGAGATGTTTAAGGCAACTGATTCCCCCCCCCCCCAATTTGCAGGATGAAGTGTTAGTTATTAATAATTTCTTGGATGAAAAGCACCAACTGCCTACAAGGAATAACTTGCAGCAGTTTGGCAGTCAGCCTAATATATCATGCAGTGTCATAGGCTTCCATTAGATCAATAAGAACTGCACTAACTTTCTTTTCTGACTCAAATGTGTTTTCTAGGTCTTGAGTCAGACACAGTACATGATCTTGGGTGCATCATCCTCACCTGAATCCAGCCAGAACTCAACAGGATTAGTCTATCAGCTTATAGGTAACATACTGTGGAGAAATTGGTTGTGTCAGTCGGTGTTTTTTCTGGCTTGGGAAAAACCTATGACATTTGCTCTGCATCACACTTTTGCGATACTGCAATCCTGGGTATAACAAATCAGAAACTGAAGCAGCCAGCTTTCCGTGACTGGGCGAAAGTGAGAGGCACACTTGTGGATGTTATATAGACCAGGAATCTTGTTAGGCTGATTCTGATGTATAACCAGATGGAGCTCTTAATTAGTAAAAGGGGCCATCAGGTTCGTGTCCACACTCGGAACCTGCAGTCTCTCAGCAACCATCATTTTAACTGCATGGTTGAAAACTTAGTCTGGGTTAGGCACTCTGCTGTTGGCACCACCTGGGATGTGATGGAGTTTTCTGTGAATGGGGAATGGGTCTCTCTTTTGCCCAGACTAGAATTTCAGATCAATCTCTTAATAGTTTGACAGGCTTTGTGACTGGAATACATGAAGTTCAGTTTGTAAACAGGTTCTTTCAATCACTCTTACTTGGTTTGGTCTGGAAGGTTAAGAAAGGTCTCTAATTTTGTCAAAAACCTCCTGTTAGTTCTTGGCAGATTTAAATTTGTGATATAGTCTGGTTGCCTCAATGACGATACAGGAATGAATTGTTGATTAAATAAGTCCCCAGGTTATATATTTCTTTGTAGGAGCTAGAACTTTATCACAAAAAGTTTGGTGGATGGCACTAATTTTGTTCCAAATAGCTGATTCCAAGCCTCTATCCACAAGAGACTCCCAACATGGATAGGAACAGATTCCACCTTGCTTTCTGGAAATTCCAATGAGGTTTGTGGAGGCTGCTTGTAATTGGAATGTGCATGACTGTTGTGATCAGGCATGACCAATGCTGGGATTGAGGAAATATATCAAGCACTTTACGCTTGATAACCATGGGAGGGTGTTGTTCAGTTGTAGAAAAGGTGAGGTTGGGAAAAAAATGTGAGGTCCATCCTTTGCTATGGAAAGTGGGTGGCTGCTAATGGTCATATAGAAGCTGCAGGTCCACCATCGACATCCACTCCTCTAGCCTTACTCTATCCACATCATCATCGGGTAGCTCCAATGGGAATGGTGTGAATTAAAATCTCCACAGTAGAGTGAAGGACCTGAGAAGATGGTGTGCCAAAGTTCCTCCTCTGCCTTGGTGAGTCCTGCACTTATTGGCGGCTTTGCTCACCTCAGAGGTTCATAGCAGCCCTCAGTTTGGCCATTTTTGCTAGTGGCTCAAACCTGCCTTTCACTCAGCTAACCTCATCACTGGCCAGCATGGGGAAAACGAAGGAGAACAATCCCTGCAGTTTCTGCTGGTCCACCTAGTGGGTCGGGGAACAGGCCAGGGACCTTCCCCTCTGGTGGGACTAACAGTCCAGGTCAACTCCTCTTGTATCCAATAAGGGGGATGGGGGGAACCCAGGCCCACCCTCTACTCCGGGTTCCAGCCCAGGACCCTGTGGATCCAGCTGTCTACTGTGTTTCTTCTAACAGCTGTGTGACAGCTACAACTCCCTGGGCTACTTCCCCATGGTCTTCCCCCAGTACCTTCTTTATCCTCACTGCAGGATCTTCCTCCTGAAGCCTGATCATGCTTGTACTCTTCAGTCATCCAGCAGCACACCTTCTCACTCCCTGCTCCTTGCATGCCCCCCCCAACTGATGGGAGGTCCTTTCTAAACCAGGTGTCCTGATTAGCCCACCTGCCATAATTGATTCTAGTAAGTTCTTAATTGGCTCCAGGTGTCTTAATTAGCTTGCCTGTCTTAATTGGTTCTAGCAAGTTCCTGATTGCTCTAGGGCAGCCCTTGCTCTGGTCACTCAGGAAACAGAAAACTATTAATCCAATGGCCAGTATATTTGCCTTCTACCAGACTCCTGTATGGCTTCCAGGTCTTGTCGATCTCCCCCTGAGGCTGCGGGGGGGATCCTTTAGCAGTGGGTGAGCTTTGCCCGCCCACTTCCTGGATCCCAATAGGACCAGACTCCTGTACCCCACTGGTCTGGGTCTGTCACAATGGGTAAGACAAGAGTTGGCCAGTTGGCAGATGCAGTTTTGTAGATATTGATAAGTCATTTGCTTCATTTATATAGCCTGTCATTTGATGACATCATTTGGTGCTGATGATGAGACTGGAGTTACTGGAATACCTTCCCTGACATAGGATGCCATCCCGTATTGCCACTCCCCTGGTTCATGAAGCCCTGTAAGAAAAAGGTTTAATTATACACTAAGCAAGTGCAGGAGAGTGGTGGGATGTGTCTTTGGCCAAATGGCACTCCCCACAAACCTGTTTGGACTGCAGCATGTATAATGCCATTCATGTTCTTGTGGCTGAAAAGTAGCCATCTCAAAAATATTGATGAATTGCTAATCTGAAAAACAGTTTAGATCAGGTCAACCAAACGTTTCATTTTTATAATTTTGAAATGTTTCATTTCTATTTTTACCTTTCTAGATTTATTTTTACTTTTCTATTTTAAATTAACTTAAAAATTTAAATGAAAGTTGTTTCTAACTGAAAAAAACTTATTTAAATAATGTTAAAATGGTATTTTTGACAATTTTGAAACTTATTTCAAAAATTTTTTTGAATGGGAAAATTAATCAAAACTGACCCTTTCCTACAAATAATTTTAGTTGTGAGGAACTGGCATTTCTGAGGGGAAAAACGTGTTGCCAATAAATTCCCGAGCAATTCTAGCAAGTGCACAGGCAGTGCAATGCCATGTCACAGTACTGGAAGTGGACATCATTAGAGTAGCTGCTACCCCTCCACCACAACTGCACAGGGTTGGAATGAATAGGGTACTGTTGACCACGTGCAAATCCATCCATGGACTGGCTAACGTTCCACCCCGAGGTTACTGGTTTCAGGATGTGGTAGAATGGAGGGGATGCCATGATAGGAGGCTTGGGTGGAACCTTGGCTGGGGCCGGACCTGGATTGGTCTTGGAACTTTTGGCCATCAGTTTCAGCATGTGCTAAAACAGGTCACTTTGCTGCTGGTGGTCCTGCTCCCTCATGGGCAATGCAGTTTGCAACTATCCTCTGCTCCCCCTCCAGCATCTTCTCAACTGCAGCTTTGTTTTGCCTCTCTTCTCCATCATCTCCCTCTGCAGATCAAAGAGGCAGTCTGACCTACTGATGAAATCCCAGTGCATTGCCATCAACACATCATCCCTTCTCCTCTTCCTTCTGCTTCGGAAGTTCTGGACCCTGGTGCTGATTGTCAGTGATCTCCTAGGTGGGTGCCTGGCCTGCACTGGGGCAGATGGCCCTGAAAACAATGAAATAATTATTCCTCTCCACGCCCTCCCCCCCAAGAGAAAAATAATATTTCTTCCTTTCTATTTTCTGCACCACACAAAAGGAAAAATTGCAACTTTTATCACCTTGGCATTCATTCTCTGCCATCTCTGCATTCCTCTGTTCTAAAGCTGCTTCAGACTTCTCAGGGACGCTAGGCTTGTATTAATAATTCTTGGTTTTCACACACGCGGCAGTGTGTGCCGCATTAAAGCAATGCTTGCATGTTTAAAATGTATAAAAAAATCTTGCATTGCCCTTGCCAGGGGGAGGAAGGGTTTTGGGGATCACGGAAGAGGGCAATTGTCAGTAATGCCTCCTAGTAGTAAGGCCTAGTGGTTGAAGCAGAGGTCAAAGCTAGACATTGGGGTGGGACTGGGCCAAGGGTGGTGCTGGAATCGAGATCCACAGACAGGCTGGGGTCAGAACTGAAATCTGCAGGAAGCGGCGGCCAGCACATCCCTTGGCCCACGCCGCGTCCTGCAGCCACCATTGGTCTGGAATGATGAACCGCGGCCATTGGGAGCTGCGATTGGCTGAACTTGTGGACACTGCAGGAAAACAAACCGTCCCAGCCCTCCAGCGGGTTTCTCTGATGGGCCGCATGCCAAGGGTTGCTGATCCCTGGTCTATAGTCAAGCCAGAATCAATAGCATCGCTGGAGTCCAGATGCAAGGGGTCAAAGCTGGGTGGTCAGAGTCCAGGGACAAAGCAAGTCAGTATCGTAGCCAGGGTCCACATACAGGTCAAAGCCAGTTAGTCAGAGTCTGAGGTCAGTAACAAGGCTGACACAAGGTCAGAGCAGGGCAAAGACAAGACTGGAACAGGGCTCAAGCCAGGCTGGGGCAGGAATAGGAACAGGGTCAAGAGCAGGCTGGGAGTTTTGAGAGTCTGATACACTGCAAGGCAGCAGGCGGGTTCTTGGCCAATTAGTGCTTTTGCACAGGCTGATTTGCAGCTCTGGTGGGGTTTGAGAAATGCCTGAGCCCGGGGGTCACCTGAGTCATGTTGCATGCCTGGAGGCTTTGTCACGGCAGGCTCTGTGGGAAGTGGAAGCCAGTGCAGCTGAGTTGTTGCCATGTGCCTGAGTCATGTCACAGGCCCGCCAGAACTTTGGTGTCAGCCTCAGGCCTGCTAGCTGTATGATGGGAGGACATTCTCCTAGATGCCCTTTGATCTGACAAGCGCAATATTGCTATAAAAATTCTACAGGTATAGAGAGCCACAGGCCAAAGCAGGCTTTTCATACTGGCTGGATATAATTTCTGGTCCAGAACCAGTGAGTAGGTAGATAAACAGAACAAAGGCTTCAGGGGGAGTTTTGGGAAGGCATCAAGGGATTAGCAGCACACAAGTAGACTCTAGCTGCATCTAGGCAGCTAGCAGTAGTTTGAGCATTAGAACCACTCCAGTTGACCCACTGACATGTCAACCAGCTCAAATGTAAAACATCACCACACTCAAGTTAGAGGTTTTCATATGTGAATGGGAGTCAGGTTAGAGCCAACACTCAAGTTATAACTTGAGTTAACTTTGCAGTATAGACAAGCCCATAGTAGGAGGACATTTTCTATGCCTAAGTTGTCCACCTTAGCTACTTACATACACTTTTTACTTCTACTTCTTATGTAGATTACTATTGAGATATTTCTTTCTTGAAACTTCTATGTGTTCTAATCAATACTTTAAAAGGTTGTGTATTGTGTGTGTGTGTTCTGTGGGGTGCATTCAAAACATTTTAATATGTGTTCTGAATACTTCAGTGTTGATTCAGAACATGAATCCATGTTTCATATGGCAAGTTACAATGTTCCCTATTCTATCTTTAAGTCCCTATAAGCATTTTGTTTGTGCACAGATGTATACAGTTTGTGTGTTACATGCCTTAACTTTGATAGAAAAGCAATTTGCTGTCACCGATTTAACAAAAGTTCCCCCGCCATACATCACGTTTTCCTTCTTAAAGTCTGATAAAACCACATGTATCATTTAAACAAAATCTCATCACCAAGGAGAGAGGCAAAAACACTCAAAAATATACTGAGTATATTGAAATACAGCATAAAGTTCAATGTGTGCAAACTAATATAGTGAGAGAGAGAAAGAAAACTTTGTAGGGTGGATCCAGCAACCTTTTACAAGAAGTTCTAACATCTCCATTGTTTGCATCTGACCTTTGAAATTTGTCAGAGAGAACACCTTTGGGCCAGAGAAATGCCTTTCTTTGTTCCATTAGTTTCCATGCAGGTTTGACAGAGATATAAACTTTTGATAATTCCCTTCTGTCACTTTCATGGTCAGCAAAATATTGGCAGCATGTCAAAATAATAACTCAACATGAACTGGCCCTATGCCTCCATCAATGCATCATAGAAGATCATGGTTGGAAGGGACCTCAGGAGGTCACCTAGTCCAACCCCCTGCTCAAAGCAGGACCAATCCCCAATTTTTGCCCCAGATCCCTAAATGGCCCCCTCAAGGATTGAACTTACAACCCTTGGTTTTGCGGGCAAATGCTCAAACCACTGAGCTATCCCTCCCCCCATCAGCAGCACACACACTGCACTGGGAGCAAATAGCTTTTCTGGAAGTGGGTGGAATAGAGTCAGACCAGGCCCTCATCTTTAACCCAGCATATGGCAGGAGTCCTGTGGAAAAAACTATAGCTGCTCATATAATTTAAAGACTGTAGTATAATGCATATGCACCAGGGAGCAGAAATAAGGTTGCCTGGGCAATCTAATTTTGGCATTTCCTACTTTCAAGTGCTTGACTTTGCAATCTAAATGTTCTTTTAACACAAGTGGAGTTTTTTTGTTTTGTTTTATTCAGTATAGTCTATATTACAGAGAAAGCAAAGGGAAAGCTTATATTTACATGTAGCTATAAATGCCATCTTTTTCCAAAGGAAGAAAGCAGTTCTTTATGCAATTTGGGGTTAGAAATGCAGACATTGGTCACCCATCTTTGTGAACGCCTGCAGGCTCATAGGAAGGACCACTGGCTGACACAGCCCCCAGTGCAAGTTAGAGCACCCTCAGGACTGCTCCAACTTGAACCAAGTATAATGGCTCCCCAGAATGCATTATATTCTGGTTCCAGTCCCTCCTGGCCCTGACACACCTGCTCCCTGCCCCTGGAACACCTCTTGTGGCAGGGGGACCAGAAGTGGCCAAACCACAGAGTTTTAGGCTGGGGCCATGAGGCAGAGTTTAGTCTCCTTGATACCACTGAAACATTCTGAGAACTGATGACATCTTCCATTATCTACCTATAGGAAGTCAAAGACCTAGAATTGGTAACAAATATATTCAGCACCATTTTTTCTCCCATACAGCTATAGCTGGTTTTATTTTTGACAAACGCTGATAGTTATGTAAAATTATTTTGTTTTGTATTAATTGTATTTTTATGTCTCATGGTTGTTTTTGAAGTATGCGGCATCATACATTGAATCAGAAAATTCTGATCTTTCATCTACGCTCCAGAGAATGACCTGAACTTTTTAAAATGAAATTCTATAACATTTGTGAATAAATGGTCCTAGTTTAAAGCTACAGACCACCCCCCCCCCCAGTTCTTGTGCTTTCCATTAATTTGGGGTTGTATTGGTATTCTGTTCCAATTAGACTCTGTTAGTGCTTCAAAGCTTTATCTTATCTGCAGATAACATTAGAGATGAGAGCTTCCAGTTTTAAATTTGGTTTGTAGTCATTTTAAAGATACAAAGGCATCATTTGTGAATAGCTGATCAAATGTTAGAATAAATACCTATTCTGGGATCCAAAAGGACCAGAAAACTATTTCCCTTTTTGAAGTTCAGTTTCATTTAAACACTGGGCCTGATATTTGGAAGTGCTGAATTCCCACAGCTCCTGTTAACTTCAGCGGGTGTTGTAGGAGCTCAGTAACTCTGCAATCAAGCCATGTTTCTTTAAGGATGACTGGTGGAAAGTAGTTTACATAAAAGCAGTGGTGAGCTGGAGCTGGTTCGCACCGGTTCGCACGAACCTGTTGTTAAATTTTGAAGCCGGTTTAGAACCGGTTGTTAAAGGGGGTGGGTAAAGTCCGGCCTGCAGGACCATCCTGTCCGGCCCACCTGAGCTCTCAGCTGGGGAGGCTCCCTTTTTTAATTTTTACTCACCCGGCGGCGCTCCGGGTCTTCGGCGGCAGGCCTTTCACTGGCTCCGGCTCTTCGGCAGCACGTCCTTCAGCGACTGCAGGACCTGCCGCCGAAGTGCCGCCGAAGAACAGGAGCGACTGAAGGAACTGGTTCTTCAGCTTTTGGCAGCTCATCACTGCATAAAAGTGCAAAAAGTCAGGGGAGAGGGAAAATGCTTAAGTCTGGTTTTCTTCCAGTTTAAAAACACAGTGCTTTCATTGAAACTAAGACATAGGGTATGTCTTCACTTCAGAGTTGGCTCAAGTTATCTACACTCCAGCTAATTCCTCTTGAGGGAGTCGAGCTTGAGTGACAGCAGCCACACTGCAAAACACCACTCAAACTGACTGGATTAACATCACAGACAGCTGCATCCTCTCTGCATTGCTAACTTGAACAGCCATGTTCCAGCTTCAACCCATACCCCTGTATAGGTCAGTTAGCTTGGGTTTACAGTGCCACCTAACTCAAGCTGGAGATTTTTGTGTTTGGACAGAAGTTGGATTGGGGGCAACACTCATGTTACACCTCAAGCTAACATTGCAGTAAAGAGAAGCCCATTGAGGTTAACTAGCCAGGAAGGAGATGGCTGGAAAATGTAGCTGAAATAGACTATGTTAGGAGAGAATGAGAAGAATGAGAAGGCCAGATAACAGAGAGATCAAGGAAGAACTAACACCTGAAAGGGCAGGCAGAGTTTGCAGGTCAGTAGTGCACTGGACTGTGGGTTAGGACACCTAAGTTTCATTCCCATCTTGGCCACTGATCTGCTGTGTGACTTTGGGCAAATCGCTTCACATTTCTAAGCCTCTGTTTTTCCTCTTACCCCCTTTGTCTGTCATCTATACAGGTTGCACACGGTTTGGGAGAGGGAGCTCTCTCTTGTGTAACTACAACACCCAGCACAGTTGGGCCCTGATCTCAGTTTGTGCCTCTAAGTACTACTGTGGTTCAAATGACAAGTAATAAAGGAGAAAAGGACTTGGCGGCAAAGAAAACAAGGCTTAGCACTTGAAAAGACCTTCTGCTCTCATAGTTGCTGTTGCCTCTTGGGACACAAACGCTTAGTTTGCATCAGGCTGGGGTGTGACTCTACCCCATACTAACCTGCTACACGCTAACTGTCCATGTGGACCCTACTGACATGCACTAACAGTTCTCTGTTATAATGACCCACCTTCAAATGGGAGCAGATCAAAGCGCACTAAGGAATGGATAGTGCGTGTCACGCGGACACTCAGTGCACGGCAGGCTAGTGCGGGGTTGATTTACATCCCAGCTTGCTGTAAACAAGCTGTTCATGTAGAAATTGGTATTTTTCTTTTTAATTTTACAGTGGGAATATGGGAGCATTTGGGGTATTTTTCTCCTCTGCTTCCTCTATGACATTAGTAACCTCTGGCTAAACTTCTACTGCAAACCCCTACAAATGTCTATTCCCCATTTCCCCCTCTTTAAACACAGTACCACGCGTCGCCAGTCTGCTATGCCAGTGAGTAACAAAGTAAAACAAAGTTCCACAGCTCTCAATGTGGTACACAGAGTTTCTGCAAAACTCTACTGTATAGAAGATTGCTTCTCATTAGCTTTCTGAAGTTCTGCAAAGTCCTTATTTTCTTTGTACTGCTTCGAGTGGTTGCAATATATAGAACATTTGTTTGATATCGCAAATTTGAGGAGGTCCATACAAACAAGCTATTTTGCATTTGAAACATTCACAAGACTGGATGGCGTGGCTGAAAAGATCACACACGGTACATGAAGTCACCAGGATAATTTGGCTGTACATTTTTATATGCCCACAATTTAATATTCTACCTACAGAAGTGTGATTAAGAAGAGAGTCCTTAACTCTGACAGGACACATTATACATTATTATTGGAAATGATCATGGAAAAAAAGTAGCAGAGGAATGGAACTTCTCATGCAAATTTACTGTAGCATGGGATTTTCCAAAGCTACAAAGCACCGCTTGCCAGCACACACTGAGCTGGCTACATGCTGTCAGTATAAGGCACAAGAGAAATATAACTGCTTGACCGAATGCTGTGCTTTGGACATTTCATGTGGCTGTTGATGCAAATGTCATCATTTACATGACCTCTCTCGGAAATGAAACCACTAGGGATATACTTCATATATTCAGATAAAAGTCACTTAAGACACAGAAATATAATGTTGACCTCTTTGCCATCTGGATACACCTAGGAATCTTAGACCTTTATTCCTCACTTAGATTCCGAGACTGAACATGGTCCTGGACTCTTGACCTAACACTAAGCATGTGAAGCAGTCCTGACAGTTTGGAGATTTGCTAGGACTGGGATTGAGATGAATTTTTTCTCTGGATTTGATGGATACTACAATCTATTAAAGGATCCTTTTCTATGAAGTCCTTGAATGCATTCCTAGTTGAACAGACCAGAAAAATAAACTCTTTTATATGCCTAAATTTCAACAAGCATTTGATGCAGTACATTTATCTGGCAACAGATTGATATCACATCTATTTTGGCATGATGATTATTTTTTATCCTCCATATAAATGCCCTATTTCATAATCTGGAAGAAAAGGAACAAGTGATGGCCCATAGCTATTTAATAGCTATAAAATAAAACCTATAAAATAAAAATGAAATGAATTATCAACCCATAAACTAAAGTTCGGTTGCTTAAAATGGGCCATGGCTTTAAAAATTCAATTAGCATTTTAATAGAAACAAGTTTACTCAATATATTAACTATCTTCTTGCATAATGTTATTTTTTTCTCCTCTTCAAAGCCTAACACTGTTGAGAATGCATGACAGCCGGCCTTTCCTCTAACTATTTTAAGACTGATTAGGAAATAAAAATATTGATGCATTCATCCAAAATAATTAATTGATGCCAAAAATAGCACACAGGAACATGTCTCAGTTGAAAACTAGTTGACCAGGATAATAAAAGTTTTCAGTTAATGTTCCTGGATAGAAAACACACTAGGACCATTCATTGAAAGTCAGCAATGGAGACCACTTTGACCAGGAAATTCTTCTGACCTTCTTCTGAACCACTTTGGAGGTTCCTTCTTTTGCTACATATTAAACCATAACGTCAGTTTTGTGTCCTACGTATATTGCGCTATTATTTTGAAAGGGATCCTATAGCAAAGATCAGAGGAGACTCTTTTCTTTCTTCTGTTATAGAATACATGCCCCAATTTATTTAACTTTTTTTGACAAACAGAATCCTTACAGGTTACGGGGGAGACATTTGCCAATGGAATGTCGATGACTGGCAACAATACACATATTTTTGGATTCCAGAAGATAACGCCTACCTGGGAACACTTTTGAGGTGTGGTAGTTCTGGGGGTTGTTTTGGCTTAAGGACTTTGAGAAAATCCCTGGAAAAAAGCACGGCTTGAATGAATACATCTAAATGGGTCTGTTTCTAATATATTTTAAATCAACCAATCTCTTCATTTGACATGGTACTTCCTGATAGAACACTAGCACTGGCCCTGATTTTGCAATCAGATCTATGTAGGCAGACCTATGCAAGTCTAATTGATTTCAGTGGAACTCTACACAGACACGGGAGTCTGCCTGCAACAATGTGGATCCAATTGCTGTATCAGCACCACTATTTGTAGATTCCAAGCACTTGCCTCTGTTCCCCACCCAAAGTCACAGGTGTAACCACATGAAAAAGATGTGTGTGTGTTGAAGGGGAAAATCAGGGGGTGAGAACACTCCTGAAGTTCCACCCAGGATATTAAAATGCCAGTGTGGACATACTCCTTTATACCTCCCTGCCACCCAACCAGTGGTTGCAGTTATTCCCAAATTACCCTGTTTAAATTATGTTTTTTAAACCAATGTGAGTCTCATCCTTGCATCATGCTGATATATAGTAAGAGCCTAACCTGCATTTCACAACTAGCTAAGGACGGTAGAAGAATCTCAGTCATGTTGGACAGGAGATTTAAAAAGAGAAAGAAACAATATTTTCTCCCTGTGAGAAAGAATGACATGTGATGGGAGAGGAGAAGAAGATATTGTCATAACAAAGGGAATGTGTTATTATTTATTGGCCACGCTTAAGCATTGGGATCTTGGATTACGGTATCTAGTTACAAATACTGCTTGAAATTTTGTAAATATTGCAGAAAGGTAAGATAACTGGATAACTCTGAATTTATTCCATAATTAATATTTTCAAAATTCAGCCCTGAAAATGAGTGGCTTTTTCTTTCTTGCTGCATATTACACATCTTTTTGTATACAAGATCTTGTGGGCTTCTGAGCCCTCAAATCCCACTAGCATTGGGCTTGATCCTGCTTCCAGTAATGTCAATGGGAGTTTTGCCAATGACTTTGATGAGAGCATTATACAGCCCATTAATGAAAGCATACAGCACCTCACAAGATCAGGCCAGAGAGAGACAATAGCTCTGAACCTATGAGGCGCTGACTGTAAGCTCTTTGGGACAGGGACTGTCCCCGATTGAGGCCCTTAGGCACTACCGCAATACAATTAATAATTATAAATAAATCCTACTTAATCCAGGCCTGCTCCCTTTGGCACCCTTGACTAGAAGACCCACTAAACTCACTGGGAGTTTGAAAGAGCACGGCACTTCACAGGATTAGGTTAGATCTTTCCTAAAGGGGCACTTCTGGACTAGTTTGCACACATCCATTATTATTTTAACTTGCATTTAGCCAAAACATTCTGGTACGTTTACCTGATTTGTCGCTATTAATTTCCCGGCTCTTTTCCCTTCTTTTACAGAGTCACTGAGTTATGAACTGCAACACTAATGTGTTTCCAAACTGTTCTTGATTTGGAAAGATGACGTTTTTATGCCACTCTGATAGGGCTGAGATGTTGTTCTCCGCCATCCCCCACCCCCAACGCTCCACGTTTGATAGTGCATGGAAAAAAAAAACCCCAAAAACCAACCCAGCAGTAAATTGGCTGATTCTGGCAGCAAGACAAATCCAGCACCACACGTCAGGGAGGAAGAGAGCGCATTGCTCATCCTTTCAGTTTTGTCTGTGTAAGGGAATGCTGGACATCAACAGACAACAAAGGAGGCTGCAGGAAGAACTGCTGAACTGCTTCCAAACCCCACTACTTTTACCTCTTCTGATTGTAATATACAGGTAAAAATATTGAAATGCTTTAGCAACTGGACGTAGTGAATAAAAAAGCAGTTAGAAGAAGACTAGACAGCCTAATTTTATTCCTAGCAAACAATGGAAGTAAACTACAATGTATGGTCTAATAGTTACTGTATATATAATACCCTCAGGTACTGTAACTTCACATGCTTTGGGTTGGATGATTCTCGTTAGAGCAAATAAATTGCTGAAAGTGTTGGTAAAGATTTTATTGGTTACACTTTTCTAAAGTTACCTTTATAAATACTTCATTATTATTTATTTAATTATAGCTTACTTTGATAGCATTCTTTATAACTGCATTAAATAGGCAGTGTGGATATTTTTAGCCATAGTGGATCTATGATATGTGTTATAATGTACTTGTATTACCACCATGTTAAGAATTTATTATAAATGCATTTCATAATATAATTTATAACCACATTACTGAAGACTGCATCTACAATCAGCAATCATTTAATATTGATTTAGAAATGCTATATTAGTGTATTGTGTGAGAGATTATACAGTATATCATGGATCAGAAAAAATAGTATATGTATTCATAGTTCATTACATGATATCAGCAACCTAAGAAGAGAATACACTTTTTGTTTGGAACCTTGGTTTAAAGAGGAACTTTTGCCATCCCCAAATTCTTTTCTCCCAAATAGATGTCAGAAGACGAGACAGACAAGGTAAAAATCAGAGCAACTGAAAGCTTTCAAAATGACAAGCAAAATATTCCTTGGTTGAATGAAGGTAGGTTGCATTGTTATTTATTACATTTCTATTTATATTCAGATATAATTCTTTTGGTTTATTAAAACTGATTGCAGCATAAAGACAAAAGAACGTGGATGAAACTCCCATTAACTTCAATAGGGCCCAGATTTCATCCCGAGAGTCCTCTAGCTGGAAGTCTCCAGTACATGCAAGTAATTTTGTTTAGTCTTCCAGATGGCCTAAGTTGTCAGAATTTAGAGCTGCTCAAAGGTTTGATTTCTTGATATAAATGAGCTTGCAATCATAGGGGAAGCTTTGTTATTTATTAATTATTTTCTTATTTATTATTAATAATTATTATTTTGTAATTATTATTATAAGCCTGCTACAGCCACAAAGCATTATGGACCAAACCCCAAGCTCCTTTCCAAGGTTTTACTAAGTCAAACTACGAGTTAAGTGAATCAAAGTTTGTACGGGTTATACAGAGTTGGGTAACAATTAAGTACGTACCTTGGAGTTTGGCCCTATATTATCTATGTTAGGGAAAGACAATATTATAATCTACTTCCAATATCCATCTGTTAGCATTGTTTTCTTTTTGCATATAAGGAAGATGAACAAATGTTAAGAAAAGTGAAGAGAAGTACCACAGAAGGAGACCGCAAAACTTTTCTTTCTGTAGGAAATAAATTGCTAATAATTATTAAAAGCATTCAGATTTTATTCAAGTGCAAGATTTGTTTAAAAGCATTTAAGAAGAAAAATACATATAAGATTATGTTACTTATTTCATAATTGCACATAGCTACAATTATAAAGATGGAAGTTTCTTCAATATTTTACACTCTAAAAATTGATCTTCCAGGTTAATACATAACAAATTACAAAATATAAGCAGACACGAAGACTATCTTTGACTAGTAGAGTCACTGTATGTTATTTCACAATACTTCGTACAGTGTATATATGATAACTATATGCACTAAAGAGTGGAGATTCTAAGGCAAAACATTACAAGATTTATGAAATGCATTTCTCACATACTCCATGCTCAAGAGTGTGTTATGGTTTGTATTATATAAAATGACTTTTTAATTCTAACAATTTTTAGGAGGGGTAAAAAGAAGTGATCTGTTATTTTGAAATACTAGATGCATAGGTTTGCAAGAATGAAGAGCTCATTTATATTAATGATTATATTGTAATCTATAAAATGTGTTTTATTATATTTATGTTATTCCTACTGTATGTTAACTGAGTGGTAAGGTCTAGTCATTGGGAGTAATTCGCCCTGCAATTAAACAGAACAAGATTTTATTTTTTTCTTGTTTTTCACTCCATATGCTGACAAGATCATTGTAGAAGTGGCACTTCCAAGGCATGAAAATCATAGCATTGGGCAAAACTGATTGGGCAACATAGATTCTCTTTTTGGTTGAACAGTAACAACTTCCTTCCTTCTGTACACAAATCCAGTGTCGGGGAAACTCTGTGTATGCAAGGTTTGCAGGATGAGATTCACAGAAGGCAATAGTTCCGATAGAGACAACCAAAGAAGTTTCTGATGCAACAAGACAGTGTTGCACTGGCACTTGTAACATCAAAACTACATGAATGAGACCAAATCCATTCCAGCATAACACACAATTTGACATGATGCAGAAGGTGAATCATTATCATCATTTTATTGATAGGAGACTAAAGCACAGGGAAGTTAAGAGACTAGCCTAACAACATAGAAAGACCCCAGAGGGGTGGTGGGGAGCTTGGATCTCCTGACCCTAGTCATATCCATTTGTCGGCACGGGTTCAAATAGGATTCAGCTTTATTGTGTCTCTTAGATCCTTGCATTATAGGCTGATGATTCTCATCAACAGTATTTGTCAAATTAACCTGGTATTTTTTTGAAGCAATTACAAGTTTGGCTGATAAAGGTGTTGAAATAATGTACTTAGACTTCCTTCAAAGGCATTTGACTTGGTTGGTGTAACATGACACTTTGATTAAAAAACTAGAATGATATAAAATGAATGTAGCACAAAGTAAATGGATTAAAAACTTGCTAACCAATAGGTCTTCCAACTATATAAATGGAATCATCATCGAGCAAGTTTCAGAGTAACAGCCGTGTTAGTCTGTATTCACAAAAAGAAAAGGAGGACTTGTGGCACCTTAGAGACTAACCAATTTATTTGAGCATGAGCTTTCGTGAGCTACAGCTCACTTCATGGGTCACACAGGGATTGGTTCCTGGTCCTACGCTATTTAACATTTTTATCAATGACCTAAAAGAAAACAAAGTGATCATTGATAAAGTTTGCAGATGACACAAAAATTGGGGGAGTTCAATAATGAAGAGGATAGGTCAAAAACATGCAGAGTGATCTGGATTGCTTGGTAAGGAGGGTGCAAGCAAACAATATGTGTTTAATATGGTGAATGTAAACATATACATCTAGGAGCAAAGAATATAGTTCATACTTACAGGGTGATGGACTCTGTCCTGGGAAGAGTTACTCTGAAAAAGATTTGGGGGACATGATGGACAATCAGCTAACCATGAGCTCCCAGTGGAATGTTGAGGCCAGAAAGGCTAATATGATGTTTGGACGCATAAACTGGGAAATCTCCAGTAGGAGTAGATAGGTTATTTGGAACTTCTGTGACTACTGCTGGAATCCTGTGTCCAGTTCTGATGTCCACAATTCAAGAAGGATTTTGATAAATTGGACAGAGTTCAGAGAAGAGCCACGAGAACTATTACAGCAAATTCTTTCCCAGGTATCTGCCTGGTGGTCTTGCCCACACACTCAGGGTCTAATTGATCACCATACTTGGGGGCGGGAAGCAATTTCCCCCTGGGCAAGATTGGCAGAGACCCTGGGGTTTTTTCGCCTTCCTCTGCAGAATGGGGCACAGGTCACATGCAGGTTTAAACTAGTGTAAATGGTGAATTCTCTGTAATTTGAAGTCTTTAAACCATGATTTGAGGACGTCAGTAAGTCAGTCAGAGGTTAGGAGTCTATTTTAGGAGTGGATGGATGAGGTTCTGGGGTCTACAATGTGCAGGAAGCCAGGCTAGATGATCATGAAGATCCCTTCTGACCTTAAAGTCTATGAGAATGACTAAAGGATTAGAAAACATGTCTTATGATAGGACTCAAGGAGTTCTATTTTCTTAGCTTAACAAAGTGGTTAAGAGGTGATTGATTACAGTCTATACGTACCTATATGGGGAACAGGCTCTTCAATCTAGCAGAGAAAGTTATAACAAGATCCAATGGCTGGAAGCTGGAGCTAGACAAATTCAGACTGGAAATAATGCATAAATTAGTTAACCATTGGACCGATTTACCAAGGGTCGGGGTGGATGCTCCATCACTGGCAACTTTTAAATTCAGATTGGCTCTTTTCTAAAAGATATGCTCTAGGAATTATTTTGGGGAAGTTCTGTGTTATATAGGTCGACTGGATGATTACAATGGTTCCTTCTGGCCTTGGAATCTATGAATCTGTTTCATTATGTAGGGTGACCAGACAGCAAGTGTGAAAAATTGGGATGGGGGTGGGGGGTAATAGGCACCTACCTAAGACAAAGCCCCAGAAAATCAGGACTGTCTCTATAAAATCGGGACATCTGATCACCCTATCATTATGTATCTACTTCATTCTCTTGAGGAGTGTGTTTCAGGGATGCCTGATTGATGAAATGATAAGTAGAGCCGGGGTCCTATGTTTCATTAGCATTAATAATATTTTTCTCACGTTATCAGTCTCTTCTGGAGGTTAAGAGCCAAATTCTACCCACTGATGACAATTTATTGTGAAATGCAACAGAGAGTAGAATTGGGCCTGAAAGTTTTTCACAGTGACTGAGTTAATAAATGGTTGTGAAGTTTCTTGGAAGAGATAGACATTTTTATTTTTCCGTTATTTCTATTGATTTTGTATGTTTTATTAATAATTTTTACAACATTTTTTGTGTGCAAACATTTTAAATACTTGTGTATCGCTTCTGGTTTTCAAGCTAGGAGCAAACCAAACAGCCTCCAGCAGTAGCTCGACTTCTATGTTTAAACATTTTAAAAATAATAACATAGCTTTCAGCCATCCCAATAAACAATGAGTTTTCTTTAGGCAGAGTAAAAAGCTGTATGTTCTTTTAGCATTCACTTTTAAAGACAAGTTATTTTTATTCATGGTTTTGTATTGATTATTTGTTCCTTCTGAAAAAACAATCATGAACCACATAGTAGCAGAAATATGCATAAGAAATATAGTATGGAATTTGATTTTTATATAGTGTCTGTCATACTCGAGGTTTCCCAAAGTGCTCTATAAAGTAATAAGTTATGTATTGTAGTGCAGTGACTCTGTATGCAAATGAGAGACCCATTATGCACTCATGGGCCTTGAATATTAGAACCTGTTTAACTAACAGAGGAAATGTTGACCCAAATATCAGCTTTATTTATTCTCTACTCTTTTGGAAGGGATATTTAACTTCCACCTTGCCAGCACTAGCTGAAAGGACCTTAGTATTAAATTAGTTCCAAAGAATGGCACTGCTAACAGGAGTCTTTTTGACTCTGGCTTATAGCATCGGCATTGGTAAGAGTCAAAGCCCTATACTGAGGGTGAAACTTCTGGCCACAAAAACAAGAGGGCCATCAAATGGGCCTTAATGTCATTATAAAAATATATTATGTTCATTTGACAAACACAGTCAGCAGACCTGCAGAGCTTTGCTCACCAGTAACAACTCTGACTGTATTGATACGTATTAACCCTTTCCCTCACGCTTTGTTGGTTGCTCATCTTACAAGCCAGTCTTCAAAGCACCAACTGTCTCTTCCTATGTCTGTATAGTATCTAGCATGTTGTGGGCACTATTGTAATTCAAATAAATAGAATAATTATAGAGAATTAAACTAGAAAATGAGTGGCCCTGTCTTGCTAGCCTGTTAAAGGGTCCTAGCACATTTATATACCTCTTGGGTCAAACTTGTAGACCTGGAACTAGATTACCATATGAGAGACTCCACAGGTTTAGAACCATAATACTGCTGCAAGGGCTGCTGTAAGTTAAGTCATCAGTAATGGCCTCATTCCACCAGTTAGGGATCACTGGAGACTTCAACCACAACTCTTCCTGCCAGTAGTCCATTCGCAATATATTCGCTTCACTGGAGAGCTGGAAGTGGGTGTGTAGAGTTTGGTATGTCGGCTTTTTGGCATCTCATGATGCCCCTCTCTCTTTCAGAGTTGCTTTTGAGCTGCTTTGTGCTCCCAATGCCGTGCCAAACAGCTGGAATGGGGTGCCAGGATCTGGCCCCACATATTCCCACAAATGAGCTGTTCTGATTGCTGTTCCCATCCGATGAGGCTGCCAACTGGTCTCAGAACAGGCATAACTGGAACTGCTCTCTCCGTCACTCATTCCAATTGGATTGGGACTGCAGAGATTGGTCAATGCACCTAAAAATAATCAGATTTCCTGCAAACTGAAGGTAATGGGACTCTCAGTGGGTCCATCTGTGTTGATCTGATTGCAAGATCAGGGCCTTCTGTATATAAAATACTGGTAATTAAATGCAAAACTACTCAGAATTCAAGGATTGTTGCATTTCACTGTGTACTCAAAAATGGGCCCATTTGTGAGGAAAATTTTGCTAAGTACACAGACAGTTTTGTGAAGCAAACACTGGCTCACTTTCTACTGAAATAGGCCTGATAATAAGGAGGAGCGGACCTATATCCGAAGCACAAACAGCTTTCACAATGAAACCATGTATTTTGTCCTATTGTAAAACTGGAGGCTGTGAAACTGCACAAGGTCAAACAGTGAAGAGATATATGAAACATCTCAACTCAAGTGAATGTTACCGCATAGGATCAATTACCCACTTCTCTCTAAAAAATATGATAGGCCAAACTCTCTGCTAGCATAAATGGATACAAGCTCCTCTAAAGTGGAGTTTTGTCCAGTTATACCAACATAGAATTTGGATCAGTATTATCATCATTTTATTAGTATACTAAATATGAATGAGTAAAGAGACACTGATGTAACTTGCAGGTAGTGTTAAAGAAATGTCCTTTGAGCGGTCGTAACCCATCGTTCCCACCGGTTTCACACTCCAGCCAGATGTGCAACCACCAGACCATCACACCCCAGGTAAGAAACAACACTGAGAGCTACTGAACACTCTTGAAATGTTTAATTTAAATCAAGACAATATTAGAGCATCACAGAGGGTCTTCTGAAAATGTGAATGCACGGCGGAAACTAACTGGGCAATAGCCCCCAACCTCTCACTTGCATCATTGTAGTGGTGTAGTGGTAACACAGTAGCGGTCAGAGCCTCAGCTGGGGTAAAGGGGAGTCAATAGACATATACCAATTTACACCAGCTGAAGATCTGGTTTGAAGTTCCAACTGGAAAGAAGTCCTCAGAGTTCTGTACAAACACTAAATTTAGTCTCACAACATGAGTTAATTATATCTGTATGGATAAACTAAGGCAGAGAGAGATTACATACTTGCCTAAAGTAGTAAGGATGAAACTGATCCCTGTGCCAGGGGCCAGAACAGGTCTATGCATCACTTATGTGCCTGTTGTAAGGGCTTCAGTGGGACTTGTGGGACATAAGAGGTGCATAGGCCTCCTGCTGGCCTGAAGCACAGCAGTCGGTTTCACCCAAAGTGATTAGAGCAAGGACTATAACCCAGGAACTGACACTAGAACAATTTTATTTGTGTAAAATTCATATTTTGTTCCGTGACATTTTCACACAAAGATCTACTGTTTCAGTCAGCTCAGCTCTGCACACATGCATCCCCCTCCAAATGTAACTTCTATGAAAACTGAATGAACTGGCTTCCTTGCTCCTCCACCAAAAGTGTGAAAAAATGCTAATCTCCAGCCTTTCCCCAAAATAGCCCCTTTCCACTCTAAAGTTCTTATACATTAGCAGCATTTTGGCAAAAAAAAAAAAAAAAAGCTCTTTTTTGGTTCATTTTCTTACAAATAGTGTGTACATCTCTAGTCCTGACTTTTAATCCCCTGCTCTAACCAATAGATCTTCACCCTAGAGTGAAATTGAGCCCTGTGCAGTGGGTCAGAACAGTGTCAGCGCTTAACCACAAAATAGGGTTTAAGCAGTAGATAAAGACTTCTGCACAGGAGTAAATTTAACTCCCAAAGAAGGCAGTACATATAAAAGTGAGTATTGCTTATTTTATGGACCTGATTGTAATGATGATATTCACACCAACTAGTACCTTACTCCACAAATAGTCCCACGGGGTGAGGTTCTGTGCTGCATCTCTTAATGGCACAACACAGAATTATCAGCCTGGAGCAGAGATAAGATGGCTTTCTGGACTGTTCTTGGAGTTTTAAGCAGCCCTTACCATAACTTAGGGGGTCTAAGCATAAATTGGGTCCACTGACTTCCAATTCTTTAAAAGAGTCCAAACCTCTTTAATTTACCTCCTGATGGGAGGCTATGCTACACTGCAAACTAAGGTGTGATTGTGATGTGGGTAGGCATACCCACACTAGCTTTAATCTAGCTAACAGAGGTAACGATATGAGTCAAGATGTCGTGACATGAACTTCACTGCAAATAGCAATCTGAGTGCACCCCCAGTGAGCTTATACTAGGTCTCTACCGTTGTTACCCATGCTAGCTAGATTAAAGCTAGCGCAGGTATGCCTACCCACACTACAATCACACCTTAGTTTGAGGTGTAGACATATCCTAAATTCAGGAGGTTAATTAAACAGATTAGGACCCTGAAAGATTCAGAAATCAGTGGACCCAAATCTGCTCTCACACCTATAAACTGGCTTCCCAAATTAAGCTGAAGGCAGGGATTTGGTCCAGAAGTTTTCACTCTCTTTCCAGCATGAATTATGGTAATGGGTTTGGACAGTTTTATAAAAGACTGCTGGTGAAGTAGGACCTTTCAGGCCTATTCATACAGCAACCAATAAAATAGCCAAATAACTACACAATGAATGCTGTAATCTTAGCTGATGCTGTCCAGCTAGGAATGACAAGAAAAAGAAGACGTAAAAACTGATGCTACTGATCCCAGAGGGTTGGAATTCCTGGAAGGTGCCATGTCAGCTTCAGGACTATGACCAAATGAACTAATTAAGACAACCCTTCCTTTAAGTTGTAAAACAGTAGATTTAAAGACTCTCCTCCAATGGAAATGGAGTATATGAAATGTAAAATGATTCCAGTTCAGTGCTCCTAATGGCAGTTTTATAAACTGAGTAGTCCTTGATCTCTGTACTGCAGACCCCTTGGAAATGAAAAAAAATCAACGATAGTCATATAGTGTGAATGTACAGTATCTGAACGAGAAGGCACACTATTCTCCAGCAATAGGAAGATATTTAAAAGTAAACTTCCACTCTGAAAGTCAACTGTAAAAATGGTTCCATGTCTGTTAAGTCTCATTTCCTTTCCATTCAAATTTGCTCAGTTGCCAGGAAAAACTAGTTTTTCTAACTAGCATTTTGGTAAACAAGCTAAGATCTGAAAATAGGCTATGTTCTTTTTGTCTCATGCATCAGTAAAGATTCTGCAGGCCCAATTCTGCTCTCAGCTGTGCCTGGGCAACTTTATTGTCTTTAAACTTTGCCCTTGGTGGCACAAGTATAAGCAAGGGCAGAATTCTGCACCGTAGCTACAATTTAACTGGTGATGTGCAATCCAGAATAGACTCCAACTCACATTTCCTTAGTCCTCTTGGGTGTCAACAATTAAAGACTGCAGAATTTGGCTCAAGTGTGCTTACAAGCTGCTGGACCAAGATTTTACTGAAGCAGTCGCAAACATTCCATTCACAAGGTGGCTCAGTCGAAGCATTTTACCATCTCACCTAGGTTAAGGACCTATTAAATGCAAAACAGGTCTGTTGTACTCCTGTAGAAGCCAGAAAGATGCACGTATGTGAATAGGCACAATAACTATACTGGATTATAAAGAACGTTTACTACCAATAAAAGTGGTGAGTATTTCAGAAGACTCTTAATAGAGTTGTTAAAGATCCTGAATATAAATCCTCTCTCTAACAAGAATTTGTTGGTATTTGATTCTAGTACATCCATCATTTCAAGTAAGCTGTTTGCTTTTCTTCTAAGGTAAAGGGAAGCATACTGTTATTTTCCTTAACCAATGGAAACATTTTTGAAGGCTCAAAAAACAAATAATAACTGACACCAGTTGTACTCTGGGGTAATTGCACTGACTTCAGTGGGTAGCTTTTGATTTATACTGGTCTCAGAGGAGGATAAGGCCTGATGAAGCCACATATACAGCGTGTGTATCTGAAGGCTTACTACTGTGAAAAAGCAGTCTGCACTCCTGTTAGTGAGAATTGTCCATGTCTCACTGAGGTTTTCCTAAAAGTCATTTAGAAATCTTTTTTATTACTTAAGAGATAACCCATCAGAAATAATCTGTTGTATAGGCCAGATTCTCAGCTGCACCCAGCCTGAAGGGGAGTTATAAATAAGTTGGTGGCAATCATACCAGCATAGGTTAGAGCAAGCTGCAGCCTGCTCTGAACTACTGTACCAGGTATTGGACCCCACTTCATGAATGAGTTTAGAGTCCTTCTGCAAATAAACAGGCTTCAGATGTATACATTCCAAAGTAACCTACGCAACTTTTCAAATGGAAGTACACTTTCATCCATTGGCCAGGAAGTATTTCAGTGCTACGCCTGCACGTATTTTACCATTTAAGATTTTTTTTCATAGTTCAGAAGTTTCTTTTTGCACAGCTACAATTTTCAGATAATTGTTTTCAGTTTTTCCAGGTTATGTATTGATAAGCAGAATGAATCAGGCAGAGTCAATCATTCTGAGGAGTGCCCCTGTGACAGTTAAAGTAACAAGACCCGATTGAATTCCTCAAAATGAAAAATAAATGGCAGCTGAGGCACTGATCAGTTTTTACGGAGGTTCAAAGGTCTCCCATTTTTCTTTTAATAAAGTCGGGCCTTAATTCACTACAGGTGGAATTCATCCCCGTGCAAAGGACCAACATAAGATCTATGCATGACTTAAATACCACTTAAGTGGTGGGCAAGCTTTGGCTGGCCCTCTCCACAAGATGATTTTCACCCTACTTAAGGCAGCAGCTCTTCAGGTTTCTAAATTTCCCTTCTAGTTTCTGGATTTAATCCCGCTGAACACAAACAATGCAGAAAATTAGGTAAATGATAAATTCAGACAGATTGTTTATTATCTTCTTAATGCACCCATGACTGCACTGTCTAAGAAGATAATGTTATATATTCTTACACACACATTCTATATAGACACACTCCAGAAATCTGTGTAACAAAAAACCTCTGCGTGAACATGTTGACAAGCTCCAGAGATAGAAAAGTAGATGAATTCTTCTCTGTTGAGCTCCTCCAGCCAAATAAAAATGTTTCAGTGCTGATGATGCATCTTTGAACTGATTACAAACACAAATTAAGCTTCCCTACATCGTTGCTGAAATATGCCCATAAGCAATTTGAAAGGAAATATTGTTCCAACATTCTCAGAAGATGCAGGTGCCAAGTTCTCTAAAGTTTTTAGAGATTAAATAGATGTGATGGGTACACAATTTAGCAGTAGCACTGCATCCATAATGAAAAGGAAAATATGTACTCTGCTTCAATATCATCATGTAAGTAGGGTCTAGAGAGTAAAATAATACAGGGCCTATTAATCTCTTCCCATTGAAGCAAACCAATCAGGAATAAAAATTAAGGTGAGAAAGGTCCTGTCTATTTGGTAATTTATAGAAGGCAATGTTCTAAATAAAAAGTATTGGATCAAACAAAACATTGAAAAGCAGTTACAGAGGAAAAACAAAAACAAATAGCTTTATGCCAATGGAAAACAGACAATGTGTGTGGGCAAAAAAGATCACATAACCTACAGGAACCCACAGACATTTGGATGCCAAAACCAAAGTTTGAATCTGCAAATCTCCTTCCTATTCCTGTAGCATATATAAAACAAGTAAATTACATTACACACAATCACTGCATTAGCTGCATGCATATTTTTCAGCTAATTGCTATTCAGTCTTTACAACTAATGAGTAGGGTTTTTAAAAATGAATTTTCAGTGCAACGTGGGGGAGATTTTGGACCTGCATACTTTCATTTAATTTAAAACAGAATATCCCTTTGGCCCAAAGCAGAATCATTTATCTTCCAACCTTTGGTTATTCCGATACAGAACCCCGGTTCCAACCACTCTTATTTTGCAAACTAAAAAAAAATACCCAATGAGACTTTCCAAAGCCAAATGCAAAATCATACTGGTATTTCTCATCTCTGTTTTTCCAAGTATTATTCCAGTTGGTGAAATTTACCTCTGTGCGCTCAGAGCCAGCACAAAGTCCATGCATCAATTAACTCCCACTTAAACCTCCGTGAAGGCCCTCTGCATGGAGGTGAATTTCAGCTACAGAGGGCTTAAATACCAAATGGATAGGTGCTGCATAAAAGCCTAGGATACACTCTCATGTTTTTTTCATGGAGGTTTTCATGCAGGTCCCCACATCTGTGCCCTAGAGTTCAGAGTGGGGAAGGAACCTTGACAGTCCCATAGACTAAGTGCTAACTGCCTATATTAAACAATCTGTTCCATCTTGTATTTAGCTGTGACTCTTGGAGTACCTTTCCCAGACCTGAGGAAGAGCTCTGTGTAGCTTGAAAACTTGTCTCTCTCACCAACAGAAGTTGGTCCAATAAAAGATATTACCTCACCCACCTTATCTCTCTAATACCTGGGACCAACACGGCTTCAACAACACTGCATACATATCGCCTGCAAACTGAATCTTTCTTTTCATCAGATTCTGACTAGCATTTGCAATCATCACCAATACTTTTTCATTGTTTATGCAGTCCATTCTTATATTTTGAGAATTGTTCTATAACACCATAATTAAAAGGATTGTATCTGATTTTAGGAGCCATGTATTGCTAGCCATTATCAATAGTATCTGAGCATCTTCTGCGTTAAACAGATTAGCAATAGTGAAGTCCCTAGGGGAGTTCAGGGAGTCTGTCTTTCTATTTCAGGTTATAGAAAGATCTGCTTGAGGTAGGGATGATTTTAAGTGGCTAGTGTGAGTTGGTTGTGGTTGAGAATGTCACTCTCTTTATCGTGATAAAGTTTTATCAAATAGGAAGGCTTTGCAGCATTTCCTAAAGGTGCTCAGACTCTGGATTTGTCTAATCTCCTCTGGAAGTTCATTCCACAGCTGGATCCCCTCAAATGAGAATGCTTTGTCCCTGGCTCTCATATGCTTTGCCCTGAGCCATGTGATCTGCACTGACCCAGAGGAGAATTTATGCACAAAAGAGATACAACATAAGCAGCAGTGCAAGCTTCTCCACATTGTTCCAGCCCTGGCCTGCAGGGAACTGCCAGTAGTCATGAAAGGATAGTATAGTCTCCATGCCTTAAAATGTTTTCATGTAAAATAAATAAAATATAAAACTAAGCAGCGGTTTTACAGTATGACACAGCAGTATTACTTGCATTAGGCCAATTTACCACTTATGATAGCAGTAATAGCACTAAAAGCCAATAAAAACGGTCTGTTCGTTCAGAGATTGGCTTTTATGGCTTATTCTAAATATTATCAAGTGAATCAAAAGCTGTCATTATAGTGTCTAAAAAGCCTTCGTACCTTGTAAGCAAACAGTGTGACTTTGACAAATAATCATTAATATGCCTGTGTGAGGCCAAGGAAAAGAAAGAAAGAAAAAGGAAAACCCAATATTTCACCTAACATAACTCATTAAGATCATTTCAGTTAGATTTTAAATAAGATAGTTTTATACATAAACTGCCACAATTTCCCCCAATTTTTTTATCTGTGTATAATTTTCAGACAATCAGAAATGTTTAGATAGCGCAACAATGAGATGTTTAGCTGGATATAGTGACATAACTTCATCAGCTCTGGAAAATGCTTAGGGCTAGATTGTGCTTTTAGGCCCAACCCTGAGCAAGGGGTAGTGCTCAACCCCAGGAGGCATTTTGTCTCACAAGCATTGCACTGAGGCACTCTTCCCCTGCGCTGTTCTTGCTCCACGAGGGAAAGTATGCTACTGCAACCCCTGAAAGAGTATAGTTTATTTCCTCCCGGATACCTGCCCAGTTAAGCTGCCCAGCAAGAAGGGAAAGAAGAGCTAAGGGTCCAACAACTACCAACCACTCTCCAGCCACTTTCTGCCAATTTGCTTTTAAGAGAGGACTATCCTGAGAGCAGGACTGAGTAGGCCTAGCAAAAGGATGGGAGATTTACTCTCCCATGCTGCCCTATGCAGCTGAATAAGACAAGCTGTTACATATTTAATTGAAACTCCACCAGACCCAGTCTCAGCCATCTACATTTGTCATTTCTAGCCTTCGAAGCCCTGACCACACTACAGCTCGAAGTTCAGTACCTATCTTGAAAATATGTATCATGGTCTGTGCTTGTAACTGACTTGCAAATACAACTGTCGCTAGCATGACTGCAGTGACTCTAGCAAAATTTCTCTAACCAGTTTTGACAAGGAAAACAGCCATACTACTGCACTTCTACAGACCACCACAGCGTGGGACAGTAGCATAGCTTCTTAACACGATTGGATCACTGTGTAACCAGGTTAGGTGTGCACCCTTGTTAAGCCTGAAGTTTCAGAAATCTGGAGATTTTACTCACATGACTTGCTTGCTGAACACGCATCAGCCTGTTTGCACAGATGGCAGCAAATGTCCTGCTTACCAGAATGTAAGATGGATGAGGCTGCAGCCTGGAATGAGCTTTAAGGACACAGGAATTGCTGTGCTCCTGCTGACTCGCCTGGTGCCCTGGTAACTCGGGTGGTGCCTAGAGGCTCTGCCCCTGTTTGCTCTTTGTCCTAAAAGACCTGTGGTGGGGTTGTTAGGGGTGCTGCTTGCCCTGGGCTGGGGCGTGGAAGGGTAGGCTGGCTCCTGAAATCAGCTGGGTGAAGCTCCGGCTGGGCTGCTAGCTCCAGCTGGGTACCTAGGCCTGGCTGCTTAGGGGCTCTAGCTGTCCTGCCTATTGCTCCTAGCTATAGCTGGCAGGCCCCTGGGGTCAGGGAGAAATGGCCGCTCCAGTACACTGTCGCCATAGCTCTACTCTATGGTTAAAACCTTCAGGGGGAGACTTAGAGTCTAAAGTCCTTGAGGGCTCTAATCATAGAGACCCCATCTAGAGGAGCAGCCTAGAGTGTCTCCTCAGCCCTCCAAACTGGGCAAGTGTTAAGTCCCTAGCCACGGGCCTCCCAGCGAAGCTCATAGCCTGAAGGGTCTGGGTCTAGCCCATGTTACCATAGCAACAGCCTTACCAGGCCAGAGGTCCTGGCGGGGGAGGCCCGTCATTGCAGATTCCTCTCTAGGCTCCCCTTCTTGTTTTGTTGGGTTTTTCCTCATGAAGGCCCTCTGCATGGAGGTGAATTTCAGCTTAAATACCACACTGATAGGTGCTGGTTGGGGTCCCTCTCTATCCCAGTAAACACTTCAGTGATCCGAAGTGGCAAATCTATGCATGGGGACCAGTCCCCTTGGATGCAACACATTATCTGTGATGCACTTGGAAAAGCAGGAATTCTCTCAGCCTCACTGAAGCTGCAGTTGTCTGTGCAGAATGAACCAAGCTGAAGCCAGGATTAATCCATTTATTTTTTCACTTCTGAACATCGTCATTCACAGAGTCAGATTTCGTGGCCTAAAGGGACAATTATATTCATCTAGTCTGACCTCCTACTGAACATAGACTTCATCCAGAAATTCCTGCATCTGGTCTAACAAGAGCAGGTTGAACTACAGCATATCTTTTAGAAAGACATCCCATCCGATTTAAAGACTCCAAGAAACAGAGAATTTACCATGTCCTTTGTTAATCCGTTCAAGGGGCTAGTTACCCTCATTGTTAAAATTGAACTGCATAAGCTCTCAAGTACACTTCATGTCCCATAAATTACACTGGGAAATTGACATTGGCCCTTATTGACACACAATATCACAGTGGAGACCAATCTAGCTGCCCCATCTCACTTAGTCTTTCTCTGACTTGTGTGGTAAGAAGATCCAGGGCAGATGCTTGCCTGATGGTAAAATAGTTCATTGTGGGTTCAGGGCAATCCAGGGAAAAACACTTCCCAGGATGGCTTGGTTTGGAGGTGACATGGGAAAGATTCTTACTCAGTGAGAGTGAGGCACAGCAGATGCAGGGTGCATCACTCCCAAGTACATCCTTATGTCTAGTTTAAAAGAAGCCAACATACCTCTTACTCTTGGAAATGTGCTGTTAATACAGGCTTTGAAGGACTAGGTCCCATTGGCAGAGCTATATAGCTTGGTAGAATCTGGAGGGAAAGATGTAGTTTTCTGCCCAGTATCACTTTTTGTGGATTTGTGCCTCCTGAGTTCAAACAACTCCAGAAACAAAAAGTGAAACTCAGCTGAAACCACCACGTTTCAGTTCATTTTATTTCAGGGTTGGAAAGAGAGTGGAACAGGTGCAGGGAAGGAGGCAAGACTTCTCACAGGAAGACCAAGAGGAGGGGAAGTGCTAAAACAGAGTTTACTGATTCATAAATAACAGTAAGGTGTATGATCCTTTTTAATGCTCTCTGAGTTCATGCAAATATCTCAGAGTACCTAGTAACCATTTATCCACATTACAAACGCTGCCCACAGACTGAACAACTGCTGTTCGGTGCCCAGGAATAAGCTGGTCAGCAGAGGTATAAGTAATTCAGGACTGAGGAGTACAGGCTGCCTCTTGAAGATGGTAATATCAGTGTCACCTATCTGTCACTTTTAATAGCACTTTCCAATAGTGATTCATCACCCCTTCTTCTATCTCAAAAGTTACTACAAAGTTAAGAGGTAAGAGAAGAGTTTAATTCTGTGAAGGTTTCAAAGCTTGGGAACTTTGAATTTAATCTTATGGATTTGATGTGTGTGTGTTGATCAGAAGACTGGCTCGTATTCAGCTATTAGTCACAATTATCTCTTTTAGGGTGAAACTCATCCCAGTGCAGAGGACCAACACAACTCCAATCCACACTTTTAAGCCCATTTTAAGCTCTGTTTTGAAGACACTGTGCTAGGCACAATGGTGAATTTCATCCCTAGAACCAAAGCTGCATCACACCACTGCCACATGCAAAGCCCCAAATGCAGTGGAAATACAGAATTTTTGTTACAGTGGCAGGAAAAAGAGTCAGCACAAGACATTCAACTACCTGTAGCACACCACAAGGCGGGTGGTCCATGGTGACTGGATGCAGGAGTGTTGAGAGAGGCATTGTGGGAGGGCCACATGAGTATGGAATATGATTTTAAGCAGAGTTTTATGACAGAGGCCCCAATTCAGCAAGATGCTTAATTCACTGGGACTTGTGCATTTAAAGTTAGGCACATGCTTAAGTATTTTGCTGAATCTGGGCCAAATAGGATAGGAAGATGAGGAAGGCTCTGGGCATTATTTCTGCCAATAGGCTGTAATAGAGTCTGTGGCCCAGGTGCAATGTTACTTAGCACTGTCTCTCTGATTTTCTGAGGGGATAGGTACGAATCTGTCCTCCCCGCGACTCCACCTGCATAAATCCACTGTGGCTTTGCCCAGCAGCCCAGGACTTGGCCATATTTTCCATTTTTCCTCTTTAGTGAGACATATTGATATTTTTACCTATGTGTATTTTGTTTTGTTAATGGAACTTTTTCAAATATGGTGTGGTAATGGACTGTGGCGTATGGGATTATACATTCATTATTCTCAAGAGCACTGTGTAGACTGTACCATTAAGACAGGAGCAAAACAGCAGATCAGAAGCTTGGATTCTGGCAAATGAGCCCTTCTAAGCTCATTGCTCTGTGCCCGGTAGGCTTGGTTTGGCTCCCCGTTAAAGCTTTGTGCTGACTGAGTTCCGATTGCTCCAGCCAAATGTGTTAGAAAAAGGCTGAGATCACTGAGCACTCTGCTCTGGGTCAGTCAGATCAAATCAGGGTGAAGTCATGACCATTAGCTTGAAGAACAAAAAAGCACTAGAAGCAACTGGCCATTTGGTGTTCCAGTTTAATAGATAAACTGTTCTTGGGGTTCAGGAATGACAACTTACTAAATCAAGGTGGGGTTCTATTACTAGAGGAAGGACACTTATTATTTTATATCTGCTGATTTCAACTATACCTTTATCTTCCTTGGGTTTTTTGCTGGCTTTTACAAAGATGAGAGGCAATTTAACACAAGTAAAAGTGCCATTTTACCATGAAAAAAGCTGCTTCACACCCTGAGGGGCAAATTGGCGGGGGGGGGGGAGAGGTGTTGGAGGATTCATGATTTTGCCCTTTGCGGTATTTCACTTTATCTGCACCAAAAAACGAGATGGAAATAGACGCATTTTGCTAATGGAAATAGACGCATTTCAGCTTCGATCAAATTCATGAGTAATTGTGAAAAAGAAAATCTCAGGTTGTGCCCATGAATACTCAGTGAGGGGGAACACCTAGTAATTTTGCATAGTTCTGCTGACTGAACAGTTTACAGCGCTGCATAGAGAACTTTAAACAATTGACTTTCCCAATAAGACAGGTGAGATGACACTAATAATGCTTTACACCTTCCACTATATGGTCAATGCACTTTGCTGACTTTAACAAGCTAAGCCTCACACCTTTGTGAAGAAGGTTGGCCTGAACCAAAACTTTGGAAACTTGAGTGAAGGTCTGCACCAGATCTGAACTTTGCAGCTGGATCCTATTTCTATAATGGACCAAGCCAAACCTTACAGCTGAACCTTCTTGAACCCTGAGGAAGTTCAGATCAAAACTTTGCAGACTGGGTTCATCCTTTCTATAACCTCTATATTATAGGTTGAGAGACTGAAGCACAGAAATGCAAACATTGAAAAGTGGCCACTGATCTTATTTATCTCATTTTAGAGTGCCCATCTTGCACCTTATTTTCTGAGATGTCGAGAATTGCAACTCTCATGAAAAAGAAAAGGAGTACTAGTAGCACCTTGGAGACTAACCAATTTATTTAAGCATAAGCTTTCGTGAGCTACAGCTCACTTCATCCGATGCATCTCTCATGGACTTCATTTGGAGTTGTAAACGCTATGACAGTTAGGCCCCCTATGTTTTAAGTTGGTCAGCCAAAACTTGTGCCACCCAAAATCACTGGCCCTTTTTTGAAAAATGTGGCCCAACATCACAAGGAGCTAAAACTGCCACTGGCTTCAATGGGAGCAGGATCGAGCCCAAAGTGACCCAGTGTCAGTACTGCATTATTAGACTCTAGGTTTCCTGATTCTCAGTCTCATATCTCAGTCAGGACTCCTATTTACTTCAATGGGCTTTGGATCAGGCCCTTAATGCTTTCAGGAAGGAAAGTTTGGTTATTTTAACATGAACTGGATGAAAATACAGCCCTCTCTGGGTAGGGGATGTATACAGGTTAGGAAAAGTCAATTTCCAACCTGTGCTGTAGCTACACATTCTCCTCCTTGCTAATACCTCTCACTGTTTGTTTCTCTCTCTTTCTATTATTTAACTCTTGAATATTTTGTTATACAGGTTCCCTAAAAAAAAACTATATAAAATAAGAGCCTAATCCTGCAAGAAGCTCAGCACTCGTACTTTGAATGCTGGGAAAACTCAGGGCACTCAACATCAGGCAGGAAGGACCATGTAACTGTTTGCAGAAAGGACGTTTGCGGTACACACGCACACAAATATGCCCCGTCAGTGAAACATACTTAACCTGCTGATTTTCAGTTACAGCATCTTTCTACATCCTCGATCCATAATGCTGCGCACTGTGTTTGCTCTGCAGCTAAGATTATTCTAGCAGTTGCTTTGGAGGAAGGCCATCTTCATCCTCGAGGCAGTGTAAGCTCTCCTGTATCCAATGTCAACTAGCATTATTAGCATGTCTCTTTTAGCTGCTTATTCCCATTAATTTGTAATAATATACAAACCCATTCAAATAAATAATTGCACAGAGTGAATAAAAAAGCAATTTATACTGTTTTTTTATCTGAGACAATTTTTACAAATAGTTCTTTTAAGTAGTCTTAATAGTATCTCTTTAATATTGCCATTACAATTCACCAGAGTTCAAGAGCAGAGCAAATTTACATCTGTTAAAATAATGGAATTGACACTGATATTACATCATTGCTATTTTAAATAATCATTCTTCATAATTCCAACCTATATGCCTCAAATTGAAAATAAAAGACTTGATCCTGCTCCCACCAAAATCAATGGCAAAACTATTGACTTCCAGGGGAGCAGGATCTAGCCCTAAATCTGGGGCCTAAATTGACCTTACAGTGTCTGTTTGGATTTGACAGTGTTCACTTATGTAGTAAAGAAGAAGAATTCTCTTCACTGAAAGAATTACTGGGTGAAATTCTGTGGCTTGTGTTGTGCCATGATAGATGATCAAGTGGTCTCTTCCGGCCTTACAAATCTATGAAGCTAGGTAGACAAGTGTGAATTTCAAGAGAATAATAGTTATCTAATTTTATCCTTTTTTTTTAATACAGGAAAATAGTATTTTATAGCTGTATTTTGTTTTGATTTTAATGGAATTTTGTGATTTCGCTTCTTGGTGATTTCATTGGGATTTTGTTTTAAATGAGTATAGTCTGAAATTTCACAAATTTACCTTCTCTCAGTGAAATTTCAGGAGTGTCACTGGTCATTAAGCAAATATTTACCTGCAAAAATAAAAACAAAACTAAAAAGGGGCTGAAATGAAAGATAAGGTGATTCGTGAGGGTCTTCAGTAAACCATGAATGCAGTGTCACCATAGACAGCATAGCTTGTAAGAGGCTAGTATTATTGCTGAAGATAATGAAATGAGTTTCCACCATTTTCAGACATAAATCATACATAGGAAATGTAAAACCATAGCCCCTTCTCCGATCAGGGAAAAAAGTGAAATGATAACTTCAGGAAACCCAGTGTAGGATGATGATAATTTTCAAGACTATGTGATATTGGAGAATCATGGCTTGTGGTTAAGGTGCTGGCCTACAGGACAGATGAGCAACATGCAGTTCATGGCTCTGCCACTGACTTCCTGTGTGAGTTTGCACAAATGATTTGATCTCTCTGTGCTGCAGTTCCCATGTGTAAAATCCTCAGACCTCCATAGGCTATTTAGATTGTAAGCTCTTTGGGACTGCCTCCATCTATGTGTATGTAGACACCTGGAGCTCCAATCATGGGGTCTATTAATACAATGCCAGGTCACTGTATTTTACTAGAAAATCAAACCAATCAGTTGGTTGCTGGAGGTATTTATGTACTATAATACTGGGCATGTTAGATGTTTTTTGGGTTCCAGCTACTGAGTACCCTACAGAACTGTCTTATTAGAGCTAGTCTAATAACTAAAGTAATTTCAGTCTTATTTTATTACCACTGCATTGCCTAATATAAATAAAACAGCTACCATAGCTCAGCAACTTGGAGCCAAATTCAGATCTTGTTTACATCAGTGTGAAACCAGAGTAACTCCCTTTGTGTCTTGATGCATTACTCCAGATTTAGGTAGATGTGAGAGAGAGAACAGAATTCAGCCCTTTAATATTTTAAAATAAATAAGTAAATCCAGGAACAGGCAGGCTTCACTTTACTGCTTCACAGTCCCTTCTCCCTCCCCCATGTTTCCCCCCAAAAACTATATTAAGGTTTTTTTCTGTTTGCACAGCAGGACACCTGCCATGCTGCTTATTTAGGAAAAGGAAAAATTTAGCTTGGATGGTAGAACAATGTCTTAAGAGCAAAGATTATTAGGCAATGGAATGAGCTGCCTAAAGAAGAGGTTGAGGCACTGTCACTAAGAAGTGTTTAAGAAGAGGTTAGAGAAAACACCTAAGGTATTAGCCTACAGGAAAATTTCACTCCATGCAAGGGATTTAGCTAATTGACCCATGGGGTCTTTTCCAACTCCATCCACTGAGATTCTTGTTGGCATTGTTCTTCGGATTCAAAATCCGGGCTCATCCAGTTCACGCCTGTAGCACTAAGTCAACATGATGGCTAGTAGAAGCCAGCCTAGGGGCTGATGCTGACTCAGACTCAGTGAATCTGATTAGCGATGCGCCTCTTAAACAGAAGCTACTACTATAAATGGCCTTTTTGACCAATTTGCCTGTCTGTTGCTTCACAGTCACACGCACTGCATGCTAGTCAGAGAAAGGGGTGGGATAACTGATGGGGAAGGTGTATTATTGGCATAAATCCTTATCGCTCTGAACATAGGACAATTAGCCATTGCTTCCTGGACCTCACCGGTGAGAGGAAGAGGAACGAAATAAGTGCTTGAAATGATCTAAAAGGATGACTCTTCAGTCCTTGGTCCAAATTCTCCATTCAGTCTGGCTATTTTGTGCAGTCTTTACAGATTACATGAGGATTCCCCCTTCATACAGTTGTCTTCCCAGAAAAACTTCTGTGCCATCTATACACTTGGCTCCCAACTGGGGTGTAAAGGGTGTTGCCTTGGCATTCCTACACACCAGCAGTCCCCTTTTAAACCCTTGCAAGGGCATCAGAGAATGTACCCAGCAAAGCTCTGAGCTTAAACGCAGTTTTTTAATGAATGAGGGGAACAGAAATTGTGGAAAATGCTCACTTATCGAAGATGTATATTGCTGTTACTGACAACTGTGTTAAGAAAAAAATAGCATGAACTTAAAAACAGCCTCCTTCTTGCTTGCTGATTTTTTTTGGAGAGAGATGATTTTTAAGAGATTATTGAGACACATTATTTAAGATATGATTTTAAGAGCCTAGTTTTCCTCTCACATTATCCATGTAATTCAGGAGTGACATTGAAATCAATGGGGTGAGGTTGGTGTGAAACCAGTTTAAATGTGACCCGTATCAAGCACAGAGGCATTTGTGAATAAAATGAATCATTCTTGTTTTGTGGGATGATGATGATATCCATGAAGAATCAGCATACAGGGCCTGATTCTCCTCTTACTTACTCCATTGTAGATAGGAATAACTGCATGGAGATCAGTGGAGTCACACTGGTATAAAATCAATGAAATGAAAGGAGGAGCAAGCCTATAGTGCCAGATCCTCAGCAGGTATAAATGGGTTCACCTCTGCTGAGATCAATAGGAGCGGCACCCATTTGCACCAGTTGAGGATCTGGCCCTTTATCTTTATTTACATCCTGAAGCCCTGCATGTATGTTGTTTTAGGGCATTTCCCTCATTTACAAATGATGGGGGGAGGGATAGCTCAGTGGTCTGAGCATTGGCCTGCTAAACCCAGGGTTGTGAGTTCAATCCTTGAGGGAGCCATTTAAGGATCTGGGGAAAAATTGGGGATTGGTCCTGCTTCAAGCAGGGGGGTGGACTAGATGACCTCCTGAGGTCCCTTTCCAACCCTAACCTTCTATGATTTGAGAGTAGTTATGCTATAGTCACAAAATACAGCATTCCGTTGACATCACAGCCAAGAAGTAAGATTTTTTTCCACTAGCATCCAGTGACAGCTATATGGATATCATCATCAAGTGTGTAAGGCTGAAGAGCCACATCATAAATTGTATGGATTGTGCAAATTTGACCACTTCACCTGAACTGTGCCCACAAATCCGTCTCCATAGGGACTCCTTAATATTCCAAACTCTGAACAGCTTCTAAGAGCTTCCATTTCAGAAAAGAACAACTTTATGCTTTACCACCCCACACTATCATTGATATCTGCATACATATGCACACAATATGTGGTGATGATATAGCCACATGAACTGCAAGACAGGATCAGATTAGTGGTCCATCTAGTCTAACATCCAGTCTCTGACAATAGCCAGTATCAGTTGCTTCAGAAGAAGTTATAAGAAACCCTGGGATAGACAGCCATAATATCCCTGTCATAAATCATGGGAGGAGAAAAAGTGTTCAAAAAACCCCCCATCCATGAAGATTAACCTTTTGAAGTTTCTGAGAAATTCTTCCCTCTGGGCAAAGAAGTCTGTGGCTATATGGAGGAGGCATGTAAAATGGCAGCCTTAAAACCTGTCTGAACCTAAGGATTTACAGGAGAATCTGGTCTCTGTGGTTCTCACTGGCCTCTTCCTACCAGAGGTCATGTCGCCCAGGCTCCCAGTATAACTGTACATTGCCCACTCCTGGGAATGGGGAGGGTGAAAGCCACTTTTAAAGAAGAGTAAATTGTGCGCAGCTGCTCCCTGGCTCCAACCCAACAAACCTGCACTGCATTGACCAGCTGCATGACATTTGTACAGAAGGGTTTCCACAGTCTGTGGGTGGGTGGAGAATGTGTCACTTCCCTTTCTGTTGATTTCGTGGCCATTCGTTGTTCCATTGCTCCCACCCACACCACACACCAGAGGACAGCATGTGACCTAAATTAATTTTTGTGATGACTATTTTTTCTATTAGCACTCCTTGTTGTCACCCAGTCATGATATTTACATTGATTTACCCTCAAGCACTGTGGGTGGGTTCCTCAGTAGTATAGTCATTTTACACTATGCTTGTTACTATGATTTATAGATTCTACGCACTAAATGGTACTGTATATTGTACATTTCTGTAATGGTACAGAAATTGTATATTTCTGACAAAAAGGACACTTTGCCATTACAGGCATATCTGCAAGGTATCGCTTTTCATATCTGTGTCCTGTGGGATCCATGCGAAAATAGAGATTATATTTATTCAGAAATTAAATTAGATTAATAATATTTAAAGTAATTTACAAATAGCAATCAACCTCTGTAATTAAGGTCAAAAGAAAAAGGACATATTAACAATTGAGTATCTCCCCTCCTCTTAAAAATTTTAATACTTCATACCTGTTAATAATCAGGAAAATAGCCCTTTCAAGAGTAGCATTTGCAGAAATTGGTAGGATCATTTTGCTAATTCTAATAGTCTTTTAATGAAATAATTTGAAATAAAAAAGCATGGAGACTGAATGCCAATGGAAACATATTGCTGATACAATAGATTGTTAATGTATTTTCTAAATGAATGATTTAAAATAGCTATTAAAGTAAAGAGAATGAGCTTATGTTTTTAGTAATGACTTCTCTTCTTCAAAAAGAAATCTGTAAATCCCTGACTGCAATTTCACATCCCAAAAGGACCAGCAGTCCTGAGACCGGTGCTTATTGCCTTTATGTTTAAAAGTAGTATACTTGATTTTATGTCATGGTTTTAAATATTTAGATTTATGGTTGTTTATGCTTTTCTATTTTAAATCAAATCCTGTTATTCTCTCTGACACACAAAAACAATGCTCTCACCCAGTGAGGTCTATTTTTGTACGTATACATATATACACATACACATAGGCAAAATAAGTACAGTTTTATTCATAGGAGTGCATAATGATTCAGGCTGTGATTGTTAATAAAAATGCATTTCTAACCATCAAATTTGAGTCTATTATTCTGAGTTAATTGCATTTGCCCTAAAGAGACTTACAACTGGCTGTCAGCCTATTTGTGTCAGTTTCATTTTATTCATCAGTCAATCTTGTCTTCCCCTTTTTTGCATCCCATATATTGATCAAATAGATTTGTTAGAGTGCCTGTGCAGCTTTAAAAAAAGTTTGTTATCCATCAAGTTTATTTGATTACTGTATTAGTTTGCATGTTATCTTAATTGATATTTCAGTAGCAAATAAATGCCCTTTTGATGGTCCCACAAGATTTCCATTACTCCAATCCAAGTAACTAACTTGTGGATGTAATGAAGGTGGTGAGAAAAAATATAAACATGAAGCCTATTTTTTAAATGACTGTTAATCTGCAACAGTGCCATGTTTGAGCATTTTATATGACCGAAAGAGAAATAAGTACGGTATGAAACTTGATTTTTATAAACATCAGTGCTATACCAGTATGTATTATGCTGCATATAAAACCCATTAACAAAACACACACAGTTGGTAATATAAATTAAGATGAAATCAGATCTGGAACAGAGTGTTTTAAAGGCAGTAGGGAAAATGAAACAAGATTATTTAAGGCATAACACCTTGAAAAAAATTGGGGAAGCTGAAATTGAAACATGGGAGGGAAAACAGTGTGTTGCATGGGCCAAGTTGCTTGTAAGGGAGACAAAAATAGGTACAGATAATTACTAGAGCAAAAGGACAGTGGCTAAATGGTGGCCCTTTCTTCTTCAATTAATAAGGATTTGATCCTGCTCCTAGTGAAGTCAATGGGAGTTCTGCAGTAAGTTATATAGAAAAAATCTGAGTTGAAATTTTGACCCCAGTGAAATCAATGGGAGTTTCACCATTAACTTAAATGGAGCCAAGATTTTTAACCGGTTCTTTTGCGAGGCAGAAGTGGTGCAGTCATTTTCCCATTATGAAAACCAGAGAAGCATTGTATACATTTTCATTATCGACTAGAGTGTGCAACTCTGGCTCATGTCAGTGAGCACTTAATCCCTGATCCTGAATCTGCACGGATGGACCCCGGAGTCTGCACGGATCCCTCGTAGCTTGCGGGGTTGTAGCCAGAAGCAATGCTCTGCGACTACTAATATGAGTAAGTGCTCACTGCTGCAAACTGGGGTTACACAGTAAGTGCCCTATTGGCAAGATTTTCCAAACATCAGCTCCCGCATTCAGATCCAGATTTTTCAGAAGGGCTCAGCTGTCATTTCAGATCAAACTAATTGGCCAATTTTCAAAAATGTGGTTCATGCTGAGAGGATCTGGGGGGCGGGGGGGAAGATGTGACCATTTTAGCAAAAAGTGCATTTTTATTGAAATTTTTTGGAATTTTTGTGGCCAGCTCTACAGCTAGTCAAAACATGGGCTCAACTTTTCATGAAAACGTGTGTGAAAAACTTGTTTCTGGTTTTCAAAGAAAAATGTCAAATTAGAAACTTTTCAACCAACTTTTTTGCTGAGGTCTTTTGATAAGTTGGTCATAAGCATCACACTTCCAGTGCGAGTTATTGGATACAGAGCACTTTTGCAAACCTGGCCTACTTGAAAATCAGACCCAGATCTGTTTTGGAAATCTGTCTGGTTTCTTTGTATTTCTTCTCTTCAGTAGTCTTTTGTGGGCATCCTCTCATAACATTTCAGACTTTTCACTCAATCTTTTCTTCAAGTGACAACAGTGATTTTAAAACTCAATGTTCTCGAAACAAAAATCAGCTCTGCTACAGTACGAAGGCGGTTAGCAACATTTCTGAGATTCAGAATGATGTGGAATGTTAGACTAGCACAGTGTTTCAAGTCAAAGTGTTACAACCAACCAGAACGCAATATAAACTGGAACAGATGAGAAAAATACAACCTCAACACCTTGGGACAACAAAGAAACAAGGAAATGATTGCCACATAAAAGACATTTCAAAGACCTCCCAGAAAATCAGGCATAAAAATCCCCAATAAAAAGGCTCAGAAAGAAAACTGTCACACCCCCTAAGCCTCAACAGACTTTAACAAGATGTTCACATGAGCCAGAGATTGTCTCCTTCGGCAGAAGACAAAAGGCACAGAAAACAATACTGTCTAGCGTAGGATTAGGAGGCAAGAGATAGCTAAAAAGGCTTCCTTAACCTTACAATTAGAAATCCCAACTCTCCAGCCAAGAGGATAATCAGAAACATGCTGAAAACCTATGTCACAATAACTGTTGTACCTTTCTTTACTCTTTGAAAACTGATATATATATATATATATATATATATATATATATATATATATATATATATATATTGCATCCCCTGAGAAATGCTTTGATGACGACTCGATTACAGGCAGCTCCTGCTACCAAACCACAATCCAGCACATGTGGCAGTAACATTTTGTTTCCCATAGTTCATATTTCCCTCGCCACCCACCAGACTGAAATTAGATTACCAAAGCTCAGACCAACTTTCCAAACAGGACATTCCAGTAAATGTTCTGCTAAAAGCAAATTTAAACATAATGCCGACAGACAATTGGCTTATCGTGGCCCAACCCAGATACAAATACAACTCCCTCATGCCAAATACACTAAATTAAATAGATTTTTCTCTGGTTAAAATGGAAACAACTTAGCTAATATACTGGGCACACTGAGTTTTATTGGCATTACTAATGCTCTGAAGCAAGAGGGGGAGTATTGGCAAGTGTAGAAATGAGACTGAGGAAAAAAACAGGAAACTTACAGGCTGGAAAGACATTTGTGAGCCTGTCAAGTTTATCCTAGCTATTGGAGCTAACTAGTGGCCATAAACTGAATAGCTACAGAGATTTAATTATGTGCCACATAATTCACCACAGATTAAACTTTCTGGAGCTGAACTGGCATATCCAAAATGTTACTTTATAGACAGGAATTGTCCCCAGTTTACAGAAGATAAATTTGGACACAAAGAAATTGAATAAATAGCCCAGGTTCATTTAACCTAGGAGGAACTTTCAGAGTTTAAGACATCATAATTCTCAATTATACTTTTAAGACAACTCTCAGTATCCATTTGGAAATGGACTTCGCTACGTAATCCTTTGCTAGAGACACTCTTGTTTAAACCATCTTGGAGTCACTGAGGAAGGAAAGTCACCTTTTCACACTCATTCCTTACCTGCTGCTCATGGCGGTTCCTCTCTCCAGCTCCCTGCGATCCCAATGCATATGCAGAGTATTAGAGCAGGTGCCCTGGGCACATACCATTTCATTCTGCCTAGCTATACTCCATCTCGAAAGGTGCAACTGAGAAAGATATTCCTCTTGCTGACCTGGCCTACATTTTTGTACAGTGTTGTAGTGTGGGGGGTTAAACACGTCCACAAAGCTCTTTGTTTTCCACTGGTGGGTGAAATGATCCCTCTGTAGGTAAAGTGCTCTGGGACCAGCCTACAAAGAGCAATTGAGCACATTCTGATCAATGGGAATTCTGTCCATATGGTATGCCAGGGGTACGAAAGAGGACTCTGTCTCTTCAATTAAAATAGCAGGGCTTTAGGATACATACACTGGTTTTCCAAAATACTGATATCCAGGCCATACTAGTGCTGCTACAAAATCCAGCCTCATGATGCTGTTTGTTTAATTCTTGTTTTTCAGAATTGGCCAGTCCTATCTTACAGCCTCTTGGAGACTCAGGTAAGCTTCCCCACCTATCTGAGCTACCCCTTTCTGTGAGGAATATTAAATGATGTTACGATAATTATAACTATTTATATAGCAACTGTCATGCAGAAGAAAGAATTTAATTCTATATAATTTAGTATTGCGTAGGGAACCTGGTCTCCATCTCGTTTGGCTTTACTTATTGATCTGTCATCTGAGTCAGGTTTCAGCCCATCTCTAGAAGGTGTGTGCATATTTATTAGAACCAGCAACAGTTTAAGATGTGTAAAATAATATATCCAACTCAGAACTAAGAGGGGAATGTATATAGGCCACCATACAGTGTATTTATGTCAGTTGTTTGCAATATTGTTGTAGCTATGTTGGTCCCAGGATATGAGAGAGACAAGGTAGGTGAGATAACACCTTTTATTAGACCGTTGGTCCAGTAAAAGATATTATCTCACCCACTTTACCTTAGTTGGGCACTTTGCTTGGATGCCGAGGTTAAGCCCTCTTTCTCTTGTGAATATTGCAACGGTACCTTTTGACAGATGGTTTGATAAATAGCCACAAGGATCAGAATGTGAGCTGCATGAAACCAGCTTGTTTCAGTTTGCAGAATTTCAGCTGCTGAAACCCAGCAGTTTACTTTGGGTTGATGCAAAGCTGAGACTTCCGGGCAACTCTCACTGGCTGCCTAATGAATCTTGCTGTTTTTTTGCTTAAATCAGAATTTAACTACCTCTTATCCCAAAAGATCTCACCTCTGCCCTACCTTTATTTATCTGCTGGAGTGGAAAGGATTGCAAAAGAACGCCCCTCACATCTGGCCACTTCTTGCTGCTTTAGGGGACTCTCTACCCCTTTAATCCAATTTAAGGCCCCTTGAAGGAGTGGGATGTCTGCCTGCTTATCCTCTCCCCATTCAGCAGCAGCAGGATTGGGAATTATCCATCCAATCCCTCTACTTCTGTAATAGCCTTCAGCATGAGATGCGTCAGACAAAGCTGGCTATTGAGGCCTTTAAGATCACTGCCATGACTCACTCCACCCCACCCCTGACCTGACCTTCTCTGTGTTTCTGCATTAGATAGTGAGCTTATAAGATTCCGCACCAAGGACATTTGGGGATGTTATAACAACAAGCTGCTTACAGCAAGGACCACATCATCTAACATATTTGTAAAGCATCAGGAACACTTCTGGCACTCAATAAACAAACCATACTAGTAATCATTGGAATTGGTCTCAGAATGTCCTGATATTGCATTGAATTGAGCTGAATACAATAGCTCTGTGCTGCATTTTTTATTGTTCCCCTCAGCCCCCACTGATTGAAGTTGCTTTGATCAGAAACTAATTAGCAGGAAGCTCATTGAGGGTTAGTTGGGCAAGGTCAAGACGACATTAATCTGTGCCGCTAAACCACGATGAGGCAAATCATTCAGTGTAACTAAGAAGTAATTCAGACTGCACTTTTGGCATTTTTCCCCCCTTTTGTTCTGTCAGTCTGAAGAGAACAGCTCGTGTGCTGTAATTTAGAATAGAGCTTTTTTAAAGCTTTCACTCAGGAAAAGCTTCTGGAGCTCTGGGGGTATAGCTTAGCTCAGAGAAATAGAAAGAAAGCAAGTTTGCATTGACAGCTTGATCCCAGAGAGAGGTGGCTGCCTGCTTGTCTAACAGGTCCTTTGGGTCTGGATGAGGCAGAGACAGAGGAGCAGTCATATTAAGTGAACGTGTGCTGCCAATGTTAAAGGAACAATTACCATTATTCTGCATAGTTCACTGTTTGCTTCTGCTATTTCCTTCAATAAAACCTCTTTTCACTTGCCAATTGGAGCTTGTCATGTAACAATATTTCTCATGCACAATACACATACTGAAATGCCCTTGTGTTTTTAATACATTTATAGTGGTTAACAATAGTGGTATAGTGACAGAAAAAACGTACTTGCTTTGAATACAGAATAGATTCAAAGAGGAATAAACCAAGGGCCCTGTTCTGAAAGGATTAATGCCAGACTTAGGGCTGGATATTTGCCTGATTTTGGTGTAAAAGTGGTGGCACCCCTTTCATTTAGTTGATGTCTAAATATTCATCTCCAAGGTCCAGGCTCTGACTTTCTTACTCCCACTGGGAAGGAGTTACTCACATGAGTCTTCAGTGGTGACTTCAGTGCATCTACTCATGTGGATCATCGGTTCATGGTTAGATTCACAGTTAGGTTCCAGATTGGATTATATCTTTCACACATAGTCTTATAATACATCCATAAAATGGTGAACAAGTCCTAAGGGTGACAGAGGAAGAGTGGCATCAGTATAAGTGAACAAGGAATACCGATGCTGGGATGCATGTTGACAAACTTGAGTGTGCCTGATTCTGTTCTGTATGGGTATCTAAGATGTAGAATAGGCTTCAGAGGAAGATTGTGAAATCCTCATCATTGGAGGTTTTTAAGAACAGGTTGGACAACCACCTGTGTGGGATGGTCTAGGTTTACTTGGTCCTACTGCAGCTAGGAGAGGCTGGACCTGATGACAACTCAAGATCCCTTCCAACCTGATATTTCTATGATTATGTTTATATGGTGGAGACTTGCCCTTAGTAACAGTGTCAGTGTATTAATAAAACAATGTCCATTTTTGGCTCCTCTATTCTGATCAGAAATTTTATTTTGGAAACTTGATCATATTGGTAGATCGTCTAACTTGGGGTGAACAATGAACCCTGAGAGGAATGCAGGAAAACTGAATTAACATAGCTTTTGCTTCTGCAGCATTGCTACAATTTCAAAGGATTTTTTAAAAACAAAACAAGCTGAGCAATACAGATAGAAAGATGCATCGTACTCTTAAGCTTCACAAGCTGCAGTGAAGAATACTGTGAATGAGACATTTTCAATTATTCTTTAACTGTAATAAATAACAACAACGGCTCCCTGGTGGCTTTGCCACAAGCTCCATGTGTGGGACAGCACATAGCTGCACTACTGCAGGAGTACCCAGGGAAGCATACTGTGACTCCAAATCCACCTCTTGGTTTTCCCCGCTCCAAAAAAGGAGACCGACCTGGCCTCAGCCCTATATTCAGTGCAGTGTATGTCCCCTGGCATACTGGTGTAGCGGTGCTGTCTGGTAGATTTATGGGGCGGTGCCTGCCAGCCCACTCCCCGACCCACTTATGTGCGGGTGTAATAGTGGTTTTGACCACGCTGCTGCCCACAATATGGGTAGCCAGGTCTGGAGAGTGAGGACTGCTTCATGACCTCTTTCTCCACTGCGCTGGTGCCCAGGATAGGCCACAACACGCCCCATTAATAAGAATAAATATAAATCCAAAACCTCAGTTCTCTGTTCAGAAGAGGGAGGATGGTGTTGTGGTTTCAGGCAAAGGCTCGGGTTGATACGTACTTGATCTGAACTGGTTCAATCATTCCTAGAGGCAAAAAGATCAGGAAAGTGCACTGTAAAAAAAAAACGCTAACCACAACTAATAACAGGACAGCTTCTTTACAAAAGCCCTGTGGGACTGCGGCCCAGAACATAGCAGCTTTGCCATTTAGGAGATCCAAGCTGCAGCTTAACTTCAGGCTCTGAAACAGAGACATAGCTTCTAGGAGTCTCCGAAAGGGGACTCTCACTTTCTCAAGTGCAGAAAGAGTCATGGCATGATACCAGTGTGCCTTGGCCACAGACAGGAGGGAATCAATTAAAAACAGGGGAGAAAAGATTAGCTATCACAAAGGTGAAATGCCACAAAGACCTGCTGCTCTCTGCACCAGCCCCAAATTAGAATTATTTGCTTATTTTTTAAACTGAAAGAAACATAGATGTTGCTTAATAGACAAATTGGAGAACAAGATCCCTACCCAAAAGACCAAGCAAGATAGTTTTAATTAATTATTAATTATTATTATTGTGTACTATGGTAGCACCTGGAGCCCCAATCAGGGACCAGGACTCCATTGTGCTAGGCCCTGTACAAACATGGAATAGAAAGATTGTCCCTGCCCCAAAGAGCTTATCTGCTTCTCAAGACTTAGCAAATAGAAAAGTTCACCCAGATTTTCTTGCCACCAGCTGAACCAAACAGAATATAAAGTACAAAAATAGAGGGTCGGAGAGGGTCTTGAGGTGGCCAGACACATTGTTATGAGGAAGAGCTTATAGTCAGAAACCTCAGGCCATCACCACAACCACCAAAATGTACAATGCAAACCAAAAAGAAATCTGGTAGGAATTGGAGATGGGCCTGAACCAGAATTCTGGACTAGAACCTCCACACAGTGTAGAGGTTCTGATCCAGAAACAAAACTCTGTGGCTCAGGCCCAAGTATATGTGATTGCATAATGTTGGACTCAAACAACCAACTTTTCAAACATGATCACCACTGATGTACTTTCAACCCCCACCCCACCCCCAAATTGGCATACATAATTGAATGACTGTCTGCATGAGCCATTTCCCTGATTGCATGAATATCTGGTCAAAATCACTTATTTTGGTGCAAGCCTGGGAACTAAATACTTTGAAAATCTGACCCATATTGTGAGTGCTGAGCATTTCAAAATGTGGCCCTCTGAATACACACATGCACGTAGTCAGAGTCACACACTGCAAATGCATTTGACTGTTTTGCCCAGATCTTTATTCTGAAGACAAATTACACCTCAAAACTGAACTGTATAAGCTAGGTATATGTAATAGGGGTGTTTTGGGATTAACACATCCAAAAATATTCTATAAAAAACTTGGTCAAACTTCTTTCATGGTCCGTTACAACTACATTTCTCTTTTGTGTAAGAAAACAAAATAGACACACACTGTTCCTTCCAAGCATGGTTCAAAGCATCTTTAAATTCAGCTTCTTTTTTTTCAGGCTGAGCAGCCTTACTTTTTATAGTTAAAAGTAATTTTAAAGCAAAAAAAGGAACATAAACAATATACACTGACTCTTGACACTCCATTGCTTTCTTAACCTAGAATAATAAAAATTTGCAAATGAACAAAAGAGTGGGAGGAAGATATCTAATTTACAATGTTTTTGAGATAAAGAACACTACAAAAAGAGATCAATGTGAATAATAAAGCATTGTTAACTGAGTCATGACATTTCTATTCTCAGTGAAGATTTGAACAGTAGAACTCTGCAAATGAGCACCTTATGCCATTTTCAAAGTGGGAGGAAGATGTATAATTATAATTTTTAAAGTGAAGAGAATTAAAAAAAACGCTGTGAAAAAGTTTATTGAAAAACATATCGACATATCAATATGACATAAATTACTTTAATTTTATTAAACTAGGAGGGGGGAAAACTCTCTCTCTCTCTCTCTCTTTTTTTTTTTAAGACTGGTTGCAGAATATGTTCCTTGAAAAGAAATTGCTTTATGAAAAAACTCTTTTGCTAAGATGAAACAGCACAGCACTGAATGTCAGCACTACCATATATTTATTCTGTAACTCTTCCAACAGCTGAGATCTATAAAAGAAACATATTTTCAAAACAGTTTTAACCTCCATTGTCTTGATCACTTGCATTAACATTTTTCATGTCACCTACTGAAATCCCTAAAAGGAACCTTTTATTCAGTCAAAATTAACAAATCTATTTTTAAAAAACAGCCACTGAAGCGTCAGAAAGACATAAGGTTGTGTATTTTATTTGACATATATTTTCAGCTGTCTCTCTCGTTTGTGGGATGAGAGCAACATTTTATACTGATGTTATCAACTCTGGGGAGGAGGGTGATTTTGAGAGTGAGGAAAACAAAGTCTGCTCCCACTGCATGTGTGCCTTAAATTAAGAATAAAAATATAGTGTTGATCAGATCACTCGGATGGAGCCTTTTACTGTCTTGGCATTCATGAAGCTGGGAGCCAGCTGTAAAATGATAGTTTGGGCCTAATTTTATGGTTAGATATATGCACATGGCTCCCATTTACATCAAAGGGAGTTGCACACATGACCAGAATTTGACCTTCACCTCTTCCATCTTTAAGCCTGCACAGAGCCAGAGTAAATAGGCTAAGTGCAGGCAATTTAATGGAGTTAGGGACATAGGCCAGGATTTTCGAAGTGAGTAGTGATTTTGGGTGCTTAGCTGGAGAAATCTCAGCGGATGGGTGCACAGCACTTTCTGAAAATCAGACCCCTTTGATGTATCATTTTGGACACGCAAAATCACGAATCACTTTGAAAATCTGGGACATAGAATCTATTCCCAATACAAGAGCAAGGTGCAAGGAAACCCCTTCCAGACTATTAGTTCCAATCTCTGGACTGGCTTGGCAGCCCTGCCAAACCCCCTATTAACTGGCTCCTTCTGCCCACTGGAACTGTATATGCCACCGTGCCAGCATAGGCAGAGCTAGTGTGGAGTACAGTGCAGTAGCCCCCTGTTGTATCGTAGCTCTCATTGTGACTCCTGCATAGTATCGTGTGCCAATTGGTGAATTTCACTCTTTGGACCAGATTCTGCCACCTTTTCTCACCGAGAATTGTACATTATTCCTTGATTAGTCCCATTGACTTCAGGATAGCAGTAAGTCAATATTAGTGTAAGGATAGCAGAATAAATATTCATATAGCATGGATAGCCATGAAGGTATATGACAGGGGTGGCCAAACTGTGGCTCGCAAGCCATATTTGGCTCTTTTACCATTGAAGTGTGGCTCACAGAGCCTTCTCCCCACCCCCATTCTCCACCTACCAGACGGGGGAGAAGCTCGGGACCTCTGCCTTGCAGTGGGGTAGGCCTGATCCTGCAAAGACCTTGTCATCAAATCACACTGCATAAAATTAAGCACATGCATAATAAGCCTCTGCTAGATAAGGGCCAGGGAGAGGGGGAAAGGATATATTATAAAGAGCGATCCATCTGACCCATGGTGCACAAGTATTTTGGTACTAACCCAGTTGACTTTCCTCTTTATTTTCTGTCTATATCCATCTATTCCTCACACATTTTTTGCATTCTGCATTTGCCTCCCTCCTGTTTCTATGCCCAGCTGTTCTCGCTTCCTGAATCTACGTTGGTCAAGGGAAGTAAATTAAACCTTTGATTGAACAGATTTCAATATTAAAAAAAAATCCCAAACCCTCAATTTCATTCATCACATTAAAATTCAAAATGAATAAAAAATGTTGAAGGTGGAAAAATGTTGGTGGGGGGGGCATATTTTTCTTATTTCAAAACCAGTTAAAGTTACATCCATATATTGGCTTAATTAATTTTTATAATATCTGGTATAATTTGTAAGTAGTATTAATGGAACTGGATGGGATGTGGTCAATCAACGCATTCCTGTCAGACTTTAGGATCTGGGCCAAAATGTTTGGCCAGCCCTGTGATAGACTTATAATGAGTCAATAGAGGACTTTACAGTCTATCGGGTCACTGATTCATGAACTAAGAATTTATGTGATGGGGTCAAAAATCCCCCCTACAGAGATCACACCATTAGCTTTGCCCTTCCAACAGCAAAAAACAGTAAACCGAAAGCTTCTGTGAATTACTAATCCATCATCATAAATCAGAAGAGAGGAGCTTGCACAATTTCATGATGCCATGAGAAGCCCAACATGTATTTACAGCCTTGCTTCCATGCTGCAAAAATAAGCCATTTCTAAATCCCTTGTATCCTAAAGCCTGAGCCCAGTAAAATATGGTCGGCATGAGACACTAAAAATGGCCATGAATATACTCTTCTCTAATAGATGGGTTTAGAACAGTTGCAGCTCTCTCTCCCACCTTCTTTGAAATTAATCAGAACAGTTCTGTTAAGGTGTGTTCCCTCAAAGTATTCACAGTGGCAATGAGTAAACAGGGAATGATCTTGTGCAAGATATGGAATTTCAGAGTTCTTAATGCACCAAAATACTGTGAGATTTAAAGGACCATAACAACAGGACCTCCTTACCTAAGGTCTTGTTGCTGAGGGGGAGTTTGCTTGCTAGCCAGCCTTTAGACTGCACTGGGGGAGATGATGCCCATCCAGCACAGAAGGGGAGGAGTTCCATACAACTGCCCCTGCAGTGACTGGCCCCTGAAAGACTTCAGAGATAATGGGCCTGCTCCTCTAGACCCCCAGAAGACCTGCCACAGCAGGTAAGATATGGAGGCAGGGGGCTTGGTGACAGAATTTCAGGACTTCCCCCATCTCCCCTTAAAGGCTTCTTTGCTGAACGTTTCAGAACCTCAAATGAAGTTCACTAGCGTTTGGTACTGGAGATGTGTGATGTTTAGATTCTTGGTAAGACTCCATAGCCTTCCCATATTCTCATTGTAATCCTGTGGACTCTCCTCCTTTCCCAGTCTTCAAATTCCCTGTACCTCTGTAAGGCAGTGGCGTGCCTGCTTCCTACAATCCTCTGTACCCACTCTTCATTTTGAATTCTTTTCCTTATTATTATGGGGTTGGTTTTGCTTCCTTTCCAAATAAGAAAAGCAGAAAAATAGGATAACAAAACAGGATGCACTTTCCTTTTAAAAATCCCACAACAACCACACTTGCTTCCTCCCACCTTGACATAACAACCTTCAGAATAAACTATTGGCATTAAGCAACTTGACTGATTCATGTGCGGAACCACATTTTATTATGGTGTCTCTCTGTGCTGTGTTGCGTTTTTTCCGCGACCAAGACAGCTGCACAAGTTCCCTCCCTCTCTAAGCTCTTCCCATTGTAATTCTGAACCCTGCTGACCATCCAGGTAAGATTCAGCCCTCAAAACAGTATGACACTGAACAAAATTACTGCCTAAATTTCACCTCCCACTTTCATCACAACACAAACCATGTGTGTTAGGCTGGTGGGAAAACTGACCCATCTGAAGTCAGTTAAAAGAGCTAGAAAGTTCCACCTTTTCACACGGCAACACAAAACTTGGCTTTTGGTTTTACTTTTGCTGTGATTCTATTCAAGCCAAATGAGCTGAGTTCAAAACATTAAAAATACAAGAGGTATTTTCCTTCCGGTCCAATGTAGTCCTGCCTACTTCATCAAGGGATTGAATGGACATGGCACATAGCTATTACAGTGATGGGTGCATGATAAATTAGACAGACAGAATGACAGAGGTATATGAAATAATGGGATAAAGAAGATCAGCCAGGCATTCCCTTTTTACCTTTTCTCCTGATACAAGAACATGGTGACTCTCGATAAAATTAAAAAGCAATATTTTTTAAATTGATGGAAAGTTTTTCATATAATACATAATTAACCAGTGGAACTCTTTGCCACATGATATTAAGGCAAAGATCTTAGTCTGATTCTAAAAAGGACTGGACATTCATAGGGATATTAAAAATAACATAAGCTTTAATATTAAAAATGTATGAGAGATTTCAACCCTTATGCGTCAGGACTTAGGCCAACCACTAACTTCCTGGGCTTAGGAAGAAATTTGCTCCATAGGGATGTTATTGCAAGATTGTACATTGGTGGTGGGGGCAGTTAACACCTTCCTCTGAAGCTTCTGGTACAGTATATGGCTGCACAGACTGACCTGATGAGGTATATGAGTAGACAGAGATTTCTTCATTAGGGTGCATTTCTCCCCCTCTCCCCCTTGATTTTTTTCAGTGGATAGTTTGTTGAAGTCGATCTGACTGTTAAAAACACAGGCATATATGAGTATATGATAGCTATGCTACACACATATTTAGAAGGTAACAATGGGGTTTGAACCTCCTGCCAATCTCTAATTGTAAGGGGTTTTTTATATTCACATTTCAAATTGATAATAAATAATATCCACTGTACGTAATATATTTTAAAGATTATTTGGCTTCATTTATTTTTCCAAGCACTAACCCTATTACTGACCATTATAGTATCAAACTATTAAAAAAACGCTAACACCTTTTTTATGCTGGTCTAGCATAATCTTTATTTCTTTAGACACTTTGTGCAAACATTAAATTGATAAAAGACATAATGCAGATAGACCCATAGCTGAACTTAAGGTAATTACATAAAAATGAAATGGAGACCTATAACGGTACACTGCATTCTCCCCTATTGCACTGTTTTCTGGAAGCAAGGATCCTGCTTGTCATAGCAAGTTGCTTGCTACAGTGATTGTGCCATGACTCGATCTAGCTTTACAAGACAAGTATAACATTACTTAGGGGGAGATTTTCAAACTAAGAGTCTGACCCCAAAAATGTACTGTATTTTCAAAGATGTACTATTTTTCAAAAAACAGAGGAGTCCTTGCATGGTATCTTTTGTTACTCTTTTGTTTGACAGTGTTGTACTGAGAAATTCAGGTTGCATCTATGCCTTTATATTTCTAGTTTTGATTTCTCTTCAACAGCACTTCAAGGATAAAACTTGACTTGAAGCATGAATACTAGCCGTCTAGTGGATACAATAAATGTTAAACTGGCACTTATTGACTATTTCCATCTGATTTTTCAGTCTAGTTCCATTGAAGGAATAAGTGTATTGTGAGGGTGACTGCATTGTTACATAACATGGCAAAGTGAGCACTTGACATATTTGTTTAGTTATTAAAAGTAAAACCCTGCTCAGTTTTTAGGAGCAAATTTTGAAAGGGTCCAATCCTCAACCTGTCCTCTATATTTGCAGTCAAACACTAGTTTGTGATCACCAACAAATGCTGGTGCAAATGATAGAAATCAAAATTCTAACTAGGCTCAGTCTTGCAAGCAGCTCTGCATAGGATGGACTCCTGGGTCTGCACATTCTGAAATCATTGGGTCTCAGAGTGGGTATGGAGGGGTCTGCCCATATGGATCTGTTTGCAGGGTTGGGGACTGAGGGACCTGTGACAGTGAATGTCTTTTACACCCACAAATCAGGTCGTTATCTAAATTCTATCCCTTGTGCCTGCAGTTGGTCATGCCCATCAACTGGGGGGGAAAAATTGATGGTGTCTGATTACAGGCCTTCTTTTGAAAACTGGGATTTCAAGTGAGAATTTGTTTTAGAAGATGCCATAGATTCAAATGAAACAAAATGTACTTTAATGTAAGAGAGTCAATATTTGTTCAGTTGTAGGTGGGTCTATCATCAGCAACTCATACAAATATAATGTAATGATAGCTAGCTAGCTAGCTACACAAGCATATGTACCTACATCCACATTTTCAAATCTATATCTATATCTGCATACCTACATTATAGTTTGAACAAGATGTATATGGTAGTAAACCAACCTGCTTCTTGAACTACTTGTAACTGGGATTAACAGATCAGTTGAAACAAAATATGACCTGAGGGAAAAAGTCACTGATTCTAAGTTTGATTCAAATCAATGGGAGTGTTGCCTTTAACTTTTGTGGAAGCACAATCAGGCTGCTGATGTAGAGACTTCCATATTTGCCTGTAACATTTCCACTTTCCTGAAAAATGTTCTAACATTTCAGAACATGTCTAACTCACAGAAAGCTAAATTCTGCCCTCAGATACACCCATGCAACTCCAGTTTAAGTCAACACACTGGACACCAGAGAGTACTTAGTATGGTACTTATCATCTAATATTGAGGTGAACGTCTTTTATTTGCTTTGTCAGGTAACTATGGTGTGGACTATGCAATAAAATCTGTACCAGAGAAAAGTTTACCAATACGTTCGAAGTAAATTGCTTCTTCCAGAGATCTGATACCTCTATTTGTGCATCCTCTTTTTTCTTAAGCCTATCTTACTTGGAGATGCTACATAGTACAGTGTCATCAAATACAAATGGCAGAGAAATTTGTGATTAGTCCCTCATCTATGTAAGGTGGAAAATGCCAGTTCGTGCACTTGTAAATACACTCCAAGATTGACAATTTTATTGCATTCTGGGCTGGCCGGGCTGGACAATGAATCAATATATGTTTGATTTTATGCAGCTGATGTGAAAGAGATAGTTACCTTCAGAAAGGATATATTATTAAACTAGCAAAATCCCACTTCTGCTCTGCCAACGATGCAGCTTTCATTGCCCACTTGTTACATTTTCAAACAAGACCTCCCCTGTGCTGCCCCTCACACTTCGGGAGGAGCTCCCCCTAAACACCTGCAAAGCTATCTCATTGTCCTTTCTCAAATCCCTCCTTAAAGTTTTCTTTTGTCCTGGTGCCTACAAAAAACTTGACAACAGCTAAGCAGCGGGTGTGCTGTGAGCACTCTCTAGTGTGCTGATCAATACTACCTTATTGTTTCCTTCTGCTCCTTTGTCTGGCTGTATTCACCTGTTGTCTCTTGTTTTTTGCTTGAATTGTAAGCCCTTTGGAGCAGAGAGCGTCTTTTTGTTCTGTGTTTCTATGATGCCTAGCATGATGAAATGGGGTGCACAGCAGAAAAGAGGGGAATGGGGGTTAACATGAAGTCATGGGGGAAAATGGGGGACGCGGGAACGGGTGAAGGAGAGAATGAGGGGAACAAAGAACCTCTCAGGGGAGGGAGATTGGGGGAACATGGCATGGGGAAAGGGGGGCACATAGAGCCCATGGCATGGAGGGAAGTGGGAATGGGGTACACACAGAGCAGCTGGTATGGGGGGAAGAATAGGGGATCCTGGGTATGTCAGGAGGGGGCAATGAGGGGCACATGGAAACTCTGGCAGGGAGGCGATGGGAGGGAGTTGCAGGAAGTTCCTGAAATGGAGGGGGATGGGAGGGTGGCATACGGGAAACTTGAGGGGGGGGAATGAAGGGAAGCCAGGAGCTACAGAAGCTGTGGAGTGTGCACCCCCTAGGAATAATAAAAATAGTTTTACTAACAATAGCTCTGTTCCCTTAGAAGCCTACGTGGACACAGGAGGGATTTTTCACTCCAGCATTTCTTCGTAGCATCCCTTGTCTTCTTTTAAAAAAAGAACTCTTTAAAAAATGGCTCAAAGTTAAAAAGTAAAATATACAGCCCCGTACTTCAACTTTATATTCTCCCCATGTTCTTATACTTCACTAACCTCTAGCCAACTTTTTGGTCTCTGCAAATTACTTTGTGTACAGGCAATTTAAATTACATGCAGTCTGACTATGTGTGATAATTTAAACTGATTGTTAATTAATTCTGTAAGTAAATAGCTACTGCAATCTCTATAATCATCAAGGTTTCTCTAGCTATCAACCCTTTTCTTAGCTGCTCTTTATTATACAGTATGGAGCAAAAGTATGTGGGGGGGAAATGATATGCATGATCTCTTTCTGGGTCCTTGCCACAGAAGGCAGCCCCGCTTCTTGAAAACCTTTACGGCTCTTCTTAGAATTAAATGTTTGCAAAACTGAGCTGTTTGTAAAGATTGATTTTCTGTATATAGCTTAAGAGGAAGCATATCATGAGATTTAGGTTAGATAAAAAGTAAGGCTCTGTGTGATGTGAGGTGCCAGTGTTAATCAACTGGAGATAAGAGTTGATGAGGTTATATCATCCCAGTACCAGTGAGACTGGCTATTAGTTATGTTTCTTGGCCTCTCGGTCACTTTGGAGAGCACGTTTACTAGTGCTTGAGAGATTCCTCAAGGTTAGACTGAGCTCAAAATTCTCTTAAACCATTCCCTAATTGGTCCTTAAAATTAAGATCTATTTGGAAAGTCATAATTTCCCCCCTGGTTTTTAAGCTGCATCTCTCACATTACTATAGCATGTGAATCAAACTATCTTTTAGTCACTATAACTAGGACATCCAGGCCAACAGCGCAAATGAAAATGAAGTCCTGAAACAAGGTGTAAGGGTTCTAATCAGAGACCATCTGGCTCTCTTTGCAACAAAATTGTGAGCCATTGCGAAAGAACAATCATAGAATCATAGAATATCAGGGTTGGAAGGACCTCAGGAGATCATCTAGTCCAACCCACTGCTCAAAGCAGGACCAATCCCCAATTTTTGCCCCAGATCCCTAAATGGCCCCCTCAAGGATTGAACTCACAACCCTGGATTGTGATCCATGCTGTCCCACCTGCACACAGGTACCACCTACATGCAGTTGTACATCATGTAGCTGGCTGCCAATCTAAAAAAACAGTGATGCAACTGAAAAATAGTAAGATAACTTTTTTGCCTCCTAGTCTACTACCAAGAATTATAGTAGCAATGGCTAGCATGCCACTCCAATTTGGTTCCATTTGAATTAAAGTCTCTGCTGTATAGCCTCGTTTGATCATGCCCCATTGAAGTCGATGGTAGTTTTTCCACTGAATTCTCTGGGTGTAGGAGAATACCTTTAACTGTAAGCCTGCAAACCCTTACTTTTTGAATACACTTATCTCAGGCAAATAGTCCCATTTAAGTCATTGGGACAACTATGATGAGTAAGGCCACGGCTGGGGAGTAAGGGTTTATAGGATTGGGCCCACAGGTTGGGAAATTCTGCAAATGTCGTTCCTTTGGTCCACTGGCTTAGTACTACATGTAGACCTTTTATTTCCTTCCCCCAGATAACCAGCTTACAAGTGAAAAACATAAAGACAAGAAACCTATGAAAGGTATTATGAGTTCAGTGTCGGAATTCAGCATCACAGACGCTCCATCCAAGGACACCAAAAATGAGAAGAAATTGTCAGACTCTAGTACATCATCATTATCTTCCCTTGAGAAGTGCAGGACACAATTCACCTACATCGAAAATGATGCATCAGTTCATCAGAGAGACAGTGATGGTATGTTTTGTAAAACAGATTAAGTGTAAGCAGATTTCTAAATAATATCTGTTTAAAGAATGCCCTATTTCAGTTGAAACACCTGCTTAAACATTGGACAGGAAGTTCAAGAATCTAAACTAAGCAATCATGAGATGTCCTAGAGATGGTTTACGCTGGAGTTGGGAATCTAAAGAAGATTGCTTTAAAGTGGCCACGACATGAGGGTTCTTATTGGTGGGCCACAATACGAGAATTTAAGTCCAGTGGGGACATGTCTGTGCTTGTGCATAGGGTGACCAGATGTCCTGATTTTGGGGTCTTTTTCTTATATAGGCTCCTATTACACCCCACCCCCGTCCCGATTTTTCACATTTGCTGTCTGGTCACCTACCTGTGCATGGATCTTAGGAAATAGTCTTTGCATAAGGATGGTTAGTAGGCATTGGAGGAACAGACTCCTTCTTCCAAGGCAGCAGAATGGCATTGTTATTGCTACTACAGCAGCACCTATGAGCACGGACGACCCCTTATGCACAGTGGCTTGCCTGCTGGATCCATATAGTTGTGGGTCCATTACCCACAAATCTACCTTTACCCCACCCAGTCCTAATCCTGCCTCTGTGAGCCTGCTGCAAAGACTCACAGAGGACCACACTGAAGAGGCCTTTTCGTATTCTGCCCCTACTTATGCAGAATACAGCATCCTGCTTATGCTGCTTTTAAGCCCTGATACGACAAGGTACTTAAACATTTGCCTAACTTTAAGCATGGTAGTAGCACCACTGACTTCAAGGTGCTTAAATTTAGGCATGTGCTACTGAACCTAGGTGAAGCATGGCCTTGAGGCTTTTGATTCTGGCCTGCCTCTGCTAGCCAATATGACCCCATATATGCAAAATACTAATGTTATATCAGTACATCACATGACTAGGGTTTTTAAAAATTTGTTTTCTACCAACCTGAAAGCAAAATGCTGTATAAGGCTGTTAAAATACAGAACTTGCATGGCTTTTCCATACTTTGTGAGAACACCCCTGACCCAAAGAAATGTTTGCACTTTCTAAAAGGAAATGTATTTGGCTGCTAATCCAAAATTTGCATGTGGCTATTATTTGGGGTTGTTTTTCTTTTACATAAACAAAACAAGTTATTTCCTTCTCATTCATTATTACACAAGTCATTAATGTGCTGACACAATCTTTGGTTTTCATAAGAATTTCACTATCCATCATGTATCCATGCACCAAAGCAGAACACCCAGGTTCTGTAACTTAGTACAGACTACATCTTGTGTGAACCAGCATAACTACACTGAAGCCAACGAAGTTACGCTGATTTACAGCAGCTGAGGTTCTAGCCCTAAATATTCTCATAGACATGATACATCCCAATGCAATATCTGTGATGCTCTTGTTCCATAGACTAAATTTCCTTATGTGGGCATTTTATAATAAAGTATTGGAGAGGATTTTATTCAATATAGCTGAAACATGTCAGCTATATCATGTTAATGATCCTTGAATTAAGAACTACTAAGTACAGATCAACACAATAAACCACAATGCTCCAAAGGAGCCATTATGATATATTGTATCACTGATTCTGTAATAATTGTAGTGCTTCATATACTTCTAGCGATATCAGAGTGCATTCAATCTTCTTTAAAGAGGTGAAGTAGTTATTCCATTAAGGGGGACTGATCCAGCAGTTCCAACACAAATGGGTGTTTTACCTGTGTAGTGATTACAGGATTGGTCTCATAAATTGTTACTGGTACACAGGAGTGGTACATATGTGAAGTAAATAACAGATTTCACACAGTTAAAAAACGAAAAGCAAAGGAAATTAACGAAAACAATCTGTGCTCAATTAAGAATGTTAAGAATTGGATGTAAGCCAAGAAAATCAAGGAAACTCAAGATTTGTGTTTGTCACTGAACACTTCGTTCAATCTATTCTGACTAGTTATTGTAGCTGATTATTAGGCACACATATGGCCAAATCCTATTCTCTGATACAGCCATGGAAAAACGCTAAAGCCAGTGAAGCCAGCTGTGTTACCTGGCTATAACTGAGAGAAGAATTTGGCTCACTTTGCAGAAACTGCTCTAGGAGAGTCTGATCCATAGTCCACTGATGTCAATGGAGAAGACACCCATGACTTCAATGAGATTTGGATCAGGCCCATACCGAGACTCAGCAGTATGAATTAAAGATGGATTGACACCCACAAGCCACGAAGAGCAAGAAAATGTAGAGCAAAGGCAGACCCGGAACACTATGAAAAATAGTTATTTTGTGGTAATTAATCTAATAATGTAGAAATTGAGAGCTGAGGTCATTGTTCTCACTGAGATAAATGCAATAATGCCTTTCAAAAGGAGCAGGAAAAACAGAAGAGAAAACAGGAGATTGCATCTTCTTTTGTGCAGTTTGTGGCTAATTTATTTTCAAATATATGAATGAATGCATAGGAATGGATGCTTAATTGCTAATATCTATTATTTATATACATTACCACTTAACACAGGACAAAAAAGCCTCACACATGCAGATTTTGCAAGATGTGTTACATCCATTAGCACAGTTCATGGTGTGTGCTCTGATGGGAATTTAAAAGCATCTTTACTGCACATCACAGACTTTGTGCTGAAACATTACTTTATTATTAAAGTCTAGTGCTTTTTGTGTGGTCCCTTTCCTGGGTAGACCCTTAAGAACTATTATCTCTTCTCATAAGATTATGTGAGCACCACTAAGGTTAATAAATTCAGGAAAATCTGTGTTATTAGAAAACGGATCTTATTTTTTTTATTTTAGAAAAAGCTGAAAAGATCCCTAATTGCTGTATTATTTTGAATTTGATATATCTTATCAAGGTGCAAGGGGGAAATTTCATAAATATAAGACACCTAAAAAGAATAGTCTTAATTACACCATGGACTACTGGATAAAATGATTACATTTTCTACACTGTAAATTTCATACAATTAAATGCAGCAGTGTTACCTTATAAAATGTTTCAATTTTCTAATTATTTCAGTTCATTTACTCAGAAAAAAATATAAGCATGAATTTACTAAGTATTACCAAAATCTAGTCATTCTCATTCTACAGAACTGACTGGGAAGTTAGTTGTGCTTGTCTGAACTTAAATAGATCTTGACATATTGAAATAAGTATTAAAATTGATAACATTGCCAATGCTATGCTACTTACGGAAAGAATTTCAATCACATGCTATTTATTCTTTATTCTACCTGCTGAATAGACTTTTTTAAAAAAATAAAGAAGTTGGAGTGATTTTTTTTTTTTTATCATCAAGGAAGTTTTAAAAAAATTCTTCTGGAAAGTTTCTGGCTATGAACTTCTCAGTTAACTTCATTGGTCATGTTGCATTATGTTACATGATATATCTCATGCCACAACTGAACAAATGCAGCTGAATAAGATACCTGATAGTTTGTCATACTAGAGCAAGAAATGTGATAATATCCAATATTTTTCCTGAAAGTACCGGTGAAAACAATTCTCACTATTGAAACATATTTTCCTTAAGAAAAAAAAAAACAACAGTTGAAAAGATTTGGGCCCTGATAATTAATGGTGTTGATCCTTCTGGGGGAAAAAAAGGAAGACAAAAACCTTTGTTGATAGGCATTACAAGGTGCAGTAAAGTGTGGCTTCTGACATGATATCACCACAAGTATAGCTTAGGGATAACAACCAACAGAGAAAGAGAAACAAAAAGCTGAACGACCAAGGGAAAAGGTCATGTTATGGTTTCTGAAATAAGTGAATGCACAGGAAGGGCAAATCATTGTCAGAATCCACCACACTTCAAACTGCATCTCCTGCCAATTTCCAAATAGTTCAGATTTGCCTCTGAACACCTTATCTTGCTTCAACACTAACAAATGGGAGCTGAGCTGTTTGGAAAATCTGGCTCTAATTGTAGGGGCCGAGCACGGGGAAATCAAAGCCTGGGTGAGCACATTAAGACAACCTTCTGGGGCATGTTATATATACTGTAAGTATGAAGTGGCTGCCAAAGCACCTGCAACATTACAGGACAATTACTCTAGTCATGAACTGGTCCTTCTGGGGCTGATGCTTGCTGATATGTAAGAGTGACTCCCTTACACAATGCTGGAAAGAAAACGACTTCCCTTTAAAATGTACCTTTCCAAGTTGATACTCTTTTTCCACATTTTTTCCCCTTTTAAAAATTAACAAGCATGTGAATTAGAAGGTGAAAAGCCTATTTAAGAGAGAGGGTGAACTGTGACCCTGGGCAGAGCGTAGAATACCAAACTGCAATGTGTTAACTCTACTCTGAACTGTTCCTTTTCCGCCCCCTTTTTGGTAAGTGTTGCAAGCTAGTATTCACTGAACTTCACTGGAAGTTGAAGCTAGACAAACTCAGACTGGAAATAAGACATACTTTGTTTACGGTAAGCGTAATTAGCCATTGGAACAACTTGCCAAGGGTTGTACTGGAGTCTGCATCACTGACAATTGTTAACTCAAAACTGTATGTTTTTCCAAAAGATCTGCTCTAGGAGTTATTCTGGGGAAGTTCTATGGTCTGTTTTATACAGGAGGTAAGACTAGGTGATCACAATGGTCCCTTCTGCTGTTAGAATCTGTGAACCTATTAAATCAGACTCCTTATAAAAATCAGACTAGAAGCATGTGATTAATCTGTGCTGTTTTACACCACTCCACAAGTGAGTTCTGCTCTCACCCATAAATTCATCTAAATCCTCATCCATCTGCCAAGTCTAATTCTGTGATTCGGCTATACAGCATCATATGCATCCTAACTGACCCTTTCCAGCTGAACAACTAATTAACTAAGCTTTTAGCAGACTTTAAGGGCTTGATCCAACTCTCACTGAAATCAGTGGCACTCTTCCTGTTGGCTTTAGTGAGCATCAGATCAGGCCCTAAAATGCTCTGATGGGCTGACAGCCCATAAAAATATTATTTCAACAGCAAGAGCCCAATCCTCAAATCTTTACATGCAGCCAAAATCCCCACTGGAAGTTTTGCCTGCATAAGGGGTGCAAGATTGGGACTGAGGATTTCTACATTGAATTACAAATTCCTATCTGAAAAATAAAATCTATTCTATAGCCTATGGCAGATGCTGTGTTTGAGTGGAATTACTGGCATCACACTAGAGATACGTTTATGTAATAATGTAGTACAATGGAGAGTATCCTCACTGAGTGTAATTGACGCCTATGCAGAGGGCCAGCCCAGGGCATCAGCACTACTTACATCCTCTGTACAAAAGTGAGTTTCACTCATATGGAATACTTTCATCCAAAGCATGGTGAGGGGGTTTTCTGTCCAGACCAAACAACACAGGACATCATTTTATGTAATATGTTTTACTGCTGTAATTTTTCAAAATTATATTTTAAGCTTAGCTTGTAGTCTGCAGGGATCTCTGACTTCTGTGTCTCATTTAAATGACTTCTGTGTCTCCACAGCTGCCTAAATTTGGAGTACTACGATAGTAAATCAAGCCCTCTCTCTTTCCTGTATCTCACTCTTTTTCTTTTTTCTTAGATGAATGTGCATCACTTATCCTGGCCTGCTTGTTCTGCCAATTTTGGGACTTTCTTATAATGCTGCCTAATACCTGTGAAAATTGGTTGATAAATATGTGCTGTCCATCCTATAGATATCACCATACCTCCAGTGAAAACCACTCCAACAATGACTGCAACTGTGAGTGTGACATTGATTGCAGCATTTTTGAATCCTGTCACGAAACCAGTGAATGTCTGGAACTTGCCTTGGAGATTTCTGAAGTCTGTTATCGCTAATAGGAAACAATTGACAGAATTCCCATAAACTATCTGAATGGAAACTGACACAGTAAAAAGGATATACAATTTTTTAAAATAATTGGAGTGTTTGCTAACCAGGGCTGTGTGTTTTCTCTGATGTCCCTTTGGAAGAACTGTATAGCATTACCAATGAAAATTTTGTTTGTATGATTTCACAAATCACTGAAGCCAATAAAGAATGAAGCCCTGTTTCCTACTTTGCAACAGATGAAAACAAAATTCCTAAATACCAGCTGTGCTAATTGCTTTGCTCAGGGTCAGTCTCACTCTTTTATAAAGCTCTCCATTGCATTCAACATGGATTTCCCTCCCTCCACAGACATAAGACAAATTAGGATATTCTTTTAGGAATGATATATATTAAGTCATCTTCCTAATGGATTCATACAAAAATATGTATTACACATTGTTGGGTATTATTAATAATGTATGCGATAACATCATTTTATAATTAAAAATGTATTTATACAATCTCTTAAAATACACTTATATGCTCAGTTTAGGTAGGAAAGAAAATTAAGTGAGTTAGAAACCATGCTAGATGTAATTACAATAAAGGTCTCTAAAAAATCTCCAGTGAATTTTGAAGAGGATGCATTTTAACAGGGTACTGCAATTCAACAGTGTATTAATATGTGTGCCTACCATTATGTAATATCAGGTTATGCCTATTGTTCATTAGTTATAGGAAAGAGCTCCTTAATTCTAATTAGCATTAATAGAAATTGAATGTACACTTCTAGAGGAGAATTTTCCTACGGATAGCCAGTAATGCTTTTTCCCAATTTTTGTTTGTCTGATTTTTTGTAAAGAGCAGAATATTGTAAGCAATAACAGTGTGGGAAAACAGACATGAGTGCACAAAAGATTAAAAAATGCACAAAAGATAAAAAATGACAGTATCCAACTTGAAGGCACTTACTACAATCTGTAACACTCTCTGTATTTTTCTTTTCTGATAATGGGTCTGATTAATAAAAATGAAATGAACATTGTACATTACACGTGTGACAACAAAAGGATGGAAATTCAGCTACCAAGGGGCGGAGAATCTGCACATTGAGCAAAAAGGAAAATACAAAAGTTGCTCGTTCATGTGGGAGGTTTACATACTGAAGCTGGCCTGCTCTGTGGCAGCATTTGCCTTCTTTGTGCATTCACAGATTTCCAAGCAAGCTCACTGATTTCAGTACGGAAGAAATATAGTGCCTATAGGGGCCAAAAGAGGCATCCTCATGGAAAGTGTACAAGATCAGATCCTCATCGGGTACAAATCAACATAATTCCATTGAAAGCAGTGCAGCTATAATGGACAGTACGTTTGTGCTACAGGGGGCGTAACTGCAGCTCAAATAGACATATCCTAGCTAGCTTTAATCTAGCTAGCTCAGATCCCAGAGCAGTGACACTCTGGTAGCACATGCTTCAGCTTGGGCTAGTTCCAAAAATAATTACCCATGGTTCCACTCCAGCAAAAGCTAACTTGGGTATGTCGACTCGAGCTGCAATCACACCCCATGGCAGTACAGATACCACCTGGGATTACAATATAGACATACCCTGATTTATACCACGGAAACCCAGAAATTTACAAGAGATTTAAAAAGATGTAACAACTACTGGTGTATTTCTTTTCTAGTAAAAAAGACTGTACAGTAAAAATGTTAGACTGTAATACTCTTCTTATAAATATTTTAAGGCCATATAGTCTCCTTTGCAAATTCAGCACTTTTTATTATAATAAAAATAGACTGCATTTGGGAACAGGTGCATTAGACTCAACTGTACCTGATTTCTGTGCTTCTTGTTGAGCTGGGGGGCTGGAGTAGAAGAGGCCTGTTTACACTTTGTTGTATTACGTGCCATACAATGTCAAGCTTTTCTCAACTTTAGCCAGTTTAAGGATTAAAATGTGTGTTTCCAAATTGTCTAGCCTGTGCCAGATGTCCTACTGGGGAGTAAATTTTCAGTGTGGAGAACAGGACACAGAGGTCTGCATCTGTCAAACCCTTATTCACATTAGTTGTCCTTTCCTTATTCGTGCAAATAGTTTCATTGATTTCAATGCACATATGTGAAAAGGTAAGGAAGGCTACTCATGACCCTGACACTGCAATGTGATGCATAGAGGAGGACCTTCGCACAGTTGGCCTCAGTCAGATTCATCAGGAGCAAAGAGGTCTGTCCATGTGCATCACCTAGCAAGATCAGGGTTTATTTGACTAAGGCTTTGTAGAATTTTTCCTATTACCTTTCAAAGCCAGCTTTTCTTCATATCGGAATCCATAGGGGGAGTGGAGAAATGGCAAGAACAGGACCAGGAGAGTCACAACCACAACAATGACTAGATGGGACAGGTCTCCCAGCACTTCTTTCGACTGTTACATGGGTTCACCACATGGAAAAGGTTGAGAACCACTGCAGCAATCGATGATGATCTTTTAAATAGTACAGAAGTGTCTCCTCACCTAATGGTTATGGGTGCATGCTATTTGGTTTCTTGTTTTATAATGCAGATGGATATTTTTGTGCCCTACAGCATGAACTAAGACACCCTGGAAAATGTTCTTCATCCTTATATTACCTTAATGACCGAAAGGACTAACAGCTCATGTCTTCCCTCATAAAACGGTTAATTGCAAAATACAGCATACTGCATTTTCATGACACAGAGGAACTATTTAGCACATTGAGATCAGACAGCAGAGCAAGTGGGCTAGAATAATTTTCCCCCTGAAATATTCCAGAAATTAGCTTTTCTATTTAGAGATCCATCTTATTCCCACACATACCTGACTTTCACAAGTCAGACAAAATCCATTCATCAGATTCAGACTTAGACAGACAGTGTTCAGACAGGTTAAGCACAGGTACTCAAAGCAATTCCGAGCTGCATTTTTGGTTTACCTCAGAGAAAGGCCTACTCACTCAAGTGGGAGGCATTTGGGCTGCATCATTGGTCCATGCTGTCAGAATCAGCTGTGCTGCCAAAGTGAATGTCAGCTCTGCAATGTGTGAAACCTCAACTCTTTAAGACAAGGAATAAAATATCACCATTTTGTAAATGGGAACATCTCCCTGATACTCTGCCTTTCTTCAGCAACTTTATTTTTAATCCACAAAACACTGACAGATTGGGTGGAGAAGAGAGCCAATCACAACAAGCCACTTGTTCCCCTCCTACAGAAAAGGATAACGTCCACTGCAAACTTTCCGAGAGTCTCCTCATGAAGATTCCTCTGCATCCTCCTCTCCCCCCCCCACCCCAGAGAAAATGGCCTTGCACTTCACAGAAGGCTCATAGGGCACAACATGGATGAGGCTGTAATCACTTTAAAGGCAGAGATTGCCATTCACTGTATGTTTTTACAGGTCCTAGAACAGTGTGGTCTCTCACTGCTGCTGCAATATAAACGTTAAACAATAAAATAAATAATAACGATAATGGAAATCCAGGCTTTGCACTGCAACTAAGTTCTGTTCCCACAGACCACAGGCCTGGTGTCTGCTTCTCCATGGCAATTTGAATCCCTCAAGATGTGCAGGAGAGGAACCCTGGACCCAGTGTCCTCAACCCAAGAAGATGGCCAGGTATAAAGAGGAGAGCAGGCTGCATTAGCCCTCTTCATTATCCTCCAGCTTCTGAGAGCTCCGGGGCTGATTTTTACCTTTTGACACTATCTCAGGTTAACCAGGATGACCAATGTCTTTCAAACTGTAAATTGGTGGTGTGACTCTGATTAGGATCCTTAGGCACTGCTGTAATATAGATAAATTACTATTAATTATTATTATATCGTTCCTGTTTTGTTGTTTTAAAATAAGGTTTCTACTGAGAAACTGCACACTCTTTTAGCATACAGCATATAAATTGTACAGCCTAACAAGTACAGGCAAAAAATAACGAACCCCATATTGACCTGGATTTTCTAAATATTGTGTGTGAGTAAGAAACATTGGCATCTGATCTGTGTTCCATGGCCTATATAAAATGAGTTGTGGACCGAGGCCAACTCCTAATGGGCATGTGCCTACATCTTAAGCTCCATCAATATAACATGCAACTCGAGCAATGATGCCAAGGATTGAGTGTACACAGAGCCCTTCCTGGCCCTTATGGTAGCTCCTCTATGCCCTGGGTCAAGGCATAATGTAAAGAGCAATGCCTGTGGTGCATCAGCTCCCTTAATAAAGGGCTTTGTTCTCCAGAAACATCAGTTGGTGTCTGATATCCACTTTAAAATGAGGGTAATAATAATTCCGAAATCTAGGGATCAAATTCTGCCTCCCCTCTAAAGTCAATGGGATAGATTGGGGGGAAATGGGGACATAATTTAGGATGTATGCATCAGAATTCATCTCAGTCTCAAAATGTTTGAGCATCCATTATTATCCCAATTTTATAGATGGGGAAACTGAGGCACAGATGTCATTGTGATTTGCAGAGGCACCAGGCCTGGGAATAGAACCCTTTTCTTTTGACTTCCAGTCCAGTTCACTACCCACTGGATCATGCTGCCTCCTTCTAAAACTGAAAGGAGAAAAAAAAGATGTTCACAGACATTGTAGGGAAGGCATGCCAGAACAGAATGTGGTAAATGACAAAATAATATTGAAAAACTATGCTTCTGTCTTAGACAATCTTGCAACTGAAACATAGTTATGTTCATTCCCAGACAGCATTATACTAAAACGAACATGGCACAAAAGGAAAAAGAATCATATGAGTGCACAAGAAAATGATCATCAGTGTCATTAAACTGTATACACAATGTATATTGCCAGCTTTGCCATGTTTTTCTATGAAATAAAAATAACAGCAAAGAAGAGAGAAGATTTTATGAGATCAACTATATAAAAAGCATGAATGGCTTCCATTAGCACAGCACAGTTGAGAAAGGACAAGATTTAAGTCTAATATAAATATGATAAAATTATACAACTGAAGTGACATGTCCTGTTTAGAAAAGACAGAGCACAGAGAAAGGAGTAAGAAGACAGCTGAGAATTTAGTTTTATAGTGTTAAAATATATGTTTCATCTGGCACAGTATTTACAACTCCCTGGCTTAAATGTACTGCTAATGCTTCTATTTTATACTGTATCTGCTGTAGCTATGTAATAAGTGCACAGCTAACTTACAGGAACATCCTTTGTTCATCTTTATTCCAGTAAATGGGTATCATCTATCTCCCCAAAGTTTTAGTATTCCTTATCAGTTAATAAAGTAATTATACACACACACACACACTCACTCCCTCTAAATATTATAGCTGGCTGGAGAATGACAATTACAGGTTTTGAAATTTGTTTTATTTCTGCACTAGAATGGAAACAAAACCTTTCCAATGTTTTCACAAAATGCACTTGTATCAAAATATCTGTTTTTCAGATTTAAAATGTCAGGTTTTCTCTTCTGCTCTCCCCCTCTCTGGAAGTGACTGGACAGTCCACCCTGAACCTCAGGAACTTTCTTGTCAAAAACTTTGTCAAAATCAACATGCCTCTGCACAATATTTCACCTTTGCCAAAACACCACATTTCGACAAAAAAAAAAATAGTTAAACAAGTTTTGGCCAGCTCTACTAAATATATACACACACACAAACACATTTAGGTAGATCGATAGATAGGAGTGTTTACATGTGTAAATGTATGTAATATCATATGTAAATCAATTGTTATTAGCCAGTAACAAAAATGGCAAGTGATCTTTAATTTTCCAGGAATTCTCTTGGTGGTATAATATCCACCGTTTTCTGCTATACTGGAGGCAAATATGTAATGCTATATGCTGGAGAAGAATTTGCAAAGCCACGTCTTATTCTGTCGATATGTGCTATTCACTAACCCTTGTAGTTTTCAATTTCTTCTCTCACTATCTTATTTTATGACCTGCTCAATCATTTCCTAGTTTACATCTAGCTACGGTTTTTAAAAGAAGTTTTCTAAATATTTCATTTCGGTAGAGCTTAAAATCAGGGACACGCATCAAGATTAATCTTTTCAAAAATATAATAACCAACAATTAATCCATTTCCAAACCCTCATTTTTAATACAAAATTCAGAGTTTTGTATAGTTTATAACCCATAATACCCATAAAGTCATTATATGAGAGAGAAAACTGGAAACATCCAGTTGGAAAGCAGAAGGTATATTTTTAGCTACATCAAGCCAATTGTATGCAGCTCTGCACACTTGTGTAATTCCAACATCAAAAATAATCCATAATATTCCAGAGGAATAAATCCAATTCTTAGTTATATACATTTTCCTACAAGTCCATCAAAACTCATTCCAAAAACGTCTCAGTCTCTTTGAGAGCTAGAGTTGGAACAAAAGACTGATTCCTTTAAAATGCCTTCAGAGCTTCCAGAGATGTTAAATCTAATTGCCCATAGCATAGCACCGATCCACAAAGGTTTAAGTCATGGAAAATGTATTTTACCTTTATAAAAGTTTTCCTACACAAAGTTTATCATGGCACAGTAAAGTCAAATATAACTTGCTCCTTACATATTCCAGGTGGAAAGAAATTAACCTTTGATGCTTCACCTTGATTGCCTAGTCGGGCCAGAAAAATGTATTTTCTTACTAAAGAGCTAAATATTTTTCCTTTTGAGTAAGAAATGACTGGAGGCCAAGGCACATATAAAAATTATGCATGAGGAAACTGTGGAAATCAGGCAGAGCCAAGATCAGGGTCATTTGATAACCTTAAGAAGCCGCTTTATTATTATTAATTATTGGTATTGCAGTAGTATCTGGAGGCTCCAACTGAGATCAGGGCCCTATTGTGCTAGGCAGCGTACATACACCTAGGAAGAGACTGTCCCGGCCCTGAAGAACTTACCATCTAAATAGACAAAGGCTGTATTATTATTCTCAGATTACAGATGAAAATCTGAGACTAAGGCCTTGTCTACACTATGGGGGTAAATTGACCAAAGTTACGCAACTCCAGCTGTGTTATTCAAGTAGCTGGAGTCGATATAGCTCAGGTCGACTTACTGCGGTGTCTGCACCATGTTGGGTGTCTCTCCCGTTGACTTACCTTATGCTTCTTGTTCCGGTGGAGTCGATCTGCGGTCAATTTAGCAGGTCTTCACTAGACCCGCTAAATCAACCCCGGGTGCATCGATCACCGCAGCTTCAATCCCCGATAAGTGTAGACGTGCCCAGAGAGATTCAGAACTCTGCTCTAAGGTACTTGCCCAAAATCAGAAAGGAATCTGGGATAAGCCAGGAACTGAGCCCCAAGCTGCTGAGTCCCAGCCCAGGGCCTTAATTGCAAGACATGGCAGAATTCCGGATGGACATGTCTATAGAAAGGAGAGAGAAGGAACAGCAGGAGACACAAATCATTTTAAAACATCCTTGCAATCATTCAAAAGGTATCTCGGTTCTAATTCTTTTTGATATATGGTAAGTTTTTAGACCTTGCCCCTTGCATTCTGCAGATCTGAACCATTTGCTTCTTAGGGCAGGGTTAGATCCACAGGCGTTATTCAATATGGACTTCAGTTAAGTCTGGAGTCAAGCCCCAGCAGCCGAGGGTAGGCTAAGAAACAGGGACCCCTCTCATCGTGGTTCTAACACCAAATCCATCTGCAGCCTTAATAAGAGATCGCTACATAGCTGAGAACAATGTTTACGGCTCTCCGTGCTCCAGTACGCCTCAGATTGATGTTAAGTTTATTTTTTAAGTTGAACTAGATTGCCCTGCATCTGTATCTTGTGCCCTCCTCACTAATTACCTTGTGAAAAGCTAGGTGATTCAGCCAAAAACTTTAAGACTTAACTTGCATTTGGAAAACAATTAATAGACCAATATGGCCTTGGAATTCTTCCCCTCCCACCACACCAAACCTGTTCTAGTTCCATTAAGCACCAAAAGATCATACCCTCCCCCCTTATGGAACCAGAGAGTTTCCCTCCTATAAAGCAGAGTTTAAAGGCCAGCTGCACTCCTGTGGCTGCTGTTACAATCTGCAGCCTCACTTGCCAGACCCCAGGATCTATATAGGCTCACAAAGACTATAAAATATTTGGTGCGGGGGGCGGGGTGGGAAGGGAAAGAAATGCCTGAGAGCTCTGCTTTATAGGACATTTTATACTTATTTGCACCCATGCCAAATGATTGGCAACCTCTTTCAAGGGGCACCAGAATGTTACCCTGAATATACCCTGGAAGTCAAAGCCAGCTATCACCTTCTCCGATGTCAGCTCTCTACGAGTCAGGACCAAAACAGAGCTGCCCTGTCCCTATGACTTGGTTAATTCTGGGTTACGTGCACACAACTTCGGCAGGTTGAAGCTCAGTTAAAGTTTTAGTCTCTCTATCAGTCTAAGAAACAGGGACTCCAAGATCCTCATCCTGGCTCCGACGTCAAATCCATCTGCGGCCTAGGACGAGTCACTTAACAGCCCTGCCTCGGTTTCCCTTTCTGGCAAATAGCACTAATACCTACCTTGCAAAACTGTCCTGAGGATTCATTGAAGGAACATTGTCAACTTAAAAGACAGCCACACTTCTCTCTGAAATATTCGTCTCTCCTGTTGTTGCAACCCTAACAGCTACGGGGACTGTGACTTGAAAGCAGCTATCAGGGATTAAAAATGGCTGGCATTTTAGTTTGTTTGCTCTGTGCTTTGGGCAGTACTTTGTGAAGAGTCAGCATTCTTGTTTTGATTCTGGTTATTGGCACTTCCTGTATCTCGCAGTGGTGTGATGACATCGCCTTTATACGCGGCTCTGGAGGGAGCTCGTGTGCAAGCTCTTCCCCAGGCCTAGCATAAGGTTTTGTGCCAGCTACAGTTGCAGAACAGCTGCTGTTTCTCACTGTGTGTCTAGAACAGAGTCTTTTCCTGGGACACCTATGCAGAGCTGGAGAACAACAGAAGCCAGGTAAGAGGAAGCACAGATGATGGCTGGGGGAAAACTCGTCTTTGCTCCCCAGACAAGCAGAGGGCTGATGAAAAACTCAGACCAGGGGGCCAAGGAGCAACCGTCCTGCCTCTCCAGACCTCTGCACAGTGGTAGGTAACATCAGCAGCCTGGGGCGTGGCCACCAAGGGTGGCCCTGTCTTTACATGCTAAGCTGGCTGGAAGGAGTGAGTTTTAAAGAGATTTAAAGGAGGTGAGTGAGATTGCTTGTGAAGAGGGGTGAGGGAGGCAGCTTTAGGCACTGATGGCAGCATGATAAAAAGGCTGGTGTCATAACTGGGAGAAGAAGACTAGAGGAGTGACACGCGCAGCACATAAGAAAGAGACGGTAACAAGCCGAGATCCAGTCGGAGGCTGAGCTGTGTAGAAAGGTGAGGGCAAGCAGCTTGAATGTGGAAGAAACAAGAGGCTGAAGGTTTGAGTGGTCGCCTTTGCTGTGATCCCAGCTATTCCTAAGGGTCTAAAAACAAATGTGCCCTGTCCTGACATGAAAAAGGAACATTTTAACTCAGCACCTCTTTGGCCGTCATCCTTCTTTTTTTCACGTGTGTGTGTTTTATTTGCAATTTTCCTCTCTCTGTAGGTTGTTCTTGGCAACACACATTCAAGCAGTTTGTGCTTTTGTGACAGCCATACTTTATATTGCAATGAGACAGGCTGAGTTGCTGATGTTGCCGAGAGTTGAGACAAAGAATATTTGAAACAAAAGAAAAATTATTTATATTACAGGAGCACCCACACTTTGCTAGGTACCATACAGACATCTAGAAAGACATAGGCCCTATCCGGAGGATCTTAAAACACAGAAAGACAAAAAAAAAAGATGATATGGCAGGGAAAGAGATGCAAGATTCAAGTGCAGTGGTCAAGGTGATGATGGGCAAATGAGTTGTTAGTTCCATATTTTGGGTTGTTTGGTATTTGTTTGTATTAAAATTCATTTAATTCTTCCTAACTGCCCTTCACCCTAGTCACTTAGTTCTTTTTTTTAGTTTTTTTTTTTAATTTACAGTGTAAACATTCAGTTTTTGAAAGTGATGCTAATGAAAGCAGAAAATTAAGAACGCAAAGCTTAATAGTAACTGTGGCTCTGACCATCAGATCTGGGCAAGATCTGCTCAGCACAGGATCGGACAGGGAGGAAAGATGGGCAAAGGTGACTGATTTTAAGAGCAGAAGGAATCATCATGATGGTCTAGTCTGACCTACATTACACAGGCCATAGAATATCACTCAGTGTTTCTTGCATGAAGCCCAAAGACTCGGGATTCAGCTAGAGTATGTCTTGTAGAAAGACATCCAATTTTGATTTAAACACAGCGGGCCAGATCCTCACTGGGGGCAAATTGGCGCAACTTCACTGAAATCAGTGGAGCTCTGCTGATTTACATCAATTGAGGACCTGGCCCTTTGCGCTTACCTAAGTGCTGGGAAAGCTGGGGACTGCTTTGGCTCCAGACGCAAGTTAGAACAACCTCCGGACTCCTTTAAATATATGCCACCTTGTGAAAGCCCTGTGGGCGTAAGGCACTGTGCCGGGGTGAGAGAAGCATTGACCAATAAGTACATCCCCTTGCTCCTACCCAAAAGATAGATTTGATAAGAGTCACAGGGTCCCAGTTCTATAATTTAGGTCTGTGGCGTCTCAAGGCAGGCAGAGTTACCAGTGCAGGTTGAAGAGAGCTTACTTCTCCCAGTCCAAGTTCTGTCTTCCTTCACTCCTTCCTGTGCAACATCGCTCACTTCTTCCTGTGCAACCTCTTTGCTGCTAATGGAGTAGCACAGGCAGAAGTGAGAGCAGAATTTGTCCCAGTAGAGTGATCTGAGATTGTTAGTGGACTGAATTTTGTCAAAACGACTTTGTTCGACCCACTATTTTGAACCTTCCTATGTACAACAGTTAAGACTCAGATTTGTCAAAACAGGATAGGTGCTGCCAGAGGATTAGTAATTCATTTTTTGTCCCTGTACAAAGCCATTTTAAGGAAAGAAACAACATGTCAGAGCTATGCCAACAACTGACTGTACCAACAAGGAGGGATTTGACGTATTTTTCTATGCTGCAGTGACTGTTATAATAAAAGACAGCAGTGCATTAGTGAAAGATTTATGCTAGTATTTCAACAATGGAAAACATGAGGGTGACTGTGTTCTCATTCTCCCTGAGACAGGCAGCCAGGGCACGTCATGTAACAATATTGCCAGGAATGAAGTTACAGCTGAAGAAATGCTGATTTGCTCATGCAGTAAGACAGTTCCAGGAAGCAGGACAAACCCTCGCTTTATTTGTGGTCTCAGATGGAGAATTTCATAAGGGAACTGCCCATCCCAGCCTGTTTAGGAAAAACTACTTTCCTGATCCCAGAACATGATGAGCAAAGGTGACGCACCAACCTGCCTAGAGTCACCCAACCTGCCTTGGAGGGCCCAAGTTCTTTCATGGTCCCTTCCTAAATGTAGCGTCCTTGGTGGCATCATAATTGAAGCCATCTGTACCAGGAAGACAAGCTGATTGAATTTACTAATGATACATTCTCCAGAAACCTTTGGTTGCTGAACCCAGCGTTTTGTGCCCACAATTAAATTACAAACAAAAAGGGCATTTGGTAACATTTGACACCGTGATGTCCAAGTAACTGGTTTACAGGAAAATCAGCACATAAAGGCCCACTCTGTCCAAAGCCAAAGGGAGATTTGACTACCGACAGAGATAAGAACAGGACTGGGTCCCTATCAGGGGTATTGGAGCTATGCAAGATTACTATTAATGTTTCGATACACATTTGTATTTAAAAACCCACCCACAGTCAGATATAACCAAAATGAGAAAAAATTATATTAAAAAGTGAGTGAGAACAGCCATGTCATCCCAAAGCAGAGAAGGGGCTCACTCCTTTCCCACCCACCATGCACAGATTGCCCAGACTGCATGGAAAAGTGGGGGTAAAGGCACCATCCTCCCCGTTCCTTGGTGCTCCAGAGAGCCTTATCTAGGGCTGGGGACCTATGCACAGGAAGGAAGATGGGTGCATGGTCTCCATTTCTAACAAGCACTTTGAGGCAGGGGCCATGTCTTCCTCAGTATTTGCAGAGCACCTAGCTCAATCAAAATTGGGGTCTCCAGTCACCATATAAAAGATTAAATAATAATAATTCCTCCATGACCCTTCCCAAAAAAACCAGTGGGTTGTTTACAAGGGCTATACTGACTGTTCACTTCCACAGGGAGACGCTTGGCACAGGCAGAAACCCCTAATCTCCTTTACAAGGAGGCTTGGGGGGCAACTGCTGGCAGGGGAAGTCCTGTGAACTGCGAGGTATCTGCAAAGGCAGGCAGCATAGAGTCCCAGGGTCTCCAAGCCACAACTTGGTGCCTCCATGAATCTCCCAAGCTTTCTGCATAAATCTTGGGGCACACGTGTGTTTCAGGTGCAAAGCCCTCTACTCCGTTTCATGTTGAACAGTAGTTAGGGCAGGCTCCATGAGTTTCAGTCATCTGCTCACGTTTATGCAGGTACAGGAAGGGTCCAGCGAAGAGCAGTTAATGCAGATAAAAATACAAGGGGAGCTAACCAATCCTGGCGGCTGTACGTTGTTGTCGGTGTTGCCATCATATGATATCAAGTGTTTGTGCACCCGCTTAGAGCCCAGTCCTCCATGGAGGTCAGTGTTCATTTCAGGTGTATCAAAGATGTAGCAGTAGTCTCCCAGGTTGCTCCCAGGGGTGTAATGAATGGGGAAGAGGAAAGAAAAAGGGCAGAGAATTACAAGGTGAGTAAAACCTTGTATCCCTCTTGGAGATAAATCTGAACTCAACCCATTAAGTTCAACAGGACAACTGTTGTGAGTAAGAAAAACAGGGTTTGGCTGCTTATTTGTCTCACTTATTACTGACAGCTCTCTGATCTATAGAAAGGGCATTCTAGCAGTAGGGATGAGTAGAGGTAGCTCCTATAAAAAGCCCCTGATAAAAAGAAAAGAGCACATATTTATGAACAAGCCAAGTGCTTCAGTGAACATTTTCCCCCTCTACAGAAGTCTGATCCAAAGCCTATTGACGTCTATGGGTTTTGAATAGGGTCCTCATAGAACAGGAGTATATAAACAGTAGGATCTGGCAGTTGTACTCATTTAATGGAATGGACTACATATGTCCATGGACTTAAAAATAAAGCTTTGAGGGGCTAGTTGGTTTTTTTAAAACTTCCCTACTTCCAGGGGGGACCATAAAACCATTCTAGCATGAGTCAGAGAACCAGACTTGGCAAAGCTAAGCCTGCCACTTTAAAAACAGAACACTAATTAAATAAACTAGCAACAAGGAGAATAAAATAGCTTCCCCCCAGCCCTCCCCCCAGTAACTAATCTAGCCTGAAGTGAATTAAAAAATATTTTACGTGGATCCCATTCATATACAAAATAAAGAAAAAAACATGCTTGCAAAAATTCACTTGGCAAAAGTCTAACTCAGACTGCCCTGGCATAAAAGTGCAGTATTATTTTTTTAAATCGAGTCTAGATAGGAGGAGGATTTAGCTCTAAGTGATTGCATCTCTGAGGAAAGGTCAAATGAATAGACTTTGTAGAGCTGTTCTCTGCAGAGCTCAGGCTGATTTGTGGCCACTCTGCTCATCCATTGCAGTGTTGGCAAGTCTCATGATTGTGGTATTTGGTGTTTTTCCTAAAGCCTCAGCTCCTGGAGTCATGTTATTACATGAGAATGTTAGCTTTCATATTTTCTTTTAAAGAATATATATTTCCAGCCCTCAAGGTTGAAGAGAAAAGCTTAAAAATGTAAACCCTAAAGGCTCCAAACCCAGAACTCCAAATTTACTATTATTTAAAATCTCAGGATTTTTAAATTAATCCCAGGATTTCTGGAGGGGCTTGACTCATGATTTGAGAATGCACGGAGTTGGCTGTACTGGTAACAAGCTTATGAAGTGTGTGCCACATTTCCTTCTAACGGATAGTCAAAAATAGAGGGTAACAGCCTGCTACTACTGTCACCTAATGGAATTGCTCCTTTAGCCTGGGCTTTTGAACTAAAGGTCCTGTGTACAAATGTTAATGTGAGGGTTACTGCAGATCTACTGGCTACATTCCTGCTCCCTCCTACAACATTCCTCGATGTTTCCAGGGATGGAGTGCCTGTAGAGCAAAACTCTGCAATGCATAGGAGGTGTGAAGGTCCACATCTAGGCTCTACTTTGGTCTGTCCTCCTCTGCACATTTGAGTGCAAACATTCCAGAAAAATAAGATCAGTTTTGAAGTCACAACAACATGCAAAAATGCTCCCATTTTCAGCACTTCAAATTGTTTTATGGACATTTGGCAATTTTCTTAGAGATTAGCCACCAATTTGTATCATATCCATTGTTTATAAGCAGCAGAATCCTAAGAAATATTAGGAACAGCGAGACACTACAAAGATTCGTGGGACAAAAGCACCAATAATTTGACAGAAAACAATCTATTTATCAAATACAACTAACTCCCCAGTAAAGCACCCTACACGTCTGGTATTAGTCAGGAGTAGATGTGAAGCTTGATGCAAGGATCACTGGGTGCCGTTCTGCAGCCTATGTTATGCAGGAGGTCAAACTAGATGAACAAAGTGGTCCGTTCCTATAAAAATATTTCAGCCAAAATTATGCAGAAACTCTGCTCACTTTACCTAAGGGTCATCCCATTAACTTCAATAGGACTCCACTTATGTGAATAAAACAAGCAGGACTTGCTCCAGAATTTCTGTCATCCCAGATAAGCGACAATGGATACAAAGCGCACAGCCTGAAGTTATTCATTCCCAAGATTTATTTTTATTGACCGCTATTTACAGAAGTATCTGCAGCTGAACATTTGGGACTGTCTCTATGGCCAGCTTAACCTACACAACGCTTCCCCAAGCATGAACCCAAGAGCAGGCATGATGTGCTCCCCATTTTTACACGCTGCAGCCTGTGCACTGTATGTTATTGTTATGGGAGGACTGTGCACTCCCCATGCATCTAAAGCTTCCAGTAACTTCAGCGGGAGATGCAAGCGTACAGTGAATGCAAGCACAGGGCTAATATGGGGTGGAGCACATTCTGTCCAATATTATAGGGTCTTCATGCACATACATAAATCCCATTAATGCTCATTAGCATTCCAGGCACACATTGTAAGGGAAATAATTGACCGGGGTGCAAGAGAGTTCATAGTGAGTGAGAAATATGTGACTCCTATTTATGAAGTGTCTCTCTATATTCCATGGACTACATTTGGTTTTCAGTTACAGCTGGGCAAGACCATTGGCTCAGTGGCTCATGTCTGGAACTTATATGGCCCCATCAACAAAACATTCTGAGCCCCTCACACACATTGTTGAATTTACTCTCCCAACACCCTCATGAAGAAGGGCAGTATTATTATACAGAGGGGGACTGAAGCACAGAGAAATCAAGTGACTTACCCAGGAAGGCTGTGGCAAACCCACATCTCCTGATTCCCAGCCCAGTGCCTTAACCATGGGCTCATCCTTCCTACCTCCTGTAACAGAAGGCATCATGTGTTTCTAAATTTCTCATTTAAATTACATTTAATAAGGAGGGTATGTGAGATTTTATTTGCAGAAGTTTCCTGCTCAAGGTAATAGGAGAAAATAAAAATCTATTGACTGTGGCTAGAGAATAATACGGACACAGATATTGTTTATTGTCACTGTGTAACTACAGATAAAAAATCATTGACTATCACTATTGTTTATGGTTATCATCTGCAGTAGTTAAAGGGACAACTCCTACCTTTTTTCCTCACACACAACTCCCATTGATTTCAGTGGGTAAAATACCGTCATAATGTTGTCTCTCTATACGATAATCTTAGTAAATGATAATTTCTTGACAACTATATACCTGAAGAATTCTCACTAAATCATAGAAGCCTAGGGCTGGAAGGGATCTCAATAGGTCATCTAGTCCAGTCCCCTGCACTGAGGCAGGACTAAATATTATCTAGACCATCCCTCAAAGGTGTTTATCTAACTTGTTCTTAAAAACTTCCAAATGACAGAAATTCCACAAACTCATGGGCAGCGAGTAAATCGCCGGCTGGGGGAGGCTAGTCCCTAGCCCTGCCCCTTCTGCCTGAGGCCCTGCCCCTTCTACCACCACCCCGGCCAGAGCCCAGAGCGCCCCCCCCCGACCCAGTCCCACCCCAGGCTAGTCCCCCAGCCCCAAAGGAGTGCCGGGAGGGTGCACAGCCCCAGAGCACTGGGAAGGCGGGTGGTGCATGGCCCCAGCCCCCCAGCCCTGGAGCTCTGGGAAGGCGGCCCCCAGCCCCAGAGGGCGGGAGAGACACAGCCCCAGCTTTCCCAGCAGGAGCACTGGGGGCTGGAGGACTGGAGCCACATGCAGGAAGGGGTGGTAAGCAGGGGGCGGGGCCACGCCTGGCTGTTTGGGGAGGCGCATGACTTCCACAGCTACAGCCACTGCCTCCCGTGTCATCCACAGCTGCTGGGGTGGCCCTGGGTCAGCTGCTGCTGGAGCAGCCTCGGGGCCAGCTGCACCAGCTACTGGTCGGGTGGCCCCGTGTGGCTGGTCCAGGGGGCTGCCAGTGAAGCAGTGGTCTCGGGGGTGGCCCTGGAGCAACAGTCTGAGAGCAGCAGCAGTCCCGGGAGCTGCCCAAGAGGCCGTCAGAGCAGCGGCCCCCGGGAGCCTTAGAGCAGCAGGAGGCTGGGGCAGTCAGCTCCTGCCTCTGGAGCAGGGGCCGGCCGTCAGCCCCGAGGGCCCTCCAGAGCAGTGGCACCCTGGAACGCCCGGAGCAGCTAAGATTTAGTCAGGGATATTTATAGTAAAAGTCATGGGCAGGTCATGGGCCATGAATTTTTGTTTATTGCCCATAACCTGTCCATGACTTTTACTGAAAATACCCATGACTAAATCTTAGCCTTACTTATTAATGCTGAGCGGAGTGGAATAATTACTTCTCATGTCTTGCTTACTCCTGCTAATATATCCTAAAACAATGTTCACTTTTTTTGCAACAGCATTACATTGTCGATTCATATTTAATTTGTAATCCACTATAATATCCATATCCCTTTTTTTCAGTACTCCTTCTTAGGTAGTTATTTCCCATTTTGTATTTGTACAGTTGATTATTCCATCCTAAGTGTAATACATGGCATTTGTCCCTATTGAATTTCATCCTATTTATTTCAAACCTTTTCTCTAGTTTGTCAAGATTGTTTTGAATTCTAATTCTGTCCTCCAAAGTGCTAGCAACCCCTCCCAGCTTAATATTGTCCATAAATTTTGTGTGTATTCTCTATGCCATTATCCAAATCATTTATGAAGATATCTAATAGAACAGACCCAGAACAGATCTCTGTGGGACCTCCACCCAATATGCTTGAGTGTGAACCATTCAAAACTACCCTCTGAGTACAGTTTTCCAACCAGTTGTGCACCCGTCTTATAGTACTATAGGTTCATCTAGGCTATATTTCCCTAGTTTGTTTATGAGAAGGTCATGTGAGACCATGTCAAAAGCCTGACTAAAGTTGAGCTATATCACTCTACTGCTTTCTCCCTATCCACAACGGTTGTTACCCTATCAAAGAAGGATATTAGGTTGGTTTGACATGATTTGATTTGACAAATCCATGTGACTTGTTACTTATCACTATATTAGCTAAATGCTTACAAATTGATTGTTTGATTCATTATCTTAATGCACGTTAAGCTGATTGTCCCCCTCCTCTCACCCCTCCCTTCCGGTTGTCCTTATTCCCCTTTTTATAGATAGGTACTATATTTGCCCTTTTCCAGTCCTATGGGATTTCTCCTGCCCTCCACGAGTTTTCAAAGATAATTGCTAGTGGCTCAGAGATTCCCTTCAGACAGATCCTTAAGTATTCCAGGATGTATTTCGTAAGCCCCTGCCAACTTGAAGACATCTAACTTGTCTAATTTCAGAGTTGCAGCCATGTTAGTCTGTATTCGCAAAAAGAAAAGGAGTACTTGTGGCACCTTAGAGACTAACAAATTTATTTGAGCATCCAATGAAGTGAGCTGTAGCTCACAAAAGCTTATGCTCAAATAAATTTGTTAGTCTCTAAGGTGCCACAAGTACTCCTTTTCTTTTTGCTAACTTGTCTAAGTAATTCTTAACTTATCCTTTCGCTATTTTAGCCTCACGTCCTACCCCATTTACATTCCGTTAGTTATCTGATCACTGCTAACCTTTTTGGGGAAAACTGAAACAAAAAGGGTATTTAACACTTTGGCCATTGCTGCATTTTCTGTTATTGTCTTTCCCTTCTCATTGAGTAACAGGCCTACCATGCCCCCCCCCCCCCCAGTCTTCCTTTTGCTTCTAATGTATTTGTAAAATGTCTTCTTGTTGTTCTTTCTGTCCCTAGCTATTTGGGACATTTTGGGCTTTGGCCTTTCTAATTTTTTCCCTCCATGCTTATGTTGCTTTTTTTATGTCCATCCTTCATGATTTTAACTAGTTTTCACTTTTTGCAAGTCTCTTTTTGGAGTTTCAGGTCACTGAAGATCTCCTGGTGAAGCCAGGGTGGTCTTTTACTGTACTTCCGATCTTTCCTGTGCATTGGGATAGTCTGATCTTGTGCCCTTAATAATGTCTCTTTAAAAACTGCCAGCTCTCCTTAACTTTTTTCCCTTAGACTTGCTTCCCATGGCCTCTTATCTACGGATTCTCTGAATTTGCTAAAGTCTGCCTTCTTGAAGTCCATTATTTTCCTTCTGCAAAAGTGTATGTCCCTAGTGGAGTAATATTTTTTGAAAGAAATGAACTGTAAATACCTTCCCTCCATCTACATTTCTACACTTGTTAGCTTTTCCTCCCAGCTCTCCTCTGCCTTTCAATATGCTAAAATTGAGCCTGGAGAAGAACAGGACATATGTATTATGAAGAGTTTCTGCCTATAGGCTTAGCATGGGACTTGAGCACATGCATAAACTTAAGCACATGCCTAATTGCTTTGCTGAACTGGGAGTTAATTTTTTTTATTCCACAGAGGGCGTAAAATCTATTCAAATGAATTCTTATAGTTGCCCTGTGAGTCTGTTTTGTACCAACATAACCAATTGCCCATTGTAAGAAGATTGTAACAAACTCACAATACCTCCTATTCCTCATAGTACATGCAAGTAAGAGAAACTTAAGCTGTATTTGAATCAGCATTTCTTTCTGTGCTTACTAGTTGTAACACTCAGACTAATGCCATTGACTGAGCTGTATACACTGAAATATAACATGCTTTTCTATATAATTAATGGAACTTTGATTCACGAATAAAAATAATGCAGCAACAATTCTCTTGGATCTCAGACTCCCATCAGGACCCATAGCCCTGTCTTTCTTTTTCTCTAACATTGGTCATTCTTTTCCAAAGTTAAATCCATTTGACTATCAAAACTAAATGGTTTATTTTTCAAATGGTAAATTTTTTCAAAAAATGTATTGCTGCACAAAATATGTCCATCCTCATTAGATCCATTTTCTCAATTAAATTCAAGTTTCTGTGTCCAAAAGGCATAAATCTGGGTATTGATTTGGTCATAAAATAATGAAACTCCCAGAAGCCTTCTAAACCCATTTTACTTGGATGAGCATATAGGCTTTTAAAGTATCAAGTTATTCCAGTATTTAGTACACATAACTGCTTTCAGAGGTCTAAGGCAATAAGGCATATCTCCCCACTCCATTTGAAGTACCAGAGCTACGAGCAGTGGCCCCCTACTATTTTTAAAGCTTTGGACCATATTTCATTCAGTGTGAGCATGATATTTTTTGAACATGAACTTTATACCCTGGAGCCAAAAATCAATAACCTATCGAATCAAAGGTCCGTAAAGCAACAACAGGCTCCCGGTGTTGTGCACCCATAAAATGCATTTCAGCCTAAATCTACACTTCCAAAATAGTCTAGTTCTGAATTTATTGCCCTGTTCCAACAAGATTACTGGATAATCAATGTGTACTGCCAAAAAACAAACTTTTTTAGGGAAAAAATTGTCTCCCCTTCTTATCAAAGCAAAGAACAAAAATCAATCATGCTATGTTTTTTATTCCGGGCCCTAGTCTACAGTCCTTATTCACACTGAGTATGACATGACTATGCAAGTAGTCCCATTAATTTCAATGGGGCTGCTCATACAGGGTGAAATAGATCCTTGTGCAGAGAGCAAGCCCTAGTCCTGTGTACCACTTACATCTCACTTAGGCTCCATTTTTGAAGGTTTAAATTGGATTTATCTGGTAAATGTACATAGGATTTAGCAGTACATAGGTCTCATACTGGCCATTTGCACAGGAGTGAATTTCAACCATTGTAAAGATGGTGGAATCAGACCCAGGATAAATATCACAATGTTACCTGATTTTACTTTGAAATCCCATCTACATTCCAGTCACAGCTTGACAAAAAATAATCACACACAGTTAAATACAGTATTTTATGAACATTCAGAAATTTTCTTTTCTAGCATGAAGTGAAATATACATGGAGATGTGTTACTATGAAAACCTATTTTGCTAAATCAGCATATATGCTGTGTAAACATTTTTTTCTTCAGTCTACAGAGTTTAACAAACAAACCTGCCTTGAATAGTGCATCATTTACTCTTTTGATAACTGGGAACAGCACTCTAAATTTGGTGCTTTTGCAACGTATTTGATGCTCCAATTTCCTTCAAATAGCTCTATGTGCTATTTCCTCACCTGCCTTTAACAATAGAGGGCTTGATTTACCATTGCTTCACAGTGGTGTAGCTCCAAGAGTTACCCTGATGTAAAACTGGATTAACAGCCCCTCTACTTGTACATGGAAGTGCAAAAATAGCTTTTGAAGGAACTTGAAGTATCACTATCACGTTTCAGTGGAGTTACACCAACATGGAGTTACAATAGGGCATTGTAGTGGTGAATCGAGCCCAGAATATTTATATTAAGATTACTAATGAGCATAGAGAAACATAGGGACTTTCATTTATGGGAGAGTCATATCATCTCTTTAAACTATGATCTCAGAACCATCTGGTAGAGAAAATACAGTACATATAGTAAGCCAAATTCTGCAGTCCATTAAACTGACAAATATAAAGTGAGACCGAAGACTTCAACCAAAGCTATGCTTATTTTTGTTTGATGTATCTTTCACCTTTCAATTCACTCCCATAAATATAGCCAGGGTCTTGTCTTTTTCAGACAGCAGACACATCTCCCCTCTGTACTAACCATCACAGACTCTAGGAGACAGACCACCTTTTCTTGCTTGATCTGTCATGTGTTTCCCAAGAACATAGTTCTTTGAATATGTTGATACCCAAGCACCATCACTATTGTAATGTTCCTGATCCTGTTCTCCAAACTGAATAGTTTCAGTGACTCTTATTAACTTAAAGTAATTCTTCAGACCCAGAGATAATGACAGGATTAACAGCACCTGAAATGTGCTTCTTCCAGAATGAAATCCATCACTGTAGCTATACAAGGCAATGCCCATCTTTGAAATCTTGAACAGCTGCAGAATGGGAATGCAGCCTTTTCTTACTTCTTTTGTGACATCTCTTGTTTTGGCTGTTGCTTTTTTGTTATCAGAGAGATGGTCAACCAAATGTGCCGGAAAGTCCATTTCTAGAAGAGTGGACCAGAGTTTTGCATGACAAACTGTAACATTTGATTTTTGTGCTGCACCACCTGGCCTGTAGTTTCCTTGGTCTCAAATCAGAATCCTGATTATGAATGTTTTAAGCTTGACACTATCATTTATCAAGCGTCTTGTGGTTAAAAGGATGCAAGCGGCACATAACAGAAAAGGAGACACTGATGCAGAAGCATCCACAGAAAGCATTGCTCGAGCTGTCTACAGATTCCAAGATTAAGTGTGAAATCTGACAGGAAGAATATGTATTAAAAATATGTGTTGACAGAATGATTTAACTAATATTTTAAAGGCAAAACATCAACTGCATTTCCATATCATTTATAATCTTGGTGAACAGGGTACTACAGAGCAGGCTATCCCCTTCTGTCATCATCTCCTTAGTCTCTACTTCATTTTACAGCTCAAGTATGCTTTAGTAAAACAAAGCTTGAGCTTTAGGACCAGATTCTCAGCCGGTGTAAATCAACATAGCACTATTGATGCCACTGGGGCCCAGATATCAATGAAGCTGCGCTGATGTACAACAGCAGAAGCTCTTAACCATAATTGTTATGCAAGTTCCTGTAGATACAGACAAAAGTCGTCTCAGGAAACAAATATCAGTGACACAAACATTGGGAAAAAAAACCCTCAGCACTCCATCTATGAGAAGAATCTACTATATGGAGTCCACTGTGGTGTTTCCATTATCCCATAAGGATGAAAGTATCCAGGTAAAATGGCTGGCCACCCTTCCTGCTAGAAGAATCTGTAAGGTGATCATTTTCCAGATGATGCTCAGTTCTCATTCTCTTTTTCCTCCATCTCAGATTCCACAGTCTCTTCACTCTCCCAAAGCCAAGTCTGCAGCTGGTGTAAATTGGCAAAGATTTATTGAAGCCTGTGGAGCGACACTAATTTACACCAGCTGTAGATTTGACTCCCCAGTGTCTGAATGAGGCAAGTATCTCGATGAAAGCAAACTAACTGCAGTTCAACACAGATTCATTGGCACTGAAGCCTGTTGGCAGGATTGCATTCTCACCATCTACTGAAGATGCATGCCCACAGTCTCAGGGTCCCATTGGATCCATTACTGCTCCTCCACTCTCAGATGACACAGTGTCCCTTCATATTTCTGGCCACATGCATTTTCGGTTACAGTACTCTAAGACCATCTTCTTAGGGCTAGCCTTGAAATCCACCTTGAAGTTCCAGCTGGAGCACAACACTACTAATCTGAGTTCAAGATTCTGCACTGGCTTCCGGGTACAATTCAAGGTAACTCATGCTCTGGGAAGGAATGATCTGAGAGATCATCTATGATCTGCTGGGACACTTAAGATTGGCTGAGATGTTTTGTGTCCTGGGGCTGATCTTCCCAGGGTTGATGGGAGAGCTTTCACGTTGGAGAGCTCACCCTTCGGAGGTCCAACGAGGCCAAAGAAAAGTAGCAAGCAACACGGTCTGGCTCTTTTTTTTTTTTTTTTTTTTTTTAAGTTTAGCTTAGCATTTAGTTCACTGGTTTTGTTTATGTGTATGTTTGTTTCTGGTTATGGTCCAAGTCATGTTTTCTTCCTAACAGCTCAGCAGCCTGCCCTTCAGAGTAATCTTGCCACCGGTAGCAGTTTTAGTTTCATTGATGCATCCTGTTGCAAGTGGCTATGTACTGATGTGTTTTACCTTTTGTTACTGAAACACATAAATGTCAGGATTGAAGGCACTCTATTGAATACAATAAATAGGCAACTACACCAGGAATAGGTGAGGGATATGAAGATGTGAATCATCTCTGAAAGGTGGTACATCTAAGAATGTCACAGCGTTAGACCATCCCTATTGCTAAGAGTTGAAACATCAGTTGTAGAGATGATTGTAGTAGAAGGTACATGGAATAATAACCAGAATAGTATTGGCCACCCCAGTTTAGAGGTGAATGCTAGGAAGGTCTCCAGGTGAAATATATCTGGAGGTTGCTACAAAGCTGAAATTGTTCAATCCGTATAAAAATGTTAGTGCTTAGTTTTGTGAATGGAATGATACTTGTGCTGCATGCTCAATATTAGCCTTTCATATTAGCAACTTCATAGCAACTCTGTTTCTTAAAATAGGGAGTTACAGTGCAAGCTTTTATCTTATATAATCCTTTAGAAAAGAAAGCTCCGACACCTTTGGGGGGTTTAAAACATCAAACTTTCAGCCACAGACCTGTCTTATCAAAGGAACTAGCAGCTCTATCTAGGGTTTATGGTCATTAGAGGAATTCCAAATTGCCTGTTTTTTATAGACTACCTACATAACAACCTCCTACTGTATTTAAATTTTTGTAATTTTCTACCCCTGATGCGATCTTCATATCTAAATGCACACAGAGTATTTTACATTTATCAGTTTAATCCCATAGTTATGTCTTTCTTTAAATGCCTGTTGCTCAACAACGTATTAATAGTGAATTGTTTTTTGGAAAGAAGATATTTAAACGTAGTCAGTTTATGATGATTCCCTATATTCTTTTAGCCAGGAAAGACATTGTTAATGGCACAAAAGGCTATATTTATAAAACCTGTTTACCTATTTAACCTCATATATATCATTATTATGGGAGAACTAAAGCAATTGCATGTCTTCTTTTTACCAATGTTTGATTTTTAGGCAATAAAAAATACCGCTCTCTATTTATTATTGGTAGTTAAACAGTGCTGGCATATAAAAAATGGTAAATGCACTCCCCACCCCCAACCCCACAGAATACTGTAAGTCTTTGAAGTATAATCCACTAACACAAGGAGGTGTGCTGGTATTGGCAAGGTGTTTCTATTAGCTGACAAATGAAGTGAAGGGTTATAACCAGGTTGCAGCAGGTACTAGAGCATCAGAGTCTAACCCTCCCACTGCAGTCCTCTTAATCTTGAGTTACAATTTGGTCTATGGCTGGGACTTACTCAAGAAAAATACTAAAGCCCAAGCTTAACTTTAAGCATGTGAATGCTCCCATTGAATTAAGTTAACCTTGTTCTTAAGTGCTTTTCTGGATGAAGGCTTTGATCCCACTGCGTTTGGGGAGTAGGGAAGTACTTAATGTGGGTGCTGGTGACAGACTCTGGTCACAGAAAGAAAGAAAAAGATGAAGGTTGATGGAGAACGATTAGACAATGCAGGATTTTAAAATGACAGACATAGTGTCAAGATGTCTGGCGCGGCTCACGCCTGCGAGTGCCAACCTCAGGGCAGACTGTTAAGAAACAGGGCACAACCCCCAAATTGTCTGTGTATTCTATAATTAGATTTCACCAACCAAATATCAAGTGTGAACTCCTCAAGCACTATAGCAGCCTTAACATGGAGTCACAGGCAGTCCCCTTGGACAATCTATCTCACCACCTAGGCAAGTTTGCCTTTGTGATAGATGGTCCCTTATACCAAAAATCACAACAATATTCAGGTTATTCCCAGTCCCAAAGAACCAGTCACTTACCCCAGGTCCAATACACCCTGATCTCTCACCAGACAACACTTGTAGTAAATCCTATAATAAATTAACTAAAGGTTTATGAACAAGGAAAAAGAATGAGTTATTTACAAGGTTAAAGGAGGTAAACATACACACACGAGTTACGGTCTTAGGCTTCCAAAAGTAATAGAAGCTGCTAACGTGCAAGCTCTATGTGTCCTTTAGAGCTAACCCAAGCTAAACAGCCAGGGATGCCTTGTGTATGCTTAGAAGTCTTGTCCTATTTCTGAAGTCCAAGCAGCACAGAGATAACATTTCTTCTTGACATGGATTTTTATTCCCTTCCCCCAGAGCTCAAGCTGATGGGATGAATGTTTGTGCACCTCTCATCTTCATGGGTGTGGGGAGATCAATCAACAAAGTATGTTGGCCACTGATGTTCCACATTGGCTTGTCTGGTATCTCTGGGCCTTCTTTTGATGGAGAGGAGTTGACACCTTTTGTGGTCAACTAGCATTTCACACTTGATAATGCTTCTCTCCTGACTGTGGGTGTTTACAGTTTTAGAGCAAACACTTTCATAGTTACAGAGCAAACACTTAAATATTGCCTTATAACCTGGGATACAGATATCATAAGTGAGATTAATGCAGGAAGCAGCTCACAAGCATTTCATAAAGCCTAAACCCATTTTTATAAATCTAATACCTATTTTAACAATACTAACACACAGGTGAGCCAGACTGGTTTCCAGCTCTGCAAATTTGTCAGTGTCCAGTGAGGCCTAGGCATGAGCTGGCACCTGATCTGCCAGCATCACAAATACTATCAGGTAATTAAGAACGGTGGCTCCAAATTGTATGTTTTTTATTTAAGTGTAATTTAAGTTTTGTCATTTAAGTGTCTCTCTTTGCTTTAATTACCCATTCCCACATACATATGAACAGGAGGGGAAAGCAAGTGCATAGCTTTTGAAAGGCCACTGGTCTGTCCATAATCGCCAGGAGACTGGCTGGCCACTCTGATGAGCAGGAGAAAGACATGGGCAGGTCTTCTTAAGTAGCTTAGATCACATAGGTGGGCTGACCCTGGACTTCTTCCACATCCAAAACTCCCATCGATACCAGTGAAAGTTTTGTGCATACAAAGGGTACAGGACAGAGCCCAGAGAAAGCCTTTTGAACCTCAAGCTCCACAGGGACTTCCCTCATTGCTGTCCTTGGCTTCCCCAGTAATGTACCTCCATAAGCAATGCTGCCACTGTCTGTCTCCCTCCTGCTTGGCTCACATCCATTCCCCTCCATTGTATGGGCAAGCTGCAAAGGAGGAGTTAGCGGTGTTCAAAGTGGAAGCTACTTACAATGCAAATACCACACAAGGTTAGGTGGAGCAACCAAATTGCTCCTACAGTATTAGGTGGATCCTGTGGCTACTCCTCTAGTAAAACCTCTTTGCTATGCGGAGCTCAATTCCAATGTAATAGCCATGGGTGACTGCAAGGCCCAGGACTACATGCCAGGCACTTTCTCTCTTCACAGCCCTATCTGTGTACAATTAGATTCTTCCTTGTCCCCACTGTGCTGTGCAAAAGGACATGAGTATACATGGCCCTCTCTTTCCCAATGTATTGTCACTTAACAACAGAAAAACTTTAGGAAAGCACAAGCCCTCTTTTATTTACTTAACAAGCATAATTTCCAGAAACTAAATTATATTTGAGCAGTAATGTATACATAGGTCTGTGCAAGGCAGCTCAGCTCCCTGAAAAGTTGATATGTACTCTCGATTTGCAGTGTATAATTACGAGAGAGGAAACGAAAGGGGGGCAGGCTGTCTCAGCTACCGCACAAGCCAATTTGACTATTGCAAAGCTAATTAAATATGTCTGCTGTGTATAAAATATATCATCTCCAGATCACAGCATACTGCTAAATTCTTCATCTTATTAAAAGCTTACATTAATGCTTTTCCGACATAAATTTTAATATTGGACAGGTACTATTTGAGGAGCCTGACAATAGGAATGACCTAGATTAGGCTGACAGTGCCAAAAGATGTATCACCTAAGGCCGTCTTAAAGAGAAGAAGGATGAGGAATACAGTCTCCATTATTGCTTAGCCCTGATGTGCTGGCATTATCTTCAAAAACCCGATCTTGCTTTGCCTCCTTCTCTTTCGGTACAGTCGGTGGCTATACCAGGGAGAGGAATGATATTCCATGCTTGCCACATCTTATTCCCTGGATTATAACTCAACTGTAGAGGGATTTAATGGAGCAGTGGATGATGGTTTAAATCTGTTGACATGTCCTCCTGTAGTTTACAAAATTACAGGAGAAGTTGGATAGTTCCACACTAATACATTTATGAACTGGGTGCAGCATGCTAAGAGAGGCTCAGAAACACAGTAATATGACTCCATCTCCTTAAGAAAAAAAGAGACCTAGAGTCTGATTCTAAGTTATTCTTTCCATGTGTTTGGGGTTGGAATACACTGGGGAACAAAGGTGATTCCAATGTGACTTCAATCTGGCACCATTCCAGATCTTCGTTGTAAATTGGAGCAGCCTTGGGGGTGCTTTAACTTACACACTGCTTCCTGTGGGTCCAGAAAAACAGAGAATAGTGCATTGCATGTAGTCTTCTCCCTATGTGAAGGAGCAGTGCTGGCATAGAAACCTTGTACCAGCTGGAGTGTAGGGACCTGCACAGAGTGTATTCTTAGGGGGGCATTTCCTCATACTTTACATGGCCGGAGTGGTGTAAAGGGGCCTTAGTGTACTTAGAGATCAGAGCTCTCTTCACAATGTCCTTATTCCCAAAGGAACCAGCAAGTAGATTTAGAAAAGTCTTTCACTTTCACACCACTTCTAATGCAGAAAACAGGAAGATTACCAAACAGCAGCACTATTTCTTACGTGCATTACTGAATATGCAAAATCAATCAATCAATAAATAAATCAATAAATCAATAAATAAAGTGAAAATAGCTTTAAGGATCCAAAAAAAAGAGAAATTCCAAACTAATAGAAACTCTTCCATTGACTTTCGCACAACACTTGCATTGACACTGTAAGCTTTCTTGGTATTAGACACTTGATTGACATTGTGATGGCTCATTCAAAGCATAGATGATGTCAGTGCAACTGCATTATGGTCTTCTCTTGACATTGTAACAGCTTCTTACGATTTTTTTTTTAATTCTTCCCGTTGGCATCCCAAGGGCAATTGTATTGACAGAGTAATGCTCCTGTTACAATGTCAATGTATGAGATAGTTTCCTTTCAGGAGAGGTGATGGAAAAGGGTCTCATCACAAAGCAGCTCCTGGACAAAGAATTCAATATATGGTCAATGGAACCAGGAGATGATGTTGTAAGGGTCACACATCCTGATATTCAGCCATGTCTGGGAATTCTCTACGCTAAGAACAATTTGGAGCCTGATTTTCAGAGGCATTGAACACACCAGATTTAAGTGAAAGCCTGTGGAAGCTACCTCTGGAAATCCAGCACCTGTGAAAATTAGGCCATGTAAGCTCTCTGCTATTGGGATGATAAGGCCAAGAATCTTTTTAGAAGTCACATTTTTCTTTTGTAATTGATGATGGTCTTTCCACTAAAAGGTCCCAATGTAGAACAGCTTTCATAGACCTCTTCCTTTTCACTTAAAAAGGCTACACAAGAAGCACTCTAGTAGCCAGGTTAATTCCCCTACAGCTGTTGTGTGTGGGGAAAAAAGAAAGGAAGAGTCACACAGATAACATTTTGTCTTCAGAATTTATTGACTAAGAAAGTGAGGAATACAAAAGAAGCCTATTCCAATGATATCCCAGAAAGGAAAATACTCCATTGGCACCCTCTTTTACTGTACCGCTGGGTGACAGCGAGGCAGGGAATGAAAAACCAAGACTTACCTGGGATGAAAGATAAATTATCCAGGCTCCCTGTAGCTCTAAACAGATAAAGTGAAAACAAATGTCACCATATGTCACCTAGTGATTGTATCTGATAAAAAGAAAATTCAACATGAATTCAAAACACAGGAATGAAAAACCCACTGAGTGACAACGGAGGGGACTCTGGGCCCAGATTCAGCTGCTGTAAACAGCTGTAGCTGTGCTGAATTCAATGCCCATTTTCACCAGTTAAGGATTTGGTCTCAGGTCTTCTGACAATGTATTTAAAATAATGGTGCAGTCCTAAAACTGAAGTTACGGGCTAGAGTCTCATTTGGGCTAAGTCTCTTTTACAACACTCTGTAAAGTGGATGGAAATTACATTTACACAAACTTCAAGGCCACTTTACAATGACAGAGTGGCACAAAGTGACCTTAGTGTAAATGAGCATGCGGCCTTGTATTTTTAGAAGGAAAAGCATTATTTACCAGGAAAATCGAGGACAAACTGTTCCCCACCAGCTGAAGTGACAAATACAGTTGGGGTACCCAGAAAAATATTTGAAGCTACCCCCAAACTAAAGGGAAAAAACAAAAACAAAGAGTAACAATAAATCATCAACATAATCTGGCTGGCAGACTGGAGCACAGAAATAAAAAATTCTGCCTCTTAAAATAGGAGCTTGAATTATCTAGATACGTACATAGAAACAAGTGACAACAGCTTTGAGGTAACACTTCTCCTTTTCTGCATATTTCAACAAAGTCAAAGTTGAGTGGGAAAATATTACTGCCTTGAAAAATAAATATATTACGATATATCAGCTATAAGAGGAATATGTGCCACTGCATAAATATTTAAATACAAATTTAGAAAGTGTATATTTTGAAGAAACCCAGGCCAGTAAATTTTGGATTATAAATTTATATTCAGAATTTCGTGTTTTTTTTTTAAAAAAACCCATGAATTCTGTTTCACTGAACAGAAATGGTAATAAATTGTTTGTGTTGTACTGATATTCATTTTGCATTCTGTACTCCATGCTAACATTTTCCCATTTCCTTTTAACCAGAAAAAAATGGAAAAATTCACCTTAAATATTTCCATTTAAATTCCTTCTATTAAATTATATACTTTTATAAGACCCACACGATGACCGAGATAGATTTCCTCTAAGGAATTTCCACCCTTTGAGAGATTGCCAGCAATTCAATACATATAAAACACAATAAAGTCACTAAAATTTGGTAAGGGAAATTTGGAACTGATATACCACAAATACTTCCCCCCCTCCCCCCCCCCGCACCGCTCAGATAGCCTATGGAATGCATTGCCACAATACATCATTGAAACCAGGCACTCAGCAGGTTTTAAAAAAAGAATTGGGCATTTATACATACAGCGAGGATGACCAGATATCCTGTTTTTAAAGGGACAGTCCTGTTTTTCTGGTCACCCTACGTAGATTCAGAGTTATAACAGTTACAATAGTAAGGATTAAAAAAAACACTCAAATGTTTTTGGAGGTGATATAACCCTCATGTCTCAGGGTGTGAGCCAGCCTGTAATTAGTGTGAGCTAGGAACAGACTTTTTCTTTGGACTTGTTATTCCCAGTTATTATAACTGCCTACTGTAGGGTTTCTTGCCTCTTGCTCAGAAGCACCTGGTACTGGCCATGGCTGGGAACAGGATGTTGGACTAGATTGATTACTGGTGATTCCTACATAAACTGTTAATATCTGAAATCCTAATTCTACATTCCTTAATCAGGCAGAACTGCCATTAGGCCTTGACTCTATAAAGCTTTGCTCATGAGCAAACAGGTTGAAAATATTAAAACAAGACAGTGAATAATAAATAAAAAATTGAAGTCAGCCTGGCAAGTGTCATGATATTGAAAATGTAAGGTGTGCCAAGAGTGTTATGATTAAGCTTGGGAAGGAAATAGACTCTGGTCTCATAATTTATAAGAAACAAAACTGCTTAAGTGGGGCTAATAATAAAATGGTCAAGGAGAAAAATAAAACTGGTCTGCTATGTGTCGACCCCATCCTGCAAAATGTAAAAGGCACTTTTACTCAGTTTGTCCTTGCGCTTAATGCTGGCCGATAAGTGGTTCAAAGGGAGTGTTTTTTTTCCACTGCATGGAGGAAAGAAATTGAGGAGGCAGATGGGTGGGAGCATGTGATCAGATTTTGGTTTTCTGTTCTTAACTGGAAAACTGACTTCCATACCATACAACACTCCACAGGTTTCAGTGGGGTAACAACGAGGATGCAAAATTTCTTCTTTCCCATTCAGTTCCTATGCTTGTTCATTAACGTTTTAACTTAAAGTCCAATTTGCTGCCAATCACAGTGTGGGTTACCTTTTTAAATAAATAATGCATAATGTGTACAATAAAGGCCAAGGTAAAAATGCAAAAAATTTTAATAGGGGTGTCTTGATGAAAGGTACCAGTCACACTTTCTGAATACTTTATTAACCTCAGAGCGTTGTGGTTTTTTATTTTTTTAAAGGCTCATAATGAACTACTAATATACCTCTAATAGTAGAAATAGCAGACTTCAGACGTGCTATTCCGATTACTGTTCTGTCTGAGTTAGAGCGCTTAAGCCCTGTGATAAATGCTTATGTGGGTCTTAAGCGATGCATAGGATCTTGTGCAGGCCTTCTTCACTAGGTGGATTTCAATCTCTGGGTAAAAATGTGGATCCCAGTTTTTAAGGGTGGAATGTTGATCCTGAGAGAGCCAAATTCTGGTCCCATTGAAGTCAGTGGGATCTTGCCCAGCTTACAGGTAGATACTAATATTGCAGGCTAAGAACAGTAGTAATAGAAGAGTTTGATTTTGTCTTTTTACTAGGTTAATGCTCCGGGAAAGTTCTGCTTTACTCTTTCATCATATTTGGTCATCTTTGATATTTACTTAATTTTTTAAAAGGCTACTCATGGCAAAAGGTGGTCAAGTTATGCAGCTTTTAGAGTAGTAGCCGTGTTAGTCTGTATCCGCAAACAGAAAAGGAGTACTTGTGGCACCTTAGAGACTAACAAATTTATTTGAGCATAAGCTTTCGTGAGCTGCAGCTCACTTCATTGGATGCATGCAGTGGAAAATACAGTGAGGTAAGGTGAGCTATTACTAGCAGGAGAGCGGGGGGCGGGGGCGGGAACCTTTTGTAGTGATAATCAAGATGGGCCATTTCCAGCAGTTGACAAGAACGTCTGAGGAACAGTAGGAGGGGAATAAACATGGGAAAATAGTTTTACTTTGTGTAATGACCCATCCACTCCCAGTCTTTATTCAAGCCTAAGTTAATGGTGTCCAATTTGCAAATTAATTCCAATTCAGCAGTCTCTCGTTGGAGTCTGTTTTTGAAGTTTTTTTGTTGAAGAATTGCCACTTTTAGGTGTGTAATCGAGTGACTAAAGAGATTGAAGTATTCTCCGACTGGTTTTTGAAGGTTATAATTCTTGACGTCTGATTTGTGTCCATTTATTCTTTTACGTAGAGACTGTCCAGTTTGGCCAATGTACATGGCAGAGGGGCATTGCTGGCACATGATGGCATATATCACATTGGTAGATGTGCAGGTGAACGAGCCTCTGATAGTGTGGCTGATGTGATTAGGCCCTATGATGGTGTACCCTGAATAGATATGTGGACACAGTTGGCAACGGGCTTTGTTGCAAGGATAGGTTCCTGGGTTAGTGTTTTTGTTGTGTGGTGTGTGGTTGCTGGTGAGTATTTGTTTCAGGTTGGGGGGGCTGTCTGTAAGCAAGGACTGGCCTGTCTCCCAAGATCTGTGAGAGTGTTGGGTCATCCTTCAGGATAGATTGTAGATCCTTGATAATGCGTTGGGGGGGTTTTAGTTGGGGGCTGAAGGTGATGGCTAGTGGTGTTCTGTTATTTTCTTTGTTGGGCCTGTCCTGTAGTAGGTGACTTCTGGGTACTCTTCTGGCTCTGTCAATCTGTTTCTTCACTTCAGCAGGTGGGTATTGTAGTTGTAAGAACGCTTGCTAGAGATCTTGTAGGTGTTTGCACCAGCAACCGCACACCACACAACAAAAACACTAACCCAGGAACCTATCCTTGCAACAAAGCCCGTTGCCAACTGTGTCCACATATCTGTTCAGGGGACACCATCATAGGGCCACTCCCTTTTCTGCCTTCCAGTCCAGAGCCCAGCCTTCCAATATGGAGGGTGATAGATCTCTGCAGCCACACTCACCTCCTTATACTACAGTAACAACTGCCATATCCAGTACATAACCCTTAAAAAACCGCCTGAACTACAACCTAACGGAAGAGGTGCAGCTGAATATGGGTCTCTGCTAGTGATGAAGCAGATGGATGTGAGTCGCCTGTGTTATTTTTTGTCTCGAGCTAGCAAGAGATAGGGTTTCAACAGGCCTGTCTGGGAGATTTTAATTTCTTTAAGTATAGTGAAAGCATAAAAGCAGAAGAACAATAAGAACGGCCACACTGGGCCAGACCAATGGTCCATCTAGCCCAGTATCCTGTCTTCCGACAGTGGTCAATGCCAGGTGCTTCAGAGGGAATTGTGACAAAGCTCTGTCCTTGTCTCCGTGGGTCCCGCATTTTCTGGCAGATTTCGCTAGCCTCAGAGGCTCACTGTGACCCTCCACGTAACCCTTCTCTCTCTAGAGACAAGGGTCACAGTCTACTGAGCCATTTTCATCATAAGCCAATGAGGGAGGTGAGGAGAAGCTATCCTCCCTTGTACAGTCTCTGTTGTCTCCCAGTCTCAGTGATTAATTGTGGGGGGGGGCAAATGGGGAAGCCCAGGCCCGCCTTCTACTCCAGGCTCCAGTCGAGGGACCCTAGTAGTATCAGCTATGGTAGCTGACCTTTTAGAAACATGACACATACAATTCCCTGGGCTACTTCCCCACAGCAGCCCCCACTTCCTCAAGCTCCACTTTACCCTTACCTCAGGGCCTCCTTCTTTGTGCCTGATATGGTGTGTACTGCTCAGTCTCTCCAACAGCACAACTTCCTCCCATAGCTCCTGACATCCCACCTGACTAACTGGGAGGCTTTTAACTAGTTTCAGCCAGCCCCTGATTGGCTTCAGGTGTCTCAGTCAACCTAGCATCCTCCCTGCCTTCTGGAAAGTTCTTAATTGGCCCCAGGTGTCTTAATTGACCTGGAGCAGCTGCCATTTAACTTATCCTGGTACCAAGGATTTGTTTAGCCTGGAGCTAATATGTCTATCTCCCACTACTTTTCTATAGCCATCTGGCCTTGCCCCACCACAGAATGAACAGATAATCATCAAGTGATCCATCTCCTATCACCCATTCCCAGCTTCTGGCAATGAAAGTCTAGGGACACCCAAAACACGGGGGTGCCTCCCTGACCATCTTGGCTAATATCATTGATGGACCTATCCTCCATGAACTTATCTAATTCCTTCTTGAACCCCATTATAGATTTAGCCTTCACAACATCTCCTGCCAACAAGTTCCACAGGTTGACTGTGCATTGTGTGAAGTACTTCCTTTTGTTTACTTTAAACCTTCTGCCTATTAATTTCATCCTGATTCTTGTGTATGTGAAGGAGTAAATAACACTTCCTTAATTCACTTTCTCCACACCAGTTATGATTTTATAGACCTCTATCATACCTCCCTCTCCTCCAAGCCGCAAAGTCCCGGTTTTTTCACTTTCTCCTCATATGGAAGCTGTTCTGTACCCTTAATAATCTTTGTTGCCTCCAATTCTCATATCTTTTTTGAGATGAGATTACCAGAAATGCATGCAGTATTCAAGGTAAGGGTGTACCATGGATTTAGTATAGTGGCATTATCATATTTTCTGTCTTATTTTCTATCCCCTTCCTAATGATTCCTAATGTTCTGTTAGTTTTTTTGACTGCTGCTGCATATTGAGTGGGTGTTTTCAGAGAACTATCCACAATGACTCCATGATCTCTTTATTGAGTAGCAACAGCAACTTAGATCCGTTCCATTGTTGTATGCAGTTTTGTTGTAGCTTTGTTGGTCAAGGATATTAGAGACACAAGGTGGGTGACATAATAGCTTTTATTGGACGAAGCTTGCCTCTCTCACCAACTGAAGTTGATCCAGTAAAAGATATTACCTCACCCACCTTATCTCTCTAATATAGATCCCATCATTTTGCACAGTATGGGAACCTTGAACTAATTGTGGGAAGAGAGAAATGAGAAGGTAAATTTCATTTACTTTATCTCCCTTTTTATAGTAGCTAAGGTCTAAGGTAAAGGTTTGGTCTTTTTTTGGTCCATAAAATATGGATTGCTATTTTCAAACTACATCAACACCGCTCATAGCCATTCCCATTAGTCAGCCCTATAACAGCATTGTGATGCTATGATATATTGACATGATAAAACAATGTAGCCCAGAGGTTACTGATAGGGCAGCCTTTTTCATTGACAAATAAATGCAGACTTTTAAACGTACTCCTCTTGGCACCTTTCTACCCGACTGATAACATAGACACTTACGGCTAAACTGTGGAGCCTTTACTCATCATAGAGAGCTCTAACTTATGTGGGTAGTCCCACTGAAGTTAATGTTTCTGCTCGCCAGCATGAGGAAGAGCCCTAGGACTCTGTCCAATAAAGGGTTAGTGCTGATTATTTTAGAACACATCAAAACCAGGGCTGTTCCACTGCTCACAGGGGCGGGATGCAGGGAGCCTGCACTGAAGATGCCGACACCTTCTTGTATAGTGCCCACATTGTGGACAGAGACTTCCAGGACAGGGGCAAATGGCAGGGCTGGTGGATCCAATCTCTCTCTCATACACATACACACTAGGTATGGAGGCGCTGCTGTGACAGCTGCTACAGCAATACCCACAAAGCAGCTCTCCTTTGCCATTCCCACTGTCCTCATCCACACGGATCACCTTGACTATTCTGTCTACCCAATGGGAAGAGGATTTGGCCCTTAGAGCCGGTGTCTACTCCGCCTGTTGTGTTATGATTTAAAAAACACCCTTGCACTTAGGTACCGAATAAATTATCCGTCTTCCTGATTCAAAACTGTTAGTGCAATTCTGTTTCAAATGGCAGCATTCCATCTCCTTAGTCAGCTATCCACAAATTGATCTTTCCATGTTAAAAAAAAAAATACAAGTCCAAATACAAAAGAAAGGTAACGGGCAATTTATTGGGGCATTTTTAAACTTCAAATTGTCTGCAATGTCTGTTTGATGGATCTCTCTCCATTCTGTAGTATACTTGCAGTGTGTTCTGTATAACTTGATGTTAAGCAAAGTTCAGACAGCACTGGATCTACAATAGAGCAGATACGCAACCCTCACAGGGGTCAGGGAGTCGTCCTTACAGCTCAGTTAGTAGAATACCTTTCAACAGCATTAAACTAGAAATTACCAGCTAAGGCTCTTCATATAGCTTCCAATTCAGACTAAAATACCCAGCCAGTGCTCTCTGCTCCAACAGCTAAAACACTCATCCATGCTCTGATTACCCCCTGCTGTTATTACTGAGACCTCTTGCTCCTCAGATACCAGCTACGCTGGTCCTTCCAGTCTATCCAGATTCACCCACTAAAATCATGTTCAATGCATGCCATTCAGATCAGTCACTTCCACTCCTTGAATCTCTCCAATGACTCCTTATCTGTGGCTTCAAGTTTAAACTTCTTGTCCTCACTTTCAAGGCTCTCCTCAGCTCTTCTTCCGTTCACATTTCTGACCTAGAATCTTATCAAATTCATAGATTCCAAGGCCAGAAGAGATCATTATCATCAGTTTGACCTCCTGTTTAACACAGGCCATAGAACTTCCCCAATATAATTCCTAGAGCAGATCTTTTAGAAAAAACATCTAATCTTGATTTAAAAGTTGTCAGTGATGGAGAATCCACCAGGACACTTAGTAACTCATTCTAATGATTAATTACTCTCGCTGCTAAAAATTTATGATTCATTTCTCATCTGAATTTGTCTAGCTTCAACTTCCAGCCATTGGATCATGTTACACCTATCTCTGCTAGATTGAAGAGCTCTTTATTAAATATTTGTTCCCCATGTAGATACTTAAAGACTGTAATGAAGTTACCACTTAACCTTCTCTTTGTTAAGCTAAATAGATTGAGCTCCTTGAGTCTATCACTATAAGGGATGTTTTCTAATCCTTTAATTATTCTTGTGATTACCACCCCATCCTGCTCCTCTCACTCCTAGCTCACTGCCTTTTTTCACACGCCTACCCCAGGCATGGAATAAATATCCACTCCATTCTTGTTTGCTAAACTTTCACCCTCTCTGCACTTATGTTCATCCTAAACAACCACTTCTGTTATGTCCACAAGAAATGAACAAAACACACACACATAATTTGCCTTATCTCACCATTCGGGGTCAGCAGCTCTTGTTCTTGGGATGATTTAACTGGGAATTGGTCCTGCTTCGAGCAGGGGGTTGGACTAGATGACCTTCTGGGGTCCCTTCCAACCCTGATATTCTATGATTCTATGATTCTTCATCTCTAGGGGTTCTTGTCCAGGTTATCTTCCACGATGACACCAACCTTCTTCATGTCCTTCTGCCACATCTCAAAACACCTATTTCCAGGTCTTCATGGTCTTTGTCCCATGACTATGAACTTCTGTACTCTCTGGCCAACATATCTCACATCTCATGGTCTCACATGACTGAGCCACCTCAGTCAATACTCCACTAGCTTTTCCGTAATGGGGGCTACCTGCATCATAGCTCATATTGTTTCATTGCAGAGACATTTCGCTCTTGTTTTACCCAACATCCATCTGAGCATTCTCATTCTGGCACGGTGAAGTAGTTAGTCAGTCTTCTTTCTTCTTCACTGGCCAGCATTCTGACCCATATGACATGTCTGGCCTAATTAGGAGCTTATATGCTTTGCTCTTAGTTAAATTGGCATATTCTTATCATAGAGAATTCCCATCAACTCCCTCCTCTTACACCAAGTGCTGCTCATGTGGTTCCCAAGATCCACATCCACATTCCCATTATGGTTCAACACTGAATTGAGGTGTTTAAATTGTTGCACAACCTTTAACTCTAGGCCATCTAGTTTATTGGCTTCTTATTGTTCCTCTCCGTGAATCATTAGATGTATTCCATTTGTTGTCTGATTCATAAGTCATTTTCTTCCAATGCATCCTTCCATAGTTCTAGGTCTCTTTCCAGTTAGTATTTATTTTCACGGCATGACATGTCATCAGCAGAAAGCATGCTCCATGGAGCCTCTCCCCTAATCTCTGACATCAAGGTGTCCATTACTATCACAAATATGAATGAGCTTAAGGCTGCTTCTCACTACTGTTAAAATACCCTTGGTCATATCCTTGATAGTCTGAACATGTGTCTTTGGCAGATTGTGCGACTGCAAGCACCACTTAATAACAGTTCTCCACAAACTCTGCCATAAGCCTTCTCTAAAGCCACAAACACTAAGTACAATTTCTTGTGTTTCTCCCTATACTTCGCCTACAATATATGGGCTATAAACGCTGCATCCATTGTTGACCCTTCTAGCATAGACCTGAACTGGCTGTCACTTACGCCCCTCCCAAACACTTTTCTCATAATTCTTTCCAGTAATTTTATTGTGTGAATCATTAACTTGATGGGTCGGTAACTACTATATTTTTGCATACCCTCTATACACGTTAAACGCAAAGTTAACTGATAGATTTCCTGGTACATACTGTCTTATGCATTTAACTTATTAGACACAGATCCAGAAATCTCATCTGCTAGCACAGACCCCTGCATCTCTGTAGCACCCCAGGGTAAAATCATATAGAGGTGCAAAGGCTTAGACTAGTGCCCGCAATTCATTGTTACAGCATAGAAAAGGAGGCTGAAAATTTACCTCTCACTGCAGAATTTCTTCTAGACCACAGAAACTGCCCGTATTAGTGGATATGAGAAGCTATGGTCCTTAAAATGTAGCTGTTCAGTCTTCATGCGGTCAAACTCGGCATCCCAGATTTGGATGTGAGAACAGGTCCTTGTGACAGAAAGAGTGCTGTTCAGTGATCATACTTCGAAGATGAAAAAACCTCAGGTTCTATGGCAAATAGGGGCTATGTTAATCATTGTAGCCAGATCTCTCATTTCCCAGTGGGAAGTGGGGTTAGTTGTTTAAGAGGAGGACAGAGGTCCTGTGTTGAAGGCTGAGAGATCATATGCTGGAAACAGGAGCTTCTTGCCATCCTCAGGATCAGTCTGGCAGACACAGAGCTCCCTTCAGTGGAGAAATCAACCTGCAGTAATTTAGCTTGTTGTAGGAAAGTGAACACATGTGCTATGTGCTAAGGCCTTTAGCAGGGAAGGTCAATGTGGATCTCTGCTCTGGAACACAAATCCATGAGCTGTTCCTTTGTCTGTAAGGTCACGAGTCATGAAAAGGAGCCCAAGGCCAAGCCAGAATTAGCCCACCAATCTGCTACAATCCACCTGCATATAGTGTGATATGTAACTTTTAGCACCAAGATAAGCGGGGTGGGGAGTGCTTCTGGGACAGACATTGCAATTTTGTGCACTATCTGGACTAACTGGATTAAATTAAAACCTATTGAATTAAGTTTAAGTATTTTAATAGTTCATTGTAGTAAAAATGCATATGTTTTTGTATTATTGTGCATCTGTCAGAGGGGGACATGGCTAATGTAAAACCCTAAGAAGTGTTCTGAGCTTCAAAGGCCTAAAATAATGGGCCTACAAGAAGGAACTTTTGGGATAAACAAAGTTAAGTTCTCTTAGAAAATACCTGGGGGGAAGGAATGCAAATTCCCCACCCTGAGACCCAATCTTTTGTAACTATGCCTTGAGGAGAGATCCATTGTCTGACTGATTACTCATTCACGGTCTCTAAGGATCAAAGACTCAAAGTGTATAAAGGAGAAAAGTCAGACTCATGGATGTGCTTGTTCTAAGACAAGGTGGTTGTGAACTTGTAAGCACAGCAACACCCCTTTGTGGGGTTTGAAGGATTGCTCATCTGCCAAATCCCTTGTTGGATGATCTCTGGTAAATTTGTTAACATGCGCGCAGACTCTTATTATTTTAATATGTTTTCTCTGTAATGCTTTCACCTTAAGAATAAATGTGCTTGCTTAGAAAGGTCCATGTGGTAACTTAACTGTGGGCAATTACGCTGTTTATAGCATCTGAGGAGGGAAGGCAAATCAGGCCTGCTTAGGCATTTTGACTTGCTGGGGAATTCACAGTGTAGGTAGGGAACTTGTGCAGCCTGGAATACCACAGTCAGGAGGGAGAGAGACACTTGTGTCCACCCAAGAGAAGTCACAGCAAGGAGCTGGAAGCCTAGAGTTGGTGCCCTTGCTGGGCCACGGAGGGGAATGCAGGTGTGGTTGCCCTGGACTGTGACAGCTGCAAATTGCTGAGAGGAAAAAATGAAAGGTACGAGCAGCAAGGGGAATAAGAGTAGAGAGGAGAGTCCCTTACACTAAGGCAGATTGAGAGGCATAACAGTGCAGAGAGCTAGTGAGCTTCACCACTGACAGAGGCAACACACTAGGAAAATGACTCACCTATATAACAGGCACATGTGAGCACTAAAAATGTCTGAGGTGCCTCTGCTGATGACTGTATACTATATTCAACTATCCAAGGAGTCACTCTAGATTGATGGATGATATGTACATAAGAAAGCAGGTGACACTTAGCAGCTTTAAATTGGATGCTGCAGCACAAGAAGATAGACAGTCCATGGGGAATGTTTGAATGGCTTATGATTACTACCATTTCCTTTTTCCAAGTCCTGACTCGGGAAAGCATCCCTATTCAGGAAGGGCATTTTCACCACATACTTAGGTTTAATCACCTGCTTAACTTTATTTAACTTAACCACATGATTAAGTGCCTTTCTGACTTGGGATAGGCTTAATCAAACTTTCCTGAAGCAGCAACTTACTTCATAGGCTTGGCCATCTCTATGGGCGACGCTGAGTTGTCAAGTACTAATGAACTGTGTTCTAAGTTGATTATTAAATTAATGAATGAGGAAAAAAGAATAGTTAAGAACTTAGTTAAAAACAAGATTTTAGCCTCAATGATTAGGGAAATGACATGCAAATAAACTCATTCTGCCTGTTTGCCATTCTTTAGAAACTGATCACAATCCCTAAATTAAACAGGTTTAAAACTGAGCTGTGAACTCAGTTTAATTAGTTTTAAAATATCGACATCACAGTAATAGCTGTCAGATGGAACTTCAGCACTCGATCAAATGTACACCTTCATCTGTGCCCAAAGTGAAACTTTGCTGCTCACACTCAGAACTTCTTATCTCTTAATGGCCTGGCTGGAAAGCAAGCTAATTTGGGATGGCAGATGGACTGACTGACCAACTGGTGTTTTAAGACTCTAATCCACATGTGCTAGACTTCACAGCGCTCCTTGGTGAACTCCTCACCTTGTCCTGAAGCTTTCTATATGAGCTATCTTCGGTTACAAGCGCAGGGAAGATGCAGGGAAGAGTTAAAAGTGAATCTCCTGCCTCTTTGAACTGTTTTCTCAGCACTGCGTGTACACAGATACACTTTTGATGTGTTAACTAGAAAATCTGACTGAAAAAGAACAAAGCAGCTGTCACTGAAAGGAAGACACTGACGAAGAACCACACAGCCTTTTATTGAGGAACTGTCAAGATTGATCCTACGGCACTCAGTTTGTCTGTTGTATTTATCAAAGACGTAGATCAGATGAAGGAAATTAAAAAAAATTCCATCCACTGGACATTTATTAATGGTCTCTGATAATGTATTTCATTTAAAACACTCGTGAAGAATATTTTTTATCAGTTATGGGACAGGAATACATACATGTGGGGATTTGTCATAAATCTTTAAAAAAAAATAATTTATCATTGTTGAGCAAAACCATTTAATTGCCTGCAAAGTATTAAGTTGCAGACTCACTCAGTTAAAAACTTTTCTGGTTGGAAAAGTTCAAAAATGGTTGCCATTTAAGGAAAAGCATAATGTTCAATAAACATTCGTATTATTTGTACTGAAGTAGAGACTAGTGATCCCAGCCAAGATCAAGGCACCATTGTTCTAGGTGCTGTACATATGTATATTATGAAATCATCCTTGCCTGGAAGACTTATAATTTTAAAAGACAAGACAAACAATGGGTGGGATAACGGGAGTATAATTACCCCTTTTTTACAGGGGGTGAGGGGAAATCCAAGAGATTAACTGACTAACCCAAGGTCACACAAGAAGTCTGTGGCAGAGTTTAGAACTGAATCCAGACTTCAGCATCTCAGGCCAGATCCTTAATTACAAAATGATCAAGTAAACAAGCAGCCTGGCCTGACTGTTAACCAAACATGTCATATGACCGTGGGTGATAAAGGGTTACATATTTGATACGACAGACCGTAATTGCCTTTAGAAAGACTTCATTTGACAACAGCTACTGTAGTGTGACATCGAAGATCCTGATTTTGCAATGAGCCCCACTGAGAGAACTAAGGCCCCAGTTTCCCCAATAATTAGCATAAAAAACTAACTGTAGTCACTATGTGGTATCTCATATTGACAATTTAGTGATGAAGACTCTATAGTTATGTCTGACACACAGCAAACAATATGAGCCTTTTCCATGTTACACAAACCTTTATTAAAAAAATAAGGCCAATGTTTCTTTAAAAGTAATCATAATACTTTACCTTTCCTCCAAAGATCTGAAAGCACTATGCAAATGTTGATTAAGAATCAAACATCTCTGGGAGGGCAGTTAAAGTTGTACTTACTATATTTTCTGAAGGAGTAACCTTAAGCATAGAAAAGTAAACAATTTTTTAAAAGAATGTCCTCTTGCATCACAAACAGTTGCACACCTACAATTCCTGTGGTTGTCCACACATACTAAAGTTTTGTGCACGCAAGTGGCCACTTAGCAGCTAACTAGTCATTTTCAGCTGATTATACCCTATTTACACATTCATTAATGCCTGGTGTTACCAAAGGAGCACATGGTTGTGTGCAGAGGTGGGACTCCTTTGGAAACCAATTTGGTGGTGTGGTATACCAAGTCATACAGTGAGTCAGTGACAAAGCCAGGAATAGAACCAGGGTATTGGCTCCCAGTCCTGTGCTCGAATGACTAGACATCCCATTTTTCTTTTTACTAAGCAACCTCATGTATATAAAACACCAAATTGTTGTGGATGGACTATGCACAGCACCTGTCAGCCTTGTACAGCTATAGACATATTTTGCAGCCTTCAAATTCTTGTAGGCATTACTTCTTTAACAAGAAGGAAAGCATTCTTGTGGTGGGGTTTTTTTTCATTATATCTTACAGTATAAACCTCACAAGAGCAATTGACATCAAATAGAAAATACACAGAAATCCTTCTGCGTTTCCTAGGGCATGCAACTGAACACTGAGTAGCCAAAGAAATACACTACCAAAGAACTGGCACCAGTGGTTTTATATTGGCAAACAAAATCCTTGCTAATAAGGTATTAGCTATCTGTCGGTCATTCATGTGCCAACTGACTGTATTAAACCATTTGGCACTAACCTGCTGATTTTAGAAAAGTGATAGTTTCAGAAGTGGGAATCAGCATAGCAAAGTGAGAGATAAATACTTGGAAAGGAAATAAATATATGCCTTAAGTTATCAGTCACAGGTTAACTGAGGATGGATGCTACTTAAGTTCTAATACCACTCCCAGTGTTCTACAGTTTGAGGACCTACATCACCTTCAAAAGGTCAGCCAATCTCTGATGGATCACTGAAATTTGAAGTATTTATGTGGGGCCATTCTTTTAAGGTGCATACACAAACTCCCACCATCTAACTTGGGTAACTTAAAGGAAAGTTTTTGTTTCTTCCAACCTAAAGAATGGAGATAATTCATTAAGGGCAAGATCCTGAAGTCCTTATTTAGTTTTTGCTCACTCCTTATTCAGCCAGAACTTCCCCTCAAGTCAATAGATGATTTATCCAAATTACAAACATTAGCATAAGAACAGCCATACTGGGTCAGACCAATGGTCCATCTAGCCCAGTGTCCTGTCTTTCAATAGTGGCCAATGCTAGGTGCCCCAGAGGGAGTGAACAGAACAGATAATCACCCAGTGATCCATCCCATGTTGCCCATTCCCAGGATTTGGCTGTAGAGACAGGATTTTGCTGATGTAAGATGATTTCAGTGAAGCTACCCTGAATTACATCCACTGAGGATCCTGCCCATAGATTTTACTTTTTCTGAAAAAAACATTGAAAGCTGTGGCAGACATAGCCCAGTATCAAATCCCTGAGCTACAATACACAATAAAGATATGGCTTTAATAATTTTTAGTTATACTTCCTCTGCGAGCATGTTAGTGAATCTCCCCCAAAAGTAAATTATTGAGGCAAGATGATATAGAAATCTTTTGATGAGTGTCACTTTTCCATTTAAAGTTTTAGCAAGATCCTGTTGGATAAGACACCCTTTTTTCCGATGGCATATTTTGTTTCTATGCCTCTCTTTCAATCAGCAAGCTGTTTCTACTTTTTTAATATACTTTTCTAACAAAACAGAGCGGCCATTCAAATGGCTCTATTCACAGGAAGTGCTCACATTCACATTCAGAAATACTGATCTATATTTTATTTAGTTTTAAGAATAATTTTTTTTTTCATTTTCAGAAGATGAAAACTGGAGCCAAATAAGAAACGGCAGTCTTTTTTCAAGGCAAGTTTGGAGGAAGACTTACAGTGGGTCGCATTAGGAATCCTTTTCTTTCCTGTAAATAAATAGATCATTTACAAGAGCTTTTTAAGTGGGAAAAAGTGTCCATGACACCAATACATTTTAACTCAGTTATATGGAAAAATGTAGCAAACTGAAAGGATAAACTCCAGAATATTTCTTTTTATATAGGTACTGATATACTGAAGCCAGATTTGCAAAAATAAAATAACTATGGAATAAAATTAAAAAGCAGTTTAATTAGCCAGTCATATCCCCTTTGCTTTAATTTCAGGTATGTACAATAACTAGTTTCATTTTCCAGCTACTCTGTCTTTCACTTTATTTAAAAACCTGCATTTGTGACTCTGTCCCCTTACAGCCGAAAGTAACATCACAAATTTAACTTCAATCTGAGCCAAATTCTGCCCTTTGAAACCGTGTGTTCACTAGGGACATTCTGCAAAAAAATTCCTCATTCATTCAGTGCTACAGATTGTTAACGCTGTTAAAAGTGCCATGTCAATTAGACCTGCTCTGGTAAGGGTGAGATGACATGATGCTTCAGATCCCAATTAAGGAAAGTGTCCCTGTGATAAATGAAGTGGTGGGATAGCTCCTTTTGATGGACACCCAGCTAGCCAGTTAGCTGCAAAATCCTTCCTGGTAGTTGTTCTCTGCTTGCTTTACACAGGTAAAGAAAAAAAAAGTGGGCATCTGACCAAAAGAGCCAATGGGAAGGCTAGAACTTTTTAAAATGGGGAAAGAAACTTTCCCTTTGTTCTCTGGGCTGCAGGGACACAGAGCAGCAATGCTATAAGCAGAATGCTGTGTAAGGTATGAAAAAGTATCTTCCTTACCTAGAAGAAATTATTTGAATAGGGAATATTTAGTTAGACGCTGTCAAGTTTATTTCTTATTTTGGCTTGTGGATCTCTGTGCTAACCCCCGATGCTTTTGTTTGCTTGTAACCTTTAAGCTGAACCCCCAAGAAAGCTATTTTGGGTGCTTAATTTTTGTAATTGTTTCTTTTAAGATCTAGCAAAAAGCCTAAGTTCCAGATGTATTTTTTTCCTTTTTGTTTTTAATAAAATTTACCTTTTTTAAGAACAGGATTGGATTTTTGGTGTCCTAAGCGGTTTGTGCATGTTGTTTGATTAGCTGGTAGCCACAGCTAATTTCCTTTGTTTTCTTTCTCAGCTCTTCCCCGAAGCGGGGTGAAAGGGCTTGAGGGTACCCCACAGGGAGGAATTCCCAAGTGTTCCTTCCTAGGTTCAAAGGGGGATTTTTGCATTTGGGTGGTGGCAGCATTTACCAAGCCAAGGTCAGAGAAAAACTGTAACCTTGGGAGTGTAATAAGTCTGGAGTTGGAAGTATTAATTTTTAAAATTTTTGTGGGCCCCCACTTCCTGCACTCGAGGTGCCAGAGTGAGGATTCAGTCTTGACAGTCCCTGATCAGGACAGCACCTAAGAATGTACTTAAACATGTGCTTAAGTCCCACTGAAATTAATGGAACTAAAGCACTGGTTTAAATGCCCTGCTGAATGATAGACTTAAGCACATTTTTAAATGATCTGGGCCTAAAACATTAGGAGGTAGCCAGTACCCATGTACTCCAACAACTTGGCAACACCCCCCGCTCAAAACAGTGGCACCTCCTAGACTATGTCATTGTAAGAACACAGAATCTAAGAGATGTCCAAATCACCCGTGTCATGAGAGGAGCCAACCATTGCTGGACTGACCACCACCTGGTGAGGTCAGTCACGTCCGTCAGGATTGCGCCGAAACATAGAAAGCAATCCAAATCACACAGACAGCAGTACAACAGCCAAAGACTTTGATCCTCAGTGCACCAAGAGAACTGCCAAAAACTCCTCAGTGAAAAACTGGAAATGACAACACATGTGTCAAAGAAGACTGGGAAGCCCTAAAACAGATCATCCATGAGGTTTGCAAGGAATCCATTAGCATTGCTACCCACCGGCATCAGGACAGGTTTTGACAACAACAACATTGAGATTACAGCCCTTTTGGACCAAAAGAGAAAAGTTTTCTGTGACTGGCAAGACCGTCCGTCATCCATTCAGAAGCAGAGCTCTTTCCATCAGCTCAAAGCTGAGGTTCAAAAGGAGGATCTGAGAAATCAAAAACAAATGGTGGGAGGACAAAGCAAAAGAAATCCAAACATGCGCTGACAGACATGATATGCGGAGCTTTTTTTGTGAGACAATGACCCTGTATGGACCAAGCTCAAGTGGCCTCACACCTCTGAGATCGAAGATGGTAGTCCCCTTCTTAAAGATAACGAATCCATCAAAGAGCACTGGAAGGAACATGACTGAAAGCTTCTAAATCAAGAATTGACTGTGACTGATGACACCATCAACTCCATCCCTCAGCACCCAAGCTGGGAAACTCTTGCCAACCCACCAACACCTGAGGAGATCTGCAAAGCGATTAAACAAATGAAGAACAATAAAGCACCAGGTCCCGATGGCATACCAGCTGAAGTACTGAAAGTGGAGGGAGAAAAACTGACTAACAAGCTTCACTTGCTGCTCCTCAAAATCTGGCACGCTGAAGAAATCCCTGCTGACTTACATAATGCTAACATTGTCACCATTTTCCAAAAGGGAGACAGGGCTGACTGTGGCAACTATCAAGACATTGCTGGGAAGATTCTTGCTAGAATCTTACTGAATCTCCTGCTCCCTCTTGCAAAGGAAGCACTTCCAGAGCCCCAATGTGGCTTCAGACCATCACGAGACACAACCAACGTGATTTTCTCAGCCAGGCAGATCCAGGAAAAATGTCAAGAACACCATTAGGAGCTGTATATGGCCTTTATCAATCTGACCAAAACCTTCAACTCTGTCAACTGTGAGGTTCTGTTTAAAATCATGTCAAAGTTTAGCTGCCAAGGCAAATTTATCACCACTGTAAGACTCTTTCATGACCAGATGACTGCCTCCATCCTGTGCAGTCACTCAACCTCTGAGGCCTTTGTCATCCAAATAGGTGTAAAACAAGGCTGTGTACTGGCACACACCCTTTTCTCAGCAGCTATGAAAACACTAACCCAAGACCGTCTACCACAGGGCATTGGCATCCAATATGGGATTGACGGCAACCTCTTCAACCTTTCTTATCTCCGTGCCAGAACTAAAGTAATATTGGCAACAATAACCAAACTCCAGTACACAGTGGACTGTGCTGTAGTTGCACACTCAAAGGAGGATCTACAAACAGCCCTTAATTGCTTCTTTGAAGCTTACAAAAGCCTAGGGCTAACTCTGAACATTGGCAAAACAAAAGTTCTCCACCAGCCAGTCCCCGGTCAATCATCAGACCCAGCAAGGAAGATCTACATCAACAAAGAAGAACTGGAAAATGTAGAATACTTTGCCTATCTTGGCAGTCATCTCTCACAGAGAGCAGACATAGACGTCGAGATTCAGCACAGAATTCGCTGTGCCAGCCTTGCCTTTGGCAGACTGTCTCACCGGGTGTTCAACAATCACATCATCAGAACACACACTAGACTTTTAGTTTATAAACTGGTGTTAATCACAACTCTCCTCAAGGCTGTGAGATTTGGGTGACCTACAGAAAACACCTGGAATGGCCGCACCAGTACTTTCTTCAGAAGATCCTTAACATAAAGTGGGAGGATCATCGTACTAATGTCAGTGTCCTCACAGAGGCTAACATCTTCAGTGTTGAGGCCCTGATTATCCAGCACCAGCTGAGGTGGAGGGGGCACTGTGCATGCATGCCTGATGTATGCTTACCAAAACAATGGCTGTACGACGCCCAACTCACCAAAGGAGAAAGGAAACAGGGAAGCCAAAAGAAACGCTTTAAAGACACCCTCAAGGTAAACATCACGAGATGTGGCATGAACACCACACACTGGGAGACAGGGCCCAGGATAGGGATAACTGGCGAAGACTTGTCAGAGAGGGAACGTCCACTTTTGAGGAAAATTGCAGAAAAAGGCCAGAAAAGAAAGGAAAGACAACTGTGACGCAGCAATCACAGCTCAACCCTGTCTTCCAACACCACCTGCAATGTCTGCCAATGAGCCTGTGGCTCAAGGATCGGACTCCTCAGTCACCAAAGGACCCATGAAAAATAAAACCTGTGAAAGAGATCATCCTCAATCTCGAGGGATCACTGACAACAATTTTTCTGATCCCCATAGCTGCGAAGTAGAACCTGTGTTGGCAACAGTGGGAAATTTTAGAAAAAAATTCTCTAGTATAGACAAATCTTGATGTTTATGCTCAACACCTCAATGTGAAATTCGTCCAATAATATAATTTCACAGTCAATAATTTGCTCAGCTCTATTCACTAATTAAAGCTCTCGTTCTTTTTTTGCCTTTGAGGGATACTGCTTCTGCCAGTCTTTTGTCTAATTCTTTATAGTTATATTTTTTCTTTGTAGTTAAAAAGTGAACTGAAATATATTAGCAGCTCACAGCGAGTGATGTGAATCCATGAAAAGCCCTTAGTTGCCAGCATTCATTAGTGAATGCAGCAAAATATTCATTTATTTCCTGACATTAGCCAAGTGGAGCACTGTCTCATTTTTGGCTCATCTGAAAGTCTTGCTGTGGCTAGTTACAAATAGTTCACAAATACTGAGGTTGCCCAGGTCTTTTGCATATGGTTTACTAAAAGGCATTTTCCTTGGCTCTCTGGAAAAGCTTTATACAAACCTTTTTCCACTTCCTCCCTCCCCCCAGTCTTAGCAAAACTTTTCCCATCACGTTACCTCCACAGATAATCTCTTGTCTTTAGCTAGCAATTTAATTGTGGCGGATATTTGCAACACTTTACCTGAAAGATTGCCACCAAGGTAATTGGACATCATGGTCCTGATTTCCATCCCCTAGGAAAGTGTGGATTTGCATTACACTAATGAGGTGCCACAGAGATGTCTGATGTTCTGCATCCCAAATTTATACATAGAACTTAGTACAAACAACCACAAAACTTGGAGAATAATAGATGCACATATAATGTGTTAACTCTCTCTATATCAGAATTACTTGATTTCCTCCAGAATATATGGATTCTAAATATGGAACACAAATGAGTACTCAAGAATAAATAAAACTAGAACGAGGAAGTCCCTAGATGGGGTTCAAAGAAGACTGAAAAGAAAGATCAAGGTCCTGGAAAACCTCTTATGTGAAAAGACATTGATAAAAATATATGAAAAAAATATAGGAAACAATGAATGGTCTACAGAAGGTAGATTGAAAACTTCTGCTTTGTGTGTCTCAAAACACAAGACCAAAGGAGCAATCAGTGAAATTAAAATTCGGGTAATTCAGAACCAATGAAGATTAATACTTTTTCACACTTATGTGTAAGCTGTGGAATTTACAACTGCAGGAAGTTGTTGAGGCGAAGAACTTATGAAAATTCAAAAACGGACTGAATATTTATATAGATCTCGGGAATATCCAGAGGTACCATAAATAATAACAATACATTTTGGAAGGGATATTCAATAGAGCTGGTTGGGAATTTTTTTACAATAAGTTTTTCCATCACAAATTGCTGATTCATCAAAACCAAAACTTGTTGTGGAAACTTTTGTCAGGAATATTTCTCAGGTTCAGGATGGAATGGCGTTTCAGAGCAAGACAGACCTACCCTAGAAGAGCCAATAACCCTGTGGTTAGGGCACTTACTTGGGATGTGGAAGACTCAGGTTTAAGCCTCTGCTCCAAATCATACAAATCATTTGCTTATACAGTCAGTCTCCATCTCAAAAACTGTTCCACTTTGTAATTATATTTAGAATAAACAGACTGCTCTCTTCTAGCCCCTGCTTACCTGGAATACTGTCCTCTACTGAACCCAATCAGCTCTGAAAGGACATCTGCAGTTCAGGTTCTCAGTTTCCTTTCAACCTGTTTCCCTCAAATGATCTTCCCTTGAAGCAGCAGGAGTCTTCAGCCTTTATTTGGCTAAATATATAAATATTTAGGAACTTACAGATTTGAAATATATGTATTTGTTGGAACATTTACCACCTGCTATGTAAAGTTAATCCATATATTACAGAAAACAACTTCTTTATCATGTTTAGTCTAATGCAAAATTAAACGCAGCTCGATGCCTACAGGCGTTTAATGCTTATGAATCAGTATTAGCATAATTATACCTTTAAGGCGCAAAAAGTGGCATAGCGCCAGAGCCTTGCGTTAGGGGCAGTGTGCAGAGGTGCAGGCAGCACTGTGCTCCCAAGGAACACAGCCATTAAACCATAGGCAGCAGACTAATGGAGGGGCTGTGAGCTTGTCTTCTTCATAGAGGCTCCTTGCGGAGTGGTTGTCCTCCCTGATCAGAAGGACTCAGCCCATACAGATGGGTGGCATGTGGTTCCTTGTGTACCCCTCTCCCTTGGACACACATCCAGGGTCCTGGGTGTGAACTGGCCTTAAGTTTGGAGTTCATTATTTGCTCTGCTGGTGCAATGCACTCACAGGGCCTGATTCTTAGCTCCACTAGGGCACGTGTACACCCCTATTAAGGACCCAGAGCAGTGTAAAAGGGATATAGTATAAGTAGGAACCAGGCCTGCAGACTCTGGGGTGGCCCTCTCCAATATAGCCTTTCCTACACAAAGAATTGGTACTCTCAACATGGCAGGGTGTTCTGCTGTATTTTGTGTCTCGTTTACTTCATGCAGCTTACACTGTGTAACCCTTACCCTTTGCTCTTGAAAAGAGGGAAGCATTTGGGGCCTTCAATATGTACATTGAATCTATGTTCTCCTGGAGTGGTTGGAAACCAAGTACTTGGCAGAATGAGGTACTTGTGTGTTGCTTTTGTAAAGTTTCTCAGGTGGCAGTTTGATCAGGCATTGCACAAGTACCAGGAGCACTAGACAGGGCCTGAATGAACAGCAATTCTTTGGAACAATACCTCACAGCAGATTAGCCACCGCTTATTGTTCTTACACATCAAATTGGGCTTGATCGTTAAATACATGGCGTTTTTTCCCTGTGGACTTATAAAAAACAAACCAAAAAAGAGTAACCCCCTTAAAAATAGCCGAATTTACCTCAGACATTTTGGAAATGTCTAAACCACCTGGTGTTATTTTCACTAAATGGACATTGACATTGTTAGTTCATTTACAGAGCCCAGGCACACTTCAGCATTTATGCTACAAACAGTAAATGGAGTTGTACACTGAGGTGACAATTCTTGATGCTGACAATAATATATGACATGACAGGCCTTGACTTAAACAATATAGCCAACACCTGGGGAACAGGTAGAGAAAGTCAGCTTTGGTCAGACTGCAAGAATTCAATACCCTTTTTTGTTCTACAGACAAAATCAAATGTTTGCAGAACCTGAACAGAAGTATTCAGGGCTGGTAATAAATTCAAATATTTTGCTACAAGTCTTCTAGGAAAAGAGAAGCATGTATCTAACCTCTAAGGAAAAGAGAAGTAAGACGCTTGAGAAGAGCTGTGCTGCGCTGAAGAATATGGCTTCCCATTTGCACTGACACCTTTAATTATAACTTTTGATGTTTTGACATATAAATAGCTAAAATATGCTTTTGTATTCTTGTTCGCTCGTAAGGTTGAAATGTCATCAAGTTTCATTGGGATTAAGATGGGGTCCAATTTGCTAAAAAATGCCTCATGCATAAGAAGGTTCTGTGCACTCTTTCACATGGGAGTCTCTCTGTCCAATTCATCATGCATTCATCTTTCACTTGGAAAGAATCTTGACACACTGCTCAGGTGAATTACTGAAATTCAGGGAGAGTAACATCAAAATGTTCTGGATGCCAGGGCCCACGTGGATGTATTCGTACAAATATTGCTAAAGTAAAAGTGAAGATATTTTATCATATATTTTACTTTTTTGTCCCTTCTGGCTAGTCAGAAACCATGCAAAATCTGTCTGTTGGGGGGGTTCTTTTAGAAAAGTCAGACCCTGATGTGATGGGTTGGATCACAGAAACCCTCTTGGGGCTCCCAACTGATGTGCCAAGACTACTTCTGCCCCTGCTTTCCCTGCCGGCTTGGGACTCCAGCACCCTGTCTTGCTGAGCCAGACACACCAGTCTGCTCCAACACAGACCCAGGGTCTGAACCACATGACCCAAAGCTGCAGACTTAACTGAAAGCAACTTAAGAAGTGTTCCTGTCTTTAACACTCAGATGCCCAACTCCCAATGGGGTTCAAACCCAAAATAAATCAGTTTTACCTTGTATAACGCTTATACAGGGTAAACTCAAATTGTTCGCCCTCTATAACACTGACAGAGAGAGATGCACAGCTACTCCCCCCCCCTCAGGTATTGATACATCCTCTGGCTTAATTAATAAGTTCAAACTGATTTTATTAAATACAGAAAGTAGGATTTAAGTGGTTCCAAGTAGTAACAGACAGAACAAAGTGAATTACCAAGCAAAATAAAATAGAACATGCAAGTCTATGTCTAAGAAAACTGAATACAAATAAAAATCTCACCCCTAGAGGAATTCCAGTAAGCTTCCTTTTACAGACTAGTCTCCTTCTAGTCTGGGTCCAGCAATCACTTACACCCCCTGTAGTTACTGTCCTTTGTTCCAGTTTCTTTCAGGTATCTTTGCAGGTGGAGAGGCTCTCTCTTTAGCCAGCTGAAGACAAAATGGAGGGGTCTCCCAGGCATTTAAATAGACTTTCTCTTGTGGGTGGATACCCCTCCCTCACCCTGTTTAGAAGTCCAGCTACAAGATGGAGTTTTGGAGTCACATGGGCAAGTCACATGTCCATGCATGACTCACAACTTACAGGTAGCAGCCATGGTTTACATGCTACCTTGAACGTCCTCATTTAGACTTCTTATGTGGATTGGAGCCTTCCAAGATCTATTGTGATTAAAGTGCTTCTCGATTGGGCACTTAACTTGCAAAATCCTTTCTAAAGAAGCTGACCAAATGCTACTAAGGCTATTTCAAAATCAAGCAAGTACACAGCCAATATTCACAACTTCAAATACAAAAATGATATATGCATACAAATAGGATTAATAGATTCGGTAGATCATAACCTTTACAGAGATATATCACATGGCATATGTAGCATAAAACATATTCCGGTTATATCATATATACATTCATAAGCATATTTCCATAAATCCTTATGTGGAGCACCAGCACACCTGAAACTTCTGAAAGAGCCTTTGCAAAATTATTATTTTTTATTTAATTTAATCTAATTTAAAATAAATTTAATTTAAAAATTTGCAAAAACTTCTCAGTTCATGAATCTTTGAAGTGAATTTGAATTCAGTTTAAATGAAATTTGGACACACACATGGATTTTCTTTGACACCATCTAAATTTCAGGTCCACCTGTTTTCAGTACAATATCAGGTGAAGTGCAGGTGATTTTACTTTGAGATTTCAGAAGCTCTGGGAGAGCAAACTCACATGCATTGAAGCCAAACAAAATGTTCATATGGAAACCCATGAAGCAAAGCAACAGTTTTACCATGGGTATTTTGAGCAATTCCATGATGTGAAAGAGCATCTCTTATTGTCCTAAAACTGAGGCTCAGAGGGGCATGGAGCATGTGCCATGGAAATAAGTCATCTCAAACATAACACTGTAATTTAATGTGGCCATCTGAAAAGGCCGGTTCAACAGGCCCAGAAAGCATGCAGCTAGCCACAAGAAAAAGTCCAGGGCTCTGAACCCCCACCCCCAGAGCACCAGCTTGGGAAAGAGGATGCCCATCCAAGCAAATCTCTCTGACACTTTGTGCCCCAAACCGTAGAGCATTCAAAAGCAGACTGATATCACGTGAAAAATAAATGTCAATGCTTCCGTTCTCCCAGTGTCTCATCAACAGTGGCATGGCTCAACCAAGCCAGAACTGCTGCTTCTCCTCAGGCATCCATCCAGCAAGGGGAGTAGGGTGACCCCACTGTTTTGCTGGAGGGGGGAGAAAGGGCAATGGAGAGGGAAAGAGAAGGAAGAGGACAAAAAGAAAGAAGGAAGGCAGGGAAGGAGAGGAAGAGGTTTCTTGCCACCAATCCCTCCCCTCCATCCAACAGCAATTCCTAGTTAGGCTTTGCCCCAGCAGGAAATCTATAGCCAAAACTAAAACAATCCCCCAACCAAGGTTTAATAAAACTGACTGTGTCAGAAAGCCAAAGCTGCCCTAGGGTAAAATTAGTGTCTTCATTTGGGCAATATCGCCCCCAGCTTTTGGGCAATATATCACAATCCCAGTCTGTATTTTTACCTTGAAGCCATATTTTTCTACTACTGCCCTCTCCAAAATACACTGTTCCCTCCCATTGTGAGCATTAGGGGTGGATTAAGTTTGTAGAGTTTGAGATTTTGCAAGCCTCAAGCTCTTTTTGGAGTTAAAATTGTTTGGAACACTCATTTGACTTCATAAAACTCCTGTAGGTCCATTAATGATCATGCACTTAAATATGTACTTTTCAGGAAGTCCTATACATTAGCTAGCATCCATCATAGTTATGTGGACTACTGTCAACAGTGTATGCACTTATCACACAAATGAAGGTACCAATCATCTGAACCTAGTGTACTTATGTAAACAATATGTGTTTCTTAGTAACTACGATAAGAACTAAATCCTGGACCCACTGAAATCAATGGGAGTTTTGCTCTGAATTTCAAGTGGACAAGGCATTGGCCCTTAATCTATGTCTTTTGTTTCTGTATATAATAGTTGTGTTTTGGGATACAGTTTGTGTGAGAGATACGAACACAAATTGTACTGCATTAAAAACAAGTTTCTCATTTTGCTACCTCTCCTTTTCTAGATCTCTGTGTAGTTCAAGATCCTTTTGGGGACCCTTACAGATATATGAATCATGTATTAATTTGGGCAGTTCACCTGTGGCACAAATAAAGAGTTTACATTAGGCTGACAGCTCTTATCTTGCTTAGGACGTACAGTTGCCTGGTTCCACATGTTTGCATGCATTAGGATAATATCGTGCAGAGTACATTCTGTTTTCAAAGAGCATTCTGCAGAATACGGGCATCCAGTTACACATGTTCACATCCTATTTATATAACATTCAACTAGGAATATTTACAGCTTTATTTTGGGGCTCTTCTCTAGAACAAGGCAACGCATTCCAAATAGAGCTGTGCAAACAGGTTCTTTGGTTTGCTGGCAGGTCCGAAGAATCAGGAAAATTTCATATGGTGTCAATCCAAACCAATTTTTTAAAAAATTTTTGTTTAACAAAAAATTGTGTCAGGTTTAAAAAAAAAGCACAATCATTCCCGCCACCACCACCAAAAAACCTTACAAACCCCCCAACCCAACCAAACAAAATGTTTCATTTTGATTTTAAGAGTCTTTCTTTAACTTTTTAATATAAAAAAAATCAAATTGAAAGACATTTTGAAAAAAAAACTATTTGTTTCAATAAGTCAAAATGTTTCATTTCGAAAAGGTGAAAAAGGACCATTTCAACTTTCATGATTTTTTTCCTACATGAACAATTCTGCAAAACGGATCTGATTTTCTAGAAAGTTTCAGTGTCACTGAATAGGCATTTTTTGCTGTAAAAGGTTCAGCCAAAAAATTTTGCCCACCTCTAATTATAAACCCAATCTGAAAAGAGGAACCTGTAAGGTATGTTTACACTGCAATTGGGTGCGTGCCTCCCAGCACGCATAGACAGACTCATGCAAGCTGCACTCAAGCTAGCATGCGGAGAATAGCAGTGTGGACTTGTGGCATGACTGGCAGCTCAGGCTAGCCCCCAGAGCTCAGATCTAAGGGGCCAGGTGGGTTTGGAGTTGGGTGGCTAGCCCGACAAGCCTCCCCTGCTGCAGCCTCCCCACCACTATTTTTAGTGTGCTAGCTCAAGTCGCGCTAGCTTGAATCTATCTATCTGGTCTGGGAAGAACATTCCCAGCTGCAGTGGAGACATAACCTTATAGTTTTCCATTTTCTAGGGTGTAAGATTTGTGCCCAAGTATTCCCTATGTTTTTATTCCTAAAGGACAGTGTGTGTCAGATCCCAGAAGTTTCTGTAAGGAAGGAAGGAAGCCACTGTTCATTTGTAAATGCAAGGGATAACTGATCCCATTTCTCAGAAACTTTGATAAGAGGTCTGCCATTACAAGACACACCTATCTAATTTATCGGACATGCTGACAACCAAGATATAAAGGATGTCTAGATATATAGAAAGACAGTGCAATTTTTACACTGGAAATATTTGGGAGATAGATAGATAGATAGATAGATAGATAGATAGATAGATAGATAGACAAAGTTTCTTCTCTGCCTTGATGGGTCCTGTGCTTATTGGTGGATTTTCTCGCCTCAGAGGTTCATGGCAGCCCTCAGTTTGGCCACTTTCATGGCTCAAACCTGCCATTCACTCAGTTAGCCTCATCACTGGCCAGCAGGGGGAAAAGAAGAAGAACAATCCTCACAGTCTCTGCTGATCCACCTAGTGGATTGGGGAACAGGCCAGAGACCTTCCCTTCTGGTGGAACCCACAGTCCTGTTCAACTCCTCCGGTATCAAGTAGGGAGTTGGGGGGATAGAGGGAACCCGGGCCGGCCCTCTACTCCAGGTTCCAGCCCAGGGCCCTGTGGATTGCAGCTGTCTACAGTGGCTCCTGTGACAGCTGCATTACAACTACAACTCCCTGGGCTACTTCCCCATGGCCTCCTCCCAAGCCCTTCTTTATTCTCACCACAGGACCTTCCTCCTGATGTCTGATAATGCTTGTACTTCTCAGTCTTCCAGTAGTACTCCTTCTCACTCTCAGTTTCTTGCGCCTCTTGCTCCCAGCTCCTTGCACGCACACCACAAACTGAAGTGAGCTCCATTTTTAAACCCAGGTGCCCTGATTAGCCTGCCTTAATTGATTCTAGCAGCTTCTTGATTGGCTGCAGGTGTTCTAATCAGCCTGTCTGCCTTAATTGTTTCCAGAAAGTTCCTGATTGTTCTGGAACCTTCTCTGTTACCTTACCCAGGGGAAAGGGACCTACTTAACCTGGGGCTAATATATCTGCCTTCTATCACTCTCCTGTAGCCATCTGGCCCGACCCTGTCACAATATATAAATAAATAAAAATAAAACATTCAACTAGGTTTATATATATAAACCCAAATATTTCCAGCATAAAAATTGCATTGTCTGTCTATATATCTAGACAGTATACACACACACACACACACACACAGAGTATACAGCGTGTCCATATACTAACATCTGCAGAAATATCTGCACCACCTCTTTCCTTCTTGTAACTCCATTAAGTTGTTCATTGACTCTATGGAAAGCTCCTTTTAGTTCCTACCTTCCGCTGAAGCAATGTGATCAATATGCTATTGAGAAAATAAGTCAGCTTCAATAACTGCATTTAAATATTTATCTGCTTGTATCAACATCTAGTCTGTTATTGAAACAATTCAAAACTTCAGAGATTAACCATTCATTAACTAGGGATAAAAATTCAGTCAGGATCCATCATCCCTCTCTCCAGTTCCCCCTCTTTTTATGGCTGCTGCCCTAGAAACAACTGTCAAATGGAATCGTTGAACATTTTTCATCAAAAAACGTTTTTAAGAAGAAAAAAAGCTTTTGTGAACAAATATTTTTGCAAACAAAAAGCATTTCGGCAGAAATTTCCAATTTTTTAATCAAGAAAATTGGAAACTTAAACCCTTAAAATTCTCCAGAAAAAAGTACTAAGACATACAATAGCCACCAATATGCAATCAAGAAACAAAAAAGATTGTAGGATGTTCAATCTAATCCAAAGAAAAGTTTCTGGGTTTGACAACTGTTTTCAGCAACAAATTTCAATTTCCAATTTAAAAAAAAAAAGAATTCTTGCCCAAATGAAAATTTTTCACAGAAATTTTACTTTAAATGTTTGAATGGAAAAATACCAACCAGCTCTAATCTGGACTCTTAAAATGCTTAACACATGCCTGAACTGAATGACCATCTGATCATATTCCTGCAGCTAACTAGGATACTGACTGTTTGCAAATCCCATTTCTTGAATCATTTAAACGAATTTGGACCCAGTCCTGTGCACATTTATGCAAAAGTTTAATGTTAAGCATGTGAGTAATTCCACTGAAGTACTCAAGGAACCAGCAGAGAGAGGAAGGCTGTCCAGGAGCATTATGGGGGTCAGGAAGGGAACTAGAAGGATGATGAAAATGGTGACAGCTGGGTGTCAGGTTGGTGGCAGTGCATAGGTAAATGGGCAAAGGGATTTGCTGGAAAGCTTTAGAGATAAGCAAGAAATCACCCAGTTAGGAGATATTTGCACTTAAAAAGTTTATACCCACAGGCACACACACACCCCATTTACTTCTTGTAACTGAATCAGGTTCCTGACTGAATTCTTACCTGAGTTCCCAGGGGGAAAGTTTCTGAAAGAGAAAAGAAGGAAAATTAGCAAATGGTAACATCAGAAAGAATGACCTGCATTCAGACTGAACATCTCAAATGAAATCCACTGTTGTGCCAATATCAGGGTCTTGTGTTAAAGCTTTTACCTTCCAGACTTGGGGAAATGTGTGGAGTCTGTAGGCAGAATTAGGGCCTGGGGCTCATTTTAAAATTCCACTATGCTCAGCTATCCTGCTTGTGCCGTAGAGTAGCTTTGGATCTCCTCCAGTCACATGGCTATAAGCTTGGTGGTGATTAGTTTTACCCAGTGCCTGAAGATAAACAGGAAATTTAAGGCAGTCCCACACCTAAGTCAGCCATTACAAAGCACTCAGCCCGGTCGGGACAGCCATGGTGCAGCACTGGGGCTCCAGACATAACTCACCCCTTCTAACAGACAAGTCAGCAGGCAAATGCTAAAGTAAGTCTAGGTACCATTTCTGAGTGATGGGATTGTGACATCAGAGTTTGATGAGTGACATGGTGGAAGGGGAAACGACCCAGGCAAATCATGCTAGTGTCTCGAGAGATTTATCATGAAATGGAGTAGTACCTGTCATATTGCGATTTACCAAAAGTATTGTTATAGTCAGGATTTTAATTGCAGTCCTTAATCATTGGAACAGTTCCAAATGTTTAGTCTCTCTTACACATTAATGTATCATTTATGCCACAATATATATGTAAGGGCATGTCTGCATTTCTTTTGGAGCTAGAAATAGCCTGTTGGGTCAAAATCCAATTTTTTGTGTGTTTTGTTAAAGTGGGAAAATACTGATTTAGAGTTTTAATAGCTCCTCAAAATGCTGTTACAATCTGTCAAGCAAACAATACGTACTCTCAGAATTAATGAGCCTTCCTAGAGACACGGCCTACATATGGAGCCAGAACACTATGGGGCCGAAGAAAAGGCACAGCTATGGCACCTCAGACAGCATTTGCAGATGTAGGGCTGGATTGTGCCCTTAAGGCACATCCCCTCTGGTATGTGGGTACAGTGATGCACCACTTCAAAAGCTGGCATACTGTCTCCAAGGTGTCTGAGGGCGTGTGCGTTACATCCGGGCACACGGAGTTGCAGTAGCCCTCTCCCTGGAAGAGGTCAACTCTTCTGGCTAGTACGCAGGAATGGTAAAACACGAGATTTGCGCTTGCCTATGCACTAGCCCCAAGTGAGCTCTTTCCCACTCCAGCCCCAGGTTTTAAACCCACTTATTAGGCAGGAACCAGCAGTGAGAAACAGGTTGGCCAGGAGCATGACCATAGGGGTCAGGAAGGGCACTAGAAGGAAGATGGAACTGGTGACAGCAGGGGATCAGGCTGGCCGCAGTGGGTGAGTGAGGAGAGGGGAAATTGGTTTATTAACTGAAGGTGAGGATGGAAGGCTTAAGGATGTTGGAGGAGAAGATCTGGTTTGTTGGAGGGAGGGAGGGAGATGGAGAGAAGCAGGAGATGGGGCTGGGCTGAGGGAATGAAAATTAAAGCTGACCGAAAAATAGTGGAAATTGTTCGTTAAAAATGTCATTGCGATTTCCACATTTGGAAAACTGTTGACCATCTCTATTGAACCTCATTATGGTTCCCTGTGGAAGGGTATATACTCTCTTTCTGTGCTCAAGGGAGTTAAAACTCAGCACCAGAAAGAACGTGTGATCGGATACTTATTTACTGTATAAACTAGCCAAGATTAAAAGCTCCCCCACAATGTAGGGCAGTGGTGGTTTGGCAGCCTGCTTCCCCCACAGCTTCTCCCTTTAATTTCCTAGCTCAGTAAAGGCCACATATGTAGAGCCAGCCTGTCTTTATGGGCATGGAAGGGTGGCTGGAGTGGTACTTCAGAGCATCAGGAGGCCCTTCCTTCCAAGAGGTGAGAGTTCACTGCAGCAACCCTAGCCTCTACCAGGCTGAAAACTGACTGCCTGGGCTGGGTCCCACGCGTTGATGTGGTAACATACTGCACTGGCCAACAGACTGTCCCCAATGGAGAGACTCCATTCTGCTCTTGGGGAGAATCGCACTGGCACCAGTCGCTGTAGGTGTTTTGCTGGTGGTAGACGCAGGCAGAACAGCTCAGGGAAGTCTAAATGTGGGATAAGCAGATGACCGAATCTTTTTCCTTCTTTCGGTCCCTTCACTGGTGCGGAAAGTGGAAGGACCCTTTCAGACTGCCTAGCCCTGCAGGAAGGCACAGGACAGAGGTTGTGGGTGTTCTCCACATAGGAGAATAATGGTAGTTGAATGGTTCCGTATACCATCTGCTCTCCTACTCCGCACATGACATTGAAATGGTCCCCATTGCTTAAGAAAAGTGCTGAAACAGAAAGGTAAATACATCAGTGTGAAACATTGTACTGACCTGCAATCCCTTGACTTTACACACACACACACACACACACACACACACACCATCATTTCAGACACCCATCTCTCAGGTATCCTAAAGCTGTTGAAAATTATGCACAAACTGCAAGGCAACAGTATACTCAGAAATCAGACTTGTACGAGGTCACCCGTGATACCTATAGCATTCTACGGTGTCACTAACACATTCTTTAAACATGACCAGTGATGGATGGGTGAGCTGAGGTGACATAATCCCTCTTTCCTCAGATGCTGGCATAAAATCCAGTCCCACTTTCATGTCAAGTTCAAGTCTAAATTGTATCATATACATTGAAGAGATTGTATTTTTTAAAAATCTAATATTATGCTTCTGAATACAGAATTTACCTAAGTAAATAATTATTTTTAAACCCAAGATTTAGGCGGCTTTCGTATTCTACATTATGCTAATGTTTGACAATTACTAAGTGTGGGTATCAGGCACTTTTTTTTTTAAGTTTAATTTAAAGCAATTTGACATGGAAAGGTTATTACTTTAGTTGCCAATAAAAGCTGTACTTTTAACATAAGTGTACACCAAGCCCTAGGGTATGTGACTATTATCTTTTCTGCAATTATGTGGTGTTCTACATGAATGTTAAAAAAAACCCTTCGAAATATCAAAAGTACTAACTTAGATACAATATAAAAGTTGAATAGATAAATGGGAAACCCAGTTAGTACAAACACAACATAGGTTGAGGTTTCCTCCTAGAGGTAATGTTAGGAACAACGCCATCTGGCTTTGACTGAATATGTTAATTCAGACTCTATATTAACACCACAAACACTGGGGGAGCAGAATATTGGTTTATTTTATAAACATTCTAACTTGAGGTGTAGATGTTTCCATTTTGCAAGCTCACCAGCATTTACAATAAGGGCATCCTCTTTCAAAAACTCACCTATCTTATGTGCCTTCTGTACTAAAATAAAGGGGGGGGGGAATCATTTATCATCCATCTTGAGCTTTGTTTTTTTTTCCCCTTCCAAAAGAAAATGTGTGCTTGCCACTAACTCCAGGGCTATATTAATAGACTTCAAAGCCAGAAAGTGGCACGGAGCATTTGATCCCACTTCCTGGGTAACGCAGGCCGTATAACTTCACCCAGAAATTTTGATTGAAGTGACTTGCTCAACACCACACAGCAAATGCACAAGAAAGCAAGGGATAGAACCAAGTACTCCTGGATCATGGGCCAGTTGCCTCAATCACAATACTGCCCTCTCTCTTTAAGGAACGGACCATGTTGAGGGTACTCCAGCAGTACACCTCCCCATGAAGAGTTTCTTGGGCCATTGTGCCTCTCTCTAGGAACACAGGGGAAAGGGTGACTGCTACACCAATCTTTAACTTTCTAAGTGGTACAACAGGGCACAGGCATGGCAGCCCTATGCTCATACAGTCCCTGAATAGAAACTGATCTTCTCCCTTATTAAGTTACTCCTCAGACCACGAGAAAGGATTTTCCACAAATAGCTTGCCACCAGGTCAGACAAACTTAAGAAATCAGTCAAGGCCAGAACGCAGCGTAATGCAGGCCTGCTAGGTGACCAGGTTACATTTAAAAGTGACCCATGCAGTAGTGTTTGGACAACCAGGCTCTGGGGCAAGACACATTCCAGAAACGTTTCCATCCACGGTGCCAATGCTCAGGGGCACCGGAAAAGGGGGGGCCAGGGCCCCGCACTTTTTACCGGCCGTAAGGGTGAGCGATGCGGGGAGGGGGCGGAGAGGAGGGAGCAGGGGGACGAGTCTTAGGAGGAAGAGGCAGCACAGGAGCGGGGCTTCGAGGGAAGAAGTGGCACAGGGCGGGGGGCTTGGGGAGAACGGGCAGGGCCTTGCGGGGGGCGATGTAGTGTGTGCGGGGAGGGGTAGTATTCCTGCCTACGCTTCCACAAGATTCATTTTTCTGCACAAGGTGAGAATTCTATGCTGAGCCGGCGCTAGGCATAAGCAGACTAAGTAATTGCTTAGAGCCCCAAAAAACTCAAGCCCCGCCTCCCCCATTCGCTTTTTATTATGTGTTGGGCGGGGGGCAAAATATTTCTGCTTAGGGCCCCCAATGGGCTAGCATAGCCTCTGATTTCATGCAAATCTAAACCAATGGGAATGCATCCACCTCCACTGTTAAGGCAAATACTCTGCCACTTTCACCATCCATTTATTACCGAACCAGTCCTCTATAGTGGAAAAAATCCCAGTGAGAGGATACTTCCCTAACTACCTCTGGATAGGGATTGCTCTGGGGGAACCATTACTGTCCCACTCAATGGCAAACCTCTGAGCTGGGCTGGGTAGTATTAGTGCCCCTTTCAAAAGGCACAGGAATAGACCACTGTCCTCTGGGAACAAATTGGAGACCCTGGGGAAACACCTTCAGGAAGAATTCTACTTAAAAGGCCCAGTTAATCACCTAAAGACCCAGATGAGCTAAAATTCCCCTATTTGTTGCAGACAACAAAAACCCTAGAGAGGTCTTACACCATGGGTACAACTACCTAGCCTTAAAACTGGTGCTTATCATAATGTAAGTTAGGTCCTCTGAAATGAGAGACCCCAGTCTCCACAGCTCCTGAGGACAAAGTGGGAGAGAGGACATTTCTTTAGCAGGAATGAGCTGGAGATAACCTGAGGCCAGCAAGCTATACTGATTGGAGTCTATAAAGCTGAGTCGTAGACTGCTGGCCAATCAAACAGGAACACCTTTCATTGATCCTATAGAGCTGCTGGCAGCCTTTCAGGACTAACAACTAGCTGACGAAGGTAGACACACACCTCACTGGGATGTCTAGAATGAGTCTCTGGGGAAGTTACACAAGTGGGCCTTCCTAGGTCCTACAAGGCTCAAAATCCAGACTTCCAAAACAAATTCAGATAAATGCTAGACATGCACAAGTCCATAGGTCCAGATCTAATGCATCCGAGGGTGCTGAGGGAATTGGCTGATGTGATTGCAGAGCCATTAGCCATTATCTTTGAAAACTTGTGGAGATTGGGGGCGGTCCCGGATGATTGGAAAAAGACAAATATAGTGCCCATCTTTAACAAAGGGAAGGAGGAGAACCCAGGGAACTACAGACCGGTCAGTCTCACCTCAGTCCCTGGAAAAATCATAGAGCAGGTCCTCAAGGAAACCATTTTGAAGCACTTGGAGGAGAGGAAGGTGATCAGGAACAGTCAACATGGATTCACCAAGGGCAAGTCATACCTGACCAACCTGATTGCCTTCTATGATGAGATAAACTGGCTCTGTGGATATGGGGACAGCAGTGGATGTGATATATCTTGACTTGACTTTTGATACAGTCTCCCACAGTATTCTGGCCAGCAAGTTAAAGAAGTATGGATTGGATGAATGGACTATACGGTGGATAGAAAGCTGGCTAGAGTGTCAGGCTCAACGGGTAATGATCAATGGCTCGATGTCTAGTTGGCAGCCAGTATCAAGCAGAGTACCCCAGGGGTCAGTCCTGGAGCTGGTTTCATTCAACATCTTTATTAATGATCTGGATGATGGGATGGATTGCACCCTCAGCAAGTTCGCAGATGACACTAAGCTGGGGGGAGAGGTAGATATGCTGAAGGGTAGGGATAGGGTCCAGAGTGACCTAGACAAATTGGAGGATTGGGCCAAAAGAAATCTGATGAGGTTCAACAAGGACAAGTGCAGAGTCCTGCACTTAGGAAGGAAAAATCTCATGCACCGCTATAGGCTGGGGATCAACTGGCTAAGCAGCTGTTCTTCAGAAAAGGACCTGGGGATTACAGTGGACGAGAAGCTGGATATGAGTCAGCAGTGTGCCCTTGTTACCAAGAAGGCCAATGGCATATTGGGCTGTATTAGTAGGAGCATTGGCAGCAGATCAAGGGAAGTGATTATTCCCCTCTATTTGGCACTGATGAGGCTACGCCTGGAGAATTGCATCCAGTTTTGGTCCCCCGCCCACTACAGAAAGGCTGTGGACAAATTGTAGAGAGACCAGTGGAGGGCAACGAAAATGATCAGGGGGCTGGGGCACATGACTTATGAGGAGAGGCTGAGGGAACTGGCCTTGTTTAGTCTGCAGAAGAGAAGAGTGAGGGGGGATTTGATAGCAGCCTTGAACTACCTGGAGGGGGGTTCCAAAGAAGATGGAGCTAGGCTGTTCTCAGTGGTGGCAGATGACAGAACAAGGAGTAATGGTCTCAAGTTGCCATGGAGGAGGTCTAGTTTGGATATCAGGAAACACTATTTCGCTAGGAGGGTGGTGAAGCACTGGAATGGGTTACTTACGGAGGTGGTGGAATCTCCATCCTTAGAGGTTTTTAAGGTCTGGCTTGATAAAGCCCTGGCTGGGATGATTTAGTTGGGGTTGATCCTGCTTTGAGCAAGGGATTGGACTAGATGGCCTCCTGAGGTTTCTTCCAACCCTAATCTTCTGTGATTCTAAATGCCCTACCTCTCTCCTCCTTGCCCTTCCCCACACATTCAAAAGGAGAACATGAAAGGTAGTAGACTGGAGGAAGACAGGCTCTGGAGCTCACTAATTAAGGGAGAATTTGAATTTTGAAAAATGCAGCCTCTCATTTTGGTTGTCTGGGGTTTTGTTTTGTTTTTAAAGTGACTGTGTAGCTTGTGAAATTCCCAGAGTATCCATCTTGCTCTGAAGCCTCCGCCCCCCAGAACAGATAACGCCCAGGCAGCTGAAATTCAAGCTTCCCGTAATAACTTACCAACATGCTTCCATGTTAGCCTGGAGGGACCATCTCTAGACATGAAAGGTTAGTTCAGTCTTCACGGCTTACTCGGTCCTTGGTCTGTCTGCTGAGACTGAAAGCAAGGAGTTCAATTACAGCGACAGTGGCGACTGTGGTTTGTGCTTCAGATTAGCTGAAGTTTGCTATTTTACCCTTTCGGTAGGAGCTGCAACAAGCTGTTCACCAAAGGTCCAACCCATGATATACAAGCCCCTCTAGGATCACTTGGAATCACTCCTGATGAGTTCACCAATGTGTGCACCTTGGGATGAAAAGCCAGCCAGAGAGATGAGAGAATCGCACGAAACCTTCCAGAAAATGACACGGAATGAGGCAAGTGTGGGAGCTAATAGAAAGGCAAGAGTTTGTGAGCCCAGAAAAAGAATAAAATGTTTAAGTCCTTAATTGTTTTGCTTGACAATTTCTCCCATAATTAAGCTTTCCAGAAGCTTATGAGTTTGCCAAGTATTGTCAATAAAGTAGATCATGCACACGAGGCAAGTTTTCCAAGCCAACAAGCTCTAGTCTTAACATCAACACTCTCTGGTAAAATGAATCTACATGAAACATGAAATATTTATTAAGTATCAATGGTCTCACAGAAACCTTAATGAAGACAGGTATCTTCTTACACTTTATCCAGTATGACAATACATTGGCGAAACACATAGCTAACAACATGATGGTGAATGTCAAGTCTGAAACAATTATAGCAATTCACCACAATAATGGGTAGCCAGCGTGTGGACATGTAGTACTAATAAAAGTAATGACATCCATCCGCAATTATTTATGTTACAGTAACATATGGCTGCCAAATGAAAAACAAATGGCAAGGATTTGCAAGTGAATTCTTGCAAATAAATTTTCTTTAATCACAGAGGCTCAGCTTAAAAGTCCTCAGATGGGAGACAATATAAATGCAGAGTACTGTCATTATTATTGTGCCATACTTTACTGTCTCTAAACAATGAGCCTGATTCTATTGCCCATACGGATTTTTCCACTGATGTAACTGCATTAATCATTGGAATTATTACAGATTCACATCAGAGAACTTGCAGTTCTCAGGAATTTTACAAAAACAAAAAAAAAAAGTTTCAGTAAAACTTTGGCTCACCTTTGCCTGACAAAGGGAAAAAAAGAGCCCAAGAATGCATATGCTTAATTTAAGCATATGAATGTCCCCATTCACTTCAATGGACTTTGAATCAGAGCCATTATATTTGCAAAACATAATTCTTTGTTAAATACATAATTTTCTGGCAGAGGAGTATATGTGTGTGAGTGAGAGTGTGTGTGTGTATATATAAAAATACTGTGAAAAATACACCAGTAAATATAAAATGGCAACATTCAGGATCAAATGCAATCAATTTATTTTGTGAGGTCACATTTAATATTCCGGAGGGAGGCGGGGGGAAGTTAAACAATTCACAGATATCACTGATACAACATGAATAAAAAAACACCCCCAAAAAAGCATGCAGCACAGACCAATTAATGTTTGCTTTAAAAAAAATGTTCCCCTGTTAAACTAAATACCAGATGAGGCCTTACCTGTTGTAAACTTACCTACGTTCTTTTAAGTACTAACTTCACAAAGATTGAATGCAGAATGTAAAGTCTCAAAAAATTCGTGAAAATAAAGGATTACATACATTTTTCCTACAAAATTATTTCTAGACTAGATGAGTAGACAGGTCTTCAAACAACATTTTAAACAAGGAAGCACTGGTTTAACTACCTTATCTGTTTTCTAAAGTGTTTTATGCACAAACTTTTGAAAAGATATATTTTTATTTTATTTTATTTACATGTAAAGAACCCAATTCTGCGAGGAACTCAGAATTCTCTGGGCGCATCTTCGCTTGTAGACTATGGTGAGAATCAGGATTCTTTCCTATCTACTTCCCACTCTTGTGCTCATGCATTAGAAGTGCTACAACGAAGAAAGCTGCTCCGTTCTTTTCTACCACAAGCTTTGACCACCCTCTATGGCCAAATTGTGGCCTGTCATGTAATCTGAAGCTTCAGATGCCAGGTACACTGCAGCCGCCTGCAGGTCTGTCACTTGAGCCAGCTTCCCAGCAGGAATATCTGTTAGCCAGCGCTGTACCAGAGGCTTCAGATCTTCAGAATGGATGAGTGGCGTGTCTACAATTCCCCTAAAAATCACACACACACAGTTACATTTTTCATACGTAGCACTTATAACAATAAAACAAGTAGTGACGGGAATACAAAATGCCACTTGGAAAAGAAAACCATGAAATAATAAAGTAAGATCCCAGCTTTCATAGGTGCTGGAACTAGTGGTGCCGGTCGTCCTGCTGCTCCATCTCCTGGCTTGAAGTTGTTTCCATCATATGCGGGGTTTACAGTCTGGTTCAATATCCCCACCGTACAAATTGGTCCAGCACCCCTGGACAACGTTAGACATCATGTAGCTCTGCTAAGGAGTTACAAACACAAACTTCAATCATGGTTGTCCCTTCCTGTCTTTCATGGTTGATAAATCGACTTAGCGGTTTCCTCTTAAACAGAGCACTCATCGTTTGTATCGTTGGCTAACATAGGTGCCCCGTTATCTTCGGTTACTTACCAGAATACCCAATTTACATTTTCCTATAGAAAACAAACATATCGTAGAAACAAAATGAGCACAACCAGTCTGTCTCTGCATTTTGGAAATGTGTTCCATTTACCAATTTCTTTTTTCATCAATGCACAGCCTAATGTTACACAACATGTTTGCATACAGTTCAGAAACTGAAAACAGTCCAAGTTTCCATATGCCAAAATACTGAAAACAAAATCCAGCAGCACCTTTCGCAGCACTAAATTCACTTTAAGATGAAAAGGGGGCAGGGAAAGGAAAAAGTTAAGCAAAATGTGCCAAGTATAACCCCCCATTAAATAAATAGCATGACCAGTTACAAAACGTGTACTAAGCTGGCTTGTTTCACATTAATGAGCCAACTACAGAACGCATTAAAACTCTGCTAAGTTCATTTCCCTCGCATGCCCTAAAAATGAGTGGAAACTGTAGAATGCACATTACAGTACTAATATTTGGCTGGCTTTGACGACTTTAACTGGAACTGATTTGTCAAACTCCTCCTTAACAACATATTTGTATTTTGTGAAATGTGTCATTTTTTCAGTCCCTGAACAAATATATTTACATAACTGTATCTAACGAGGAATTACATTTAACTTCTCAGAAACGACAATAACTAAAACCTGAACTGCCAATTCCACTTCATTAGTGTGGTAGAAATGCATTCCAAATGTTAATAAAAATTCCAACATGCTGATAAATTAGCGCTTCTAAGGAGCATGTGACACCTTGGTTAACATATTCAACCTCAATTATATTTCTCTTCGGCACCCTGTTATCTGGAACCTTTGCTGGCAATCAGAGGTGCTGTTTTTCAGTGGCCAATTTTCTAGATAATGTAGCTTATCAACACTGTGGGTAAACTTGCCAATGAAATCAGGCTGCACTGAACCACACACGCTAATTGCATCTCTTTTTTATGCATATTTACAGACTGTCACTTCAAAGAAATCAGTGGCCCATTGAGGCACCCAGTTAGCTGGAAGAATTGCCTCTTGCAAATGAAAATTAGCAAACAAGCTAGTGATAAATATGAAATGAACAAAGTATAAAAATACCGTTTTGTTCTGAAACTTCATCATCCCAATTTATCCTTCCAAGGAAATAGGTCTGAGAAACACACTGGATTCTGGGTATGCGATTTACCTTTTGTTTTAAATGAAGCCTGAAATCTTCGATTTACCGCATTACTAGGTGGAAGGAATTCAGAATACCCCCAACATTTCCATTTCTAGTAACGGGACACACTTTAAATACCAGCTTTATATTTGCTTTTAATTACCAATAAAAACCATAACTATTCAGAAATGCTGAGCAAGGGCAAATTGATTGAGCTCTCACATAATAATACAAAAATAGAATAAATTCCAGTATAACTTGTAGACAGTCTACTTATTTCTCCTAAGCACAGTCTCCCTCCCACCTGTTTAGCACTGGTTTTCTGGAGAGAAAACCGGAGTTTTAGTTGCAGAAGTGAAAGCTATGGTCCTAATCCTCCTCTCACTTGATATACACCTGTGTAAAACTGGTGTCTATCCACTGAATTCAATAGAGTTACTCTTGATTTACACCAAGCACTATATCTGTTGGCAAACATTCGCAGGATCTGGTTCTAGGTTTCCATGCCTCTATAGTGTTTTGATACCCTAATTAGCGAACGCTGGCATTTTTAAATGAGGGTTTTGTTTTACTAAGAAGAGGACCCAGATTAAGAAAAATAATATATGTATATTCATCAACCAACTTCAAACAGATAACATGGAGACTAAATATAGTCAGAGCAAACTATAAATCATTGAACCAGTGCCTTCAGCTGCCCTTCCTTTAATTTTGTTTCAAGAGTAAGAGGTCTGATGAAAAAAAATATCACAGGCAATTTTTATCGAGAGAAAAAGATGTAGCACACAACTTAAAGTTGCAAACACACATACTGATACTATAAATATTAAGCATGTCATTGATCGTACACATCTTCTGGGAAAGGCTTGGTGCCAAGTTGGGCAATTTAATGTTGTAGAACCCTTTTAGGCAGATTTTAGTTGGCTTCTAACCAGTTCCAGCAAAGACAAGTGCCAATGCATTAATTCCCTACCTCATCTAGCATGCAGTGCTGGGCCTATCAGTACTTTCTGTTGCATGTCAATGTTTTATCAAACTGCTGGTTCCTTAAGGTTAGACATGAACATCAGTATTCCATTGTTGATGCATAGAGCAATTTGAGACATTAAAAAACAAAAACAAAATAAAATTGCCTAAAGCATCTCCACAATGAGAGAGAGTGGGGAAAAAAATCACTTAACTGGAATTGTGTGTGTTCAATCCCCATATGAGCCGGGGGGGGGGCAGGGAACCTTCCCTCTCGGTGTAATTTGATTTCTTTCATATGAGTTATTAATTTGAATGAGTTAAGTACACTCCACTTAATCAGAAAATGTTTAATCAGGAGATCCACTTAATTGGGACCTCTCTCAAGGAATTACGTTTAAATCCAAAGATACTTAACAGCAATGACTGCTGCTTAATGGGGACAGTAATGCTGCTTAATTGGGAAGCCTTTGGGTGATATAGTGGTGCTTAGCTCTTTCCTGTGCTGCAATCTCACACTACTTTTGTGTGCGTACTCCCCTAGCAATGGTTTGCACACCCTCCATAATTGGGGCACATGCAGAAATTTTGATTTGCTTCACCACCTCCTGTACTCCTTTCAGACCAACTCTAGATACTGGGCATCTTATAGCTGCCTCTAGTCTAGACAGTAGCTCAGCCCCTCTTTCATTGCACATGGTGCCTCCTTCCTACTCCATACACCTATCCAATAACATGACAGGCTCTATAGTGTCCTGGACTGCAGATGAAGCAGGAGATCATAAGCTTGAGAATCTTAATATCCTGGAACCATGGGTGATGGCGCTTGCATGGGATCCAGGTTAAGAAGCTTGAGGCACCTTGGAATCTCCACAGAGCAAGGAGCTGACACATTCTGCTGGTGAAGCAGAGCTTATTAGTCAAGGAGGCTAAATAGCAATGCACAGAGATGGTGTTAGTTGCATGTGGAACCTGTGTTGTTTGGAAACTCAGGCCAGTTAGCTTCTACTGACGTTGCTGACAAGGTCTTCAGGGGAAAGACAACAGAGAGTGTTATACGAGCAAGCCAATGAGAGCACTGATTAGCACAGCTGATTAGTCCAGGCTTATAGGCCTGGCCTACTGTGTTGCTATGCAAATCAGAAGCTCCGCAGGATATGGGCTTCAAATCAAACTTCAGGGGACACATCTGACCCCCAGATGACTGAGAATTTTGGTTCACTAGGGTTCAGATAACCCAGGTTTGACCATAGTTGCTGTTCAAGGAACTTAGAATTCAAGCTCCAGCTCAAATTGCCCTAACCAAATAGAGCACCAGTCTGAAGTTCTCCCCCTTTAAAAACAAACTGGAATGAAATTTTTTTGGGGGAGGGGTATGAATGCAATTCAAAATTTGCAAAATCAAGCACGCAATCAGGACACCCCGAAAAAGCAAAGGTTCTCTTATAATGTCTACTCAGCCACGTTGCATATTTGTAGTATTTTCTATCACTTGTTAAATAGAAAATGTCATATGTTATTGATTGTTGTATTAATGCATGTGCTAACATTGTCAAGGCAGCTTGATTAAGTGGGGGGCACTGTCACAGATAGAATTTACCCCTACTGTCCCTCAGGGTTTCAGCTGCAAGAGGGCAGCTGTAAGTTGTTACCTGGACTCTATATAAGCCCCAGTGGTTGCTGCCCAACTGAATAATTGCATCCATTTCTCATTCTGATCTTGCCCTCTCACCTGCCAGTTTTGTCCAGTTTTGAGGATGTGCTGTTCTCCCATAGATCCTCAAATGAGAAGATGCAACCATTTAATGCTGCTTCAACTCTCCTCTAGTTGGGCTTCCTGCCACCAGGACACTGGGCAGAAATTAAAAGTGGCCCAAGACAGGGTGAATCTAGCCCAGCATACAATGTGACCAATTAGGAGGCATTTGAGACACAAGGCGTTACTAAAAGTTTCTCTTGAAATATTTTGCAATTTTCCAACTATGGAATGCTCCAATTTTCATCACCTTCATGTAGCATCAATGCCAGTTCTTTGCACTAAAATAAGTAATAAATTTTAAGGATATGATTCATTTAACTTTACGTAATTAGCAATTTAGCTGCAAAATCAATCAACACACAATATTTTATTCTCATTGGACATTAACACTTATCTTCCCAGTTCAGCAGCTATTAGGTATTGTATGTTGTGTCTCCTGTTCTTGATGAAGATGGGTTAATTTAATGTGGGGTTTTATTTTTTTTCCCCTCACTTTGATAGTATCTGGGACAGATCTACTGGTGATCATAGGAATTTTGTCACTGATTTCAGTGGTATCAGGATGAGGCCCTATGTTAATAATATCACGTGAGAGCAAAATATAATATATTCATAAGATTCTGGCATGCAATGTCAAGGGCTGATAGGTTTTTAACACTGCCAATTGGATAGCGCATTGGCTATTTGTGATCTGGGTTGGATCCAAAGAAAATTTGCCTTGTGAATCTACAAGCTAGGAATGAACTTCTCTCTCACTCACCCTCCAACTCCCCCCATCCTCAGTATCCCTCCCAAAAAGAAAGAGGCTGTACTGGTGAACTATATAAAATGTGAGGCAGGGATACCTGGTCAGCAAGAGAATTCAGAAATTCAATAAATTATGCAAAAATCCCTGCCATAACATTGTATGCACGGATACATTTTATGCACAGCTCCGATGCTATGTTTTATATGCTCATTTACAAAAATAAATTGATGAAAGCTGACAAGAAAGGAAAAGAAAAAAAAGAGTGAATGTTGTCATGTTGAAAGAACGCTCGAGGTCAGATGTGACTATGTGGAGATATAAGGACACTGATATAGCCAGGATCCAACAAAGCACTTCAGCATGTCCCCGATTCCAGAACACATCACCGTTCAGGAAGAAGGATGGACTCAGGTTTGTGCTTGCAGGCTTTCCTGACCTGGGGCCCACGTGCTCCACTGTGAGCATCAGGCAGTTCCATTGACTTCAGCAGGAGTACTTGCCTGCTTAAAATAAAGTATGTGCTTAAGTGCTTTGCTGAACTGAGGCTTATGTGCACATTTCTGGGGTTCCATGGGGTCCTTTTATTGAAATAGTTGCATGTTATAATAAAGTCTATATGCCAGGTTCACTTCAGCATTCAGGTAGATCTGTGAAACCGGGCCAGACCCTCACTCTTCCACCCAGCAAAGCGTTCAGCATCATCAGTGGGCCTATTGCCCCAGAGGGGAACCGGGCCTGAAATTGTGAGGTGCTGAGCTCTTAAAAATGAGTGCAATGGGAGGAGAAGATGCCCAGCACCTTGCAAAATCAGATTGTGAGCTAGGACTGGAAGATTTGACTCACGGGGATTGTGTGAACATATCTGTGGACAGGCCAGAACCTTTCTTTAATGTACAGAATGAGACTGAAATATGTATTCCACGTTTCCATGTCAGCAGAGAAATGAATTTGAATATCCAGTCATTGAAAAGAACATAAGTGCATTTGAGTTCAACATGCAGTGTTTTAAGTACGTGCAGGTGCCAGCATGTATGTATCAAGAGCTCCTTACCTTGGTACATTGTTAATAATAATCCAAGAAAATCATGGACAATATACGCCTGATCCGAAGCCCATTGAACGTAATGGAAAAACTCCTGTTGATTTGAGTGGGCTTCCAGTCAGACCATATGTGATTATCAAATATTCATAACTAGTATGTCTAAACCAGGGTTCCTTGGGTATAGCAAAAGCTCTTTTCCTCACTGAGCATTGGCAGCCTTCAATGAACAAAAGTCTCCCTTATTACAATGGGATTCCCACATAGAGAGAGTTTGCAGGTGTGGGACCAAAAGGTCTAGGATGAGTAAGAATTATTAAAATTAAACCCAGTTTTGGTTAATGATAGAAAAAGAAAATCCTCTGAACGGATTTTTCCCTTCCAAGCATCAAAATACCTTTTCTCCATTTTCAGACAACTCACAGCTAACATGAAGTTTTACTATATTCTCTGCAAAAATGTTTTATATGTATATATATTCATTCCTGCAAAATTTCGTGCAAAAAAAAGTTACCCGTTGAGCTGAAATTTCTGCTGCTTGTTAAATAAGTGTATTTAACAAGCAGCAGAAATTTCAGCCCAATGGGTAATTTTTTGCAGGAAGTTTTAAACACCCGAAAGCTTATAACTTAAGTGCCTCTTTAACCACGGTTATTCTGAATGTGACACTAATATTCCAGCTATATTAATAAAGGGTACCAATATATTTCTCAGCCAGAAAGTATATTGAAACATGACCAATATTTTCTGATTCTGGTGGGCCCCAGGAGCTCCAACCTGTATATAAAAATTAATTCATTGCAGCTAAAAGCCTCTCTGCTTCCTACCTCTATTGTTAACACTAGCTCTGCCTTGCCAGTTCTTGCTACAGCTTTGCTAACTTCATTCAGTCCTCCTGGCCCTGGAAGCTGGTGTAGAGTAACTAGACCTAGACACTGGATCAGCAACGTTGAGCTGTTGGTACTGGTGTGAGTAAATCCTAGTTCAGAAATAGGATGTTATTTAAGTAATCTGTGGATTGCAATGAGCTAAGAATGGAATTACATTTATTATTATTAGTAATAAATAAATAAATAAATAAATAATAACAAACAGAGCCAGCATACAGAAGTAAATCAAAGAATTTATAGAATCAAAATAAAGATATTTTCAATTGAACTCTGTGATATTTTTCTCTACTTTATGGATTAAAATATTTAACTTGTTTTTCTTAATTTCATGTACATCATATTTTCATTATTACATATACCAGTTAGTTAAACTTCTGGATTAAAATTCTGCACTTCTTACTCTGATTGACTTCAGTGGTCTATGGAATTTGACTGCTCCCAATTAATGTCATCCACTTGAGTTTTTGCTCAGTATTAACTTGCACTGAAAATTGTATAATGAAGAGTGTGTGTGAGAGAGAGAAAGAGAAAAAGTGTGTGAGGGGAAGAAAAAAAAACAACTTTGCTTCGTGTTATTAAAAGAACAAAACAAATAAACAACATAACCCAAAACCCCCTACATCTTTAAGATTTCAAAAATTAGGTAAAATGTAACTTGTAATGAATATTTTTTGAAAAAATTACACCTAAAAATCCTGTAATTGCCAGATCTGAATGGTGTCTCAATTACAGCACTACAATACAGCTTTTAAAGTGTCTGTATATTTGTCTGAAGTAAAAAAAAAAAAAAAGAAAAAAAAAAGGAGAAGCATTGTCTATTAAGTGTCAAAAGCCTTTTCTTAAACCACAGAAGGCTTGGACAGAACTAAGGAAATTTTTCATCTGGAAGAGAAATGCGAAAAATTGCCCTTCATGTTATTGGAAAACCTATTATCAAATGCTAAAACCTTTTCTCAAATCCCTCAATATACACAGCCATGGAGAACACTTTGGTTATAGTGATTAAACCTTTGTTAAGCAGAAGGCAAAATAAAAAGGGATGCAATCCACCTGCTAATTAGCAACTTTGTTTTCCTAGATTTTCTTAATTTGAGCAGTGAACACTTCTTATAACATTTCATTTTTTCTGTACTTTATAAAATGAGACTACATTGTACTTACGGGGAAATGCAGTTGACTCTTACTCCCCTGTCAATCCATTCAGTTCCTAATGTCTGTGTTAATTTTACGACCCCAGCTTTTGAGGCGTTGTATGCTAACTGCTTCTGCGGGTGAGGCACTAGAATAATTCAGAAATACGAAATATTGATTCTTCACATATTAATATGCACAGGGAAGCTAAAAATCACAACATGCACAAATGAACTAGCTGCCCTTTCCCCTGATGCTTGGCAGGTAACATGAAGGAATTCTAATATAGCAAATCCCTACATCTATATTTTTCCTAATATAATATATTCCATCTAATATTTTTGCATTAACAGCTGGAGGATTGAAGAGAAAATGAAGAAACAACAGCAATAAAACAGACTGCAGATTTTAGAACTACAAAAAAAAGATATTACAACGATATACTCAAAATATTTGGCTGTATCCCACAAATAGAAACATATGCACAAACACACGTTCAATTTTTATAATACACACATACAAGTAACTGCCTGAAACAAGTTATTCTGCTTAATTTATAACCTCTCTCTATTATCTCATCAGGTGTTTGTGGGGTTGTGAACATGTGTGCCCAAAATTCAGATGATCTACCACTTTCAAAATCTGAAGCCTTTGAAAATGTTTCACAGATGTCACATGTCAGTCATAAAGGAAAATGATCGGCTTGTTAATTACAATGTTCAAGCTTGCTTCTGCTGGATGTTCTGTTAGTTCTACCCTGTCGCTGAGCTCTTCCAGTGTTCCAAGGAAAAACTACTTTAGAGTAGAACCTCAGCTGGTGTAAAGTGTCATAATGCTACCAAAATCAGTAGAAGTCAATTCTGCTCTCGCAATTTACACCCGCTAAGGATCTGCTCCTCAAGTATTTTTAGCTACCTGGCTTCCATTCTGACCTATTTAAGCAAAGTTGTTAAAAAAGCAGTGAAATCTAAACATGTGCAGTTTAATATTAAATATTACTGAGCTGTAATTCTTTTTTTACTGAGGGAAATCAGTACTAAATACCATTAATGAGGTAAAAAAAACACAGTGTCTGGTATTAAAGTGTTTTAAAAGGCAGGTGCACTACTGAATTTTTGTAAGGTGTATCAGCATATCAAATTGGTTTTAGTTTCATGTGACTACTGGCAAGCACCATATAATACAGGTAGGAAAATTCAGTAAATAAACAACGGTTTGAAAATGAGCATTAAAACAGCTTAGCTAGCAATTTTATGTCACCCTTATAAGTACCAGATGGTATTCACCCAACAGTTCTGAAGGAACTCAGATAAGAAATTGCAGAACTACTAAATGGCTTGCAACCTATCACTTAAATCAGACTCTGTACCAGATGACTAGAGAAAAGCTAATGTAATGCCAATTTTTGAAAATTTTACCAATTTTTACCACTCAAGAAAGAGCTCTTTAAAAAAGAGCTTTCTTAAAAAGAAAAGAGCTCCAGAGGTGATTCTGGCAATTACAGGCCAGTAAGCCTAACTTCAGTACCAGGAAAACTGATTGAAACAACAGTAAAGAACAGAATCATCAGACCACAGATGAACACAATATGGTGGAGAACAGTCAACATGGCTTTTGTAAAGGAAAATCATGCCTCACCAATCTATTAGAATTCTTTGAGGGTGCCAACTAGTATGTGGACAAGGGCGATCCAAAGGATATACTGTACTTGGACTTTCCGAAAGCTTTTGACAAGGTCCCTCACCAAAGGCTCGTAAGCGAAGTAAACAGTCATGGGATAAGAGGGAAGGTCATCTCATGGATCAGTAACTGATTAAAAGATAGGAAATAAAGAGCAGGAATAAACGGTAAGTTTTCACAGTGAAGAGAGACCCCAAGGGATCTGTACTGGGACCAGTGCTATTCAACATGTTCATAAATAATCTGGAAAAAGGAGTAAACAATGAGGTGGCAAGGTTTGCGGATGATACAAAATTACTCAAGATAACTAAGTCCAAAGCAGACTGCGAAGGGATCTCACAAAACTGGGGGATTGGGCAAGAAAATGGCAGGTGAAATCCAGTGTTTATAAATGCAAAGTAATGCACACTGGAAAACATAATCTCAACTTTACATACAAAATGATGGGGTCTAAATTAGCTGTCACCACTCAAGAAAGAGATCTTGGAGTCATTGTAGATAGTTCTCTCACAACATCTGCTCAATGTGCTGCAGCATTAAAAAAAAGCTAACAGAATGTTAGGAACCATTAGGAAAGGGTGAGATAATAAAAATCTCAATGTCATAGAATCATAGAATATCAGGGTTGGAAGGGACCTCAGGAGGTCATCTAGTCCAACCCCCTGCTCAAAGCAGGACCAATCCCCAACGAAATCATCCCAGCCAGGGCTCTGTCAAGCCTGACCTTAAAAATATCTAAGGAAGGAGTATACTGTATAAATCCATGGTACGCCTACACCTTGAATACTGTATACAGTTCTGGTTGCCCCATCTCAAAAAAAAGATATATTGGAATTGGAAAAAATATAAGGAAGGTCAACAAAAATTATTAGGGATGTGGAACAGTTTCCATAGAAGGAGAGATTAAGAAGACTGGGACTGTTCATCGTAGAAAAGAGATGACTAAGTATGTGATAAAGGTCTATAAAATAATGAACAGTGTGGAGAAAGTGAATAAGGAAGTGTTATTTACCCCTTCACATAACACAAGAACCAGGAGTCACCCAGTGAAATTAATAGGCAGCAGATTTAAAACAAACACAAGGAAGTGCTCCTTCACACAAAACACAGTCAACCTATGGACATTGTTGCCAGGAGGATGCTGTGAAGGCCAAAAGTATGACTGGCTTAAAAAAAAAAATTAGATAAGTTCATGGAGGATAGGTCCATCAATTTTTATCAGCCAAAATGGTCAAGGATGCAATCCCATGCTCTGGGTGATCCTAAGCCTCCGAATGCCAGAAGCTGGGGAACAGGGGATGATCACCCCATAATTGCAGTGTCCTGTTCATTCTCTCTGACACCTCTGGCACTGGCCACTGTCAGAAGACAGGATACTGGGCTAGATGGACCATTGGGCTGACTCAGAATGGCTGTTTTTATGTTCTCACTTCTCCTATACTCCAGAACTTGCATTTATCCTCTAAACCTACTGTTTATAAATGTTGCAACTTAAATTATAGGAAAAGGCCGGTAAATAAAGAACAATATTGTTGGATTATGCAAAAACACTGAAATGACATAGGCTCCAGTTCTTCAAACACTTTAGCACATTTAAATGTATGCATGTGAGTAGGCCCATTGACTTTAATGTGACTTCTCGTGTACTTAGATTTGAGAACTTGTGTGTGTGTAGGATTGGGAGAGAGCAGGACATAGCTAATAGTTCCTCCTCTTTATGTATGCATTAAAGATTTGAAAGGTCCTTCATTTGTCAGATAATGCATTGTGTAGTTTGAAACCCAAGTCCATTCCATATATTATTTTTTTTTCCAAAACAAAATAATTAGGATTTTATTGGAGGAAATATTTCTCCTTTCCGCTCTTTTTTTTTTATTTGGGGTGTGTGTGTGTGTGTGTGTGTGTGTATCACATCACAGATGCAGCACTCCATGTGGGCCGTTGAAATGGAGTGGAATATAATTCCTTGATTAATTGCCGTACACCAGCTCCAAGTTATGTACAAATTTAGTAGTTAACCTTGTCACCTCACAAAAGCAGTCATTGCTAAACTTTCCCAGTTTGTCTGTTTGTAACAAATAACTTGGAGTTTCCTAAGAGGATAAGGGCTTTTGCATCTTCCCCAGTTAAGGCATTGCAGTTTTCAGTGTGCACAAACTAAAACAGAGATTTTCTGTAAGATGTTGGAATCTGCCTGCTGATTTTGGGACAGAAGCTCATTAGATATTTTCTAGAGTTCGTTCTTCTAAATGCGTCTCTCTTTACAGAAAGGGTTAAGGAAGGCAGTTTAGAAGATGAAATATACACCTCCTGAAACACTTGGCCCCTCTTAATTGAAAGCACTCAAGAGCGAGCCAAAGGGTGTCACAAAGTGGATGGCTTTCACAGCGGTATTGTTTTTGCACTAAAGTACATAGTACCAAATCCTGTTCTCCTTACTTCCGCTGTCATCTTCGGCTGGACTGCTCATGTGTACAAAGACAGAATTTAGCGCACACACACACACACAATCAAAAATTGACTAGAGCATCTTCATAAATGTAAAGATTTATCTTCACCCCAGTGGAGAACACTTTAGAAAAGGTCACTTCTCTTACGGCTCTGTAGGAGTGGGGCTGGGAGAAGGGGGCTAATTTCCCTACTGGTTCACATATTCCCTACTGTTTTGCATACACGGAGTGGGGGAAATGTAGGTAAAAATGATACCAACACCGGCTGAGTTATATTTTTAATATCTAATACAATGTGATTGCGTCTTTGCTCAGTGATTGGGGGGTTCTACCCTGCCCTTGATACAGGCATGTAACATTAGTGGGGGGTTCATACACTTACATGTTAGAGGATAAACCCTCTTACCACCAAAGATCATCACTGCAAAAAAATAGGGATCTTAGCTACACCTGGATAACTCAGAGTAACTCCATCTGCTCTCTGTTACACTGGCATATATCTGGAATACCTCTGGTGAAGCCACTGGAGATACTCAAAATTTATACAGGCAAAACTGAATGCAGAATCTCAGCTTGATTATATTATTTATTAAACTATTTTAGGGAAATATATCTGGGAAACCACAGTCAAAATTCTATCCAATACAATTAACTCCCCTGAGTTTCTCCTCTGCTCATTTTGTTGTATCTACCAAAGAGAACTCAACCTACGAAAAATTATCCAGTATTTCTAGAAACATTCCATACTATGCCAGTTGGCCAACATACTTAAATAACCGAACAACATATTTATTTAACATTCAGCAGATGGACACGATATGAACATCGTGATTTTCAGTTATACTTTTAGAACTATTTGGCGGGGGGAAGGGGTTAATGCCAAGATTCAAACAGGTTCATGAAGTAAACACGTTCCATCTCGTCTTAATGACTGGTCTCACTAGGCCCACTTGGATTAACATTCTTTGACATTTAAGTGTACCCCTGCTGCCTTTCCGAAGATATTTTCACTTTAAAAATACTCTTTTATATTTCAGTAAAGATTTCTAATTGTGATTAACATACTTCAGGGCCAGATTGTCAACTGCTGTAAATGGACATACTGCCATTGACCCAACCAAGCTGCGCTGACTTACGCCAACTGAGAATCTGACCCTCAGTTTGCAGTTTCAGTAAGATAATTGTAATTTAAATATTCTCTCTGGAAATATCACTCATTTATTTAAATAAGAGACAGCACTTTTGAACAACAAAAATGAGAGAGAAAGTGGTATTTTAACACTCAGAAGAGCAAATCCTCAGCTGGTGTAAAGCCAAGGATTTACCTCACAGCTGTTGCCTAACATTCTATAGTGTCTATATCTACTATTAAGCCTTGTATTGTTGTTGCTATTATTCTAATATAAATTGTGGTAGCACCTCAGCACCACAGGCATGTACTAGGACCCCGTTGTGCTAGGCACTGTATAAAACACATAACACAAGTTTAAAGCTTTGAAGTTCCGTTTTTATTTTTGTTTGTGCGATTTGCAATTCTCCATACTTGGGGAAAGGGACTACTCTTGTGTTTAACCATAAGTAAAACAGCTGGTAATGACACTTGTAAAAAGATTAACAACAACTTTATAAATGCATTTTTGAAGAAATATTTAAAGTTACTATGTAATAAACCGAACAGAATGTCATAGAATGTCAGACTGGGCACAGTAAAAAATAAATGTTATTCCCAAGGAAAATAAAAAGACTGAATATTTATGTAACATTCAGCAGATGGAGATGATATTTATATAGGGGTTTTCTGTTGTACTTTTATAGCTACTAGATTTTCTTGTCTAACTTGGTAACCCAAGGCACCATTTGATTTTTGGATTTGGACAATACTGCAACAGATGTCCAGACCAATAAAATAAATTCCTAAAGGGCTATGCTTAATTTGTGTAATTGATCAATTTTTGTTACATGGGCTTCAGTTCACCAGCATGTAACTGCTTCCCAGATTAGCTCAGCAGTTGGGATTTCGTTCCATATGTTCCAACAATAGTTTATTGGCTCTTTGATGACACTGCTGATACAGCAGTGTTGGTGGAGACACCTGTTGGCGACATAATGAAACAGAACAACTGGTATTGCAGTTAAGGGAAGGGTGAAAAGCTTTTGGATAGACTGTAAACACTAGTAAGGCACACTTTTCGGAAATGTTATACATTGTGCTCAGATTAAGGGAGTTACACCAACACGTTTCTTCCATAATTAACGTGTCAGACTCAAGGAGGGTAACTCCACCTCTTCTATAAAAAAGTAATATGTGCTCTAAAACATGGAGGACAGATAAATGTTGAAAAATGAGATCATAAAAATTTTGTAGTACATTTTCCCCTAATACAAAATGTCAGTGATTTACTCCTTCCCAATACAGGTTTAATTGATTCAAATAGCATTGGTAGTAATTAAAATATGGATTCTAAAGCACAACTGTTAGATATCATCACTCACCTATTAAACTTGCCATAGATGCTGTGTTAATTATCTTCCCATATCCTTGCTTCAGCATAATGCGGCCTGCAGCCTATGACAGAAATTAAAGGAAAGACCAGTGACCCCTTTTGTGATTGTGCTAATAATTACATGATAATAAATTAGTCTTCACTTTTCAGAAGAGTTTATGGATTTTTTTTAAAAGTGCACAGTGTAAAAATTTGATATAAAATGGCTGATGCAGAAAAATTTCTATTGTCATTTTAATTCAGCTACTGTGTTGCCAAAATTTTCAAAAGGTGAGTAGTAATATTGGATGCCTCTAGTATTGGGAACTCCAACTGATATCCCACAAAAGGGTCTGATTTTCAGGAAGTTTTGGGCACCCGGCCTCTGAAAATCAGGTCTCTTTTTAAGGTGTCTCACACTGGAACCAATAATTACTAGTTACTTTTGATAATCTTGGCCTAAATGTATACCTGATTCACAGTGTCACAGAATTGAATTTTTATTTTTTTTATAATTTCAACAGATAATACCAACGGTTATTTTTAAGCATTTTTATTTTTTTTTATCTATTTAAAATTTTCACAGTTGAAAAAAATGCTTAAAACTGATAATGGTGTGCAATTTTTATTTAGTTAAATTTTCAAAGATGTGGGAAATTATGGGGGGGGAGTCAGACAATTATTTAATGACAACAGACATGGAAATACAAAAAGTCAAAGCTTGGTAACCATTAAAACACAAATTGTCAATATCACATGTCAAAATACACAAAGTAAATGTCCTTAAACTCTAAATAAGTTCTCAGGCAGCATTCTTCTTACTTTGCCTATCTGTAAATTTCAGTTGTTATGGATGGAAATATTTTTTCATCAGTTTGCATTTGTTTGCTGAAATCGACATTTACTGACAAAAATCTAATGTGGCCAAGCCTACATAGCCAAACTATTATTAACACCCACCAATATACGTTTGATTTTATGATGATAATTAGCAACAAGAATATTATTAAACCTCTGGGTAAGTCAAATGCTTAGAAAACAGCTACAGGAAAATAGTACAGATCCTCCTACTTACTTGGCAGCACAAAAACAAGCCTCGTAAATTAACGTTAAAAGTTTTGTCCCATTCTTCTAGTGAAGTGTCTTCACTTGCAGAATTCATGTTAATTCCAGCATTGTTACAGGCAATATGAACTGTGCCCCACCTAGCTACAATCGCATCCAGAATCCTTTGCACATCTTCAGGTTTGCTTACATCTGCTGCCAATGCAATGCTTTTTATCCCTAGATTAAAATGAGATTGATAAAACAAATATCGACATTCACAGAAAACAAGGTATCCTTTCTTGTGTAACTAGTTACTAATTCTTAAAACAAACAACAACAAAACCAGTTTAATCACCACTCCACTGATGACAGCAAATTATGTGCTATTAATGGAAGCATGATGCATTGGGAAATGAATCTTTTAAAAAGTTTTTAAGTTTAACTTTGGTAGACTGCACTTACTGTAGTCTAATACACAATCAACTTATTTAAAATCAGAGTTCCGACTCTCCAGTTGAATGAATCTTTGAATACTACACCATCTTCTGTTCAAAAGTTTAACTGCAGCTTATCAACTAAAGTGATGGTCATTCCAACAATTCTCTGAGTGCTATGGATCATAAAGTGCATCACTTTCAGATGACAGTTATTAGCTCATAAACAAGACAAAACAGAGGAATATTTTATCTGTTGTGCTACAGATGTTTTTACAGTGAACCCCAGATGCCACAGAAATCAAATACATTTGTCAGCCAAACTGATTCTAAACATCAGGTTTTTAGAGTTTGGAGTGTACATGTTCTTTAATGTGTAATAGTGTATGCAAAAGCCATCCAGAACTATAGCTGTGATTTAAACATGAAAATCTAAATATTCAGAATTATGGCGCTCATAGTAACTAATTCGGTGCCATCGCAGCTACACATTAAAGCACAAAAGTTAATATAATTAGTAAATAGCTGTAAAAGTACCCTATGGATGTGAAATGTGACTGTTAAATTTGCTTTTACATCAATAACTTTGCATATCTTGCCTTTTGCACATGTACAATCTCAATCAAAAATTATTCCAATGCAGATTTTGCATTTCATGTTTTATTACTGCATATGCTAGAAAGTTGATTTTTAAAAAAAATGTGAAACCTTATTTTTTCTAAGGCTCCAATCCAACGGAGCACTTGAAGTCAATGAAACTACAGACGTGCTTAATATTAAGCATGTGCCCAAGTGTTCTGCTTGACTGGGAATTAATTCACAGGAGGGTAGACAGCCATTATAGTTATAGCATAGATCAGTATTCTATGAGGAAGAAACAATGGATAGGGAAGAAATTATATATTATAAACAGGATCATAATAGATCTGCTCTCATGTGGTTTATTCATAAAAACAGGAAATAGTCAATAACTGAAAAATGAGCCATATAATATGTCAAAAAGGAAAATGTCTAGTCTTTTCCCAAGAAGAAATGTCATAATATGTCTTCTGAAGCATTATAGGAAAGCCCACAGGGTCTTTTTGGGGTGGGGCGGTGCAGGGGGTGAAAAGCTGCACCCTCCTATATATATATATATATATGCGCATGGCAATCCCACACTAGGAGTCTGGATGCCTATGCCCCAGAGCAAGGCGTGGACTGGGAGGAAGATCAGCATTCTGCCACCAGACTCACCTGTGGGCCTGATCCAGTAAGCACACGCAGAGCTTGCCAGATCAGATCAGGCCACCAGAGACGAATTTACACACAAGAACATAAGAATGGCCATACTGGGTCAGACCAAAGGTCCATGTAGCCCAGTATCCTGTCTTCCGACAGTGGCCAATGCCAGGTTCGCCAGAGGGAATGAACAGAACAGGTAGTCATCAAGTGATCCATCCCGTCACCCATTCCCAACTTCTGGCAAACAGAGCCTAGGGATACAATATATATTCTTTTATACAGTGTATGTGATAAATACACTGAAAATAATCAAAATTATCTAACATTTCCATCTACTCCTAAACTGTCTTCTAAGCGTGTAAATAATTGGTGTTCCTATAATCTTTTCATTGTTTTTATTAATTTTATAGGCTAACATGGGTATAAGTGTGTAACAAATTTTGGCTTTTTCTTCCCCTCTAATGAATACATCACATATAAAGAGGAGCAGGTAAAAAAAATAGAAAAGTGGGCATTTAAAAACAGCATTGGCTTCTCAGAATGTTGTTGTCATTTTGACTTTTTTCAACATGTTGGATAATGGGAAAACGTTGATGTGCTATAATGCTTGCCAAAGCCCCCATAAAACTGATGAAACTTTGCATTGACATTGACAGGTTTTATGACAAATTTTGCTGAAAACTCAAAAATCCAAAAATGCTGACCAGCTCCATCTGTATATCTGCTTTTGCTTCTATGCTAACAGACTTGGTCCATTAGTTGACGAAGTAGAGTCTTATGCGTTTAGGTCCAGAAATCTGCCTTTCAGTCCATGCATATGACCCAACAACCAGGCTATTCATTCTTCATACACCTTGGTGCCGATGTGCTGTGGTGCCAAAAATATCTCCATCGAGGAGTAGCTGGTGCCCTACGCCACTCAGGATTGTCCATTGACCTGTGTTGTTTGTCTCAAACCTTAATATATATGTAGCAAAATGTAAACATATTCCTGTGTTATCACTAGTCCTGCAATCTGATCTGTGGAGATGGACCTCTGTGCCTGTATGGAGCCTGACTGACTGCAGTGGAAATCCAGCCACATCAATAAGATTGCAGAATCGGGGCCTTATCTTGTATTCATAGGTAGAAAGAAGATTTTTTTTCCAGAGTTCACCCTATTTTACCCTACACAGAATTTCATCAAGATCATTTTCACCACCTCTTTTTTGCAACATTTCAGCATCCCGACTCCCACCAGCGGTGATACATTGCTAGAGTTCTTTTTCCCCGCTGCATAAAATAAAAGTGTTTCACAACAAAATGAATAATATTTTTGCTGCAATGTAGTGATTGTGGAGAATAGATAATAATAATTACTGTACCTTATCAAAGTCACACTTAAATCAGGAAATTAAATGGCTAACATACGGGTCTGATCTTCCATTGATGCACCCGTGTAACTCCCATTAAAGTTAACAGGACTTGTGCACATGCATCAGTGAGAGAATAGTCCCCCTATAGGATCCAAGCATCACAACAAACAATTAAGAAATTCTGTTTTCCCCAGGTATGTATCCCCAGCTGCCGTTAATGCTAATGGGAGTGATATGTGAGCATCTAGCGAAGGACTGAAATGTGGTTTCTCATTAAAAGTAGCTTACCAAATTTAGCCAGTACTAATCAAATCCATTAAATTGCTCTAGTGCCTGAAAGGGCAAAGAAACTGGACTTTTCCCTCTGAAAATAATATACTAAAAAGAAAATTAAACCGTTAGAAATATAGTCTTAAAGTGGTAGCCCAGTTCTGAGCCTGTAAATCCAAGACAATTCAGAGTTAGAGCTACAAGCGTCTATTTAAGTCCAGATGCAGATGTTTGTTGAGATGAGCAATTTCAGGCACCTAAGCAGTCCCCATTGATTCTGGTCATTCAACACACACGAAGGCAGAGGGACTTCTCCGATGCACAAAGTTAGTCATGGGAGTGTTTGCAGGATTGGGGGCCTTAAATTGTATGTTCTGAGTCAGTTTATTGCAGAATTCTCTCAAAGCCCTAGATATGGCATGTATAATGTCAACAGACTCCAGTCGTCGGCGGGCAGGGTCGAACCTGCGACCACTGGAGCTAAATGCATGAGCCTCTCCTGCATGAGCTAAAAGCCACATGGCTATTAGCCAAGGCTGTAGCAGACTCATCAATCTCTAGCTGGGTTAGATGCCACTAGAGGAGGACAGAGTGCCACACGAAGCAGACATGGGTTACACATGCACTGAACATGGAACAGTTTTTTCTGCAACAGTGGATTAACTTTGCAGAGTTCATGGAAACAGCTTTCAGGTTAAACCAGCCAAAGAGAGAGCTGCAAAGGAGTGAAGCACTTGATTTAGTCCTCTATGGCAGTGACTGTCTTGTTATGTGTGTGTACAATGCCTAGCACAAGCCAAAGACTGGAATTGCCATGTTTCTATGTCTATAACTCGTTCTGGGGTGATGGCACCATTAACAAAGGCAGCAAAATGTTCCTTGATACAGAATACACAAACTGCACAAATGTAAAGAACTCTTAGGAGTAGAACCCACATTGAAAGACTCTGAAAAGATCAATCAGGTGATAATGCAGGGCAGTGTTTCTCAACCTTTCAAGTTGGTGACCCTTTAACTTGAAATCAAAAACTGCCATGACTCCCTTACACTTACTATAAAAATAAAAGTGAAACACGTATTTGTAATAAACCTGTATAATTTACGCGAGAACAGAGCTGGTCAGAACATTGTCAATTAAATGTATTTTCATCTAAATATTGTTTCATCAAAGCCAAAAACGTTTCATGGAGACGTATTGATTTTCATAGGATCATAGAATATCAGGGTTGGAAGGGACGTCAGGAGGTCATCTAGTCCAACCCCCAATTTTGAAGAAGTTTTCAGTGGAAAGGTTACTGGGGTCCAGGATGGACTCTTGGGTCACTTCTGAGAGAGAGAGAGATTGAAAACCTGACCATTTCAATCCAAAAATGGACATTTGGACACAATTCAGTTTGACAAAAACTTTGAAAAAAATTTGTTTCCGATCTGCAATGGAATGAAAACAATGTCAAAACTTTCAAGTTGTTGCAAAACAGAATTGTCATCCTCCAGCCAGTTCTGTTTGAAAGGTTGATGGTGAATTCTTTACCTTAAAGGGCAAGGATGTGAGGGGAGTGAGAGATGGAGGTTTTTTTCTTTGCTTTAGATAGTAATAAAAAAGGTCACGCCTTACTACCACTCTGATTGCTTTCTGTGAACCCCCTAGGAGACACAAACCCTTGGCTGAGAAACACTGGGCATCAATTGAGGAAAGAATGAAAAACTCCTCTGCTGAAACTATCCTACAGAAAATTTAAACTAGGTTTCCAAAAGGAGTTTGCCAACAGTCAAAGTGTGTCATCTCCAAGAAAGTCTCTTGTTTCCCTCAAATAACCCATTCCCTTCAGAATACCCTGCTCGATACATATAATCTAACCGTGAAAGCATGTCCAAAAGGCTAGTTAACATTCAAGGGGTAGCTATGGTGTTTCAAGATCCTATACCTTTGGCGCACAAGAGCATGAAGCTTTTTCAGGAAGGAAGAACTGGATATCTCAAGGAATTTGTTCTGATCTATAACAAGGACCTAGAACTGAACAGCTCTGGATCCCATTACAAAGTCAAAGATCCAGTGGCCAGACCCAGTAGTCAAAGCCTTCCCTTTAGGCTGGTATTCAATGACCAAGGTAAAATGAGTCTCTCATCACTTAGTACTGTTTCTGCTGCGTAAACCAGCACCTTTTTAAACAGTCTTACCAGAGAGACCAAGGATTGTATAAGCATGGAGTCTAAAACACTTCTCTCTCTGATGGAGGTTTGCCCTCAGGAAATGGACTGAGGCACTAAGGCAGGACAGTGGAAGGAGTTTTATGGCCCCTGCTTGCACTCTAGCTGTTCTGCAGAAGAACCAAATTTGCGTTGCAACGCTGCAAATGTACTTTTCACAACCAATTTTCATTTTAGAAAATTTCTACTTCAGCTAATACACCACAGAAAAACTGACCTAGGTCCTCCCTGCAGTAGCATACAGTCTATTACAATATCCGTTTACACAAATATTAGAATACAGGCCCAGATGGCAGTATCCCACTTTCCTGAATGAAGCTACATCTCTGATGATATTGAAGAATCCGATGTAGCGGAAGGCTTGGATGTACTTTCACAAGAGGAATTATAAAATGAGTGATACTTCATCTCTTTTCTCATTAAAACTCTATTTCCAATTGTCTATGTTTCCTTTATGAATATAGTTTAGCTTTATCATATTTGCAAACGTCTTTGGAGAGGAATTGAATTTTAGGTCCTATTTTAGTAATAAAAAAACACAAAATGTAAGTGGTTTGTAGAAGATTTCACCTATTGTTTGGGATTTTACTTGTGATGTATGTCAGTATTATGTACCTATATCTGACCTCTATGCTTTTCACTGATGCATGTTTTGAGGAACTATGGCCAATGTTTCCAAAAGTGACAATTGACGATTTTGGGTGGCTCTAAAAAGACCGGCACCCAAAAATTAACAGGCCAGATTTTCAGAATGTGCAGCCACTGAAAATCAGGACCTTTCAATGGGTCCCAAATTAGACACCTAAATTAGGCAGTCCTGAAAATCTTGTTTTTCAGTATGTTTATGTCTGGCATATCCCTCAAAGTTACATGACCCCCTTAAAAATCTCAGGCATGATCAGTACATTGCTTCTCTTCAGCCCTTTCCCTAGCTCCTCTCCTTGCTTTCTGCCCTGTGAACAAATTATTCCTCAACGACGGCTACTCTATGATGCAGCGAGTGGAAGTCAAGTCACACAGACAATGCCTGCAGCCTTTTTACAGGCAAAACCCTCATTGAGGCTAATGGGTTCTGAACAACGACTGAAGCCTTTGGCCCACGATTATTAGATATACAGGAGACAGATTCCTGCCATAAAAAATATTACCCTACGCACCCATGACGTGTTTGTGGCCGTACGATTGGTTTTGTGTGTGAAAGGAGAAGCTGTAGTTGGGATATGTATTAATGGGTGCATGGGCTGTGTCTGGCTGTTCTTTATTAGCAAGTCTTAAGTGCCTTAGCTGCCACGTGATATAACATATGGAACAACTCTTTTTCTGGCTGATTGATGTATATTATATAGCACTTATTAATAAAAGATTGCTATTCTCTGTGCCCGTCAGTCATGGCTCATTGTATTGCTGTTTTTCCTTCAGGTACCCTGGGTAAAGAGTTTTATACACAGTAATTTGCTTTCCTGGTTGCGCTTACTCTGTGAGGTAACACAAGCAGGCAACGTGACATTGGTTATTGCTTGCTGACGCAGTGCTAAGACGCTGCGTGAGGCAATCACGCTCGGCAACTGTGGCATGTGTGCGCTATTTGGAAATTCTTTGCTTTGCTATTTGACTTATTCTGCATCAAAACTCGATGCAAGATATTCTCCAACAAGCCACCAGCTACGAAAGTTTAAAATAACAAAGCACACAGACATTACAGGGATGAGCACTGTAGAAGTGCATGTATGAGGGCAATCAGAGAATTAGTACACTGCTTACCTTTCAGGCTGAGCTCTTCTGCTACCACTTCTGCCTTTGCAAGTACCAGATCAACAATGGCTACCTTAGCACCTGCTTCCCCCAAAGCATGAGCAAAGGCTCTTCCTATCCCCTGGCCTCCACCCGTTACATAGGCCACTTTGCCATCCAAACGCAGGCGATCAAGGATGTGACATCTGTTATAGCCCCAAAAGACATCATCTTTCACCAGTTCTTTCTGTAGCAAAACACCACAATGCACTGAGAGTCAAAATTCAGTTATGTTAAACCCATTAGCCCCCCCCCCCCCCCACACACACACACAAATTATAGAATCATAGAAAATTAGGGTTGGAAGAGACCTTAGGAGGTCATCTAGTCCAACCCCCTGCTCAAGGCAGGACCAACCCCAACTAAATCATCCCAGCCATGGCTTTGTCAAGCCGGGCCTTAAAAACCTCTAAGGATGAAGATTCCACCACCTCCCTAGGTAACCCATTCCAGTGCTTCACCACCCTCCTAGTGAAATAGTTTTTTTTCCTAATAGCCAACCTAAACGTCCCCCACTGCAACTTGAGACCATTACTCCTTGTTCTGTCATCTGCTACCACTGAGAACAGACTCGCTCCATCCTCTTTGGAACCCCCCTTCAGTTGAAGGCTGCTATCAAATTCCCCCTCACTCTTCTCTTCTGCAGACTAAATAAGCCCAGTTCCCTCAGCCTCTCCTCATAAGTCATGTGCCCCAGCCCCCTAATCATTTTCGTTGCCCTCCGCTGGTCTCTCCAATTTGTCCATGTCCTTTCTGTAGTGGGGGGCCCCAAAACTGGACACAATGTCCAGATGTGTCCTCACCAGTGCCAAATAGAAGGGAAGAATCACTTCCCCTCGATCTGCTGGCAATGATCCTACTAATGCAGCCCAATATGCAGTCAGCCTTCTTGGCCACAAGGGCACACTTCTCACGTTTGTTAGGGTGTGGGGTAGAATGTGTCGGGAGCTGTTCCTTCCTGCCCCATTACTTTGGTGCAAAAGGTAGGATTGAAATCACGCTGCCCAGGTCAGTGAAGTCCAAATGCCAGCAGAGCTATCAGCTCCAGAGGGGGTATGGAGGGGCAAGGCAAAGGGGTAGAATGGCTCTGCTGCTGAAAATTTCACTGGATGCTCTAGTCACATAAGTGTAGCATAGCGCACTTCACAGTGAATTCCCTTGCATGCCCAGGGGTCATTGTGAATGTCAAAGGCATAACATCTCCAAAGGCACAATGTACCTTCAACCCCTCCACTATAGGTATGTCTGTGGCTGGCCTGTGCAAGCTGACTTGGGCTCTTGGGGCTCAGGCTGGGGAGCTGTTTAACTGCAGTGTAGACATTCAGGCTTGGGATGGACCTGCAGGACCTGCAAAGTGGGAGGCTTTAATCCAGCTAACAGTGGGGAAGGGAAACTAGGTGCATATTGCATAAAGTAGACGTAAAGCGGTAGGGTAGGAGGGGGGAAATGGCAGGGTTACTGTAATCAGTGATATAAAGAAAACAGCTGGCTGCCCCACGGCACATTATAATTTATGACATGCCTCACTCCGATACTGGTTTCTTTTACGATTCTTACTCTTTAGGCAATTACTGGGGAAAGTGATGCATGCAGGATACATTCTTCAAACGAGATTGTCTCTTTAATGCATAAAGTGAAAACAAAGGGTGACATCCTGGCCCCCAGTGAAATCAATGTGAATTTTTCCACTGACTTCAGCGAGGCCAGGATTTCACCCATACTGCTTATGGAGAGAAAATACACACCTTTGATTCAATCACCCTATCTGCGTGCGCACGGCTCCTTCGGATGACACTCATTCCGCCTTGCACAGGTAAAATAACCTGGAAAAACACGAGTGTCCAAATCAACACTGAACCATTTCGACTGCAGGGCACACCACATTGGGCCTGAGCCAAAGCCCATTGAACTATGTGGCAAAGTCTCCACGGACTTTACTGGGTTTGGGCTAGGCCCATGCTGGGTATTATGGTGGCTCTCTCTTTGCATGCTGCTCCCTGCACATGAAAGTCCCTTCCTATCCCAATATGACAGTCCTCCATCTTACCTCATATTCCCATTCAAGACTCACTACTACTTTCACAAATGCTAGATCAATAAAAATGCCATTTTGTCTTCCAGTTTTATAAACAAGACACAGCGTCTGGGACTTCCAGTGCATCTGATTTTGATTGTCGAATGAGATTTTATGTTCTTTGGGACTTGTACCAAGATTACTCTTGGAGCTTAATAATAATAATGAGTGAATATTCTCTGGACAATCTTACCTACTACTGTTTGTGTTCTTCTGTATAAATTACATTTTATGCTCCACCACTATGATTTGCAGGCCTGAACTAGTGACCTGGTGCCATTGTCTAGATGGCAACCATACCTTAGTGAAAATGACACAGCATCTTGTAGACCCAACGCTACTGGCCAAACACAAGAAAATAAGATGGGCAGGCTAGGTACCAGGGTGACTTAGTGGTTAAGAGTAGGTGTCAGGGCCTGGACAGTTAAAGTGTCAAATACCCTCTTCTGCAATTGAAGGTAACTATTTCTGATGACACAATAGAGCATGACGATGCACAGTATGAACCATTTGGATCTAGTAACTCAGGCCTAGCGTTCCACTGGGTGAATAATATAACGAACTTTTTGGTTCTCTTGCATACCCTGCTGGAACTGAGCAAAGTACGTTTTATAGCGTGGCCACTACTGTAGGGAATAGACAGCAAGAGTGAGACAGCCTACTTCCAGGACTCTTAAAACACAATATTGCTGAAGCAGTTTCATAGATGCTTACAATACCAATATAACCCTTAACTAATTGTACAGCACTAACCTGCTCAACGCGAGGATCTGAATTAATTACATTATTTAATTTTCTGACAGCTAATACATTTTCATCAGATATGTTCTCCAGGTAGACTTGTCCTTTCATGAGAGTATTCTCCACACAGATCACTCCATCCATTCTCAGCAAGTGGTTATCCATGACAAAGTTGTAGTCGTTAACGGCATTTCTTTGAGCAGCATCAATAAAAACTATATCAAAGTGTTCGCCAACAGCCACTAACTCCTGGAGAAAAATAAATGATGTCAAAGGAAAAAAGTACCGTTTCCATGCAGGTGGAGGGTCTTGGAACCAACCTCCATATGAAACACATGAAAAACGCCTAACGGAAAACACTATTTTAAAGTAATTATCCTAATCAAAGGTCATTTCTACTGGAAAGCAACTTTCTGATTTACAGAGAGCAAGGTAGAACTGGTTGCGATGTTTCTGTATACAGGTTGCCTTGGCTATCTACATACTACTGTATCTATCCACACAGATAAGTCAAGCCCTTTAAATTCCTCCTACCAGTGCCAGTGCCCACATCTGTGTGAGCAACTGAACCCACGGTGTTTTAATACCTCATAAAGCACCACATTCCCAGCTGTTGATGGGTGCTCGTGGTACAAGTCAGAGGAAATACAAACCAAGATCTCTTGCATTGGCTCAGACACACATCTGTACCTCTTCACTGTGGGGCATGCCTGCATTTATATTCAATACATTTTAAAAAGCTGCATGTAGCCGGCAATATATGATGGAATTTTCACACGTGCTCAGAGTTGACTTACCTCTATTGAAGTCAACGGGAGTTTTACTATGGACTTCAATGGCAGCAAAGTTAGGCCAATGCTGAATGTAGCAATACACAACAAAGAAAATGTTTTTGACAAGAATTAAAAAAAACCTCATGAAACAAAGGCTCAAAGATAGTGAGGGAGTCTACCACAACACATCCAAGCGCCCGAATCTACAGTTCCTGATTAACATCTGAACAATGCCATTCTCCTGGGTGTGACCTTTGCTCTCTCTCTCTATAATATAGTCATACTTATGCACCCGCTATCTGTGTTTTGGTAAATGGAAAGGTTAGGACAGAGATGGGCAAACTAAGGCCCACAGGCCACATCCAGCCTGCGAGACCAACCTGCCCTGCCCTTGAGCTCCTGGCCGGGGAGGCTAGCCCCCGGCCCCTCCCCCGCAGCCACACCGCCACACGGGCAGCGGGGCTGCAAGCTCCTGCTGCTCTGAGCGGCACGGTAAGGGGGTGGTGGCGGCGCGTGGCGGTGAAAAAATTGGTAGGGAGTCCCAGGGGGCAGTCAGGGGACAAGGAGCAGTTGGATGGGGCAGAGGTTCTGGGGCTGTCAGGGGTCGGGGAACGGGGGGGTTGGATAGGGCGTGGGAGTCCCGGTGAGGGGCAGTCAGGGGACAAGGAGCAGGGGGGTTGGATGGGTCGGGGGTTCTGAGGAGGCAGGAAGTGGGAGGGGGCGGATAGGGGGGCAGGGGCCAGGCTGTTTGGGGAGGCACCGCCTTCCCTACCTGGCCCTCCATACAGTTTTGCACCCTGATGTGGCCCTCAGGCCAAAAAGTTTGCCCACCCCTGGGTTATGAGATTGCTGCTGGGACACCACGTCTTTTGTTAGCAAACTTGGCTTATGTCACTGGCTTGGTGGCTTATGAGATTAGCAGACTCTCTCTAGTCTAGCTCCTGGTGAGTTTGTGGACCTCTCACAGAAATGTCCACCATTAGTGGAACTAATTGGCACCCTTATTGGCATTGTAGCAAATGGGACAAGAAACTGAATGAATTCCTGAAGAATGAATCACCCTGTAGAGATGATACATCCAGAACAGCACTGAGGGCCACGGGTGGGGAATTTCAGAGAGCTCGCACTGCCGCAGCCTGTTGGGTGGATAAACATAAGCCTTCATACTCCAGGGCTGTCAATGCAGCACTTTTCACCAACCCTAAGGACTAGATCACGGCATTCCCACAGGCCCAGAGTAAGGGGACATGTGCATTGTGCTGTCCCAGAAGTAAACCAGGGACCAAATTATGACAGAGAGTCACAATTCAGTCCCTAATGCCTCCTTTGCATGAGCTCAGCTGCAAGGACCGAGGCACGTTAAAGGGGTAGCAGAGTGAAAGCTTCACCCACTCCTGCTTGTGCCTGCCCAGTCCCTGCCCACCTATATGGGAAAGGCTGTAATGGCCGTCAGGAGCTCCTCTCCCTTGCTCGTTATGGCGCATGACAAAGGTAGCCCACATAGGTGAGTTAGGGGGCATCTCACACCCCATTAATCTTCTGCACAGTTTGTCCCAGGGGTCACGATTTAACCCTCTATGCACATTAAAATATAGTTAGGGAAGTTCTTTTTTTCCTGTGCCAGTGATTATTTTGTACGTGTCTATCATGCACATTCTTATTTGACCCCTCTCTACACTAAGCAGACCTAACCTTTTCAATCTGTCTCCATATGGAAGTATCTCTGGACCACTTCTATTTCTACCCTATATCTTTTTTGAGATGTGTTGACCAGAGATGAACCCAATATGCAAGGTGAGGGCACACAACTGATTTATACAATAGCACTATAGTACCTTTAACATTATTTTCTATCCTTTTCTTCAGACATAGAATCCTAGAATCATAGAATATCAGGGTTGGAAGGGACCTCAGGAGGTCATCTAGTCCAACCCCCTGCTCAAAGCAGGACCGATCCCCAATTAAATCATCCCAGCCAGGGCTTTGTCAAGCCTGACCTTAAAAACTTCTAAGGAAGGAGATTCTACCACCTCCCTAGGTAACGCATTCCAGTGTTTCACCACCCTCCTAGTGAAAAAGTTTTTCCTAATATCCAACCTAAACCTCCCCCACTGCAACTTGAGACCATTTTATTTTGAGACATCCTACCATTTTATTTTGCTCACCACTGTACACCGAGCTGATGTTTGCACTGACCTCTCCACAAGTCCCCTGGCTTTTTTCCTGAGTATATTCAGTTATTTGTAGAAAGCAACAATGTGCGAGAGTAGTTAAAATTATTTGTTCTAATGTGCATCACCCTGCACATGTGAACAATAGATTTCATCTGCCATCATGTTGCTCAGGTACCTAACTCTGGTAGGTCCCCCTCGACTTAGGCACAATCTTCTCTACTCTTGACTAACCTAAATAATTTTGAGTCATCTGCAAAATGTTGCTACCTCACAGGAACCCTCTCTCACTTCCAAGGGTGAGCAAATCCCACTGCTTCCCACCAGAAGAACTGGGAGGAATTGCAGAGGGTACAATAATCTGAATAACATGACACACAACTTTTGTTGCTCTGGGTTACAGCGGAGATACCAATTCATATAGAATGTAAGAGATTCAAATCCTCAGGACCGGATGGCACACATCTAAAAGTGAAGAAGAAATTTAAGAATGAAACAGCTGAATTGCTACCCAAAATATGCAATCTCATTAAAATAAGCGATGGTTCTAGAGGATACTGATGCTGATTATGATGTATAATGGTGTTGACTGGTGACCAGGTGGGCGGCCTTATAGATTACCTGTGTGTGGTGACTGATGCCCTCTCTGCCCAGAAAGCTGCTCTGGGACATTCAGAATTCAGTCTGGGGCCATTTTATCTCCAGCTGCATGTGTTTCAAAAATGCAACATTTCACCCATCTACCTAGAGCAGATTTAAATTCTTTTAAGCCTTGGTTTTTAGAGTAAAAGGAGACTAATGACATTTCCCTGGACTGATTGTTTCTACCCCAGTAAATCTTAACAGCACTTCTTATCTCCAGCTTTTTCTCTGTCATGTTAAGACTCTGGGCAGAATGAGGAAGAGCGATATCCTGTGATGTATGAAAGGAAGAGTTAACTTTAGTAACAAATGACTTTGGAGTATGAAGTATCATCTTATCCTTCTGGAATATGTAGTAAGGTTCATGTCTTCTAACGGAGGTTTCAGAAATTCTTCTAAAAAAGTGATTTGGACCAGCATGCATGTATTTATGGTGAGAAAATAAGGGAAATTAGATAACTCCAGTGCAGATGGATGAGTTATGAAAGCTCAACGCACAGTGGTCCGGTCAGAGGTCCGGAAGATAAGCCTGATTGTTAGTATGGATAGACATACTGCTGTAAGGCACTTAGATAGCACTGGGAGGTCTACCAGAGACATGCATGAGCTTATATTTATGACACTGTTTACTGCTGAGATATAAGATATCAGACGTAATTGCAGGAGATCTTAAGACCAAATCTAGGCTATTTTGTAATAAATCCAGCAGATCTAGGTCATCTGGTTTCCTGGAGCTGATCTTGTTATCTCAACACTAGTAAGAGACTTTGTCTACACTCCTACATAGGCCAAAGTGGTGGAAGGTCTGTGGGAGGCTAGGAAGGTCACTGTTGTTTTAGAAAAGTATCTCAACTTGTTTAGGCTTGTTACTCAGTAGCCAAGCAGTCAGGTTCAGGTAATCTGGGTAGGGAAGGAGGAGCAATCCTTGGAATAAGAGCTTGCTGGGAGGATGGACTGGAGGTCTCTTGAAAATTCCACTAGGTCTGAGAAGCATAGCCAGTTTGGGTTGACTAGAATAACTGTTGTTTCCTCCTTTTTGATTTTTCAAATTACCCTTCTTGATACAGGAGGAAGACATGCAGAAGCAGATTTGGCCCTTTCTGAGCCAGAGCATCTGTTCCCAATGATTTCTGGTCTGCTTCCCTAGTGAAGAAAAAGCTTTTCTGGCACGTTTTGACTGAAATAGGTCTATCTGGGGATTGCCTAGCGCCCTGGATAGCAACAAGGTTTCCTCATGCTTCAGACACCAGTCTGAGCTCGTTACCCACTGACAATTTACCTGCTTTTGTGATCCCTTTTATGTGGAATGACATGCTGGAACAGCTTAGGTCATTTAGGTCACCAGCTTAGGGACAGGTACAGTTATTCTCTCTCATGTCTTTAGTCCAGAGGAATCCATGAAATTCCTTCATGCTCAGCCTTCCCTATGGTATAATCTTTGTGCATGAGATCAGAAGACACAAGAGCTGGCAATAAAGATACATGGACAACACTCACTTTTGTGTCACCTCGACTCTGTGTCTGGATTTCAGTGATCACTTTTTGCCTGGGGAGACTGTGGCCCTGCTGGTCTCTGATGAAGCTTTGGAGAGGAGAGAGGATGTAGAGGCCTCAACAAGCCATCCGGTCTCTCACCCCCTTCCACTGGCAGAGTGAGGTCCTATGAGCAGGGAGCAGTTTTGGCTAAGATCCCCTGAAACGCACCACTTAGCCATTGCCTTGCTCTATTTGGGCAGGATTTAAACAGAGAGAAGGAGCTTAGCGTGAGCCCTGTTTGGGGAGCAATGCACAAAAAATATTGGTACTGTAAGGGAGTGGATGGGATCGGAGGGGGGAATTCTTTTCGCTGCTATCCCCAGAAGTACCTTTAAAATATGGGATTGCAACAGGTAGAGGGGGAGCACTAGACCACTGCTCTGATTGAACTGCCAGAGACAGAGCAGCTGGCCCATGGGCAGAAGGGTTGTGGTCCAACCGAGGACCCCTTGGGCAGTCTGACCTGTCTTTACTATTTGCAGGAAGAGAGGTGCAGCCCAAGTATCTTGGACTGGCTGAGAGGCTGAGATCCAGAAGAAAATCATTTGTCTGCAAAACAGTCTGCTGAAACCCACTTGGGAACAATTTCTGTGCAATCCCCACACCTTCGCTACAGAAGCATCAAGACAAATTGTCTTAATCCAGGGTTAGCTTGGCTGCCTGCATTTATTGTTTTTTCTTACTGTAAATAACTATTTCTTTTTAAAAAATCACAGAACCATTTGGTATATTAAAAGTACGCCAGAAGGCAACATTTTAAAGAGCATAAAACTATTGCTAGTTACGGCAAAAAAAAAAAAAACCCTAGAGACAAGACATTCTGAATGAGCAAATGAATGAATCTTCCGCCAAATCTTATTTAAAACCTGATGTAGTGTTGATTGGAACCACCGCTCACACCAGGTACCTCCAGACTCACTCAGCAGAATGACTGTCCAGTTTCTTTGATATGGATCGTACAGTCAGTATATTCTAATAAAGATAAACTCCAAACTCATTACCTTTGATACACCTTGTTCTTGACCTAAATGTAATAGTAATTTTTCCTGAGGGTACATAATATACATGAAAAAGTTCAACTTCCTTTTAAAACACCATTAGAATATTTTACTGGATGTGGACATACACTCTGGTTACTCCTAAATGCTATTCTATTGAGTACAGTTTATATTCACTGGCAAAGCTAAATCTCAGGGGAAGCTAGAGAGGGAATGCAATTTCTAGTAATAACAGCTCACAACAGTGAATACTATCCACTTATCCCCACAATTTCCAGCTATTTTGGACTCCTTTCTGAATTAACCTTTCATATCAAAAGGAGCAATTCTGCACACTAGAGACTCCGACACAATTTCATGCATAATTTATTCACTCAGTTCAACATTAAACGCAGAGTCCTTGACTTTGTCAAGGTGGATTCTGCTGGCAGACTTCACAAGCAGCAAAACAGGAGAAATGAGATCTGCAACTCAACCTATTCACCTATTCTTGCTGGTAAAGGGGGGCTGGAGGTAGAAAAAACCCTACATGGTTGCACAATGCCCTGAAGTCAGCGCAATCTTCTGCAAGCACGTTAATTTTTTCATGTTGTATTTTAGACTTTGAAATGGACATAACAAAAACAACAAACCTGGATCATTTCCCCTGCACTTTGCATTCACATTGGGCCCGATCCTGCATTCTTTGTTCAACAAAAACTCCCCCACAAGTCAATGGGAGTGTTGTATACAGGATTGGGCTCATTTGGTACAACCCTTGCATGTGTGTGAAGGCATGTTATTTAGATAGAATACTACACACTGGAGTATTTTTTTGAAAGGGCTTAGTTTGGAAAGGATTCTGGGGTGTCAGTGTGAGCACCAGAAGTCTGAAAACAGAAAAGGGAAGCTTCCATGCTTATTTCAAAAGAGTTTAAATTCTGTATTTTTGGTCATTCATCTGTACCAAATTCGGGACACAAGAGGTTATTTTTTCATGCAAGCAAGTGCATGCTAGGCTGCCACTGCCCTTTGCTGCCTATTTTCACTTGCACCTAAAGCAGGTTTGAACCAAATATTCAAATGTGAAAAGGCTATTGCATTATTATTATTAAACAGTATGCCTCTTCCATGGACGGATTTGTATATGCCAGCTACCTGCAGGAAGTAGGTTTCTACACACCTGGTGAATCCCTTCAGAAGTGGTAGCTACATTTCTAGGAAAGATTTTACTGCATTGCACATAAAGAGCTGCAGGTGAGGAGAAGTTGCCCAAATGCATTAACAAACAGGCAGCTTTTCACCATAAGCAGCATATCTATCTCAGGCCCCGATCCAGCAAAGCCCTTAAGCATGTGCTTAACTCTAAGCATATGAGTACACCCATTAACTTCAACGGGAGTACTATGCTAATCTAAATACCGTACAACCTGGTAGTGTTCTGAGGCATGGATGGAATACACAGTGCTCAGAAAATATGCCAGGCAGTCCTATTAAAGATAACTTTGCATGCATGATGTATCTTCCCAGTGTTGGTGGCATGCAGCATTCACAGAGTTGATTTCTACCTGCAGTGCTAAACAAAACAAAGCCATGAAATAGGATGTGCAGAGCGGGTAATCTTTGACAAAGGGACTAAGAAACTTGCTGTGATTATATGTTTAAGTCACTAGAGGGAGAGGCTTTGGGAAGCCTGCATAGGGGGTATATATGTATCCTCTGTGCTCTGCTGCTACGCTTCATGGAAGCTCCATGAATGGGGTGAATTAGGAAAGCTATGGAAGCATGTCCAGTAGATATGATCTATATGGATCAAATTTCCTGTGGGCACAATTCCTGTGGAAGCTGTTGCAGACTACGGGCCACAGTAACACTCAAGGGGAGTTTTTGTTGCCACTCTATAACTTGGGGGTCAGGACGATTCTGTCTCCCATGATCCCTGTGGAGCACCATGAAGAAAAGTAATTTACTGGGGCTCTGCCATGGAAGAGAGCATTTGGGCTGAGCTTTCATCTCTTCATAAGTTTAAGACCAGAAGGGACCATTACATCATCTAGTGTATGACCTCTCACATATCAAGACATTACATTTCACCCAGAGAACCCTATGCTGAGCCCAATGATTTGTTAAACTAAAGCATTTTAGCTCTCAGGAGACTAACCTATTGTACGCCACCAGCAGAGGACAGGAGAGAGACTTAGGCACCGATGTCACCAGAAGGGAACTGATTAGGTGGCATATGTCCTGATGATCCTACCAGACAATCCGTGCTCCATTCTCCAGAGGGAAACAGAGAACTCCCAGTGTTGTCAGCCCATCTGACCCACAGGAAAATTTCTGGTGGTCAGTTAGACCCTAAGCACATGAGCACGACACATCAATCAGGCACCTAAGATAGGGGATTCTCCATACCACCTCAGAGCACCAGTCCACCACAACAAGCTCTAGCTCTAAGGTTAGAAGGAAGAAGCTAACACACATGTCCCATTGAGCACCTGTGTAAGACACACAGATATCTGACCACTTCAGTAGAATACCATAACTAAAAACATCTTTTGGCTCTAAGAAATCAACTTGAGCTGCATACAGACATTTTCAGCTCTCGTTTTTACACATTTACCTAAAAATATCACTGGGATTTTCACAGCTGCCTAATGGGGGCTAGAAGCACAGCTCATCAGTTTCAAAGGGAATTGTGCACCTAAACCCACCCCCTGTTCTTTATAAAATGTAATATTTTTCTATGAAAAAATAGGTTATTGTCATTACTGCTGTACCTTAAACAGGTTTTTTTTTCCATGTACATAAGAACATAAGACTGTCCATACTGGGTCAGACCAATGGGCCATCTAGCCCAGTATCCTGTCTTCCAACAGTGGTCAATGCCAGGTGCTTCAGAGGAAATTAACAGAACAGGTCAATTATCATATGATCCATCTCCTGTCATCCAGTCAGAGGCTTTGGGACACCAGAGCATGGTGCTGCATCCCTGACCATTTTGGCTAATAGCCATTGATTGACCTATCCCCCCATGATCTTATCTAATTCTTTTTTTAATCCAGTATTGTTTTGGCCTTCACAACATCTCCTGGCAATGAGTTCCACAGGTTGTAGTTAATCTAACAAAATTCCAGTCTCCTAAAACAGTGATCCTGCTCCTGTTGAAGCCAGTGACAAATCGCCCATTGACTTCAATGGTGCAGGGTCAGGCGCTAATACCATAATTCTTCAATCATTTCATAAGAAGGAATCCACAGCCAGGAGGCAATAAGCACCTCCAACCAAACACCGAACACCTTCAACTCCCACTAGCTTAAATGGGAGTTCAAGGCAGTGAGCCTCTTGCAGGATTGTGCTTGGAATGTTCTTTTGGTGGTTGCTGATAAGAAGCAACAGGAAGATATAAAATCAGTTGCAGCATTATGTTTCAAGGATTTAATTTTCATGTCTTGGCTCCCATTCTGGTCCCTTCTTTTATCTCTACACAGCAGGTACCCCGCCTGCCTCTAGATATTTTAATTCAGTCACAGTAAGTCAGTTGCACAGAATGAGCACTAGAGAGCAACAGCAATTCAATTAATTTCACACTCACTGCAGGGAGCAAGGATTTTAAACACCTCTCGTTGCAGGTGATCTGTATCATTTCATGTTCAGGACGCATGCCAGAGGTCTATTTCTTTCCTATCCAAATGCATAGGTCACAAAAGCCAGAAGTCAAAAAGCTCCTGGCCATTCAATTTTAGAAATGAATACAGTCCCTGCTAATGCAAATAATGTTACAGCTGAGCCCACACTTTAAACTGACGTCATTTTCAGTCTCAAATTCATTGGCATTAGTACTAGAAATGTCCCTTGCTTAATGATGCCTACCCTGGGTGACCAGCAGAAATAGAACCCTCAACCTTCAAAATCAAATGTTTGGGTAGCTAACACTTCAGACAAAGGAGTACCTCCATTAGCAGGTATCAGTGGTAGGCTTTACTCTTCTGTGGGACCAGCCAGTGGACCAGACAAACCAAATCTAACTACCATGCTACATAATGCTTTGGAAGTGGAAAATTTTTGTCCTGATTCTCTGGTTGCATCGTCAGTAGGAATATATCTAGAGAGTATCACCAAAGAGAAGACCTCTACCACTTCAGCGGCAGAACTTGGTCCATCTTTTGTGAATCGTACCAGATGGCTAGTCTCTGTGGGGTCAGTCACAGAGGGCCACGTGTATACTTTGCCCATGTGTTGCTTTGGGAATCATAGGCTCTGATCCAAAGTCCACTGAAGTCAGTGGAAAAGCTTCAATTGACTTCGATGGGTGTGATCCAAAGTCCACTGAATTTAGAGATGAATCGTTCTCCTGATTAAAAAGTTTCAACCCTTCTAGATAGGGAACAGAAACAATACCGTGTGATTTAGCAGTCCAGTCACACACCAGGAATAACAAATAGCCCCAACTAAATAGTTGAAATGAACAGTTCATGAAAAATCCATGCACTGAACTTTTTTTTTTGCATATTTGCAAATGGCAAAGAAATCAGGATAAATCAGCAAACAAGCTGAGAACAGGAAATAGGACTACATTTATTTGCAAGCAATACCATCACCAGCTCTAAAAATGAATGTCCCCTTCCTTAAGATTGCAACCACTTTGGGCAGGGAAATGTCTTTTTGTTCTGGGTTTGTACAGAACCTAGCACAGTGGGGCTCCTAGATGCAACGGTAATACAAATAATGAATAACGAATAGTAAGTGAGTTTACCTCCAGAGTGGCTGCTGTGGGTCCCACTTTCACACTTATCTGTTTGACATGAGATGAGTAATCAGACGCTTCCTGGCTTTTCACTCCAAGATATGGCTCTGTTGCACATGCAGTTATTCTTCCATCATCTGGCAATGCCTCCGCCATAGCAAGGATACCGCAACCTTTAAGCCTGCCAATTAATAAAATCCTCTTGGCTCCAACCATATGAACAAACAGCCTGAGAACTTGGCCTATTTAAAGAATATAACAAACTGTTAAAAATAACCATATTAAAGACAATACACTGTACATTGTTCACAATGAAAATTCAATCTAACTTCTAAGTGATCTTTTTTTTTTTAAATCACATCTTAAAACACTTCAGAATAGGGGGTTTAACAACAGAATCTGACAGCATCTCATCTAAAATGCTGCTAACGACAACAGAATAAAGGTCCTGGTTTTAAGTGTAGAATCTTTATTATCAATGCTGGTATTGTTTAAGTGCTTGTTAAATAGTGCTTGAAATATTGCATATTTTAACATCCCCCCAGAAGAAAATGGCTTTAAGATGTCTTCTGTATTCTTTCTGGGACCAGGTTAAAAAAAAATCACATTACCTTGCATTTGCTCTTAGAGTCATTATCCCCAGACAGCACCATCATTTAAGAAATTTATCATCAGCGCTGTCCTTTGAACAATGTATTAGTGTAATACATTACAAGAGTGCTTCACTGCAATGATGTATCACGGAAAAGATGGCAACATCTGGGAAGAATGAGTCCAGGAATAGATTTAGTGCAATAGCTTTGCACGTGAACACAACCCCAAGTGTCGTTAGTTTGGAAAGGACCAATACTTGCCCCACTGCAAGCACACTTAAACAACCTCTGCCAACCTGCCATTTAAAAAAAAAATTGCCCTTCACCCCATTAATCCGATCTCTTTATTGTTTGTGAAAGAGGCAGAGCAGGTTTGCAAATTGGATTTTCAAGAAAAATGAAGAATTCAACCTGAGAAAAACCTCTCATTTAAATCCTTTTTGTCCCAAACACTTTCACGTTGTCCGCCTGCACCCATCAAACCCTCTCTCTGGATGCATGGGATATAGTGGGACGAGCATCATGGTCTTACTGGTATCTGGCATTCAAAGTCTGTAGCATTTAATTGTGACTCGGACCGATGGACTTGCCTTTTAGAGAGCCAGAGGCACATTCTTTATGAGGCTTAACTTTTGTTTCAACTCCTGCGACGTTCAGCTGCCAGCCTTCAAGTGAGGCTATTCTAAAAAGGAAAAAATCAGCTGAATGTTATTGTCTTGTACAACATCTGCAAATTCCCCCACATACACCATGGCACAAGACAGGGCATGCCCACAAATAGTGGAATGATACGCAAGAACATTGGGGTCCGGAAGAACCACTGGTAAGCTGAACGACAAGGGTCCCCGGCGGGCAAGCAGCATCACAAGAAGAATAGACTGCTCTGCTGTGGTAAGTTCCAGGGCTCCTATGCTCCACAAGTCACAGAATTCATTCAGAGTCAATCCAGCTCGAGGACAGCAGTAACTCCCTGGGCATCGGTAGGCTGTGGTCATGGTTTATATAAAACAGAACCGCTGTAAAGGAAGGGAGATCCCTCGTTGAGAGCTGATGTGCGGCAACTCCCCAGCTGTTCTTGGTATATTATCTCTGTGACTTCCACTGAGCACTCCTTTTCTGGGCTGGCAACTCCAAAACAGAGCTACTGCCTTCAGAAGACTCAATTTCTTGGAGATGGAGCTCATTTAACCTCCTTTCTGTAGCCCGGGAAGAACCCACTGGACATCAGGAGACTCCCTGATGATAATCTTGGGAGCCACCAGGCATTATTCCACGGAGCCCAGCTAGCATACAGTGTATGCCAATCAGACAGGGTTAAATAAGGGTACACAGCAATTAAACACCATGGCCTGGGTCAGATGATGTGGGCTTATGGGGCTCAGGCTATGGGGCTGTAAAACTGCTAGGTAGAGATTCAGGCTTGGACTGGCGTCTGAGCTCCGGGACCCTGGGAGCAGGGAGGCTCTGCTTTGGAAAGAAGACAGCATGGGATATTGAAGCAGGCCAGAGCCACCAGGCAGGTGAGATTCCCCCATCTGAAGAGAATAGCCACCACAGCTGTCAATCCCAGGAGGCTCGTGACGCTTCTCCAGGCCAGAATTTTACGCCACGGAAGCTATTTTTACTTTCCTCCCCCTGCCAACCTTCAGTAAAATGAGAAAGAATTCATAACCCATATCAGACACACTCAGATAATCCAAGCCTTGAAGAGCTGAACATTTCCTATAACCTCTTTTATGCCCCTCACAAATGCTTTAACAACTTTAATAAGATAATGTATAGCTATTATCATACAGCTAGCGCAAGTCAAACAACTATCAGCTATTATTTCAGCAACAGAGCTAATGCTCAGCATTCCCGTAATCCGCAGACTGGAACAGTTTACACATTGTCAATTTCAGAAAGAACTGGCTTTTCCCACAGATCAGAATTTACGCTGATAGATGGGAACTGTTTAGCAGACCCTTCACACCCAGGTAATATGCCGCAGCTCAAAGAGGAATAATGAGGGTATCAACTGGACTTCTGAATTAATGATACCTAAAATTAGCTTAATTAATTAGCTTAGTTACTAAAATAATTTAGTTAGCAGCATAATTAATATTTGTAAAGCACTTTTGAGATAAAAGCTGTACTGCATACAAAGGCTATTATGATTGGGCTGAAACCTCAGGCCCCTAATGTGTTTTATAGAGAAGGTTCAGCTGTGTTTACTCGTAACCAGAAGAAGCAAATAGAGAACAGTGTTTTAAAAAAAACAACGGCTGCATTCGAGCAGGATCTCCAGTGTTGCAGACTGTTAAAAACACAGCTTGTTCTTATTAGTGGTTAAATCCTGACATTCTTTCTGAGGCCTCGATCCTGCAATGAGCCCCACATGGGGGGGCGGGGGGAAGATCCCTGTGCCTGGACAGAGCCCCAGTGAAGTTCATGTGAAGGTCAAGGCAGAACTTGGGCCTTAGCTATTAACCAATTGTTTTGCCAAGTCCTTACTCAGACAAACTTCCTGGTTTTATGGGAACAGAGAAGAATCAAGCCCCTTCTTTCTTGGCTCTCCTAAAACCAGTCAAAAAAAAAAAATCATTGCACTGTGGGTTTTAAATGAGTTCTAAACAAGAAGAAAACTGTTAAACGGTATGCATATGGTGAATCTATCAATGGGAGCGGTGGATTCTCCATCTTTTGAAGTCTTCAGATCAAGACTGGATGCCTTTCTGAAAGATATGCTTTAGTCAAACACAAGTCCTAGGGCTCAGTATGGGTAACTGAATCATATTCTATGGCTTGTGTTATACACAAGGTCTATTCCATTCAGGTTGTTAGAATGTTCAACATCACAGTATCTGAGCATCAACCACTAGTGCATTAAGGAACATGACTAACATCTGTCTTATGTTTTTTCTCTCATCCTCTCCTCAGTGGGAGAAGTGTGTGCAGTGGAGTGTTTTGGTTTGGATTTTTTAATGATTATATTTTAAATATATAATGTATAACAGACATGTAGCAATGTGTGTGTGTTTGCATGCACACCCCCCCACATAGGTACATTGCTTTGTGTTTGGGTTAGAGAAGGCAAGGTAAAAGAAATGTGCCTTGCACTTTACAGTGGAAGGAGGTGAGGTTGTTGTTCCTGCAGGAGCTCATTCCACAGTCTTGGGGCAGCCCTGAGATTATGGTCCCTTAGGCCCTTAAAATCTACGGCTTTAGGGATCAGACCATGAGAAAAATGCACAAGGTAACAAATAAATCTCATTACTTCTTTGCAGTTGACATTGCGTCCAGGTAAGGGTCCAGTCCAACAGCAATATCCAGAGCTTTCTGTAAATAATGCTTTAGCTGTTCAGGAACACGAGAGTCACCGTGTGCTATTTCTCTGGCTTTCCTAAGGTTCTCAGCAATAAGCCCCATTGGTGTTTCTGAAAAAGAAAGCAAAAAAGGAAGTACTTTTCAAATTGAATATGGCAGTACCCGGTACAACAATTTTGTGACTGCTCCGGGTTTAATGGTTGTCCAGTGGAAAATAAAAGCTTTTCTGTTTTAAAACCTGAAAACAGAATTTTGTTTTTTGACAAAATGAAAACAAAATAAAACAATTCCATCAAAAATCCAAATTAAGTAAAAAAAAAAATCCAGACATTTTAATTGAAAATACATTGAATTTTTCAAGTTGTTCTTGTAGCCATCAAGACCTTCTGCTCCAAAACACGCAAGCCCCTCTCACCTGACTTGAAGGAGAATCTCCATTAACTGTAGAAACAGCCACTAAAGGGCATTTGACGTGCACATAACCCACTGGTGAATGTGTGTTACAGGATCCTTTCTGTGCCTGATTTACAGGGTCAGAGTCTGTTATAGCCGCAGCAAGGAAGCCTCAGCTTTTCAGTTTATGCTTCTAGCTCCAGCAATCCTGGTTCAATCCCTGTGTGTCTGCCAAGACGGAGTAGTCTGTCTCATGAGCACGCACACAGACACACACACACACACACACATGCAGACATTCTGTTTGGTACAAGGCAGTGGTATGCACACACACAGTATTACACGTTCCACCAGTCAGACAAAGTTTGTCTTAAAGCACCTGGGTGTTTAAAATGAACACGCTGGCGCTGGTCATTAGCGATGGTCAGGAATTTTTGACAAAACAGTTTTTCTAGAAAGGAGAGACTGACTCTGCAGCTTGGTGCTCAGGGCACTCTCGTGGGAAGTGGGAGAACCAGATTCAAGTCCCTGCTCCAAATTAGGCAGAGTGGGGACTTTGACCTGGATGTCCCCTCCACCTCCCATACCACATGACAGCCTTAAGCACGGGGCTGTTGGCTTCTCTGGGGTCTCCCTTTCTCTGCGTTGGATTCTGTGACAATTTTTGAAAGGTCTTTGGTTTGTCTCACTGACGAACGGGAAAAACTTCTGAAATCTCAAACATTTTCACAGTTGGGAAAACCCTTTCTTGCCCAGCTCCTGCTGTCACTGAACTGTACTATATTCAGCTACAGACACAGAGATCAGCTCCTTCTGCTTCCAGAACACTTGAGCTAAAGCAAGTGCGCTATTAAGCAGTGTCGTATTAGGACTTCTATCCGCAGCAGTAAGTCATCAGCAGGGACCGAACATGGAGGCTCTGATTTCCAAAGACTCTCAAGCCTCTCTACGTGATCAAGGAGTGTGGCTGCACTGCATCTGGGAGCGAGGGGGGGGCGGCGGGGCCCTTGAGAGTCCGAGCCGCAACATCAAAGCGATGTAGACACAGCTATGAGTAGTGCACTGGCGTGAGCCCTGTTAAGACAACTCTGTGGGCCTGGGCTGGGAGGCTTGCCCTCGGATGCAGCGTAGAGGTGCCCAAGGAGACGAAGAGCCACTCCCAGATCCTTTTCATGAACCAGCCATAGGTGGCGACTCTGTGGGTGCTCCGGGGCTGTAGTGCCCACGGGGAAAAATAGCGGGTGCTCAGCACCCACCAGCGATAGCTGTTCGGCTGCTCGGGGAGGAGCTTGGGGGAGGGTGGAGACCAGCAAGTGGGGACCTCAGGGAGGGGGCAGAATGGGGACAGGAAGAGGCGGCGTGAAGGCAGGGCCTTAGGGGAAGGGCCTCGGGGAGGAGCACCCTAGGGAAAAGGAGAAGTTGGCACCTACGGAACCAGCCACTATCTGATGCGATGCTTGCAGTGACATTTCTTCAGGTAGAGAGAAGTGGTCTCTCTCACACACACACACACACACAGCCAATCCTGCACAGATCACAGAGCATTTCCAATAGCAGCTCTCTCAAGGTGCCTAGTTGCAAAGTCTTAGCCCGGGACATTCGTGCTTTTTTGCACAGATTCTCACTTACAGCTTTTAGCACCACACAGTGAAAAATCAAATGACAGGGGATATGGGGGGCGGGGGGGCATGGCAACACTCCATAACAGCAGCATTACAATCCAGTATAACAATAGATTGACTTGAGCAGAATTCTTCCAATCTCCATTTGTCAAAACGCATGTTATGCTGTGAAGGGATCTGATGACAGCAATTTCAGGGCAGGACAAATCAAGCCGTTTTTAACACAAGGGGGGTGGAGTTGTTTTCTGAAGGGCAACGTTTTATTCTCTCTGTGATAGAAAAGCTGCTAAAGAACATCACAGCAGCAAGAAGGACCAAAGGGCCATGGCCTTGGCTCCCACAGGCCTGATCAGCAGCACAACCTGCAGGGAGTCTGGGCCCAATGGCCACACCCACCCACCCACCGATAGTACTCTGGGGGGGGCAGGGAGTGGCTTCCTCAGCAGCAAAGAGTGCTGGGAGGTCTGTAATGGAACTGCAACTATATGGCTCCACCTGCTGACTTACCGTGCCTGAGCCGAGGATGAGGGCAAGGTGCAACAGCTGGCCAGCTGGTCACAGAATGACCTGGCAGCAGGATTCCATCTCCCCCGATTAGGGTGACCAGAGGGCAAGTGTTAAAAATCGTCACAGGGTGTGGGGGGGTAATAGGTGTCTATTTAAGAAAAAGCCCCCAAAATCGGGACTGGCCCTATAAAATCGGGACATCTGGTCACCCTACCCCTGATGACTGAAGAGCGTTCATACGAACAGCTCAAAGGCAAGCCCCCCGCGCCCCGACCTCGCTTCCCGTCAGGTGCACTGGGCGGGCAGAGCAGGTCGGGCCATGGGGGAGCCCATTTTTCCAGGCCTCCCCCCAAGTGGCCGGGACCCCTGGCCACTTGCTAATTTGCCACTGCCAAGGCTGATCTGTTCCAGTACCCTGTTTCTGTAGCTGTCACAGTAGGCAGATGTGGATAATCTGACCCCACATTAGATTTCATCCCGATTTCTAATAGTCAGAGACTGGCTTAAGCCCTGAAGCATGAGGCTTAATATCCCTTGCAAAAATGTTTATCATTAATTATGATAACTCTGCATGTCCACAGAAATGTCTAATCCCTTTTTGAATCTTACTACATTCTCAGCCCCAACAACTTCCGGTGGGAATGAGTTCCCTCATCCAATTACCTGTTTGGTGACAGTCTATATCCTCATATTAGTTTTGAATTTGCCACCTTTTTAATGTAATGGAATTAAATTATGTTCTTGTATTGCAAGAGAAGGAGAAAAGAAGCTCCGATCTATCTTTTACAGAGCATTTATTATTCACTCTGAGCAAGCAAAGGTTTTATTGATAATGCAGGGAAAGAAAAGGATTTGCCTCCAGTCTATGAGTTTTAAAATCAGAGAGTTACATTAGTTTGAGTAACAGACGCAGATTCAGTTAATTCTCCAGAACATTTGCCTGCTAATCAAAACAGATTTTGTAACTCAGCCCCACCTTTATTATAACACCAACCTCAGGTGCCAGGAATTATGAAAGGAAGAGAAACAGTGAGAGCTACGTGCCAACATCAAGTACATAAACATTACACAATCACCCCAGGATGTGCTGCACTTATTAATGATACCCTGGCCCAAGAGCAGAGGTCAGAATTGCTTTAGTTTATGCAAGCCCCAGACAAGTCCGATCAGGACACAATTCATGGCTAGCGCCCTATCAAATGCTACATACTACTATGAACTTTTTAAATTCTATTTCTACTCTGCATAATCTAGGTACGTGATAAGAAATCATTTGAGCAGCTGCTCCTCTCCTTTGCTGCTTTGGGGAAGGACCTGTCATTTTTTTGGTTGCCTGTTTGTATAGCACAAAGCACAATGAGACTATTTGGCTATATTTTCTTTTTTCTTCCCTAAGTTTCTCTTGAAGATCCCTCACCCCCACCCCTTCTCCTTTCGACACCTGTCCTCCTTCTCTTCACCCCATTCTCCTCTTTCTACCTTTCTGCACCATCCCCAGCCAATCTAGCATCATAACTTCAATGTGTCGGGGGGGAAAAAAAGGACTCAGCAGGAGTTGGATAACACTCCCAGATCCAAAGCCGAAAAGGAGCCACAACCAAAGGGCAGGCAGGAGCTACTTATAGGTTCTATAGCACCGTATAGGTTCTATAGCACCAGCAGTTCTTAAAACAGAACCAAAACTGTTCAGCATCAACCACCGTGCCCCAGTTGCAGGCCGAGAACCCCATCTTCCTCCCCCCCCCCCCCCCCGCCATAGAAAGGATGCTGACTCAGAGGGAGGTTATAACTTCTGGATAGAGCCGAGCTAATTTGGGACAGACTTGGATTCAGATTAGCATTCAGGAAACTCAGAAGTCAAAAAAAAGAGAAGGGAGCAGAGCATGAGGGACTCACTGTATAACCTTGTATCATATACACAGAGCCACATTCTTTGCCGGTATAAACTGGTGTAATTCCATTGACTCCAACAAAGCTGTGCAACGGAGAATTTGGATACATTCAGAATTCAAATATACCTGACGTTTGGGCAGATGATAAGAGGGTGGAAAAATAAAAGGTGAAAGACCCAAGCTGACCTTCTGCCCCAACACTCACCTCCAGTGAAGGGTCAATGACTATACTATAGGGGGTCTAAATTAGCCGTTACCACTCAAGAGAGAGATCTTGGCGTCATTGGGGATAGTTCTCTGAAAACATCCACTCAGTGTGCAGCGGCAGACAAAAAGGCTAAGAGATTGTTGGGAATCATTAAGAAAGGGATAGATAATAAGGCATATTGCCTCTATGTAAATCCGTGGTACACCCACATCTTGAATACGGCATGCAGATGTGGTCACCCCATCTCAAAAAAGATATATTGGACTTGGAAAAGGTTCAGAAAAGGGCAACAAAAATGATTAGGGGTATGGAATGGCTGCCGTATGAGGAGAGATTAATAAGACTGGGATTTTTCAGTTTGGAAAAGAGACGATTAAGGGGGGATATGCTAGAGGTCTATAAATCATGACTGGTGTGGAGAAAGTAGACAAGGAAGCATTATTTACTCCTTCTCATAACACAAGAACTAGGGGCCACCAAATGAAATTAATAGGCAGCATGTTTAAAACAAACAAAAGGAAGTTTTTTTTTTTCACACAACGCACAGTCAACCTGTGGAACTCCTTGTCAGAGGATGTTGTGAAGGCCAAGACAATAACAGGGTTCAAAATATAACTAAATAAATTCATGGAGGATAGGTCCATCTATGGCTATTAGTCAGGATGGGCATGGATGGTGTCCCTAGCTTCTGTTTGCCAGAAGCTGGGAATGGGTGACAGGGGATGGATCACTTGATGATTACCTGTTCTGTTCATTCCCTCTGGGGCACCTGGCATTGGCCACTGTTGGAAGACAGGATACTGGGCTAGATTGACCTTTGGTCTGACCCAGTATGGTCGTTCTTATGTACTTACAAGTGAAGGCTTGATCCAGCAAAAACACAAGAATGTGAGTAAGATTAAATCTTTGCAAGATCAGACCTGTACACAATCCCCTGGGAGGCTTGAGTTATAGGCTCAGACGGACCTTGTGTACTATATGAAATAAAATAGGAATCCAAGGGTATTATCTAACTCCTGGTGAAACAGTTTTATTGTTACACAATGAAGTTGGATTGAAGGAGAAGGAGGGTTGGAAGAGGTGAAGAGTTTGCAGGCAAGTGAACAGAGGACAGGGTGTTCTGGGAAGTGCTAAGTGTAACAGTCAGTGGGGAGATCTTGTCTTCAAGAGAAACAGGAAAATATTGTCAAATAAATGCCTATTAGGGATAATCTGGCACATCAGGCATCAGAATTTGCTTTAAGCTAGTTATGTTCTTAAGTCTTTGCAAGGTGAGGATCTACAGCTGGGAAAAGGAAGGAGAAAGAGGAGTGGATGGGGGGGCCTGAAAAGAGAAAAGCAACTTAATTAATTACACACAGTCACTTAGGGAATTGTTATTATTTGTGAGTAATTATGTTCAATAACTTTTTTATTTCCTGTGCATCATTTAAATTAGGGAATTTTAGCACAACACTCTAATTTAAAGGGCAGTGCATTGTTTAATACATGATTTATAGAGAGAAGACCATCATCATTTGTTTATGGTGGCCTGTAGCATGCACTACAAACTTCCCAGACAAAGAAGGGTTCCTGAAGGAGCACAGAGTCTCAGAACAGACAGATGATAGGGGAAATTGGACAGACAAATCGGGATTTATACACACACACACACACACAGTGAGCTAGATTAACTATAGTCAGCATGGAAGAAGTGGGAGCTGATATGTGAGATGGATAAGGATGAACTCAGAGAGATTGTACCGTACATAGGGACCTATTGTGAGGAAGGCAAAGAGATGACTGTGCACCAAGCTAACAGATGCCAGGCGTAGTTTGGGTTTTGCAAAGACAAAGCCAGGGATGACACAGGGCCCCATTTTTTCAGAACCCCAGAGGTAAGAGGGGAGCTGAGCTTGGGTACGGCGGTGGCTGATTTACATGTACGGTTCCATTTTTGGGGCCATCTCTATTTTACATGTCCCACACTCTTATTCCCTCCGTATAGTAAATAGGGCCATTTTATAACCACAATCAGGGCCAGATTATCTAAATGGCTCCAACCCCTCCCCCCCCCGCCCCCCCCCGCCCCAAGCCCCAGCATTTAGTCACCAAAGCAAGGTCTGGATTTGCAGAATGGCTCAGCACATTCGGGGCTGAATCCATTTGAAAATCTGGCCCTAAATGCTTCAATGGGATGAGCTGAGCGCTTGACAATCTAACTCAGACACTTCAGGGTGGTTTTGGCAGTCAGCCTCGATGATGCATCTCAGGCATTGGCAACGTCTCACTGCAACATTCACCAGGTGTTATTTCATAAATGTACACCCACCGAGACATTTTCCCAAGACCCTCTGTTCAGATAAACCACAAGAGCAAAACTCAAGTGCTTTCTTTGCATCAGCCAAAGTCTAAGAACAGAATAATAGATGTAAAGGAGAAGCTGGATTCTACTGAGACTTTCTGATCCAAATTTTGCCATTGGCAGCCATAATGTATTAAAAGTCCACAGTACCAAAGGGACCATGTGGTCTTCAAATGACTGATCCTATGCTTTCAACAGAACTCAACAGCCAGAGGGAATGAGAGGTGTCTTGACAAAGGATCTGATCCAAACCTCTTTGAACGCAATGAAAAGACTCGCATTGACTTCAGTGAACTTTGGATCAGAGTGTGTTACATGCGCAGTCCCTGTGTACTTCAGGCGGGTCAAAACTCCGAGGACCCTGGCACTGAAACTTTTCCAGATATGAGGTATTCAGTATGAGGCAACAGGTTACCGAGGAAAAGCAAGAGGAAACACAAGTTGACAATAGCTTCTCTTTTACCTGTTACCTTCCTTGCAGTGTTACTGAATAGCTGAGAACTCATCTGCCTAAGATAGGCATGTCCTGAAGTCAGGATAGCAAGGCTAGTAATATAAAGAAAATCATTTTCATAGATGAAAATGGAAGGTCATATGTAGTGTTTTATTTTGAGAACCTGATCCAAAGCGCTGAGAAATCAATGGGAGTTTATTGAGCACAGTGAACTTTGAATCAAGCCAGGATAGCTCAAAACGAATGATTTTTTAAAAAATTGAATTTTCATTTTAATTAGATTTTATTTAAATATATTTTTCTTTAAAAAAAACTATTTGAAAATTATGTCAATCGATATTAAGGCTTAGATTTACTATAATAATCTACTAAAATCTTTTAAATTTAAATAAAATAATAATATTCAATCAATAGGTTTGCTACCGAAGCTTTAAAGATATTCAAACCCTGAACTGGTGGAAGTAACTGACTTGGCACCTGGAACCAGACCTTGTTGTAGTGCTCAACCAGCTTCTGACAGAAGTAGCCTTTTCTGCAGGTGCAGATAGAATATTTCCTTTGTTTCAATTTATTCAATCGCTTCGGTTCCTAATTCAAAGTTGAGAAACCAATAAGGAGCTGAAAAAACTGGAAAGCTTATTTTGCTCTCCCAATCTATGAATAAAAACCAGGTGTGAAAGGTTGAGATCTGCTAAAGTTCTAAAACCTGGAAAGAGTGGTGACCAGAAATAATCAGTTCGATTTATAACTACCGTTCATACTTCCTTGGTTTAATGCGGCTTAATAAATCAGTTTTAAATACAAAACAAGTTTTAATAGAGTTATTTCCACCTTCCTTATGTGTCACTAACTAATAATTAGATAAGAAATGCACCATTCACCATTTTCTAACATAAAAAATGTAAAATTTAAGAACCTTAGTAAGGTAGGTTGCTTCAATAAATGTGAATCGATATAGTGTATACTCCTGGTTGGTAAAAAGAAAACTTGGAAACTATAAACTACAACCCAAACTCAAATGGTACAATTATGCAGTAAATGTTAATTCAAATAAATAAAAAAATAAAACATTTTGAAATATATCCTAGCTCAGGGCAGTAAAGAAGAGGATTTGCTAGTTGAATAAAACAATTAGCTAAGAAAGACATGTTTCCATAATACTGGAGAATGCACCTAAAAAAAATAAGAGCAGGGAGATCGCCAGCTGGTGTCAATACTCAGAAACCAACAGCGATTTCAATACAGCTATGACAATTGACACCAGCAAAGCTTCTTCCCGAAAGCACGTGTGCTTTTGAGAATAAAGATGATCCAGACTAGGAAACTAAGAAGAGTTTATACCAAGTGCTATATGAAAGGGAGAGAATCCACTGCTCTTTTAACAATGTTGTCAGTAGTATTCTCCTAAATCTTCGATAGCACTTCCTTGTATGGCAAGGTCAGCTGGAGGATGTGATTTACTGTCTGCCAAACATGTGCCTTTTATTTCCCCATGAGGGAAAAAAGTAGATTGTGTCCTTGTTTTAATTGAATCTAGAATGACTCACAGAGGAGGAACCCGCAAGGGATCTGCTGAGGACAGTTTGCATTGCTAAGAGTTCTGGGATATTCCCAGAACAATAAGAAACCCCCAGATTCAACTGGCATCCTAGTTCCTCCTGCTCTGCTTGCCACTCCAGACAAAAGACAACCACCTGTCCCGAAAAAATCATAAAATGTGCATTCCCAGCACCAATGCCTTCCCTCCCCAAACTGAAAAGGGGGAACCGATTGCCCTTGCATGGAACCCTGAACTCTGCAGAAAGGGCAGCCTGAGGAGAGGTTTACCTGTGGGGTGGTGCATGATGCTCCAATTCAGCCAGATTCCGGGGGATGCTGCTGTCTGTGTGGCTGTGCAGTGCTCAGCTTGGCAGTGTGCATCCCTCTCCACGTGAGGGGCAGGGCTGCCATGGGGAACACGTGGGCATAGGCAGCAGAGCCTGTGGTTGCTACTGGTTATGGAATGATCGCCCCTGGCTTGGGCTGGGTTTCTTAGCCCCAGCTGCACCAGGCAGCTCCCAGGCTACTCCCTCCCCCAGGCATTTCCAATAAATGCAGTAGGGCTGGGGAGAGCTAACCGCATCACACAGACAGCAGTGGAGTTTTGGCATCTATTTGTTTTATGTAAGTTGTTTGCTGGCCACAGGGTGAGATTCATGGCTGGGGTTTTGGAAGTTCTGGGGCTAGGGGAGAAAATCAGCAGTTACACAAACTTAGGGCTGCACAGTAGAAAAGACTAGAGATACACTCCAACCAAAGGCCCAGAGACAACTTGTGAGGGGGCATGCGAGGGCACATGTCCCCCCAGGTTTCTGCCAGGGTTTATGTGCCCTGCCCTGAACCCTGCTGCATACCACCAGAACCTTTAAATTGTGCCCCGCCTCCCCTCCCACCACTGTCAACAGTTACGTGTCGCCTCTGCCCAGAGCCCCAAAGTCGGGAGGAATTTGAAATCCCCATAGCCCACGGTACATTTCCTAAGGGGTCTCTAGCTTTACAGTAAGGTGACCCAAAAGAGCCTATAGTTCTCTTACACAACGCCTGCTGAAACACCACTGCCTGATACTGGTGATATTGCCAGGTTTCGGCCTGTGCGGAATTACCCTGTTTTGGAGAAAGGGAATTGAGGAGCTGGCAGGTCAGCTCTGATGGGCTAGTGGAATATTCAGACTTTCCAGACCCATTGATTGGATTGACCACATCAGCCCCGTCTTTGAATCCCTCCACCAATGACCCCGCTTCTCTACCACATCAAACATAAGCTGCTGGTCTTTCCTTTCAAGGCCCTTCACAGTCAATCCTCACCAGACCTGTCATCTTTCATTTGTTATCAGGCTGTCGCTGCTCACCTCCAATCACCTGGGATGCCGGCCTCCCATTGCCCACCTGTTAAATTTCCAAACAGGACCTTCGTTCCTTCTCCCATTCCTCTCTACACCCTTGGGAGGGGCTCCCTGTAAAAATCCATATATCCACCTCATTATCCACCTTCAAATCCCTCTTGAGAACTTTCCTTTTCCCAGATACCTGCAAAAGACTGGACAACACATAGGCTGCTGGTGCACTGAGAACAGCCTATCATGCTGAACAGTACTGTCTCACTGTTTACTTGTACTCCTGTCTGTTTGCATCTATCTGTTGCCTTTTGTCTTATTCTTAGATTTTAAGCACCTTGGAGCTGTGGCAGCTTTTTTGTTCTGTTTGTACAGCACCTAGCACCATAGGGTCCTGGTCCAGGACAGGCGCTCCTAGGTGCTACTGTAGTACAAATTATCCCTTCCCAGAAGGAGAAAGTGAGGCACGGAACGGTTTCAGTGATTGGCGCAAGGCTACCCAGTGAGTCAGTGTCAGAGCTGAATTTAGAACCAACCTCTCTAACCATTAGAATCTACGGATAGCCATGTAACATCCACTGCCCCTAAAAGCTTCCATTCTGCTGGCACAGGCTGGTACAGTAGGTAATGTACCAGGTCAAGCAATGCAAGGTCCTGGTGGTAGATGGTCATTATAACTAGCCCAACATTTGAGAGCTAGCTTGCCAACATTTGAAGTGAAACAGCAGATATAACAGCAGAACAAAATCATAAAAGGAAAAGCAAATAAAATAACTGACTTCAATTTCTTACTGCTATTAATCAAAACAGAAAAGACTAAATAGATCAACCCCTTTAAATACCTAAGATTATCCCCATATGCCACTTAGTAAACTATGAGCCGAATTAGATCTTATAGCCCCTATAGAAACTGATGCAATCTGCATATGAATTGGGAGTTAAAAGTTTTAAGTATTTTTAGTATTGTTAGGACCAGAGTAATGCTCTAACCATTCCACAAATCATCTCTCCACAGGTTTGCTGGGTGACCTTGGGCAAGTCATTTCTCCCCATACTTCAGTTTCGCCATCTGTAAAATAGGGATACCTCTATTAACTTCCTTTGTAAAACACTTTGAGATCTACTGATCAAAATTGTTACGAGAGCCAGGTCTTCTTCTTCTTGTTAATAATAATTAATAATACTCTTCCTGAAGTCAAACTTACTTTGAAAGATTTTATCCTAGGAAAATTCTGATTCTATTTTAATAGCCTTTTCCAGGCAAAGTTTGCTGGTCTAAATTTCAGAAATGGTTCTCAATTTCATTTAGCCCTTCACTGATCTGTATATGCTAAATAATTCTTGTTTTATGGCTACTTAAAAACTAGTGGTTTTATAGTCTGTGATTCTAGGCATGTTTTTAATTTTTTTCATCTGTTTTTCAAGTTGCTATGCAACTCCCCTATCTTATACAATACCATTATTTTTCCTTCCAAAATAAAATCTCTTAGTAACACAGATAGCGTGTTCTGTTTTGCTAATTATTTGTCATGTCCCCCCTTGATTTTGTTCATCTCCTTAAGCGGTTTAACCCCTCGTCAGTCTACTTTTACTCTGTCTAGGCTGTTCTAATGTTGCCTGTGCCCATGCTATCTAAATGATTTTGTTTCTACCTGCAATTTGATTTGAAACATGGCTTTAGTTTAAAAGAGCTGGCTGAGGAGCTCGCTGGATCATTAATGTTAATTTTCAATAAGTCTTGGAGCACTGGGGAAGTTCCAGAAGACTGGAAGAAAGCTAATGTTGTGCCATTTTATAAAAAGGGTAAATGGGACGACCAGGATAATTATAGGCCCGTCAGCTTGACGTTGATCCTGAGCAAGATAATGGAGCAGCTGATACGGGATTTGATTAATAAAGAAGTAAAGGAGGGTAATGTAATTAATGCCAATCGACATGGGTTTATGGAAAGTACATCCTGTCAAAGTAACCTGTTTTTTTTTTTTATTATTTTACAAGTTTGGTTGATAAAGTTAATAGTACTGACATAATACTTCCTGTAAGGCATTTGACTTAGTACAGCATGACATTTTGATTAAAAAGCTGGAACAATATAAAATTAACATGGCATACTTTAAAGCATTAAAAACTGGCTAACTGATAGGTCTCAAAATGTAACTGTAAACAGAGAATCATCCAGTGGGGTCCCGGAGGGCTTTGGCCTTAAACACCTTTAGCAATGATCTGGAAGAACACACAAAATCATCACTGATCAAATTCACAGCTGACATGAACAATTGGGGGAGTGATAAATAATGAAGAGGACAGGTCACTGATACAGAGTCATTTGGATCACTTGGTAAACTGGGCGTAAACAATGTGTGTGTTTTAAATGGCTAAATGGAAATGTATACAACCAGGAACAAAGAATGTAGGCCATACTTACTGGATGGGGAAGCAGGGACTCTGAGAAAAATTTGGGAGTTGTGGTGGATAAGCAGCTGCTCCCAGTGTGTGACAAAAGAGCTAATGCGAACCCGGGATGTATAAACAGGGGAATCTCAAATAGGAGTAGAGAGGTTGTTTTACCTTTGTATTGGAACTGGTGCGACCACTGCTGGGATATTGTGCAAAGTTCTGGTGTCTACAGTTCAAGAAGGGTGTTGACAAACTGAAGAAGGTTCAGAGAAGAGGCAAGAGAATAATTAGAGGAATACAAAACCTGCCTTACAAGGATAGACTCAAGGAGCTCAATCCATTTAGCTAACTAAGAGAAAGTTAAGGGGTGACTTGATCACTGTCTATAAGTACCTACGGGGGGTACAAATATTTAATAATGGGCTCTGCAGTCTAGCAGAGAAAGTCATAACACAATCCCATGACTGGAAGCTGAAGCAGGACAAATTAAGACTGGAAATAAGATGTAAATTTTTACAGTGAGAGTAATTAATTGGAACAATTTACCAAGGGTAGTGGTGCTTCTAGTCTGTTTGCCAGAAGCTGGGAATGGGTGACAGGGGATGGATCACCTGATGATTACCTGTTCTGTTCATTCCCTCTGGGGCACCTGGCACTGGCCACTGTCAGAAGACACAATACTGAGCTAGATGGACCTTTGGTCTGACCCAGTAGGGCCATTCTTATGTGGATTCTCCATCACAGACAATTTTTAAATCAAGATGGGAATTTTTCTAAAAGATCTGCTCTAGGAATTCTTTTGGAGAAGGTCTATGGCTTATGTTATACAGACTAGATGATCACAGTGATCCCTTCTGGCCTTAGAATCTATGACCCTAGGGTGGTGGTGATCAAAGGACATAATTGGCAATAGGAAGGGAGACAGGCTTTTCTCTGGGGATGGTCCAAGACTGTGGAATTAACTTCCCCCCAGAACTAAGGACCATCAGAAACCTTGCCACTTCCTTCTCCAAGTGCAAGGTGCATTTTTACCTTGTCTTCTCTGATATAAACACATAGCAACAGGAAATTCATATTAAAACCAAAAAACAACAAACATCATCATCCATCCCGTTTCCCCTCCCCCCCCAACACACACACACACACACACACACACACACACACCCAAACCAAGACATTCAGCTGCACACACTTTTCCCTCTGGGGAGAGGATGGGAGAACAAACAGGACAGATGTGTAGTCATGTTGCTTAATGCACTACTGGAAGGTGTTCAGATTTATAGAATCATAGAATATTAGGGTTGTAAGAGATCTCAGGAGGTCATCTAGTCTAATCCTCTGCTCAAAGAAGGACCAACACCAACTAAATCATCCCAGCCGGGCTTTAAAAACCTCTAAGGATGGAGATTCCACCACTTCCCTAGGTAACCCCTTCCAGTGCTTCACCACCCTCCTAGTGAAATAGATTCTATGGTGATGAGCATGATACAAGACCCTATGAAGAATAGAAAAGAAAAAAGTCCTCAAATATTTTGCAAATTCTGACATTATAATTTGCTCTTTAAAGCATTCTCTTTGTCACCTTTTATGTCCTGTTATGAAGTCTAGTTCAAACATTACTACTCATCATTGGAAATCTGATTAAGGACAGGTTTAATAAGTAGAACATGACATTGCTCTTTCTACCCCCATCTCCATCGAAAGCCATGTAGTTATAGTGGGCTGCTCCAGAACAGCAGAGTGGGCCACTCGACCGGCTCCCTGAAGCCACCAGAGGCTAGGAGGAGAGAGCAGGCTGACTAGTCAGCCCTGAACTGGAGATCCAATTTGAGGGAGTGGCGAAGGGGGGAGGCAGAAGAGAGGAGATTCTCTTTTAAGGAAGGTACAATATAGTCACCCCTTCTTTAAAACTTGTTCAGCAGGGCAACCTCCTCCTTTGCTTATTTGTTCATGTCACATCACACCGTTGGATCACAACATCACATCACAACAGTAGAAAGTTCAATGCAAGGAACTACGCAGAAGAAGCCATTTGCAGCGCACAATAACTTTATTGAACCTGCAGATTACAAACAATACAATATACCTCGTATTTGCATACCAATGGATGGCGCTCTTTATATTCAACAGCTGTCTACATGTATTCAGGTGCTGCTTTTGTTATACAGCATGCTCGTCACAGCACCTAGGCAAAGGCTGAACCAAAACGCTGGCTCTGAATGCCCCAAGCTAGATGTGAACCCAAATCCTATGGTTTAAGGCCACCACTCGTTTTGATGTAATGTCACCATAAAAACAATGCTTCACAGCGTCCACCGAAAATTGGGATTGGCCCTGATCAGATCTTGGATGATCTCACAATAATCACACAATGGGCAACTGTGATTTGTTAGCATTAAAGGGTATTATTTTGATTGTCCCCTTTTGTTTCCAGTGGAACACAGGAATGAAAACTCCTGGGGGCCTACATAGCCTGCACAAATCTCCTCACCGCTGCTGCTTGTGTTCCCTCTTTGCCTCTTGCACACAGAGTGGGGCTAGTAATTAGATAAATCAGAGGTCCTGCCCAACAAAGGAATTCTTGAAACGGTATTGATGTTTCATATAAAGTATTTGTCTTTCATAACACCCATTTCACTGCAGGGCATCATGTGAGAAGCTAATTTTATAGATTTGTATTGTATTTCCAAAGGATTATAAAACTAACCAATTATACAATGCTATCTTGGGTCCTACATGTGTCTCTGGATGAGTTGTACACCTCTGACTCGTGTCCTCAGATTAGATAATACTAGTTTTATAATTTCCTCCCCCACCCACACACACATTACCAACAGGTGAGGAGTAGACAGGACCTCCTCTTCCAAAATATGGTCAAACTGGAGCCTTTAAAAGTGACTGGAAGGCACTCACTTAGGTGAGATCTCTCAAGCTAGAGATTTCATCTGCTGGAAAGATGCCGGTGTCTGAAGAGATCTTAGCCAAAAAGGCCACCACAGTCATGCCTGAGAATCCCAAACAGACTGATTTTCAGCTGGTGCGGATCAAGAGCACTTGGTGTCGGATCAAGAAGGGGGAAGCCATATGCAACTCCGAAGATAAGATAACCATCTCACAGGCTAAAATGTAAGTATAAAAGCTTGTGCTAAGAATACTTGATAAAAATCTGATGACGAGCTTGCCATCAATCTGGCTTGGGTTAGTCGTGTTATATCATCTTTCAGGTGGGGGAAATTGAGAGATTTGTTAGGCTTGTGCAACTGAAAAATGTTATCTAATGTCACTGTGGTGAGTGGGACTGAAACCCACCAAAAAGCTGACATTCCAAGTAAAGGCTCAAACATGTTTCTCAACCCATCTTTCTGTGTGCCAGTACTGCCGCACAAATCATGCGTTCATCATACACCTTGGCATAAATGGAGTGAATTGAAGGGGAGATAATTATCCCCCTCTCTGATTTTTTCACACTTTTGTGTATGTAGCAGATAAAGCTTGGAAGCTTTCTTAAAATGTCTGAGGAGTAATTAGAGGAACGTGGGGATTTTTGCAGTTTGGGTTCAGTCAGTGCATATTCATAATCATTGTGGATAAAATGGGGGGTGTAGCAGATGTTTACAGATTCGGGTAATGAAATACATAGCTTGGAAAAACAAATGCAAAGATACTAAAAATCACTGACATGATCAAAAAGCAGAATGCAGCTGTCACAAAATTTAGGGGAAGTTCTCTACCTGTGGCAAGGTTAGAAAAGGGTCACGGATGGGTGAATGTTTTCCCTTCAGGCCAAACACAGCTCTCTGCAGGAATGTCTCCCTCCTTAATTAACCTTGGATTGCAGGAGGATCCCCTTTCATCAGAATACAGAGCCTCATTTTGCTATTAAATATGAATGGAATACTCACAAATGTGGGGCTTTGTTTTTTGAACATCAGAAGTTTTCCAATATTTGCAGTGTCTTTATTCTATTATCACTGTGTCTGATCCTTCTCCCAATGAATTTGATAGGAGTTTTGCCGTTGGCTTCGGCAGGAACAGGTAAATAAGGTGCCACTTCTGCAGCAGACACTGCATAGGCAGATCTGGATTGAATTCAGTGGGGCTCTATCCAGGCATAGAAGTCTGCTTGTGCAGAGCTCATTCCAGGATGGGGTCCTTAGTCAATAACATAATTAATTGACTTAAGGCCCAGTCCGCAAAAAATTGCTCATGTAAAATATCCGTTAGCAAATGGCAGGTTTGGGCTCTATTTCATAGGCATTCTGCAATTCAGACCAGGCTGTCTCCTCACCTGACCATCTCCCATGTGGCCAAAGTTACCTCTGACATCTAAAACAGATTCCTGTACTGTAATTAACATTCAAAACCACACCCTCTCTTTAGTGGCCAAAGTTTCAAAAATAAATGCACACAGTAATAATCTCCTCTGAAATGTATTTATTTGATTGAGCTTATTTTATATTCATGTAACTTTTTTACTGTATTAGCTTAAACAAGGACAGAATAACAACTTCTGAAAAGCATAAACATCATGAGTACAATTTTCAAAAGTCTCTAAGTCACTTGGGGTCAATTTTTACTGGCATTTACGTCCCTAAAGAGGCAGATAGGTGCCTAGTAGGAAAAGCAGGTAGGTACCTAACATCCATTGATTTCAGTGGAAGTTAGGCACTTACGGCCCAGATTGCCAAAGGTATTTAGGTGCCAACCTCCCATTGACTGCTGTGGGAGGCAGGTGCCTAAATACATATGATAATCTGGGTTTAGGTGGTTTTGGATACATCTACACAGCAAAAAATAACCCTGCAGGAGCGAGTCTCAGAGCTCAGGTCAGTTGACTCAGGGGCTCAGAGACCTACCTCCCCCCACGTACACACCACATTTTAGAGCCTGGGCTCTAGCCTTAGCCCCACCGTTTACACGGCTATTTTTTAGCCCCCGTAGCATGAGACCAAGTCAGTTGACCTGGGCTCTGAGAATTGATGTTGCGGGGTTTTTTTGCTGTGTAGACGTACCCTTTGAAAATCCACCAGGCATCTGTGTACTTCCTTAGGCCTCTGAATAATACAAGTAACTGATTTTTCTCTTTGGGTGCCAAATAAAAAAGTCCTGGGGGGGGAAATGTGGTTAGTTTCAAACCAAACCTGAATTTTGGGGGGTTTTCTTGCTGAAATCGCAAAATGGAGGGGTTGGGGGGGGAAGAGAGAAAGAAACTGTTTCAGATAAAAACAACACCTGAAATGAAACTAAATATAAAAACCAAAAATAATTTTTATCAGATTTTCATTTCGTTCCATTTCCAGGGTTTTTTCCAACCCCAAATGAAATTTTTAAAAAAGGCATAGAGCTAAGTTTCTAAACCTATGAAACAAAAAAAGTCAAATCATTTCATTTTGAAATGGTCAAAACTATTTTGGCTTTTTTGAAAATGAAAATGTCCTTTTTCTACCTGAGATGGGTCCCTGAAGTTGACCTGAATTCACAGATAGTTTCAGTACTTCTCACCCCCCGCCCCTCCCAGCCAAAGCATTTTTTGGTGAATTTACTATTTGCTGAAACAATTTCACCAGGCTCTACTAAGCCCCTTTTGGAAATCTTTCCCCACCCATAATCCAATTTAATAGGCTCTGTTGCATTTTTAGGGCTAACTTCTGTTCTCACTGAAACCAAAGGGGAAAAAATGAAAATTGGACCTAAATAAACAGGGGGAAAAATATGAAGTGGTAGATGTGACTGAATTATTTTAAATGAAAACATGTCAGTGTAAAATGTCTCTGAACTATTCTAAATTTTTCAGCAATTTTTTTTGCCAAAAATACGACATTTTTCCATCAAAATGGAACAAAAAATTAGGTTTCAATTCAAATCATTTTTGTTTCTCTTTTTCCCTCCTTCCTTGCCCCTTTTTATGTCTATAAAAAGTACAACAAAAGAGAGGAAAGGGGAAAGCAAAAAAAGTGAAAATAAAAAAATTAGATTATAATTTAATCAAAAAAATTGTTTCATCTTGGCATAATATCAAAAAGTTGTGGGAAGAACATTATAAAACATGAAAAAAAAATCATTTCTTTAGAAATATGTTGTGGAAAATACAATTTTTCCAAGCCTAGTTAAAGGCTTGATTAAGCCAAAAAAGCTTTGACCTCTGTCCTGAAAAATCACCAAGTATAGGCTATGGCAGGCTGACCTCTACTGGAAAAGCTCTGCTATTTCATCCCAGAAAGGCAAGTTCTGTCTCAAAAGGGAAACAAGAAGCTCCACAGTAGATCTGAACTATTACAGAATACGGGCCTGGGATTAGGGCCAGGATATGGGTCCAAAGTAAGAAAGCTATTTCAACTGCAGAATTGCTTAAAAATAGAAGGACTTAGCTGGATTAAAGCCAGAGCGGTCAGTTTTGGAGTTACCACAAGCTCTGAGAAAGCGCAGCGCAACTATGAGTTGCCGCTAAGAGGATCCCTTCGCAAACATTAGAAACAAGGCCCTGTGTAGATCACGATTTCACGGACTGCACTGAAATCATGGAATTAGCCCACTATCATGACTCTTCCAACAGTGGGGAGGCGGAAGTGGGCATGCCTACCTCTGATGCCCGTTCATAGAATCATAGAATATCAGAGTTGGAAGGGACCTCAGGAGGTCATCCAGTCCAACCCCCTGCTCAAAGCAGGACCAAATCCCCAATTTTTGCCCCAGATCCCTAACAGGCCCCCTCAAGGATTGAACTCACAACCCTGGATTTAGCAGGCCAAAGCTCAAACCTCATGGTATTTAGCTAATTCAGCTGCTTGCAGCGGGTGGACAGGCCAGGGGAAGGGCTGTGATGGGTCTCACCATATGGCACTGGCCATCTGGCTCAGCTCCAGCCCAGGCCACTCTGCTGCTCCGCTCTGGTGGGCTAGTGGGGAGAAGGGGTCAGGGCTGACAACGGTAGCATTTAGGAGCCTGGGCCTGCCCCACAGCAGCCCCTGGAAGGCCCAGGGAAGACACAGCAGGAGCGGAGACCAGGATCCACGGCTTGGAGTGAGAGAGGGTGGGGGGCAGGGTGAAGGAGCCCCTGTCCCAGTTGGGGGATGGATTCCAGTCTCACCCCAATCTCCCCACCAAGGCAGGGCCCCTCCAACACCTGCTCATGCTCTAAGTGACAGGTCCTGGTCTCAGTTCCTTCAGCATCTCCTGTGGCCTATTGGGGGCTACTATATGGTGGGCTTAGGATGACCAGGTATACGGTTTTCGACTGGAACACCTGGTTGAAAAGGGACCCTGACAGCTCCGGTCAGCACCACCTGCTGTGGCCTTGCCCCCCCAACCCTTACTCCTGTCTGGGTCCCCCACTCCCGGAGACACAGCCCTGCTCCCAGGCCCCTGCTGAGGCACTGACCAGGAGCCGCCTGAGGTAAGCCCACACCCCAACCCCCTGTCCCAGCCCTGAGATCCCCACAGCCAGAGCCCCCTCCTACACCCTGAACCCCTCAGCCCCAGCCCCACCCCAAGAGCCAGCACTCCCAGCCCAGAGCGCTCACCCTCTCCCACACCCTAACCCCCTGCCTCAACCCTTAGCCCCCTCCAGCACTCCGAATCCCTCGACCTCACCCCCCAGCCTGGAGAACCCTCCTGCACCCAAACCCCTCATCCCCAGTCCGACCCCAGAGTCCTCAACCCCAGCAGGAGCCCTCACCCCCTCCCACACCCCAAGTCCCTGCCCCAGCCCAGAGTTCCCTCCCGCACCCTGAACCCTTCATTCCTGACCCCACCCCAACCCCTTCCCCAGACCAGTGAAAGTGAGCCAGTAGTGAGCGGGGGGCGGGGCCTTGGGGAAGGTGCAGGGCCAGGGTGTTATGTTTTTTGCAACTAGAAAGTTGGCAACCCTAGGTGGGCTAGAGCTCCTAATCACCACGCATTGCCTCTGCTGCCCCACTTTCCCGCCAGCTCGCTAGACAGCTTTGCTAGGTCCCTCTGAAGAAACTCCTCACAATCTTCCCTAGTCTTGACTAGCATAAATAATTGTGTCATCTGTAAGTTTTGTCTCAGGACTTCTCACTCCCTGCCCTTCCAAGTTCATTAAAAAGAAATGTATATGAAACATCTGTCTTAATACAGAACCTCAGGTAATTCATGGTTAAAATGTTGCCATGTTGGAAATTGGTCTCTCTTTCATAGCCACATGTAAGGAATTTAGTCAAAGGTTTTCCTGAAAATTTAAATAAATTAGAGCACTCATCTCCACTATCTTATAGACAAATTAGTGAATTTGAGAGGAGCAATTTGCCTTTACAGAAGCCATACTAATTAGTCTTTGTTATATCATTATCCACCTACCTGTTTCCTCATTTGATTTTTAATGATCCCCTCAGCCATTTTTCCTGGTGCTGAAGCAAGGCAGACTACTCTACAATTCCCAGAATCACCCCTATTGCCTATTTTAAAGATCAGTACAATATTTGAAACCCTACTCTTTTCTGGTGTAGTAGTAAACTTTAATGAGAGATTGCATATTTCAATCAGTAAGCTAGCTGCTTCGTTTTTAAATTCTTTTTTTACATAGAAGGTACCTAGCTTAATTGATCTCACACCATGTTTTGTGATCCCTGACAGAGGCAAAAGTGTTTCAGACCTTGGAATTTCCTGGACAGTTGAAGCTCCCATCTCTTTCTGCTACAAAGTGGTGGAAACATGCAATCTTCTGGATCCTGCCAACAGTACACTCCTTTTTGGGCACATCATAGATTCTCAGCAATTAGAGATAGACATTAACAGAGAAAGAGAACAGAGGCGTTTTATTGTAATGGATCAGATTGTCGATGAATATTATGGCTCAAAAGTGAGAAAGTACTTTGAAGCCAATAACGTTCATTATAAAATTCTTTCCCTGCCCACCACAGAAGAAACCAAATCCATGGATCTAGTCCTAAGCATCTTGCAAGAAGTTCACAACTTCGGCATCGACAGGCGTAAAGAGCCCATTATAGCAATTGGAGGAGGGGTTTGCCTTGATATCGTAGGCATTGCAGCATCACTCTATAGAAGACGCACCCCTTATATTCGTGTCCCAACGACCCTCTTAGCTTACGTTGATGCCAGTGTGGGAGCAAAGAATGGTGTAAATTTCCTTCAGTGCAAGAACAAGCTTGGAGGCTACACTCCTCCTGTAGCTACTTTTCTGGACAGATCCTTCATCCAAACTATTCCCCGTCGACACATCTCCAACGGTCTTGGTGAAATTTTGAAGGTACCATTTTTTTGGAATACAGATGTATTTTTGCTATATTAATTATTAATAAAAAGTTGGATCTGTGTGTGAGCCTAGAGCTTTGTGTAAGATGTTTTATACACCCAAAGGGTGGGCTTTTCAAAGCCACCAAGAGAAGTTGGACAACCAAATCTCATTATTTATTAATCATGGCCACCCACATATTTTATAGTAGTTTGGCTTCTAAGAATCTAAAAGTGTGCCTAGCCCAGCCTCTTGGGACCTGGGGGTGGGGGGGGAGCATAGGGGACAGGATGGGACAACTCATCAGCATGGCGCCTCCTGCTGGTTGTATAGGGAATTAGCTCTTCCCAGCCCTGGAGTACCCTCTGCCAGCTGATGTCTCGCCTGCCGCTGGCCCCCGTGCCCTTCACCCAGGGGTTCTGCCCACCGCAGCAACCCACAATCTGGGTCTCCCCATTCAGGAGAATCCCCAACCCCCTATCCCCACCTCACCTCAGTGGCTACTGCCAGTCAGCATCTAGCCCCCACTCACCAGGGCTGACTGCAGTCTGTAAAGGCCACTCATCATTGGCAAAGCGGGGGGGGAATTGGACCTGCTGCCTCTGCCTATCTAGGGGCTGCCCCTTAGAAGCCCCAGTACCTTTTTGTAGGCCTTTGACAAGGCCTGCAGCCTGGGGTTTTACTAGGCTGGAGCTCCCCAGCTCCCTCTGCCCTTCACCCAGTACTGCTCCACTCAGCTTCCCAGGCAGCCAGGTCCTTCTCTCTCAGGACCTAGAGAGAGACTGTCTCAGCTTCTGGCCCACTGCCCTCTTATGAGGGCCAGCTGGGCCCTGATAGCACTGGCTACAGCTGTAGCTGCTTTCCCAATTAGCCCAGCTTTCCTTCCCCTTCCAGCAGGAGCAGGGTTACCACCCTGCTACAGGACCCCTGATAATTTTTCAAGATACATATAAAGAAAAGGAGTACTTGTGGCACCTTAGAGACTAACCAATAAATTGTTTAGTCTCTAAGGTGCCACAAGTACTCCTTTTCTTTTTGCGAATACAGACTAACACGGCTGCTACTCTGAAACATAACATATAGCAAAGCCAGATGTCAACTGTAGAGAAAACAGATGGAAGAAAACTCTTTCATATCGGACCTGATCCAAAACTTACTCAAATCTATGGGAGTCTATTTACCTCTATTCACTTTGGATCACCGTCCACTAAGAGTAAAGATAAACTTTAGTTTTTTCAGAGTGGAGGAAAAACAGGGAAGTTAGTTACATTTTTAGCCAAAGACATGTTCTACACGACCATTTATACATGCCTTAAATGTTCAAAATATATGTTGAGTTTGGTTGACCAATGGTATTCTCAATCTTTCTGGGCCAAATTCTGCTCTCATTGTAAATCTATAGTTATCCCCTTAAATTTACATATGCAAACAGCTTTGAGATCTATCGATGTAATGTAGTGCAAAATAGGATTATTGTGTCAATTTAAGAAGTATTTAAATGTATTAAAAATGCATCCAATCCAAATGCATGCCTAGTAAAACCTATGCAATTTGAACCGCTGCCCACAAAACTAAAAACCCTTCCAAAACCCCCAGCCCACTCTATCTCCCCACACTCCCATTCACTCAATTCTCTCTAAAAACAATCCTGGGGGGAAAGCCTGGATTATCCTGGTGAGGTCCAGTATCTCATTAAAAGGGCCTTAACCTGCTTGCCAGATAGATGGAAAAGCCCTTTGCAAACTACCTGTACCTGGACAGCCAGAAGCAACCAGTAATCCCACATCTATCGGCATGCATGCACTAGGATACTATAGTACTAGTTGTATGTATTTCAACCTGTACTTTCCCTACAGTGTATTATTTGCTTATATAAAAATTCACCTTTTAAAGTACTTCTTTCCATTCTTTATTCAAGATGGCGCTCATGAAACACAAAGGGCTCTTTGATCTACTGAAGAGCCATGGAAAATACATGCTGGACACAAAGTTCCAGTCTCACAACGGCTTGGTCAATCATGGTGATGCTGCACTAAAAACAACCAGGCTTGCCATAGAAACAATGCTGGAAGAGCTTGCACCCAACCTCTGGGAGGATGACCTGGACAGATTGGTTGATTTTGGTCACCTTATAAGCCCAGAACTGGAAATGGTCAGTCACAGATTTTAGTTTGCAATGTCGTATTAAAAAAAACCAACAAGTTTTTAATCATAGTAAAAATGTTCTTGGAAGGTTTTGTTTTGTATTATACTTGTGAGGCAGCATATACCTGGGAGTCAGGAGACCTGGGATCTAGTCCAAGCTCTACCTGATGTAGAACAGTGGGCAAGTCATGTCCCTTCTGTGTGCCTCAGTTTCCCCTCCCAACTTTGTCTATGTTGTCTGTTTTGATTTGTTAGAAATTTTGAGCCAGTGACTGTCTCATTTGTACAGAGGCACAAAGGAGCGCGCACATCTAGGCAGTAGCGTAACATAAATAGCAGCAGCAATCTCAGCTATAACAATACAAATATTGCAGGGTTTTAAGATTCCAAACACTACTGCTATGATAAACTACTGTTCAGAAGTGGGGCATGGGGACGAACAGACTCAGTCCCTGTGAAAATGTTCAAGTGAGGTGTTTGCTGCGAAGGAACTTTCCTTCCTTCCCATTCAAAGTTCAGCCCTTGCCTTCAATCGGAGCAAAATCAAGCTCTCTGTGGGAGATTTTTTATGTACCATTAATTATGTGGAAAATATTTTCTCCACTCCCCAGAAATAGAAAGGATGCTGAGAGTCAGTAGATCTCTAGTTCTACGACTGAGAGCCACATACTAATTTTCATCTACAAAGTCAGATGCATTAAGAAAACCTGGACTAGTTACTGTAAGGGGGGAAAAAGCTAATTTTACTTTCATTTCAGAAAGTTTTACCATCACTGATGCATGGAGAAGCAGTAAATATCGACATGGCATTTATGACTTATGTGGCCTATGAAAGGGGGCTTTTAACTCGGGAGGAAAAAGCTGACATTATTCAGTGCATGAAGGGTTTGGAGCTCCCCGTGTGGCACGACGACTGCAACTTGCATCTAATAAAGAAGGCCTTGGTGGAAAGGTTGAAACACTGCGGAGGCCAGATGAGAATGCCTCTCCCAACTGGACTTGGGATGGCAGGTACTGCAACATAGCTTCAAAAGGGACAGACATTAACCAAGGGAAAGGGGGAATATTCACACCCATTCACATACACAAGAGCAACTCATAGGTACACTCGCTAATATGGCCAGATTTTTAAAGATGTTTGGATGTAGATGGCTGCTTAGTGCGATTTCCGAAAGTGCCCAGGAACCTAACTCTCATTGTGGCGAGGCACTTTCGGAAATCCCACTAGGCACTCATCTGTGTCGTTAGGGGCCGTATCACCTTTTCAAATCTGGCCCTGAGAGCATGATCAAATAGCTGTTGAATTCAGTGGGAGTTTTTCCATTGACTTCAAGGGGATTTGGATCAGGTTATTACAGTAAAGTCTTTGGGGATATTAATTACTTTTCTCTTGGAACTTTGTCAACTTTTTGGTTTTTACTTGTCCTGGCAACATTCAAAGAAAAAAAAAAAACTTTGTTACACCACCACTAAGGAATATAATATAACATGCCAACATGCCTACCCTGCAGTTTGCAGTTATATATGTAGGGCTTTAATTGACCCTTTAACATCTTACTAGACCTGGACAGAGAGAGGGAATTCAGCTCCTGCATCTGACCACCAGAACTTAAAGACTGAGCTCTAATAAATTGCCTTAAGGTTCACCAATTTACTTTGCAAACATATTATAAACCATACTGGGTATTATTTCAGGACAATCCAAATACAGTGCTATATTTGTTTTTTAAAAAAATAGTAACAGTAAAAATTCTTTTGTCATGCTTGAAAACATTTTGAAATAACTCTTGGAAAAAGGCAGCTGGTATATGATGCGATTAATATATGTTGAACTAAATAGCCTACACCTCAGTGATACTAATGTCTGCCCAGAGTGACGATACACATGTAAATAGAAATAAAATTCAGACTAAAAAGCAGCACATAGCACCAGCTTGTGATACATCAGTCTACAGCTAGTCTGTAATAATTCCACCTGGTTGAATCTCTATGGGCTAAATTCACAAAGGAGATTTAGGCACCATTTCTACTCTGGGGGCAGCATGTTGGGTAGGTCTAGCTAAATCCCACAGGAAGGCTGCATCCACACTGAAGTGTGTCAGTGAAAAGTTCGGATAGAGGGGAAGAAGCGGGGAAAGGCTCTGGCAGCTCCCTGCAGCAAGCAAAGACTCCGGTGGAGTCTTTCCCTGCTGCCATCCCACTGCCAGAGCCTTTCCTTGCTGCAGGGAAAGACTCTGGCAGAGGGGCGGCAGTGGGATGCTACTCTGCTAAAAACAGCAGTGTAGACAAGGGAGGGGGATGGGAGTGACTTAGGGCACCTGGCTGAGACTGGAGGGAGGCACTTATCTTCAGCCATGGGCTGTCCGCTGGAGTATGTGCCTGTGTCAGGTCAGCCCTTTCTCATGAAAAGCCACAGGGAAAGAGCCCCCCACCCCGACCCCACTATAGCCAATAACCCAGGTACTCTCAGGAAATTGGGAGAGCCAAGTTCATGTCTCTGCCCCAATGACTGTAGCTATTTATACAAAGTATAACAGCTTCTAAAGAAGAGATGGAGAGAGAGAGGCCTACCCCCAAAATATCCAATTGCCTGGTGGTTAGGGCACTCACCTGGCATGGGGGAGACCTAGGTTCAAGACCCTGCTCCAAATCAGGCACAATAGGGGTTCATGTATGGATCTTCCCCAATCCCAGGGGGGCTACTGTCTATTCTGGGATGGATCAACACAGGCAGCCTGCAACATTCCCACCCAGTTGGCTCCCCAGCTGGCTCTCGTAAGGATTAGACATGCTCAGAGCACATTCGCAGGATCAGAGCCCACTGGGGAGTTAGGCAGAGGAACGCCTTCTATGATAATCCCACAGGGGTTAGGCATGAATGAGGACTCAGAGCAGCTCCTTAGCTGTGGGGGCTGTGTCGGGATTTTGGCAGCTTTGTGCTGTGCATGCCTACCAGCGGAAACTCAGGTAACTAGAAAGATTTAGGCGCCAGTTAGGCAGCCACTAAACAGTGATTTTGTGAATGTCAGTGGTGCCTAAATCATAGACTATCAGGGTTGGAAGGGACCTCAGGAGGTCACCTAGTCCAACCCCCTGCTCAACGCAGGACCAATCCCCAATTTTTGCCCCAGATCCCTAAATGACCCCCTCAAGAATTGAACTCACAACCCTGCGATTAGCACTGCTCAAACCACTGAGCTATCCCTCCACAGGACTCTATCTTTAGGTGACTAAGTCCCTTTGTGAATCTAGCCCTGTGAATAAGTCTTGTAAAGTTGCTCAGGGAGTGTTTACCTCACTTTCTGTGAATTAATTTGACATCCAGAGAAGCTTCTTCTACTAACTAAAAATCTTATTTTGCAGAAATATTCAATGATATCAGCGAAGACACCCTGGAAAGAGCATACCAACTGTGGGCCAGCGAATGTAAGACAGCAATGGAAGAGGACTTTCTGATTCACTGAAAGCTGTAGGATCAGATAGAAGCAACACTGCCCCTTGGATGGCATCCTGCAAAGCTGTAATGTAGTGATATGGGCTGGATTTCAAACAGAACAATTTCAGATGGCCTTATGAAATCAGCACAAAAGTTTGGGTTTGGGTTTTTTTAGGCAGCTGATCTGTTATGCCTATTACATTTGTACAATTTGTAATAGAAGCTCATAGGGGCCACATTTTGATCGTATAGCTCCCAGCGCCTGGATAGCACTAATGAAATAATTAACATCAGTCCCTGGAATTATCTCGGGCATGCAGCATAGTATATTCTGAGCGCAACGCTGCTCCCATTGAAGTCAATGGCAGATCTTCCATTCCTTTTCCTTCATTCCATACGCTAGTACAGATTGTGGGGTGTTCGGAAATAGAGCTTGCAGAGCGATGACTCTCCACTGTCTGCCAATGGATCTGGAGTCAATAGAAGTGTTTCCCGAGTTAAGATTGCAGTATTAGATCTATAAGAGATATAAAAGGAGTTGGGGTTGATGATGTAGCAAATAAATACATTTCCTATTTATAACCGTTTTTATAGTGTAAGATTGCACTAGTTACTTTTCAAAAAAGAAACTTTTCTATTGTAGTGTAAATGTCTTTTATCAGAAAACAATATGCTATGTAAAATAGCTAAAGAAAGTAAAAGGCCTATGATACATTATGCAGCACTGACAGAATTTATAAGCTACTTTCCATGTTAATTGTTTGAGGCAAAAATACATATTGGCTTTTACTCTAACCATGTACAGAACCATACATTTTGAACACACTAACCATTACATAGTGTCACATTACAAAAGCTCTTCATTTCAATGAGTAGCAGAGGACAGTCTAGTCTAAGTAGCTGTGGAAGTCCTAGGATTTGGGACTTTTGAAACTGCATTGAACAAAAGGCTAGAAAGTGTAGAATAGAGAGCAACCCTGAACTGGCAGCAGTCTGGCCTCACAAAATGATCCATCATCACTTCTTACTTCTATGACTCTGATTAATTACATTTACCTTAGCTGGCTAGAAGGATGTACTGACTGTTATATATCAATAAAACATACTTGGTCAAATTCCACTGTGCTGTAGATAGTGATGTAAGTTACACATTGGGTTTAGGTTGGCCAAAAAATGGGTGTTGGTGCTTTACCTGTGTAAGCTGTACAAGTTCAGGTTGTGCCTTGGGTGTGCCAAATAAGTGCAATTTATGTCACTTTCATATTGTGGAGAGACAAGTCTAGGTGGTACATGCAGAAGCAGCTCCCACTGAAATCAAGGGGAGCTACTTTATGCCTACTTACCCCAGAGGGCTCATTGGAGCTCATAAAATGTTCACATTTGAGGCAACTATGACCACTACCTCCTTTGCAGTACCTTCTTCCCCTGCCTAGTCTTACTTCAGCTTTTGCTTTTCTGCTCCTTGGTTTTTGTTTGTGGGAGGGATCGGGAGAGGTCTGGTCCAGCAGAGTTCTCTCATACCCTTGACACTTGAAGTGTCGATACCTAAAACACGCAAAGAGAACAACACTGCCCCCTACTGAAAGCCCAGCCCACCAGGTTCTCCCCTGGCTTCTGACCGGAGGCTGCTCTGGGAAGAAGCAATCCTCTAGCCACGGGAAGGTGCTTCTCACAAAGGATGCCAGCATTAACAAGAAAAACCAATTATCCAGTTATTGCCCGGGCTTTTCTATTTCATGACACTATTTCCCCCCTACCATGTTTGATATTCACATCCATGTCACCTCTGCTGATCCTGCACATAGCAGAGAAACCAAGTCAACAAGGTCCCCCTTGGTATAGCAGTTTGTGTTTCACTTGAATGAGGTAGGAACCCAAAAGTGTTGCCTGGCCTCTCCATGTCTTAATTTATTTGTATCATAGTAGCACCTAAGAGCCCCAGGTAAAGAACAGGACCACTTTGTGTGAGGCACTGTACAAACACTGAACAAAGAGGGCTTAAGGAGTCATTGCTCCTGCATTCTTACACTCTCTCTGTCCTATGCTATTGTTGCACCCTGGTCAAGACACAGAAGACACTGGAGAACATTGGTACTCAGAGCTGCCTCTCTTTACTTAATAACTATGTTAACTGAGCAATCAGCAGGTCCCCATGAGGTCTAGGACACACCAGAATTGAGGATAGTCAGGAAGTTAGTCTATCTGGGGCCACCCAGTTAAGATGGAACAGGGGAAATCTACGGCTGCCTCTTTTTTGACCCGAGCAGCTATTAAAATCTCAGGGCCCTAGGGGGATTCCAGATGGAAGTAGAAATTGATGCAGTCTGGTATTCTCTGGGATGCAATCCAGTTGATATACAGGGAATGTACAAAGTCCTGCTTCTCTGAACACAGGAGGAACCAAGAACAAAATAATTTTTTTTTTTTTTTTTTTTTAGTTTACAGCCCCAAGCTGCTTTAGCCAATAAAGCCCAAAGCTCTCTCTCTAGCTTACCCAGGGTCACACTGTGCTCACAGGCTATTGCCTGGCTTTCTTGCTTTTGCCTCCCCCATCCCCTTGTCTGTTCTCAGTTTGTGTGTTCTCTCACATGCCTGGTCTCACTACCCCGTGGACCCCACCCCATGTCCACATGGTGCTAGCTCCTGGGCAGACTCTATTTGGCCTTGTTTTAGGTGTGGACTCTTAGCTGTCTCTTACCACTATGTTAAATGAAGGGTATGTACATACAAAAGGTTTGAATGAGGATTTAACTTTCACCCCTTAACAAGCATTCACTCATCTCATAACACTACCAATGGTATCAGTTTTTCCTCTGAGACATTTAGAAAAGCAGGGGGATGTTCCCTGTAATCACTAAAGGGCCCAAATGATCCAGAATGTCCCCATTATTGGGAATGTTCAGAGAGGGAAACGTGGTGTTTACTGTGCTCTGGGAGCAGCCCCTCCCATCAAACTGGCAGGGCTGAATTTTTGCAGAGGATCTGACCTTCCCAGGGACCTGCCATGTCAAGGACTTTCAACCTGTCCCTATAATGGAGAGTTCATCCTGCCTCTCCATGCAACACTGTGTACATGGAACTAAGGCATGTGCAGCTCCAGCCCATTCTGTGGTCAGAGAAAGCCTTTCCAGAGGCAGTGTGGATGAAGGCGGCGGCTGACCCTTTCCATACATGTTACTGCAATCCTCCCCGCCTGCTTGTGACCTAGCAGCAAGTCCGCTGTCTGCATTCCTTCAGGCTGCTAATTCATTTGGATAGCATGTTGATAAAAACCATCTCAGGCCATCACAAAATCATATCTATATACCATTAAATGTATTGCTGAGCTTTAAAGTATGCAACGTGTTTCATGCGGTCTGGTAAAGAAACTACTGTAAAACCTGCACTGGTTGGTGAGCCGGGAGACGTTACATGGCAGATGCAAAACGAGTAAATACGTAAGGGTTAAACACGAAGGGGGAGATTTTCAGAGGCATAAAGGACATCTAAGGACCCAACTCCTATTGAAAGCTAAATGGGAGTTGGGTACTTAATTGTGCTTCATATCTCAGAAATTAAACTACAAAAAAACATTTTTTTAAACAATGCCAGAAACACAGGTAAGAAAAGCCTGCCTACACGTCTGGTCCAGTGCTCACTGAAGTCAGTGGAAAGACTCCCACAGACTTCAATAGGCTTTGGATCAGGCCCCCAAATGTATGACATTTTAAGACACACTGATACCACATCAACCCCATTGGTGCGGTCACCTGTAGTGATCCACCAGACATTGCTTGCACTCCCTTTACACCTCTGTCTTTATGAAATAATGTGTATCACAACACGTCAAAGTAGCTAGAGTACAATTAAGATTAGAAGGTGAACATGTGATTATTATTTTCCCCCTTTCTGTCTACCTCAGTGACAGAATGCGATCAACCTCTGCCATGCTTTGTTGCTTAGTAGCAGACATTTTTAATTATATACTAAAATATGCTAAAAAACATGGAACTACTATGCGACTAATACACATATATCAAGAAAGGCACATGACAGCAACTCATTTGCTTTAGTGTCTGCCAGACTTGTCATCAAGAAAATCAAGGAAAGAAGGTGGAAAGTATTATTAATAAAACAACTACTTTACAATACTCTTCATTGTTTGCAATGAGGTTTTTTTTTAAATCTACCACCAATTTAATTCTTTTCCATTTATTAAGCTTTGATTTAATTCCTGCTTCTCAAATGGAGCTATTATCACTAGACCTAAAATCTCAGCTCACTTCCTGATTACCTTCAATGAAATATTAGGCCAAAGAGAAAATGTAATGATGTGTAAGCTCCATCAAGGTGTTAATCAGCTGTAAATTCTGCACATATTTCTACTAGATTGTTTTGAAATGTATATGTGTTGGAGTCAAACAATTACTCCTTTTCCAACGGTCTGATCCACAAAACCACTGCACCAGAGGAAATTCTTCTCAAATGAGGACAAAAATTCTGGGCTCTAATTCTCATTTACAACAAGGTCCCTTTACAGAATTTGGGCAGCATAAGGTGGCCTTAAAGTGGGTGTCATTACATCCAGTGTTAGCGGTATCTTGGGGTAAATGAGAATCAGGCCAGATTTCTTTAACAGGTGCTAGAAGATATTTGTTTAAGCCGAGAGTAAAATATCACCCAAACTCAACAGAATTTTAATAGGGAACATGTCAACTATCCCATGTATTGTGTAACAGACTGCTAAACGTTTGTTTGGTGTCTGTCTTAAGATGCTGCTGTGGATGTAAATTACATGCTACATTCAGACAACACTACTTACAGATTAGGGTATTAAATCATGACTCACATTAGAGCAACATGAATTTACTCGGTCTTCATTGGAATAGAACTGATCATATGGAACTAATGTAATGTTGTGTGTGGATGTCACATTAGTTATGCATTTGTTATAGGAATTCTGCAAGTGCCAGAATGTAATAGAAATCAAACATGGCAGAGTGACATACAGGTCTCAACCGGTAAAGGGAAATTTAGCTTCATTAAGCTTCACACAGAAATGAAGGCTACATCTCCATAAAGTTTTGTTTTTTCTCCCTTCTTAATGATTTGTCTGGTGACAGTCACTGCCATCAAGCTGAAGGGGAATTGGAAAGTCTTTGGTACTGGATAGCTCCTTACAGGGGAGGAGAGTCATTGCATACTTTGTCTTCACTGCTTGAAAAGGTGCTTTATTTTAAAAGATAAAGATAACGCCATAGTTACCTTGCTGGGTCAGAGGAGACAAGGTGTTTGGTTTACCTTGATACGGCAAGGCAAGGTCAGAATTCAACCCCCTGCCTGGGGTTGACCTTGCCTCTTTTACCTCACAGCAGAACTCAAGTGCCTTGTCTTCACTCTGTTTTATAGCTAATGTGGGTTACGTGCATTTTTACCATGGAAGAATAATAATAGAAAAAAGCTGTCAGTGAAGACAAAGCAATAGGCTATGTCGACAGAGCAGCCGGGAGAGTAATTCCCAGCTCAGGTTGATGTACGCATGCTAGCTCTGCTTGAGATAGCATGCTAAAAATGGCAGCATGGTCATGGGTGGTGGCTCAGGCTAGCCACCTACCCAAGTACAATCCCATCCAAGATCCTACATACGTATTCATGTAGCTAGCCTGAGCCACCATCCATGCCGACAAGGCCACCCTGCTATCGTTAATGAGCTAACTCTTGAGCAGCTAGCATGTCTACCCGAGCTGGGAATCACACCTCCCAGCTGCAGTGTAGACGTACCCTTAAACTGCAAGCACTTTGGAATGGCGACCATCTTTTCATTGTGTGCAGAGGGATAAGTACAATACGGGGCCAAACCCTGATAGGGGATCTAGGTATTGCAATACACAGAACATAAATAATATTGTGTTTCCAATGACATTGTATCAATAGATTTCTCAGGTAATATTTGAATTAGAATAAAACGATACCTCAGAACCCACCACAACAACCTTTCCCCCCATGACTAGTCAGTTGTCTATATCACTTGAAACAATGTTCTGATTTGCAGAGTCAGATTTCATGGCTGTGCATTGCCATGAAAACTGACCAGTGGAAAAGCAATAGCTATTACTTTCCCATTGGTAGCTAGACTGTTTTGGGGATTTGCTCACAAGAACAAACCAATAGCTCCGTCCATTAAGAGTGTTCTCATAACAATTGTTAATCTTTGGATATCAATGTTCACCAAACCTTAAAGCAGAAGCTGGGTAAAGTTTTCAGTCTAATAGGTGATCCTCAAAGTTTGCAGGTGTTTGCATCCAGGATTTTAGTTCAAACCAATCTCTAGGGTAAACTAAGGTTTATAGGGCTCTGAGTTTTATCAAGTATCCACATTGGAAATAGGTTAGTCTCCCACACTGAAACACATTTAGTTTTGCAATTTTGCAAAACCGAAGCACAGGATAATTCAGATCCAGTTCTCATTTCTCCAATCCACTCCTGTAACAATGACTAGGTAGCTTGTGTGCTGACACCATTACTTGTTACACTAATCGTAACTGACTCGTTCTTACCTTGTGCTTCTCTCATCTGCTTGTTGTATCCACTTGTTTCTTACCACATATATAGGTTGAGCGTGCTATGGAGCAGGGACCATCTTTTCCTTATTTACTGGTACAGTGCCTAGCACAAGGGTGTCCTGAACCTTGACTGGAGCTTCCAGGAATTAGTGCAACCCAAACTACCATTTGAGTGTAAGGGGGAGGAGATAAATGGCTCTGATATGACCTGTTTCCAGTTGAACTCAGAATGGAACATCCACACACAGTGTTTTGATGCCATCATCTGGTATTTAGCATAGGGTTTTTCACTCCATGATGTAAGGGGAAAACGTGTAAAAATCACGATAATTATTTGCACTACAGTAGCACCTACGGGCCCCACTGATATCAGGGCACCATTGCGCTAAGTGACGTACGTAAGACAGTCCTGGACCTGAAGAGGTTACATTCTAAAGCAGAGGTGGGCAAATTATGGCCTGCGGACCACATCTGGCTTGCGGGACTATCCTACCTGGCCCTTCAGCTCCCCACCGGAGAGGTTCTGGGGGGACGTTCAGGGGACAGGGAATGGGGGTGTGTGTGGATAAGCGTGAGAGTTCCGGGGGGCCTGTCGGGGGGGTGGGGGTGTGAATAGGGGACAGGGAGTAGGGGGTGTGGTCCTGGGGGCAGTTAGAGGCGGGGGTCCCGGGAGGAGGCGGTTAGGGGACAAGGAGCAGGAGGGTTGGATGGGTCGGGGGTTCCAAGGGGGGCAACCAGGGGGTGGGAAGTGGGAGGGGGCGAGAGCCAGGCTGTTTTGCTCGGGCCAAAAAGTTTGCCCACCCCCATTCTAAAGAGTGGAAAGGGAATGGAGGCACAGGGAGGGGAAGGGTTTGCCTAAAGTCACCCAGCCAGTGAGTTGCAGAGTTGGGAATAGGGCCCAGGTCTCCTGATTCCCAATCCAGTGCCCTGAATCAGGCCATCATAAATCACAACAGTGCCCAATATCCAGCTATGAGGTAATTAAGATTGTGGCTGCAGTATTAGCAGAAATCCACCAGAGGGCCAAAGAAAAGGAACATAAGTGTAACGTGCATCCTTTTATGACTAACAAATCTGGGAAGCAGAGAGTAGAAGCCTCTACAGTTGCTTTTAATAAGTCAGGTGGACTTTTTCAAAGCATGCCTGAGAGTTTCTGGGGTATCGCGAAGAGAGTGAACTTCAAAACTGTTTGAAAAACAAGTATTCTGTGCTTTTAGACTCAGCTCTGCAATCGGACGTTATCGCAATGAGGGAGCATGTGGGAGAGTGGCCCCTCGCCACCTACGTTTGGAGAAGTTCAGCTCAGTGATCACACAAGGCCTCTGCCTTCTGCTCAGCCTGGCGGTGGTGAGTTGGAGACCTGTGTCCGGATGTGCTGAGCCAGCCAACCCCCCTCCCCACTCCAGCAGAGGCCTCTGCTCCAGCATCAGCTTCTAGAGCTTCCAGCGGGTAATCTCCCACAGATCTGTGCCTTCACACCAGCCTGGAAAGATAATGTTGCTAAATCTGGCAGCTCACAGCACCTTCTAATCCCTTGCTCTGCCTTGGCAAGTTAACAGAAGGGGTCACCTCATAGATCATAGAATCATAGAATATCAGGGTTGGAAGGGACCTCAGGAGGTCATCTAGTCCAACCCCCTGCTCAAAGCAGGACCAATCCCCAATCAAATCATCCCAGCCAAGGCTTTGTCAAGCCTGACCTTAAAAACTTCCAAGGAAGGAGATTCTACCACCTCCCTAGGTAACGCATTCCAGTGTTTCACCACCCTCCTAGTGAAAAAGTTTTTCCTAATATCCAACCTAAACCGCCCCCACTGCAACTTGAGACCATTACTCCTTGTCCTGTCCTCTTCTACCACTGAGAATAGTCTAGAACCATCCTCTCTGGAACCACCTCTCAGGTAGTTGAAAGCAGCTATCAAATCCCCCCTCATTCTTCTCTTCCGCAGACTAAACAATCCCAGTTCCCTCAGCCTCTCCTCATAAGTCATGTGTTCCAGACCCCTAATCATTTTTGTTGCCCTTCGCTGGACTCTCTCCAATTTCTCCACATCCTTCTTGTAGTGTGGGGCCCAAAACTGGACACAGTACTCCAGATGAGGCCTCACCAATGTCAAATAGAGGGGAACGATCACGTCCCTCGATCTGCTCGCTATGCCCCTACTTATACATCCCAAAATGCCATTGGCCTTCTTGGCAACAAGGGCACACTGCTGACTCATATCCAGCTTCTCGTCCATTGTAACCCCTAGGTCCTTTTCCGCAGAACTGCTGCCTAGCCATTCGGTCCCTAGTCTGTAGCTGTGCATTGGGTTCTTCCGTCCTAAGTGCAGGACCCTGCACTTATCCTTATTGAACCTCATCAGGTTTCTTTTGGCCCAATCCTCCAATTTGTCTAGGTCCCTCTGTATCCTATCTCTGCCCTCCAGCGTATCTACCACTCCTCCCAGTTTAGTATCATCCGCAAATTTGCTGAGAGTGCAATCCACACCATCCTCCAGATCATTCATGAAGATATTGAACAAAACACCTCCTCCCACTTTTCACCCCAACTGCCCCCCTCAAAACCCCTGACCCATCCAACCCCCCCTGCTCCTTGTCCCCTGACTACCCCGCCCAGGACCCCTCACTCCTAACCGCCATGCCCCCATCTAACCCCCCTGCTCCCTGTCCCCTATCCACATGCCCGCCCCCTGACAGGCCCCCCTGGCCCCCACTCCTTATCCAACCCCCCCTGTTCCCCACCCGCCAAGAACCTCCGCCCCATTCAACCACCCCCTGTCCCCTGCCTGCCCCCCCAGGACCTCCTGCCCCTTATCTAACTCACCCCCCCCCCCGCTCCCTGCCCCCTCCTTACCATGCCACTCAGAGCAGCAGGACTGGCTTATTGGAAAGCTTGGGAGGTGGGCAGGTGCAAGCCACGCTGCCCACGCGGCGGCAACAAAAGGTGGACAGCAGGGATGGGCCGGGAGCTGGCCTCCCCGGCCGGGAGCTCAAGGGCTGGGCCAGATGTGGCCCGCAGGCCGTAGTTTGCCCACCTCTGGACTAATCCATGCCTTGAGACCCTGCAGCTCTGCCTGTTTAACTGGCCCTGTGTGTGGAACTGGGAGCATTTCAGAGACTGCCACCATGGAGGCCCCGGCCTAACTTTAGCCTCCATGACCCCTCTCCTACCTTTCCCTATGTCAGTGGTACCTACCACTGTACCATGACCACTGGCTCCTTCTCAGCACTGCACAGAAGTCTGTCTAGATGTCTCAAGAGATCTGCAACTGTCACATCCGGCAAGCTAATTACCAGTTCTCCTGGTCCCCAACTATCTTTATTTCTCATGAGAGAATCCCCTAGTGCAGTGGTCCCCAAACTAGGGGGTGCGGAAGAATGTTTGGGGAGGCCCGGGCCAGCCTCTGCAGGGGGCGGGGATGGATTGCCACCCAGCCCTGCTCTGCTCTGGCCCCCGACCCCAGGTGCCTCAGCCCCTGGCTTGGCTGCAGCTCCACACCAGCCATGGCCCCAGCTGCTGGCCCTGTCCCCAGCCTTGGCCCTCTTACCCAGTCTGCGCCAGACCCCAACCACAGCTCCAGGGGCGGGGCATGGATAGCGGTAAGGGGGTGTGTGTGACATGAAAAGTTTAGGGACCACTGCCCTATTGCTATTACCTGTCTCATCCTAATAATTGGGGTTCCCTCCCATAGAGGCATCTCCTCAGTGTGAGGGAATACCATAACACCATCTGAAAGGAGGGTCCCAACTATGGAATCGTTTCCCTCCACTCCAGTTCAATGTTCTCCTTCCCCGAGACTTTCATCCTCCTCAACAGCACAGAGGCTGTCAGACTCTGGGTGGGACCACTCTACTGTGTCCCAGCAAATCTCATCCCTCTCCGTCTCCCTTAGCTCCTCCAGTTCAGCCACTCTGAGCTCAAGAGCCCACATTTGCTGAGGGCCGTTAGGTGCTTGCACTGAATGTACACCTATGCCACGTGTCCACAAGGCAGGGAATCATACATGCTGAATTCAGCGCAGTAGACTGCATAGCCCCCACCCTGCTGCTGGGCTTCTGCCTCCATTATTTTTACTCCTCCGTTTGGTTTTTATAGGGGAGAGGAAGATGTTAATTAGACCCAAAAAACATTCTCTAAACTTAGGCTATCTGGTTCTCAACCTCCCCCTCTAAACTCTCTCGCAAAACTCCGGTTTGCTAGCTCCTCTGGTTGCTTAGGAGCTGGCTTTTTAAACCCCTGTTCTCCTTGACTATCCCTGTCCCCTGGTTAATTGATCCTAAACGGATTACGGATCAAAGCCCCGTTAAGTAGCTCTCAGCCTTGCGTATCAGGCCACGAGGCTCAGGACAGGGTCCCCCAACACAGACCACACTATAAATTTCAGTCAAGCAGGCACACAGCAAGCAAGCACACAGCAAGCAAGCCCTCAAACTACAGACAACAAACTAACCCCAAGAGTCATGCAGTCACTCCTCCTTCACCAGTTTTCACCTTAAGAACTGGGCCCTAGTCTCCAGTTTTATAGAAGACAATTACAACACCGTACAGTCATACGCTAAACTCCTAGTGAAGACATCTGGAATTCAGGTCATCACATAGTCATATGCATGTGTGCTGAGAAGCAAACCTATGATCTTGTCCCTGCTACCCATCCGTATTAGACAGGCCAAATCACTGCCCTTCAGATCAAGATTGAAGCTTCCTAAAGCTCACAGCGCTCACTCTGAAATGCTCTCTACGCCACGCTCATAGTAACAGCCTTTGTCTTGCTTGGTAGTGCATTTCTGCCCAGTATACAAAAAGCATCACTCAATGCCAGAAATGCTTATACAGGCTTCAGTTGCACAGATGAACTCACATTTGATAGGAATTCTAGTCCTGCGGTTAAAGCAGTGGCTTGGGACTCAGAAGAGTTGGATTCACCTCTGCCACAGGCTTCCTTTGTAAGCCTAGGCCTATTGCTTCATCTCTGTGCTTCACTTACCCTTCTGTGCAAGAGATAATCCTTGCTTTCTGCTGCTCTTAAAAATTAGGGGCCACATTTGCTGCTGACAAAAGCCTCTGAAGTCAATGGAGGTAGGCCAGCAAAAGAGTGGCCCATAATCTTCAAGACAATCACACATTTCAAAAAGTTGTAAGCCAGTGCACTCCATGGTATTAAGTCAAAACCCTTCTAATCAGAGGTCAGAAGTTTCGGTCTGGCTAAGGATTGTAGACAGGCTGCTTCTAACACCAGTTCAAGTCCTGTATTGGATCCTTAAAGTACTGGACTAAAGCATGCTAGTATAGGTAACAGAAGACATAAAGGAACCTGACTTTAGCTCTTTAAATAGGGTGATATAAAAGAGGTTTTTTTTAAAAAAATTACATGCCTAGATAAACCAATGCATTCTATTCCTAAAGCCTAAGAATTTTCACAAATTTAGGCACAAACAATTACATCTCTCTGCAGTCTGAGGTGGCTTTAAGGGATTTCAATGGCTAGAGGATGCAGATATCAAGTGGGATCCTTCCCACAAGCTAAGGGGCTTGTGGGAACTTTGGATGCTCAAGGCTGACACACTTACAGCAAAGTCAACCTCACAACAATGAGGATGCAGCTGAATACTGCAGGGAGGGATGGGATGTTAGGACAAAGATGCTGTGCTTCATGCTACAGACGAGGGCGAGCCCATTGTAGGGTGAAGTAGTCAGAGAAATGAGCCGGGAAGACGATCTTAGCAGCTGTAGTTTGAATGGAGTTGAGGGGCAAAAGACAGCTGTCATCAGATTCCAAGAGGACGACATTCGTCTGTTGTGACCAGTTGTTTTTTGTTTTATGCTTAGATTGTAAATTCTTCCGGGGAGGAAGGGTCCTTGTACTGTGTTTGTACAGTGCCTAACACAATGGCGTCCTGCTCCATGACTGGGACTCGTAGGCACCACTGCAATACAATAAATAATACAAAACAAAGGTTGCAACAACACAGTAAGAACTAAAATCACTTATTACTGTTGCTTTAAAAACTTTGGCACAATCTGTCAGTGACTAAGTCACAAATGTGACATGTACTGTTGAGAGCCTTAAAGACATTTACAACCAAGATTCACTTACACTGAACACAAGTGGCTTACACAGAGGATGTGAAAAACCAAATGCTTTAATCCATCTATGAAGAACAACAGTTCAAAGTATTTCATTGGATACATTACTATCGATCCATAATTTACAGTGCTATGGACCATACACAAATTATTGCTGCACTCAACAGCAGGTGAATATCAACAACATTACAGTACCAAGCATCATAGCAAGAGGCAGTAATTAATGTCACCTTTTCAAGAAATATAGGTATTTTATATTATCAATATCTGCTTCTCCCCAGTGCATTTTATGTAAAAAAAAAAAAAAAAAAATCAATGTAAGTGCATTATTTTGTGCTTTGCTTTTTTTTTCCTTGTACACTTCCTATTTGCTTTTATAGGCGGCAGAGTTAATATTGCTGTAGTCTAAAAACAATAAAGAACTTCATTATATTCTATGCGTTCATATTTGTTGCATGGTTTTGGCAAAGTGAGAATTGTTTGGTAATCCATTTCCCTGGCACGTGGGCCATACAGTCATTACAGATTGAAGCTTTGGGCAATAACTGTCCTAGGGCTGCTGCTCCATCTTGCTGATGCAATGCCTTGCCTCAAGCTGCTGACTCTTTGCCTGTCTGTAGTTACTCCACATGTAAAACACTAAGGGCCATATGCTCCATGGTGCATGTACCTTAGAGAGAATAAGGGCATCAGAACTTAACTGCCTGAAAAGTCCAGGCCTCCTCCTGGCGTACCGAATGAGAACACTCACATGCTTGCATGCAGAAGAGCTGCAATATCCAAAAATGGGGGTGCAACCTAAGGAAGCGTAGGAGGAGTTGAGAAAAAGGCCAAAGTTGAGTGCTATGTACAGTGTGCTATCTTGGAGATAAACTACCGGCTACATACAGCATGATATGGCTGCTGGGGGCCATAGTAATGTTTATCCAGAGAAATCCTGATCTTGGTAAGGAATCATATTTTTGTCAATTTCTAAGCATATGGGGAACATCTACAAATTGCATGAGGGCAGGGGATCAGGGTTTCATTTTAGTCCACACAGGGATCAAATAAGCATGATGCATATTTGCATACCCTACATCCAGGCCCCACTTCTATATGGATCACAGCGTGGTACCCAACACGGTATCCAGGTTGGGGCCACCTTGAATGGATTTTTCTGGTTACAACGCCCAAATGACCTTTGGCATCCCATTTTTGGCTTTTGCTCACCCTTTTACTTTGAAGGGGCGTATATGACCTTGCATTAGAGCTATCGCCACTCTTTTTCCTGCTGTTATTTCCTTCATCTGTCACCGTTAACATATTGCAACAACAAGAGAAAGTGACTGCATGCATAGTTGCTAAACTGTGGCACAGCTGCTGTGCAGCGAGCCACCCAGGATACATGAGCATCTTAACTGCAGTGAAGATGGTGACGGGCTGCAATAAGGAATGCTGGAGACACACGTGCAGTGCCTCTGGGCCACAGTTTGGAAACCACTGCTCTAGCAGATACAGAAAACAGTCCAAAAAACGGGCTAGGAAGAACAGGCATTTGTTGTAACACTGTGGGCTGACTCTTGCCCCTCCCGAAAAGTTACAAATCTGGTGATTATCAAAGCTAATATACACTTAGCTATTCAAACAGAAACAAAGAACTGCATAACTAACCAGTGAAAGAGCTATACAAATATAAGAAAGGATGTCAAGAATATAGAATCATAGAAGTGTAGGACTAGAAGGGACCTTGAGAGGTCATCTAGTCCAGTGCCCTGCACTCAAGGCAGGACTACATAGTAAACTAGACCAGTCTTCCATATCGGCCACATAGGAGACTTCCCTCTCAAAGACCCAATCCACCCCAAGTACCAGAATAGAAAGCAGCAGAGCTGATAACAGGCCCAGTCATGCATTCCCATTGTCAAACAAAAAACTCCTATTGGCTTCCATGAGAGCAGGACTGGGCACCAGTGGTTTCAAAGACTTTTCATAACCAAATGTATATGTGAAAGATGCAGCATCCATCAGTATGAACCTTCCATTAAAACTCCCGACGTTTTGTCCTCCGTCTTTCAACATCACCACTATATTCACATTTGATTTCAGAACACTATTAAACAGGCATGACCAAGGCTTCTTGATCAAGTCTGCCACGTTGGCACTCAATCACTAAACAAGATTTTAATTTTTATATATTATACATATCTTTCCAGTGTAGCACAAAGAGAATGGGATGCTCTTGTTTTCTACAGAGGGCACCAGGCTACACTCCAATTTCCTATAACTATCACCCCAAAACTTCCTCCTATGCCACACTTCAGTCAGTGCTCGTCCAAGAAGACTACAACAATTTAAGGCACTTCATTCTGAACGAGATGCTTTTCTGACACATTCCAACTGCAGGCTGCTACTGACAAATCCAGTCGGTCAGTCTGGCTCATAACACCATCTGTCATCTTTGTAAAACTTCTAGGTTTGATATAATACAATTGTAACTACTGTTATTGCATAGGACTACACTTGCGTAGATAATGCACCAAAACTACTTTTACAACATTGTTGCAAGTTAAATTAATACAATGGTTATAAAGTAACAGTTATTTTAAGATACAGTAAATTTACTCTTTTAAACCAGCCATATTGCTGAAATAAAACACCAATTTAATTACTCTAAGGGGCATATTAACTATATAGTTATTAGGCTTCAAAGCATATTACTATTCTTTCTGTATCACTAAAAATAAATATGTAAGTTCATTTTCTCTACAGAGTTTTGTTTTGCTACCTAGTCTAAATCTGTACTACACCTTCAATTGTGTTTAAAAATATTTCCAAAGTGAGACTGTAATATACAAAATATTCTCAAAATCTCTCAATACACAGGATCCTGCATAAAAGCTTCCTTTCAAGTGTTTACAAAGAATGCAGAAAACCTCCAGTGAGTTTTAAACATGTCAAAAAATTGTTGTAATATTAAGAGGCATATTCTTATAAATGAAATACAACTATATTTAAAAACAAAACAAAAACATGAGGATAACTAAAGAATCCATGCAAATGAAAAACCTGTACAACACAAAAAAAAAAAAAAAAAAAAGGCCAGTTAGAAATATACAACAAAATGTGCCCAGTTGATAAAATGTATTGAATTTTGTCTGAAAATGTATACCATCTTACAGTGCTCCTCTGTTTTATTGTTGATAAACAATTCTAGGTCTCCTTTTCAAAATAAAAGCCTTTAAAGAAAAGCCTGAAGTAGGAGCAGAAGGGAAACCCTTTCAGTTGAGAGTAGGAAACAACAACACTCCAAAAAACTGAGACAGATTCATGCCTCCCTACACTCTCTCCTTCATTTCTATCATCATCATCAGGAACATTTCATATTGGAATCAACAATCAGTATGTGTTAACGCTAGTTTTATTATTATTAAAGTAGAATAGTGATTTATTTTAAATATCTTGTGATATAAAGACTAAACTAAGTTTGAAGGATACTGTATCTTTAAGGCAGCACTATTAAATCAACACAACATGGTTACAAAGTGGATATTTTTGGTTTCTTCACATTCTCTCTCTCTCTTTTTTTTTTTTTTTTTTTTAAGCTTTACATTTAGTTTCCAAGTAAATAACTTGTAAGTTTCCCCTGAATAGAAACAGAGACTGTTTTGATTTGTAATTCTATTGCTTTGAGTAGATTTGACCAGTTCAAAGTTCTTGGCGAATCCAGTTCACAAATACTGTACATGTGTTGTACAATATTTTGGAGGCATTGGTACTTTTAAAATAGAATATACAAGTCTTTTCACAAAATTCAAAAAATATATATAATATATATACTGGGCTATTGATGAAGCGAAAGTAGATTAATATTAAAAGAAAATCAAAAAAACCCTTAAAATGTAAATTATTTAATCTACTGATTAAGAAATGAAGCAGTTTATGAGAGGCCATGCCAATTATCTGCTAACAAGCATGATCAGTATCTTCCATGCTCATGCTGCTTCTTCTGCTACTTGTTTTTGAAGCTCCAGGAGACACTGAGGAAAGGAGTGGGTCAGTAACTCCTACAGGGGAGAGAGTATCGTCCATCAAAATATCTTCCAGTTTGGATCCCACTTTTGTGGGGACACTGTAGGTTCCTAGGTTATCATTGAAAGTTATGGTACCATCAGTAAGATCAAGGGTAGTCGTGCAAGATAAATCTGAGTGGTGCTGCAATACATCTTGGTTGCAGTTGTCAATGACAGGTTCTTGCTTGATGACCCGGTTTACCACATCTGGTGAGCAAAGGCCTGTAGATGGGACAAGAGAAAGTCCGTGTGCTCGAGCCTGCATTTCAAGTTCCTGTAAAGAAGGCAACAGAGACAAATAAAAGCTGAAAGCAAAGATGAAGTGTAATGCTGTTGATACATCTTTGATGTACAATTTCCGATGGACGCTTATAAACTGCATCACCCTCTGAGCAACTCCCATCTTACTACGAGAGCAACAACTGCTGCAAGAATTGGACTTGATATAGCTATCATACCCCCCTCCCGAACTTCCTCCACCCAAGATCACTACTTAAATAATATTCGCTCAATTAAAAGTCTGCAGAGTCAATGGTGGCAGACCACTGCCAGACTTTTCCTGGAGAACCATCTCATTGCCAAAAACAAATTTCACAGGCAATATGATCAAGATGTCTTCAAGCACACCAGCAACTTAAGTTCTCAATGGATATCCAGATCAGCAGTGCTGACAGCAACCACAGCAAAGCCTTACAGAGCAGAGCCATGACGACAGTTACACCACATCTTTTTGTATTATTTAAATCCGTAACTACCATAAATAGAGCCACCAAAATAAAGTGTGGTAATAACTGTGAAGTCCTGCTATTCATAGGGGAAACTGAGGAGCTCTCCTGGAAAAAAAGACACCATCACCACAGTATATTCCTTCCTCTGGTGAAAATCCCCCTGGCTTTCATCAGGGCATTGTTTAATTTACTGTTCAATGTATTTTTTTTTTTTTACTAGACATGCAGCCATTGGTGGGCTCTCCCTGCAGCAGCTCAGTACTAGACACAAAGGGGATGCACAAAGCAGGGAAGTAGAGCTGCCAGCCTGGTGGCTTTCAAAGGATGGTGCTGCAGAACAAGGCTGGTATCCTGTTCCCCCCTTTGCCTCCAAGCCCCACTAAACTCACTCTGTGCAGAGCAGCAGCTGAGAGGCTCCTGCAGACTACCAGGGAGGAGGCTGTTAATGTAGCATCATTCCCTTCTCCCTTGCAGAGGACAGGGAGACAACCTTGCACTGAGGACTCCTGCTATCTGCAGATCTCTGGGACAGCCTGTGCCTAGCGTTGGTGCTCCATGTGAATTTGTAGAACATCATTCCACTCGACTGCTCTGTTTAGGAAGCAGTGTCATGTGAGAGGAAAACCATTAGCAGTCTTCAGTCAAAAAGCATTTGAACTAACTTGACCATATTGACAACTGCTCCATATAGAATACGGCACCTTGGGCTCATCCTGCTCTTACTGGAGTCAATGGCAAATCTTTCTCTGCCTTCAATGAGAGCAGGACTGGACTCCTCATCTGTATCTACAACCTAATAATGCCCAGTGTAGTTTGCCGTGCTTCAAGTTGTGTGGTGAGAGCAGAGACACACTAAACTACAAATGTTTTACAAAAAGGCTAGAGAATTATCTGCTATCCAGAAGTGTCTCACTTTTTAAAGTTCCTCCTATAACATAGCTTGTCTCCTCTGGTAACGGGAGGACCAAGAACTCTACAAGTTCAACTCAGCATTAATCATAGATATTGCAGGACCAGCAATATGGCTCCCTCTAAGTTACATAGTAAGCTGGCGTTTCCTTGTAGCAAATAGATGTGAATGATATACATACATACATACAACTGTTAAATGCATTCATAATGTATTTATCAGCAAACCTGTATTCTGAGCAATAGATGTCTGTTGGCATGTTCTAATTTCTTCTGCCTGTTCTCAAGTTCTTTTGTGCGTTGTTGTTCTCTCTGCAGTTTGCGGATATAGTCCACTGACGCTTTTAAAATAGTGCCCTTATTCCAGCGCATGTCCCTATAAAAGTAGTGTTGGAAAAAAAAAATCAACCTCTTACCCAAGCTCACTGATCACTAACTCCCCTTCCAAAGCGTAGAGCAGAGCTGCAGTGACGTTTAACAGCACAAGTTACACCGCACCTGACAGAATTATAGTATTACAAACTATCGACTTTAAAAAGAGCTGTGTGTAATACACTAGGGGGAGCCAGAGGGCAACTCATTAGCAGGCAGTCTACTGTACGGGGTTTGGATTCACGTAATTACTGAAGAGGACACATGCTCACCATTGCTTTCTCATGGGAATGAAACTGCAGGGATGGTAAATTACAGTATTCAAGGATTCGAGTTTCGCATAGATCTCATTCTAGTGCATTAGTGCCAAGGGACAGAATAGCTAAAGATGAGAGGACTCACTTGGCTTTCAGTGACATCTGAGAGGCTGCTTGACTACCTCTCATCATACCCCACCTCTGAATGAGCAATGCTGGATTTCAGCTTTGATCTTTGAACAACATAGTTAAACTCCCATTCGCTAATGGCCAACTCTAGCCCTGGACTGCAAAGACGTGTTACTGACTGAGAGAAAAGAGCATGGGAGCCTTGGACACCCTCCTATGCAAGATTCCTAGCCACTAAAACACCCACTCAGAGGCTACGTCTACATTTACAGCACCGTGTAAAGTACAGGCCTTACACATGTCATTGCTATCAGCGTGGAAAGGCAGGCTGCGTCCACACTTGTCACTGCAGTGGGTAGCTAGACAAAGCAGGGAAAGGCTCTGGCAGGGCAGAGCCTTCCCTCTGGCCAGAGCCTTTCCCTGCTGCCTCCCGGCTGTCAGGCCCTTTCCCCACTACAAGAGCCTTTCATTGTGGTGTGGAAAGGCTCCAGCAACAATGAGGCAGCTGGACACTACACTATCCAAAATAGCAGTAAGGATGTGGGCAGCATTGCTTGGATGTGTAGAAAGCCATGTAGGGTATAAACCTTGGGGGTTCAGGAGTGCAGGACATTTTACTTTACTCAGTTCAGCCACACCATCTACACTGCTGTTTATACCCTGGCCAGGTGGGTGCGTAGCGTCTGCACGCTACACGCCGCCACAGGCGTAGACAGAGCCAGGGTGACCTGCTCCACACTGGACCAAAGGGAAGTGAGCTGCTTCAATCTCTCTGGTCACGCAATCAGAGACATGAAGGTCGCTATCTTACAACAAAAAAACTTCAAATCCAGAGTCCAGCGAGAAACTGCTGAATTGGAATTCATTTGCAAATTGGATACTATTAATTTAGGCTTAAATAGAGACTGGGAGTGGCTAAGTCATTATGCAAGGTAGCCTATTTCCCCTTGTTTTTCCCTACCCCCCACCGCCCCCCGGCCTTCTGGTTAAACTTGGATTTATGCTGGAAGTGGCCCACCTTGATTGTCATGCACATTGTGGGGAGAGTGGTCAGTTTGGATGAGCTATTGCCAGCAGGAGAGTGAGTTTGTGTGTGTGTGTGTGTGGGGGGGGGGGTTAAAAAACCTGGATTTGTGCTGGAAATGGCCCACCTTGATTTTCATGCACGTTGTAAGGAGAGTGGTCACTTTGGATAGGCTATTACCAGCAGGAGAGTGAGTGTGTGTGTGTATGGGGGTGGGGGGGTGAGAAAACCTGTATTTGTGCTGGAAATGGCCCACCTTGATTTTCATGCACGTTGTAAGGAGAGTTTGTGTGTGTGGTTTTTGGAGGGGGGTGAGGGGGTGAGAGAACCTGGATTCCTGCAGGAAATGGCCCACCTTGATTATCATACACATTGTGAAGAGAGTGCTCACTTTGGATGGGCTATTACCAGCAAGAGAGTGAGTTTGTCTGTGGGGGGGCGGAGGGTGAGAAAACCTGGATTTGTGCTGGAAATGGCCCATCTTGATGATCACTTTAGATAAGCTATTACCAGCAGGAGAGTGGGGTGGGAGGAGGTATTGTTTCATGGTGTCTGTGTATATAATAATGTATTCTGCAATTTCCACAGTATGCATCCGATGAAGTGAGCTGTAGCTCACGAAAGCTCATGCTCAAATAAATTGGTTAGTCTCTAAGGTGCCACAAGTACTCCTTTTCTTTTTGCGAATACAGACTAACACGGCTGTTACTCTGAAACCTGATTAGGGGGTGTGGTGAACCCTCCAGCCAGCCAGCACACAGAATTCGTGCGTTAGCTAGGAGTGCCTACTACTCCTTTGCTCGTGAGAGAGTGCACGCACAAACAGCCTCCCCTGTGGAATCCTACCTTGGCTGGAAAGACACTAGAATTAAAAGGTTTCATTGGGAAGTATCTGGTCCCATTTGCACTGATTAGGGCCCAGTTTTTCCTAGTAGGGTCTTATCACACGATCACACAATTAAAACGTATACACAGTAGCAAGGCTCAGATCTAACATGTTGTCACACAATCTCACACATGACTGATGATGATGCAACTGAAGGTGCATTTTCCAGGGATTCCTTAGTAGGGAAGGAGGAAGAGACACGTTATGTAACGTGCGGGACAAAGACCAAGTAGTAGTGCTGGGAGGGAATGTTTTTACTTTTTTTTTTTTTTTTAAACTGTTAAAGAGACAGACAAGTACATTTTAAAACTATTCAGCTTTGTGTGCGCATCCTTTACGAACTTCAGCATACTGATCTTTGCTCTTCTGATTAATATTGCAATCACTTGGTCTCAAGCAATATATTGAATCACTTGATAAATGCTTACGTAGCTAATGCCCTGCTTTATTTACTTACTCCATGGCACCGAGACACTTATGAAGAGAGAAATATAGAACATTATTTTCAGTCTTCAGGATAGCAAAAACAAATGAGCTCTCTCTAGATTATCCCATCTCTGTATCAAGAATGTAAACAGAGTGAACTGTGAACCGACCGATTCTTTCTCGGTGATCATTCATGAAGAATCAAGAATTGCTGTGTATAGTGACTTTCTGTGGTAATGTAAAATGGACATAGGTCATCGTCTCAAGAGATACGGGTTAATCAAGTTACTCCATCAATTTTCCTCTGGAGGGAACAATAACTTTCCAGTTTTGATACTAGCATACACTGATAAAGCTTTGTTGCGAGTGGAGAGCAGAAGAGATTTCAAAATACAAATGACCCAAATCCTGCGCTCCTTGGATAAAGTGCCTGCTCACTTCCATCACCCCAACTGGAGTTTGGTCAAGACACCAGGATTAACACCTTCACCGGGATCATTAATGAGCCCGTAGGGTCAGATCTTTGCTTTATGTACAGCGATTTCAACGCAAGGACAAGCCTATTTCAGGAATGGCAGCCACCCCAAGGATCTCTCTTTCTAAATGGCTGACCAGAATTGAGGCAAGTGCCTACTCTTCAGGTTCACATCCATTTGCTGAACAGGGCTTCGATCTAGGGCAATACACTGGCAGTGTTCACAATTAAGTAGTTTCTGTAAGGGGTGTACCTCACAATACTCTTTTAAAAATTGCAAGAGACACTGTATAAGGGATTCTTTACATGGAGAAATTGCCCGGCACAGTTACTGCTGAAAAAGCTATTCTACGATAGCTATTCCAGAATAGCTCCCTCTGTGGACACATGTCCAGAATAGATGCTTCTAATCTGGGACTGCTATTCTTCTGAAGTGGAGTAATTATTCCAAATAAAAGTGATTTTATTCCAGGAGTAGTGTCCACATGGAGGAGTTTTTGCAGAACCGCCATGGCAGTCAGTTTTCCCCCATGTAGAAAAGGCCTAATTAATGCCTCTGGTGCCTGGTCCTCGCAAGAGGGTTAGGATACATGGATTGCTTGAAGGCATTGTACTGGAATGTGAAGATATTTAACCCCCCTGTCCAAGCCCATCATGACGGTATTTATGTGGGTTTGCCCTTTTGTGGATGGTGGAGAATCAGCATGTCAAGATAAGATTTAGGTCTACTGGAACATGGAAAGCATCTGGCTCAGCTCAGTAGCCAGCAGGATCCCTGTTCTGGGTTCTGCATCAGGGACCAGGAACTCCCAATTCATGTACTAGAACAGGAGGTAAGTACCAGCCTGGTTTCCTTTTTTTTTTTTTTTTTTAAAACTTGAGAGGACTATCCACTTGGGAGCATTATCATTTTCCATTTGAATTGCCATACCAATCAAAGCAATGGTCCACTTGGTCCAGTATCTTATCCCATATTAGCCAGTATCAGAGGAAGAGGATCTAAAACCTCCACAGGGAACAGTTATGTGTCAACATGCCAGGAGGAAAGTTTCCTCCTACCCCAGGCTGTTAGTGGGAAGCACATGATCTGACATCCACTGAATCAATGGTAATACTCCCACTGACTTCAATGGACACGGATTCAGCCCTTTCATGATTGGCTTTCGTCCTGGAACATGAAGGTTTCATAACCTTTATATATTTTATCCTAGTTATGATAAATTAACTACAGTAAATTACTTAATAAAGCTACTTCTGCATGGATGTGTAAGCCTGGGCATGCTTATGGCAAGTTCGTAGTTAGTAATGTGGCGAACCGGAACAAAGCAACATTTTTTTTCCTGTTTTTTGAAAGGGTGGGGCAGTACACTGGGTGCTCACTGACACAACTGCTGCCAAGTTCCTGCAGGCCAGACTAGTGCTTCTGCAAAGGCGAACTCATTGCCTGATATGGTTCATTAAGATATACCATCTACACAATTTTCCATGAGGATCAAACAAAAATTAGTCAAAATCTTTAAAGATTTCAGTTGCTGTGAAGAGACTCAGTGGTGTGGCCTTACAGGGGTTTGTCTACACAGGGAAATTAGTACACAATAAACTAGGGTGTGAATTTCAAGCACACTAGCTATTCCACGCTAACTGTCTATGTGGACTCTCTTACTGGGTGCCCAGAGTGCCCTTGGGTGGTTTAGCTTAATGTACTCCCAAAGTACAGTAAGCTACTGAGCACAAAGGCACTCTTAAGACATTTAAACAAAAATTCACACATATCATCATTACCGAAGAGACAGTCCCATACTTACGGGTCATTTGATTTTGGTATCAATGTGCCTAATTCTTTAATGCGATCATTAATATTAAATCTTCTCCTTCGTTCAACTTTAGGAAAATAATAAAGAAATACACATTAGTAAAAATAATGCTTTCCGCTTACAGAATGCAATCCCTTTAATTTAAAGATTTCAAAAACACTTCATGCTTTATACTTATATACATGAATACTTGATACACCACTTAAGCTTTATAAACATACTTGTGACACAGGTAAGTCTTATACCCACTTTTCAACTGGATAGATTAGGGCACAGAAACTGAGTGATTTGTCCAAGGACATCCAGTTTGTCAGTGGAAAGGCAGAAAATAACCCAAGGTTCTGAATCCCAGTCTCATTCTTTAAGTACTTTGCCATACTTCCTCAAAACACTGCATGATCCAATTTAAAAATCTTAAACCATACTGCGCCATCAAGGAGATGTCGCTATTGAAAACAGTCGGGAGTTTTGCTTTCTAACTAGAGGCATGAGATTGTTTCTTGTTTTTAGAAATGATATAAAGGATCCTAAAGTGTCCTTTTAGAATTTTAAAGTTAGTAAAAACACATGTATTCATGGTGGTAAATATAAAAGTATGCTCTTTAAAAATATATAGATATAGATATATATAGATATAGATATCCTTATACTTATGCACACAAGTTTAAAGAAGAGATACATGATTTGATTGTATACATTACATTTTCATTTAAACCACAAATTTTTTTCCTGGTAAAATTTTGTATAGTGTATTTGTCAAAGGCAACTGGCCAAAGTCTATTCTCAGTTATACCGGTGCAGGTGAAACCACTGTGAATTCAGAATTTGGATCATAGTCTCATAAGTTTATAAAACTGTTCTCAAATAGTTGTTTTGAAAAATATTGTTTTAAATTCAATAGCAGGTTTAAGCAATCAATATGAGAGAATTTGAGATATTCCATCTGTGGCTATAACCAATAACAAAGTGGTGTAAGGACTGCACAGTAAGCCACCCAAAGCTTTAATGCCTTTTTAAAAATAATTAAATCCTTAATAATCCTCTGTGTACCTTACTCCTCACTGTGGGTCATCAACTAAAATATTAAGGAAATATTGTATATGAGCATAATGAAACTTACTTAAGTTGTGATTGTCTTTTTTCTGCCTCTCTTTAGCCAGCGCCCTTGCTTCTGACTCTGTAGGGAAAATACACGCTGTGCACGTGAATGAAGTCATTAGAATTTTGGAAAGTCAAGGAGGCCAACACAGCAATTTATAAAGCACATACATATTTCTGACGTCATTTATCTTATCACTAGGGATAGGCCTACTACGGAGACCATGCTAACACAGCTACATCACCATAGCTTTGCCGACATAACCCCATCCAGCGTTTCTCAGACGGGCGGTCCCAACCCAAAAGGGGATCACAAAGCTATTGCTTGGGGGTCGTCAGATCACAAGAAAGATTGTGATAACCTTTAGATCCTTTGCTCAGGTTACCATACTTCAAGTTCCCAAATAGAGGACACTGCCAGGGGGAGGGAAGCTGGAAGGGGGGCGGGTACAGCAGCTGCCAGACCGTGCTGCTGCCAGAAGTAAGGGTGGCAATACCATATTGTTGTTTTACACTTTTTGAGAGGCTTCAGTGCCTTTGACTGCAGGGATAGTGATTATATGCTTCATTTAATGCTCCTGTGAGTATGTACAGTAATTTGGTATCACTTTTTTTTTTTTTGGGGGGGGGGGGGGAGGGGGGATCATCAGAGCCTGAAATATTTTCAAAGAGAGGCTCAGCAAAAAAAAAAGTCTGAGAACCCCTGGTGTAGAGGAGGCTGACAGAAACAGAAAGGGTTTTTCCATCCATGTGGAAATCCCACCTCCCCAAAATGATAACTACGCCAATGGAAGCACTATTCCATTGACACAGCTACGCCGATGGAAGCACTATTCCATTCTATTGGGGTTATGTCATCATAACTGAGTCAGGGATGTGTTTTTTCGCACCCCTGATTGACATTGCTAGGTCAACCTAACTTTAAGTGTAGACCAAGACTCAGAAAAGAGAAGGGACCTATTTCAGCAAGGTACTGAAGCACAATGCTAAGACGCAACATGCTCACAGCTGTGCAAGTATCATCCAAGCACTATAGAAAAAAAAAATTTCACTTCAGGAGTTTTAGAAGCAATAGGTGAAATCCATCCCCGAGTAGAATACAGTGACTGCACAGGAGTTTTACAACAGGGAAGCAGTTAACCCAAAAGTTCTACAGAGGCATCTGCATAGCCACCTAGTAAGAGGATGAGATTCTTCCACTGGATTTGAACATCTCAGCCCTACTGTGCAGACAAGCCAAGAGTTTAAATCCCACAAGGAAAGGTGGTGTGAAAAATATGCTTAAAAACACTCTAAATCTGCAATTACACATATTCCTGTTGCAGTACAAATAATTGCTCTCATCACATGGGAACACAATACAAAACAAGCAGCTCTACCACAGAACATCATGATGTGTTTTCCTGAACACAGAAAAGGGACTATCATGTTCTCACCAGGGGTGAAAGTAAAATACAGCTCTTACTGGTACAGGGCTGCTCTGGCCCCCCCGGAAGGGCGTGGCCTCAGGTGGAAGGGGTGGGGCTGGGGGGGGTGGTCAGTGTCCCCCAGCCAGTCCATCTGCGCTCCCTGGCCTGCACCGCCTGGGGCTCCAGCGGTGATTTAAAGGGCCCAGGGCTCCAGCCGGCGCTGACACAGTAACAGCAGCCAGAGCCCTGGGCCCTTTTAAATTGCGGCCCCAGGACAGCTACTTCTTTTGCCCCCGCCCCCCCCCACCACCACCAGCAGCTAGGGGGGGAAGGGGGCAAAAGGGGCAGCGATGTTAAAGCTTTATATCGCTACCCTTTTTGCGCCCCGCATCGGAGGCCCTGCCGGGTCATTGCTGCCCCTTTTGCGCCCCCCCCCCCTTGGTGGCCCTGCTGGTAGGGACCCGGCAGGGCAGCCGATCGGGGGCGCAAAAGGGGCAGCAAGCGATGTTAAAGCGCTGGCACGGCAGCGCTTTAAAGTCAGCAGTACGGGCCGGTACTGGCAGCTACATTTTACCAGTATGCCATACTGGCCCATACCCCCTTACTTTCACCCCTGGTTCTCACTATCAGGGTACTTCCAGACTTCAGTTATGGGAGAACAAAAGGCTTTTCTACCCTGAGGATGCAGAGATCAGAATTCAGTTTCTGTGTTCACACTGGGGACAACAAAATCCTCATTTACAGCAACTGATGTCCTCAAGAAAACACAACTTTCTGATTTGATCTGATACTCCCCCATCCCACACGACAGCAAGACAATTGCTTTTTAAAGGGAAATTCTTCAGATGCTTCCATATTTTTATATGCATTCTGGTACCACACAAGATGGAAGGCACTGTCCACACACCGGAACCTAGTCCCTGCATATGACCTGCTAGCACATATTTGGACGTCTGCTCTTACAGTATGTAAACCATTGCTCTGAACCACCCCCATCTAAGGGTGGATTGAGGCAGGGAGACTGCCTGGAATTAGGTTGACTCTTATTTTGACTTAACACCCCATCTGAAAGAGCATTCCTCATTCACAGATTTTTTTTTTTTTTGCTTTACATCCCAAGTCTTACACAACCTTGTACTGTGCATCCGCCAGTCAGGCTGGTTTCCTATGTATTCCCTCGGGCTGTGTGCTTAGCTTGCATCCAGAGGCTCACCTAACTTTCCACCATTGTGGAACATCCTGCACCTGGTTGCTATGGTCTGCAATCAGACTACTTTTTTTAAGCATCTCTACACCTCTACTGCAATCCTAATGGCCTTCCAAGGCAAGCGACCATTTTAGCAGCCACAACTGCCTTGAGAGAAGCACTGCTTTGTTTGTGTGGCGTGACCACATGTCAGAAAGCAAACGGTGCCAATGCCTCGGCGCTGGCAAAGAGGTAGGACTCCCTCCAGAAGAGTCAACACGTGCAGAACTGTTCCAGGAGCACATTTAAGCTCGCTGCTGCCCAGCATCTGTGGTTTAGTTCAGTTAGCTTGCGAGTTTGCAGGACACCAACCTAGCAAATAGGTAAGAATGTAGGCAGCCAAGAAACTACGCCTCTGGCATGTCCGCTGAAGGTTGCGTCCCCAAATACCTGGTCGTCCTTAGAGTATGTCTCTTGTTAAGAGGAATTGGTCACGTGCTTAAAGCCAGTTTTACATGTGTATAAGGTGTACTTAACAAGTGGGCTGAGCTATCCCCCAACTGTGGTTAGCGGCTATTCTGCCTCATTCCCAAAACGAAAGTGAAACTAAGACAGTGAGAAATGCCTCAAAGAATCCAAAGGAGTACTTGTGGCACCTTAGAGACTAACCAGTTTATTTGAGCATGAGCTTTCGTGAGCTACAGCTCACCTCATCGGATGCATAGCATATCGTGGAAACTGCAGAAGACATTATATACACACAGAGACCATGAAACAAAACTTCCTCCCACCCCACTCTCCTGCTGCTAACAGCTCACGAAAGCTCATGCTCAAATAAACTGGTTAGTCTCTAAGGTGCCACAAGTACTCCTTTTCTTTTTTCTTTTTAGGAATACAGACTAACACGGCTGTTACTCTGAAACCTGTCAAAGAATCCAAGCTTTTCCCTTCTCTAAAATGCACCCAGAGTCTTAAAGCTTCACTCTAGTTTGCTTCTGTATACCTCTGTATTTTAAACAGTAGAATAGGTTTTTGGGTTGCTGTTTTTTAAACTCATGTCTTTTTTAAATATATGTTCTTTTCCTTGGAGCTGCAATGGAAAGTGATTTTATCAATCTATTACTTCCTAATGCATCTAAATGTTTGGGACCAGAGCACTGTTCATATATAAGGAAAGGCTGTTTTACGACTTAGGTGATGAGATTCTTGGAAGATTCTTAACATTTATTATGCTGTAAATGAGTAAATATCCATTCATTCCACAATACCTGACCACCTAAACGCAGCAGCAAGGGGTTAACTGACACTGTTATAGATCCCACATTCCTAGTCTGACAGTATTACAAATTATTTTCTTATCATTAACAATCACCCCCACTGGCAGAGTCATTACATACAATATTCTTCTCCATGAAGTCTCTCGAGAAGCATCATGTTAATTCAAGTCGCTATTACACCTATAGCCGGAGAAGCATATAATAGATCCAATCTAGAGAGTAGCTATGTAAGAGACGCAAAGAGTTTTCTATCTTTTAAATGCTACAGGGTTTTACTCTGCAGGTTGATTATGAAAACCCTTGGATTTCCACGCATGATGGTACTGTCCTTGTTTGTTACGAAGCAAACTGATTACATATCTACGGAAAGGAAACTAACCCCATTGTTAACATCACCCCTCTTGTGCTGTGTAGTGGAAGCTAACAGGCCTGCAAGGAAATGCACAAAGTGAAGAATCGAGAACCTCCAAAATTTCCGATTGCATAACTGAATTTTCAAAAACATCTCTTAAAAAAGTAAACCCTCATGTCAGATCATTTCAAGTGATAACGTTTTAAGATCATTTACCTGTGAGCTCCCTTTTTATATTGGGAAGATTCGCTGGACACGAGTTGCTGATGTTCAGTCCTGAAGGAGGCATGCCTTGGTTGCCATAAAGGTCAATCAAATTGCCAGATACAGGTAACTGGAAAAAATAAAAGGGAGAAAGGTCACTTGCTGCGGCCCATCTCAAACACTTGAACAAAGCCAACGTTTGCTAAGAAATCTGTTCTCGGCTCCATGTGCAAACAGGGAGCTCAACATCACTAATGAAAATGGGTCTGGACGTGAAAAATAACTACTCTGGGAGAATGCTGCAATTCTTTCTCTAAGGCAAGATCCCTAGAGACACAGAAAGCAAAGGATGATACAGAATATATAGACAATCTCATTTTTAATACAGACAAAACACAAGGAAGCCAAGGAACTTCATTCTCCAGGCTACAAAGGACCTCTGCATAAGAACTAAGTAGATTTTTCATAACTTATGATATTGTTCCTGTAAAGTTAGTTTTAAAAAACTGAGTATACTTGTGTTGGGCGGAAAAAGGAAAAAAGCCTTTAAAGTTTAAATGTAAACATAAGAGGGAGCCCAAACTCTCCCATAAATGTTAAAAAGAGTGACATTGCCCTACAGAAATGAATTACACGTTCATGTAACGTGGACTTGTTTAAGCCAACTGTATTTAGTTGATCTGAGAGCTCCCTGCATAGTAAAGACCTAGCTTGATTTGGGATTTTCCTGTTCTAACATGAAAAACATGTGGGGGATGTCTCCACACTTTTTTGCATTATATGGGCCAGGGTGTCTCAAATCACTGAGTTAAAGTGCCATTGCATTCTGCAGGAGTTATAAGTACCAGAGAAGGCCTGGTAGGAGGGATCTGCAATAATTGAGCCTTGTGGTCACATGACCTCATATTAATGATGTGACTTCACCATGTGACAGGAGAGGATGCAGGCTGCACAAATTGTGCAAGTGAAAAATGTTGGGGTACAGTGGCTTATCGGAGAAATACATGGTCAAAAGTGACAACAAGAGTCTTAACCTAACTACATCCAACTCCCCTAAGCAGACAGGGTAGGGTTGCCAGGCATCCATTAAAAGTCTGGTCAGCGGCGCAGCGGGGCTAAGGCAGGCTCCCTGTCTGCCCTGGCTCCACACAGCTCCTGGAAGCGGTGGCATGTCTGGCTCCTAGGCGCAGGGCGGGCCAGGAAGGCTCCATGTGCTGCCCCCGCAGTTCCCATTGGCTGCAGTTCCCGGCCAATGGGAGCTGTGGGGGCGGTGCCTGTGAGCGTGGGCAGCACATGGAGCCTCCCTAGCCCTCCCTGAGCATAGGAGCCAGACATACCGCTGCTTCCGGGAGCCATGCGGAGCCAGGGCAGACAGGGAGCCTGCCTTAGCCCTGCTGCGCCACCAACCGGGAGCCGCCTCAGGTAAGCACTGCCCGGCTAGAGCCTGCACCCCGAACTCCATCCCACACCCCAACCCCCTGCCCCAGGTCAGAACCCCCCTCCCGCACCCTAACTCCCTTCCAGAGCCCGCACCTCCACCCCCTTCCCCTCTGAGCCCCCTCCTGGAGCCCATACCCCGCACCCCCTCGGGCATCCCAACCCCCTGCCCCAGCCATGAACCCCCTCTGGCACCCTTACTCCCTCCTGGAACTATTGTAGCCAGCACCACAAGGTATTTATGTGCCAGATATACTAAACATTTGTATGCCCCTTCATGCTTCGACCACCATTCCAGATGACATACTTCCAAGCTAAATTTAAATGGGTATTCTACTGTTGTTTAAAAGTGTGATTAAAACTGCAGTTAACTGCAACAATATTTTTAATCTCACGATTAATTAAGATTTTTTTTAAATTGTTTGACAGCCCTAAAGAAAATGAAGGTTGCAAAGTCAAGAATTCAAAAGTTAGAAAAGTTTTTAAAATACGATGCGGTGCGTGTGGGAAACCGGTTTGGGTGTATCCACCTTTGAAAGGAACTAGGAAGCATAACAGAAGTTGTATCCAACTTCCATCGAATTGCATGAAAACTGACAACCTTAAACCATAAAAGGGATACAAGAAAAAAAAAGGACCCAAACTGTCCAGAGCAGCAAACAGTCCTGGATGGATTTAGGAAACACAATTCTATGACAAACTGCCATATCCCTCTTTGGAGAGTATGCATATATGTTTGCAAAAGAGATGATGGGGTGGCAGATCAAAGTAACCTACAAGGCTTGAGAGATACAGAGAAAGAACTATTCCAGGTAGGGACAGCATGTTGTAACGGTGTCCCTGTCTAAAACTCTGCGAAGGCGGATTGAGATTTAATATGTTGCCATATATACATACATATGTGTATCGCCCCTTTTTGTTTTAATCTGATTCTCTGTCTGGGTTTTACTGCAACTCAGGTGGCTTTCCACTGTTTGGGAACTTTATGCAGATCATCTCAAAGTAGTGAAACAACCTTCAGTCTCCCAGAAGAGGTAATGGAAGAAGGGCAAGCCTGGCACCCAACTCAGCTTGGTCACTCACAAGAGTGTGGTATAATGAGACCTCTCCCATCAGGTGTGTCATTCTCAGGGTTTGGTCCTCCAGATGCACAGGCCACACATGAAGTAGAGTAACAGTGTAAATTTCTCACTCTTGTTGCAAGATTATGTCAGGATCCCTGGGTATTACAGCTACCAGAAGTCATGATTTCCAGCTAAAATAATGGCTGGTTGTGCTGGAATCTAATGAAAGGATCTCTTGGGAAACTGGGTGTCAAGTTATGAAACTGAACCATCTCACCACTGATTACAGCCTTCCTATCCTTTCGCAATAAAACGAATGTCCACATTAATTTTATTGTGAGTTCTGAATAACCAAGATGGAAAATGGTCTGGCTAATCCACAAAGCACCATGATGCATTGAGGGGCTCCCCTTCCCCAACTGGGGCATCCTACCTATTCTTAGTACTGTTCTGTTGCTTAAAATTCCTCCTGACCTACAAACATCATTCCGTGACTAACACGGAGCTCCTCTAAAGAAGAGATTTGACTGTTGCAGGAAAGGCAGATTTTAAAGGAAGTCAGGCTAAACGTTCAGGAAGCATTCCGTTTTGGAATTTTGCTTAAGCTTCGTTGGTTTTGGTGAGTAGCAGTTACACTTCCCCACCCGGCTCTGCTTTTTAAACCTAATTTGTATAGAGTTAAGTATTATGTACAATACCCCAGCTATTCTGCTGCTGGGTCACTTCCAAGCATACTGCAAGTAGCATGGTGGCCTTTGTTATGTTTCTTACGGTCAGATCAAATACATCACACTTGAATTTTGGTCACAAGTGACAAGACAGGTCTTCGGCAGCAAAGGGTGAGTGCTGTAATTTATTGCAAAAAGCCTGATGCTTTTCAATGAAGTGGTGCTTGAACCTCCCATTAGCACTGACTCACTATAGATCTTCTGTTTTGAAAATCAAGGGCACTGTTACCACATGTGGCAAACTGGGCCGTTTCTTTTTCGTTTATAACAGAACAACAAAGCCTTTGTTATGGTCTAAGATGAGCTGAGCTATTTATAGATTGAGAGTCTCTGAGGACTGCTTCCTTTCCACGTTCTTTCACCTTGTAGTTAAATCAATAGTGAGCCTACAGATGTTTTACAATGTTACAGCAATACAAAGTTCTAAGGACCCAATCCTGCTCCCAATGGCAAAAATTCCCATTACTTCAATAGGAGCAGGATCAAACTGTTTGAACAGCAATTACAAGATACGGGATATATTTTTTCTTGTTGCTTGAGAAGAGCACTGGCTTGAAGTTTACTGGGGAGAGTGGGATAAGCTTCCTAGTCAATGCAGTTTTACTTTGATGACACAGAGAAGCCCCGATGTTGCCAATCTTATTATAATATCTCAGTATACAGCAAAGTGTAGAAAGCCTGCATTTTTTTTTTTTGGATTAATTTGATCAATTACTTAAAGGACAGAGTCTTTCCTAACGATATTTAAAGCTACTTACGCTGGAAACTGAATAAATAACAATGAACTGTATGCAATAGTATTGGACTTTAAAGTTCACTCTCATTTCATTTCAATCACAGATCTCACCAGCTGATGAAAAAGGTCCACCTATGGGAGCAGAAGCGGGTGAGTGGCAGATCAGAGAGTTTCAGGGTTTGGAGATCTCCATTACAGCTGTGAACTGTAACTGCTGGCACACGTCTCTATAGTGTTACTGGGAGCATGTATGCACATGCGGCAACTGAAAGGGTTCCCCACTAAAGTAGCACAGAAAAGCACTGGTGGTTCCTTTCTGGGGGTGCAGGGTTCCCACATCAGGGGCTCCGTGAAAGGGCATGGGGGAGGAGAAATATAGGAACCATTTATGGAAAGAGGTTCTATGGGTTTTAGTAGGGATTAATCCAATAGGATTCTATAAAAATTACTCCAGAAATTAACCAAAGAGGATATCCTTAGTAGGCGGTATTATACCTCCCAGGGGGGTTTGTTTTAAACCATTCTACTGGATTTTTGTTTTGTTTTTTAAACCATCCTATAGAATTCCACAGCAGATATGTGCATTTTGAATCATGCTATGGAATTTAGGAGTGAATTCTATCCCTGCTGTAGAATTCTCTACAGTGGCTCAAACACCGATTTAAAAAAGTTGTTTTTATAATCTAGAGGACTTTTCTCTGAGCGATGTAACTAGAGCTTCTGCAGTGGAGCACATAAGCTGAGAGGTGTGAGAGCTTCTGGGAAGAGAGGGCTAGGCTGTGTAGCATCAAGCAGGTATTATAAAAAGATGGCAACTAGTGCCAGTAAGTCCCTTGAGAGCTAGCTCTTAATTCTGGAATTAAATAAAAAACAAATATCAACTTTGACTCAGATCTACCCCATCAGACTTAACAGCACTGATACCATAGGCAAACTATTTATTGGGGTCTCTTCCATCTCACACATCCCTCATTTCTTCTTCTCTCTGGATTTCTGAGCTCCCTTCTCGCTTTCCTCTCTTTCTTAAGCTATCACTTTCTTTACTCCCTTCTGTTATTTTTCTGCCCTCTGACCAACCTCTCCCTCATCTAGAAAGAGATCTCGTCTACACATAGAAGTTACACTGGTTTAAACTAAAGGTGTGATGTTGAACTCATTTGGTTAAACCTGTGCAGTTTTGCATGTGGATACAAATTGGTTTAAAGCTGGTGTATGTCTGTCTGCTTACCTTGTACCTGATGTAAAGCTATGTACAGATATAGGAATGTAGGGGCACAGGGATTTTTACACCTGGGCTGCTGATTCCCCAGGTTGCTTTAACTTCCCTGGGCTAGCTCCATCTCACAGTGTAAGGACAAGACTAGGTGAAATGGACTTACCCTTTGCTAATTGGAGACTGGGCTAGGTACCATGATGACCTCCCATTAGGGGTGAGAGAAAAAAACTCCTCCCCTTGCAACTAGCCCAGGAACCACCTAAATCTGACTCCAAGGCAGATGGTTATGGCTATACCAAAATCCAACTCCTCGTAACAGCTGTTCCACAGCATTTTTAAACCATTTTTTAAAACCAAGTTCCACCCTGTTGCTTTCCACTGTAAATTCTTAATGCTCATTATATCACCTACCTAACCACTAGAGACGGCAGATAGCAAATTGTGCTGTGCTCCAATTTCACACTAAGCGCTATTCTAAAGCTGAGGAGATTTAGATGTAGCTAGACAGGACGTCAAGCAGTTACTATAATGGACAAGAAAGGACCATTGTACCGTATTTGCCATTTGCAGGGCAGGATCCATCAGGCCAAGGATTTCTTCATTATAACTTGATTCCAAGCTAATTATGTCATCAATTACATCATCCATCTGCAACAGAAAGGTGAACGGGGAAAAATGCAAATTACTTGAAACTGAGTTTGTAACAGTAATAGTACACAACAGTAATATTAAAAAATAAAGAGAGAGAGATCCAGCAAGGCACACTGCCCCCCCCTCATTAGTTCTGTATCTGTTGGACCCTGAAAGCTATGCATTTTTGCCATACTCCAATTCAGTCTCCCAGTGATAATCACTACTCTCCCAGCCCAGGAGAGGGTAAGCTGCCTTCAGATATCATCAATGACATTCTTTAATCAGCAGGAGAAGTCAACATTGAGTTGCCAAGCAAATCAAGACCAAACATGCCACAATTCAGTTGGTTTGGGAGGTATAGGACAAGGAAAAGGAGCACTGTCTCCAGGCCACCAACCAGCCTGGCAATTCTACACCATTTCAGAATGGTTTCTGGTGGCAACTTCAGAGAGTCCGTTCTTGTATAATGGCCAGCATTTGTATTCCTAGGGACTTTGATCAGAGTGAGGTTTGAATTACAGCTTTGTAGCTGATAGCCCCACAAGCTCATTCCCCCCCCTCCCCGAAGTACCATAAAATCAGGGATAGCAATAAACTGTGATTGCACGTGCATTGCAGAGGATGGAAACAGAAGTCTATTCAAACAAACACATACATAATTTGAGACTAGTTTCTGTGCATTTTTAAAACTAGCATATAACTTTTTGAAAGAGTTGTGGGACTTCTATGAACCTTCCTTCCTGTTCTTCATCTGTCTCTTCTTTCCAACCTCCTCTCCTCACCTTTCCTTCGCTCCTCTCCTAACCCTTGCATTTCACTCTCTTGCCCATCACCATTACCAAGGATTTCAAAAGTTTGTCCTTGAAATGGTTGCCTCCATCTCTGGTGGAATCCAACTGGTTCACCTCCCTGACACTTCTCTATTGGCAGCTATTTCCATTGGGCGACTCATAGGAGATGCAGTTTCCATACCAGCTCAACAGAGCAGGGAGTCCAGAGAGGAAAACATAGTAACAAAGAGACACTGTAGCAATTACAGGCTATATACTAGACGCTATTTTTGCAGGGGAGTGAGAATTCATATCCTTGACCCATATTATCCCTATTCTAATAAGAAAATATTAAACCACCTCATCTCACATTGTCAAATCTGAATGCAGTCTCTATAGAAAGAGGAGACTTTTGTTAGTCTCTAAGTTGCCACAAGTACTCCTCTTTTTTTTTTGCGGACACAGACTAACACTGCTGCTACTCTGAAACCTATAGAAAGAGGTCATTCAACATACTAGAGCATCCTAAATAAAATGACAGGATAGAATTAGAATGCATTTCTCCTTTCCACTGAAATCCTATGGAAAGAGCAACATACAGGAGCATTCTTTCCAACAGTTTTCCCAAGACTTGCTTAGAATGTAGAGGTTTTTCACAGGCTAAGATTGGCATGTGGAAGAAGGGTCAACCCTTTTCAGATATATTTCTAATGCACCTCTGAAATAAACTCATAGAAAGGACATCACAGTTTTGGTTTCTATATAGTAATTCTGCCACTCATCCTTTAAAAAAAAAAAAAAAAAAAAAACCCAAAAACAAAGTAGGGGGTAGGTTTCCATATTGGTGATCATGGAGAAACATAGGTTCTCTTTATAAAGTGTTCTGTTCTCTCAACTCCTGTGTCATACAGTACCTGCATGCATGACGCTCGCGCGTGTGTGTTCAGAGCCGGGCACTCGTTCTCCACCCTGCTTTGCTCTTCAAATTTATAAAATCCCTGTGAATATAAAAAGGGGGGGGGAGAGCAAAGCATGGACCTGAATTTATGGCATAGTCTCTCCTCTAGAAGGGCATGGTGGAGCCAGTGTCATGCACACATGTGCCTGATGACACAGCAATGTGAAGCTTTAACTCCTTAGAGAAAAAGCAAAATGGGGGTGTGATCATGACTTATGGGACGGAGCTATTTTATTTTCATTTGTTGTAAAGCATGGAAACAATGGAATAAAAACAGGGAAAGCCCTGCTCTCTTGGCACGTGCAAAGTGATTGCTGCAAAAAGTAAATCTGAGAAGACATGCACATGCATTATTATATACTATCAAAGTAGGAGCACTGGATAAATTTGTTTTTAGAAAGTCTTCCTCTTTGGACTTATGCAGGTGCACAAATACACACCGACTTATATGCACTGGATAGTCTCACACTTACAGATGTACATAAGCATTAGCACTGGCACCATTCATCAGTACCAGTAAGGCTGTTGCTGCAAATGCTGCTGCAGAAGATGTCTAGGCATCATCCAAGTGAAATTTTGCATGTGCACAAAGGAGATCTGAGACTGAAATCCCAAGCAGTAATATTTTAAAGGCTATAAACACAGTGATATTTTGGGAAGCTATCTAACTCACTCATAACTCGAAAGAGAGACAAGGTGGGTGAGCAAATATCTTTTATTGGACCAACTTCTGTTGGTGAGAGAGACAAGCTTTTGAGCTTACACAGAGCTCTTCTTCAGGTCTGGGAAATGTACTCAGTGTCCCAGCTAAATATCAGATGAAACAGATTGTTTAGCATAAGCAGTTAACACATACTTCAAGGGCCTATTCAAGGTGAAGTGGCCTGATAACACCCTTGTAGTCAGAGGACAGAAAGGGGGGGTTAAGGGAGTTACAGGTTGTTGTAATAAGACATAAATCCAGTGACTTTGCTAGACATTAAAAATCACAATCTTAACAACAATATGAATTTAAGCTCCCAGACTTATCTTTTGAAAGTACTGTGCAGGTTTCCTTCAAGGAGGACTGACAGATCAGATACAGACGGATCGCTTTTGTGAGAAGTAATTTCAATTTTATTTTACTTCAGTAATTCTCTCCTCACAATGGTTTGTGGTTTTCTTTCTTTTTTAAAAAAGAATGTCTTTTACTCTTTATACTCTGAATGAGCCACAAAAGCATTATTCCAGAAACTTGCAGCCAACAAACAAAAATGGCTTTGCATTCTCCAGAGGTTAATTACTCACCATTCTGTGCTCTGACCAGCCACATAAGAGGCTTTAATAAGATGTGTAAGCTGAGTACAGTAGCGCAAAGGAAAAAAAAAAATTTGAACTGGGCCACAGATTTTTCACCCCAAATATTTTATATATTAGAAATGACAACTATATTTTTCAAGTCAACACTTCACAATAGAAGATAAATTTAAGATCTTTATGAGGAGTGACTCTGGCTTAACATTCACAGCAGACAAGTTAGAATTATATTAAACGTAAGACAATATCACAGTAGAGTACAGACACAGAGACACGATTATTTACCTCTTTTTCACAGTTGGAGTTAAGTGTAAGCATAGCCATTGGACTGTTCGGTGCACTGCTTCCAGTTCCAGGTGGCATGACATGATCACCAGGCTGGTTTGGACAGGGCAAGCTCAGAGCTTGGTTGGGATGTTTATTTGCTAGAGTGGTAGAAAGGTACTGCTTTACCTGCTGCCGTTGGGCTTGCTGAATGTGGTACTTGGTTGGATTTTCAAGGTGAGTCTGCACCTGCAAGAGCAGGGTAAAAATAGTGCAGTATTGTTTTGTGGAGTCATTATAACATTGTTCTAGATGCACGTTTATCCCAGATATACTTCATAGGCCTGATCCTCAGCTAGTGCAAATCTTTGTTAGCTCCATTGAAGTCAATCGCATTTTGGCAAATTACAATAGCCAAAGAAATGGCTATTTGCCTCCTAATGTACCAGCAATTGCAGCTCAAACTTAATTCAGGATTCCAGATCTGATTATTTTTCCAATATTCTGTTGATTTTAAGTGATAAAATTAAGTTATCTAGGTTGGTCTCCTGTGGTCAATGGTCAAGTGAGTTCTGTTTTTTGAAATAGCTGACAAGTTTTTTGAAAAAAACAGTAAAATATTTTTAGTTCAAACAACAAAATGTAAACAAAATTAAGCAAATTAATAATTACATTTTCCTTTACAAATAGAACACTTAATGCTTATATATATTTAGCATAATTTGAGAGAGATGAGGATAGCCTCTTTAAAACATCCACTGGAAATAACAGATGACTGAACAGAAATATTTCAGTGTTGAAAATCTAAGTTAAATTAGTTTTCTATTCAGTATGCTCAGACATTTTCATTAATCGTAAATTTTATATTAGAGCAGCCTTTTAACTTCAAGAATTTTTTTTAATGAAATCACTCACGCTGAAATGAGCCTATGCTACCACGTAGGCAATAAAAGAAAGGCAACAGCCTTCCAAGTAAAATTTTCACCACTGTTAGAGCAATTTTGTATTTATCAGACACTGAACAGTATTGCTTTTATCAGCAAAAAATAAAGGATAAATTGAAACACATCATACTGAAAAAGCTCATTACTTTCAAATAAAATTTGATAGTGATAAAATTATTTTCAATTGCTGAACAGCTACAAAAAAAAAGTATCATATCTCCCTAATTACTTTTTGTGGAACAAAACAAATAAAATATACCAGATAATATACAGATTAAAAGGATTTCACATACACACACACACACACACAGGGGTAGTCAATTATTTTTGTCAAGATACAGTCAGGTATAGACTCTAGAGAAAATAATTAATAATAAATAATAAGTAAATAAAAAGATGTTGGGGTCCATTCAAAAGCATCTAGCTGTCCAGATTTGGCCCACAGTCGACCTATTGACAACCTCTGCAACCAATCATTTTTAACAGGTAAAGTGAGCGTAAGGTAACTCACCTGATAATGATTATATTCAAGCATTTCCAGCATGTCTATATGTTCCTAGCTTAACCAGGGAAATGGCTTAGCATTTATCCTTTATTTTCTGTTATTCCAGTTCAAAGGCTCACATACAGATGCACCATAAACAAGCTATTCTGAAATGGCGGAAGAAATTTTACTACAACAGCTCAGGCTTATAATAAGCCAAGCTAATTAGTTACGCACATTGAGAAATAAACAGTTCACACAAGGGGCTTTTCTTGGAAGCCATGCAAGTTTAGCCCTAAATATTGGTATTATTTTTTTTCCCATCGCTTTGACGTCATGCTTTTTCATAAACATAAAAGGACCTTTTAAGTGATGGGCTATCAAAGTCAGATTGACAGTTAGCTCAAGGCCAATTCCCTATTCATCTTTAGTTCCAGTCATACCAACAGACAATGGTAGTTTTCTTTAGCAGTAAGGTTAAGAGTTGTATGTCCCAAGTAAGAAGCGGAAGCTGCAAGAAAATGCTACGAGTTTGGTGCAGTATTCACTGGCAGTGGTGTACACTGTATGTGGTTGTCTAGTCCTATGCTGAGCTTCCATGTTTATTGCATATTGTCACGCTCCTCCAATCTTACCTAACCCTATCTGAATTGGGAGGACATAGGCTAGGGCAAAACATCCACTCTCAGCAGTGTCATCCTTATTCTTCCTCACCAACTCCTAGGGAATACCATAATAATTTTATCAGACTTGGGTCTACATTAGGACCTAAACATTGATCTGACACTCATTGTAAGTATCTAGCTTCTGGCATGGAGAGAGAATATGGATTACTAGAAAAGTCCCAACACAATTTTACGATCTGTAATTAAAAACAGGCTTCATCCAAAACTCATTGGAAAATAAAACAGGCAATGAGTTTGTTTGCGTTCATACTGTTAAGGAAGCATGTCAAACTATTCCTGTTCAATCGCCACAGAAAGTGGGATTTTAACATAATTTATTAACCTGCATGATACTTAGTTGGGCTTGAATAATTCAGATCTGTAGTGATAGAAATAGCTCTAGATTTTCCACTTTAACGTGTGTGTGCTATGATTATGTACACAGTTTTTAAGAACAGAAATACACCTATATGTAACCAAATGGCATGTAAGGTTTGTAAAAAGAGCTGTGCACATAATGGATTTTTCAATTTGCTGGCAATTCTGAAAAAATATATTGTTTTGGTCTCATGAAAGTTTCATTTTGATTTTAAGCAGTTAAACATTTTTGAACTTTTGAAAAAATAAAATTGAAGGAATTTTGAAAACAAAGTCATTTTGAACTGAAAAATTGATACGTTTCTACATTTTTCATCAAAAAAGTTTGGGTTGAAATTTTCTTCCTATTTCTGTAAACACTAATATCGTAGCATGTGCAATTAGCCTCTGTGTCTATACTACCATGAACACAGAAGACTAAACCTCTTATGCTTGAATATCATAGAACTTACAAAGATACTTGTACAGTTGTGTGTGTGATTTAATTATATTAATTCCATTATTTAGTATGCAAATCAAATTAACTTTACAATTAACTTCCTCTACAACCATGGCCCGAGCGAAACAGGATTTTCATGGATGGAAAAAAAATAGCTGTTTACTTGAAGGAACACAAATTCATTTGTTTCATCAATGAATAGGAAATCTACGAACGCAGTTTATGCATTATCTTCCTTTCCAAAGGATTACTGAGGTTCCTAAGCTTATTCTGAGCTGGATAAGTATACCATGACAAATTTCCTACAGATAAAAATTATGACTCCGATCAGAAATCTAACAACAAAAATCCATAATTTTCCTTGTCCACCTGTAAACATTAGCACGTTAAATTACAGTATGGCAGGCCGCAGTAGGGGATCAGGACACGGTTATGTGATGTACTATACAAACATGTAGGAAAAGACACTTTCTGCCTCAAAATGCATATACACTTGTGAGAGAAAAAGTAAAAGGGTATGAAAGGTGATGTACCTTGGGAAATAACACCAAAAACTGGATGAGAGGAAGCTTTGAAACAAAGCCATTAACCTTTGATAAAGAGGGTTTTATTGTAATAGCAAGATGTACAAGTATGGATTGCCTGCCCCTTTCCCTGTTGTATGTCCCCTCCTTGGAAATAAGTGGCAATTGATGGTTTAAGCAAAGAAATGTCTTGCGAATGACTCATACATTTGTTAGTCTCTCAGGTGCCACAAGTACTCCTTTTCTTTCTGTAGGGGAAAGTGAGCCTCATATGGAAGGAAAGAGTGAAGTCACATGGAATGTTTGGGGGAATTTACAATGTCTCTGCATTAGCAGAAGTATTATATGGAGTTCAGAAATAGAAGACGCTTGTTGGCACTAAAACACGGTTTTATTTTCAGTAATGGTGAACCGAGCAACAGCTAGAGACCAAGTCATCCTATATACACCTCACCTTTCCTTTGGATTTTTCCTCCTACAAATACCCTAAGCCTGCATTTTGCTATCTATCAAAAACTACTCTGTACAACATTAGTATCCCATGTAGGTTTTAAAAAAAGTCTCTGGATATTTAGACTGCTTGTTAATGGTCCCATAATTAAAATGGATGGAGCAAGATCCTATTTACCTGTTATGTGAAAGGACCCTCCCAACCCATTGGAGCGGCATACTGCTAATATTATCCATGGTGTAAGTAAAATCAGTATTAGGCTCCAAGATTCCCTAGACCATACAAGCAGCCGCCACAATAACTGAAAATGTATGAAAGTTAATGGATTCATTTTTTTCCAGACCTTATAACTAGGAGAGAATGGTTAACAAAGCTAGGGTATTTTCTCATCAAATATTTAGCTAATGGCTTACACTAACTCTAAACACATAATGCATACTATATTGACAATTGTTTCCTCCAAATCCATTATATCCCATACTCAAGGTCAGTAAAGGGACATCTCAGAAGTTCCATATTTGTCTACTGGTTTAGAGAATCAAAGATATTTCCCATCCAGTGGGTTGGTGGGTCCAGAGTTATAATGCTAATCCTGGTGACAAGTACTGTGCAGAGGTGTCGGAGAGTACTGTATATTCTAGAGTTGGTTACTGTAGGTGGGAACTACATCTGTGGCCTGATGTAGGCTGCTGGAGCTGTTGTAGTGTAGAGAAGTTGCGGGAGGTCCCTCTGAGGTGGTTCTGAACCTGGTCATACATTGTGTTCTATATACTTCAAAAAAGCTTTGAACTGCTCATTTTTCTGCAATCTACAAGATGTCCCTTTGCATGCAATTGTCTGTTTTTTCTTTAGGAATTTGTAGGTAGATCTTGTTTATTCCTTATATGTTCATGCTATTAAATCTCCAGCCCAAGACATTTTATAAATACATTCTTTTCTCTATCCAGACTATCTTTCTGCTCTTAGCCTGGTTATTTATAATCCTATTTCCAACCCCCACACCCGGCAGAGGCTCATCTGCTCACCTCCCACTCCTACAGGGTCACCAGTTACCATCCTCGAGCAGGTACATGTTGGAAATGTTTCACAATGCTTATAAATTGCTTGATATATTTATCCGGATACTTTCCATCACCTTACCAAATCTCAGACCTGGTCTACACTAGGGGGTGGGGTGGGGGAGGAATATCAATCTAAGTTACGCCATTTCAGCTACGTGAATAACGTTGCTGAAGTAGATGTACCTAGATCTACTTACTGCTGTGTCTTCCCTGCGATAAGTCGACTGCTGACGCTCCCCCGTCGACTCTGCCTGCGCCTCTTCCTCAGGTGGAGTACCGGAGTCTACGCGGAGAGCACTCAGTGATTGATTTATCGCGTCTTCACTAGACGCAATAAATCGACCTCTGTGGGATCGATCACTCCGGAGGTAAGTGTAGACATGCCCTAGGTAAGTGTAGACATGTCCTAGTGTAAGGCAAAACTGGGTCTGTGAATCAACACCATTTACTTGCATGTGGCTTACATATCACACAGGGTATAAGAAGAGTTATTAAGAGACTAATTCATGATTCCATAAAGAGGACTCTAAGAGGTGTTTGTCTAACTGTGAAGCATACTATATTTGTAAAGGATATCAAGACGGATGTTTTTCAATTTCAGCGTAAACAAGGGACCTTAGTTTTACAGGAAGATAGAAGTCTGCCTTGCCGGGTGTTATTTTTATTACACAAGGCATAAAAGATGAATTAAGAGTATTTTGAGCTATCAGATGGAGATGGATAACTTCTACCTTTGGACATAGTATACAGGATTAGGTGAAAGTGGCAATGGAAAGTCAAACAACAAATTTGGGTGGACTTTCCTGGGAAAAGCAAAAGGCAGCTTCCTAACTGTAGAGCCACTCCCTTATCATATCTCAATTCCCTGCTCTCAGATATGGGCACACTAGAGCTCCTCAGAGAAATAGTTTTGATAGTTAGAAACCTTTTTCAACTATTTACTTTTCCCATTCTCTGAAGTGGCTGAACTGTGTTTGCTGAAATTGTCCAAAAAACTTTTGCCTGCAGGGGAGCACAAGCATAGAAAACTTCAGCTAAAGTGAAAATGCTTTTTATAAGCAACTGAAAACAGGGGCTGATAATGGAAAAGCTTAGGCAAACTTAACTACATGTTGCATATGCTTTCTGACATACCTCTCTGTGGGCATGTTTTGGGATATGCAAATACTGTTAACAACAGTTTTTCTTTTTAAATATAGTTATGGGAACCCTGTATTTACTTGCCATTTTAACATGCTCAGTAAGGCTTGTTAGAGACCTTGTGCTAAAAATTTCTGAACATTCATGGAGTGCGTTTCCCACCTTCATAGAGCTACCTACATGTTAAGTACACTGAGTATACTCTCAAGCTGCACAGGCTAGGACAACCATCACTATCAGTGCTACAACAGCAGCCCCTGGGGGAAGAAGTGTTGGGTTTGACCTTCAGCTCTGCAGCACACTCCCAACTAAAGGATTAAGTACTAGAGTTGGCTGCAGGAGTAGGCTGGTATTTTTCGTGCAGGATGGGTATCATCCTGAGTTATGTATTAATGACTAACCTCATTTTACAGACTGCATAACCGAACACATTTGGACAATTCCCTCTAGGAGGCAGTGTGGCAAAATGGACGGAATTTGAATCTGCCATAACAGAATACATACTGCTAATCCCAATCTGGGACAGCACTCAGTGGGATTTGAGGCCTTGATCATTCAATAAGGTGGTTTATGAAGGACACAGAATTATTAACACCAGTTAGAAGAAATGAGTCTGGAATTTATGATCTCCGGGTTCCCAGTTCAGTGCACTGTCCTCTAGGGTACATTGATGAGAGAAAGATAATTTTGTCTGTGTCCTGACTGGAGGTTTCAGTTCTATTTCCCAGAGTAAAGCAAGATGCTGAGGAACATGCTCACTGCAGAATGATCACAGAGATTTTAGCATCAGGATTCTGTACTGAGCAATAGGTAACTCAGCCAAATCTAAATGAATTTTCATGGGGACAATGAGGGAACTCTCTCACCCCAGGTCTAAGGGTGATTTATTTCATGTAGTAATCTTAAAGTAAGAAAGTTCCTAGAATAATGAAGTAGAATAAATACAAGAGATTAAAAAGCAATTTTGAACATGGATAAATGGGTGTGGGGGCGATGCTGGAATTTCAGCATGAAGTCTGGTGGTCATCATGGATATAAGTAATAGCCTGAAAAGTGCCAGGATGAAGACCTGGATTAAATGAAATGCCCAAATAAAGACTGGACAAGGGTGCTGAGTAAAAGTATTCTTGTTTGACATTCTATTTTCTCTGCTACTAGGGGCATCTGCTAGAGAGAACAAGGAAAACGACATCCCCATAGCTGCTGAATGTCACTCTTCATTCCTTCCTCACCAAAATTCAAATTTGGCGTCTGCACAAAGCCAAAAGCGTAAATGGGTTTGGTATGTTTGGGATAGAGTTTTAAGACTACAGGCATAAATCTAGTACAGCTTGTATTATCAGTCATAATTCTTTCAGTTTATGTATTTGTTGTAGCTTATTTTTTTCGGCAGAATGTTCTGTTCATAGGGAATCATTCAATGAGTGAATTTATGATGTAGTATGATGCAAGATAGGACTGAAGATAAACACAATATACTACCTGCCACATTACAATCCTTTCACGTCCAATTTTACTTTCCAAAATTAAATTCTGCAACTGTTATTATGCATCTCTTAAGTAGAGCTGGGTGAAATTTTTCAGACAAAAACCATTTTTGCCAAAAATAATTCAGATTCGAGTCAATCAAAACATTTTGCCTATTAGTGCTGAATTTGCCAAAAAAAATTAGCCAAAATCACCCACCCCTTCTACTTACCCTCACCCACCCCCCACTAAAAATAATCAGTGCTTTCCTATGGTAGTTCTGAAACAAAATATTTTGACTTTTCAATTCAAAATAAAATTGAAGTAAAAGTCAAATGAAAATTCAATAAAAAAATTGAGGTAAAAAACCTTCAGAAACTAAACAAAATATTTTGTTTGACCTGAAATCAAGGTTTTTGGGTTTTTTTGTTGGTTTGTTTTAACTTTTTTGGTTCTCTGAAAAGTTTGAAAAGCTAATCATGTCAAACTCACCTAATAGCTTTCTTTGACAGGATAACAAGCCTGGTGGATGGGGGGAAGTGGTAGATATGGTATATCTTGACTTTAGTAAGGCTTTTGATATTGTCTCGCATGACTTTCTCAAGCAAACTTGGAAAATACAACCTAGATGGAGCTACTATAAGGTGGATGCATAACTGGTTGGAAAACCATTCCCAGAGAGTAGCTCTTAGTGGTTCACAGTCAAGCTGAAAGAGAATATTAAGTGGGGTCCCACAGGGATCAATTCTGGGTCCAGTTCTGTTCAATGTCTTCATCAATGATTTAGATAATGGCATAGAGAGTACACTTACAAAATTTGCAGACAATACCAAGCTGGGAGGGGTTGCAAGTGTTTGAGGATAGGATTAAAATTCCAAATGATCTGGACAAACTGCAGAAATTGTTTGAAGTATATAGAATGAAGTTCAATAGGGACAAATGTGAAGTACTGCACTTAGTAAGGAACAATTACTTACACATATATAAAATGGGAAAGGACTGCCTAGGAAGGTATACTGCGGAAAGGGATCTGGGGGTCATAGTGGATCACAAGCTAAATATGAGTCAACAGCATAACACTGTTGCAAAAAAGCAAACATCATTCTGGGATATATTAACAGGAGTGTTGTAAGCAAGACATGAGAAGTAATTCTTCCATTGTACTCCAGTTGGAGCTGTGTCTCCAGTTCTTGGCGCCACGTTTCAGGAAAGATGTGGACAAACTGAAGAAAGTCCAGAAAAGAGCAACAAAAATGATTAAAAGTCTGGAAAACATGACCTATGAGGGAAGATTGAAAAAACTGGGTTTGTTTAGTCTGGAGAATAGAAGACTGAGGGGGGACATAACAGTTTTCAAGTACATAAAAGGCTGTTACAAGGAGAAGGGAGAACAATTGTTCTCCTTAACATCTTGAGGATAGGACAAGAAGCAATGGGCTTAAACTGCAGCAAGGGCACTTTAGGTAGGACATCAGGAAAACCTTTTTGTCAGGGTGGTTAAGCAGTGGAATAAATTGCCTAGGGAGGTTGTGGAATCTCCATCATTGGAGATTTTTAAGAGCAGGTCAGACAAAGACCTGTCAGGGATGGTCTAGATAATACTTAGTCCTGCCTTGAGTGCAGGGGGCTGGACGAGACCTCTCGAAGTCCCTTCCAGTCCTACGATTCTATGATTTTCTGCCATACAGCTCGTAAGTGATTTATAAACCAAGAGTTTTTTGGGGGGCGGGAAATCTGTGGTAACTAATTCCAACAGCAAAAATATTCAAGCAAGCTTTAAGCTTCTCAAACAGCAGTTCATGACTAGAAAAGGAAAAGAGAAGCTCTCTGCCCATCTGCGCTCTTCCTTCTCCCCCCCCCCCCGTTCCTATATTCCAACACCACAACTAATCAAGCAGCAGCATAACAGAGTGGAGTGCAGGACATGCCCTGAAGTTCCATGTTTAAGTGCAATTATATAAGCAGGACTCTGGGGGATTCAAAAGCTCCAGCCCATATGGTGTCTTCCTCTTTCCCCTTCCCATTTTAACCCTGACCTGCTGTGATGATAGCTCATTCGTAGGCATTTAACTTTTACACCTACAATTTGAAGACTGTAAACTCCTCAGGGTATGGATTATGTCTACCGCTCTGTGCGGTATTTCACACAAGAATGCTCCGATTCTCATCTGGGCCTTGACCACTGACAGTGTTACAGGAGCCATGTGATTTTTCTGCCTCAAGTCAACATAGATGTCTTGGCTTACATCTGTGGCCCCCCCATCAGCAAGGAAAGGAGAAACCTGAGTTCCATGCATTACACAGAAAAAAGAATCTCCTCTTCCAAAATGTCATTGAACCTTGCTAATAAAGCTAAACCAAATATCTCTGCATATCAGAGGCAAGACCAGGCACAGGAACATACCAGAGATTCAGAGGATATTTATAATCCAAGAGAAGGAAATAAAATAAATAAAATAAATAAATAAACAAAAACAAAAATGAGCATTTGTTCCATTTAAATTGCCCTAGGAGTTGCAGATTATAATTACGGATAAAATACTTTTGAGTTCATTTTCCCAGCTCAATAGCGCTTTTTGTTACTCAAACAGCTAAATGTCATGGGATTTTAAAGAAAGGTTAAAATACTGTATCATTTAACAATTAATGATACCAAAGTATAAGCCATGCAAACCCACATCAACTGAAAGAGGTGCAGACATTGGTTATGTCTACTTCATTGGAAAACAGGTTCAGAGGAGCAAAATATTCCAGAAACAGGATTTTAAAGACAGATTTTAGCCACTCTAAAGGTCTGACCAATTTTTTTTGGGCAGACAATTCGTGTATTTTAATACGTATTAACTTTTTGCCATAATTGACCCCACTCCTATCCGCTCCTAAAAAAAGCCCTCTACTTTGTTGCATTTGTGAAGCTGAGAAAATTAGAAATACCGTGAAGGTAAGAACTGCAGCAGCTTCCTATCAAGAGCCTTCCATTGCCAACACAAAAAATAGGGGAAAAACAGGGAGAAAACCTACAATGCATACCCAACCTGTTTCTGTGCCCAGAATTAAAAACAGAGACCTGTTGCTACCAATGAAAGCCTATTCAGACCTGGGGTAATATAAAGATGTACAAACTAAGCAACAGATGAGAAAATGGCATCCAAGCTTGATAGTCAATTATTGGTGTCTATTGCCTCTTATGTTAAAAGAGATTACATTTATATGACAGGCAAGTTTATATAGTTAATTCAGTCTCAGATAGGTGGCAAACACAGATTAGTTTTAAAACTTTAGAAACTGTCCCCCCTTGCCTCATGAAAAGGCTATGTCACATGTACAGTAAAGCCTTTAAGTGGTGTGATCAGCTCCCTGGGTCACCCATCCCTCATCTGCCTTCCCATAAGGAAGATGGGCTGTACATGGTGGACGAGATCCCCATCTTGGCATCAAGCTCCTCTGCACTATGTAAAAGCGCCCTAAAAGCCTCATATCAGGCTGTGAGAGAATTCCCCCATTGCGGGCACTGTGTAAGACAGCCATAAGGCTGTGTACCAAGGACCTCTACGCAAGCCCTGGCATAGAGGGTATGTTGGAGCAAAACCACAGCACTGTGGCCCAAAGGGAAGAGCAGCACAGGGGTGGGGGATTGCAAAGGTGACTTGCAGCCATCTTAGTCCTCACATTATGTGAGCTAAGACTTCTGTGCTAAACGAATTAGAAGTGTGGCACAGGATCTCACCAAGTCGGTGGATAGGATACGTTTGATTTTCCCCTAATGCCATCCAAAGTAGAAGCAAATGCAGTGTTTTATTTAGACCTCTTTCCTTTCAGCAATGTGTTGTTTGTGACCGGTACCGGGATTGATAGCCCCAGATACTGAGGTTTTGGTATCCAGAGCCACTACAGCATGGCAGTGGCAACACAAGATTCTACGTGGCACGCTGCATGTATACCCCAATCTTGGAAGAGCCATTTTTAAGATGTGAAAAAGTACAGCCTTCAAGTCCATTCAGTCCTTCACTTCTCCGCTGCTAAAGAAGGTGCCATTAAGTACCAACTGTGTTTTGGACAACTATTCATTACGGAAAGGACTAAGACCAATCGTTAAATTTTATGCAAAGCATATAGTGATTGGATGGTAACTAACTAACTTTCATTCAATATTCAGTTGGCCTGGACTCGAACCAGAAACTTAGAAAGCTCAGTAGTTCACTGATATACCCACTGAGATGCAAGACTGAAGTATTTTTTTTAAAATGATTCAGAGCTGAAACTAGTCAATGAACTCACCTTGCATGCCATAGCAAGAACTCAGAATGAGTTATAACTGTTATAAGAATTCTTGTATTTGGTTATGTAACATCAGGTACTATAAACAGGCTTGGGTAAAAAAAAGAACCCCCATGCAAAGTTTTGGGTTAAATGGATTATTTTTAATCACAGTTGTGACTGTACCCCAAAATGGGCTCAGCAAAGGTTTGCTCATTCATTGCCACCAAGGAATTTGCAAACATTTACTCATTTTTCTGGCAAGAACAGATCCCATTTTGAATCAAGATGGCCAGGCGGCAGCAAAGGTGAAAGATGTATGGGTGTACATGTTTTAACTTCCTCAATATTCAAAACTGGGGAGGGATTAAGCTCGCTAGTTTGCTCTAAGTGTGAAATCCTACACCTTGGCACAGAGAAAGGAAAAAGTCCTAAGAAATGTGTCCGTGTGTGGGTGTCACAGAGAAAGGTAATACCCTGGAGTCCAAAGAAGAGTGAGTGTGAGTGTGAGAGAGAGAGAGTGTGTATATATATTTGGGCTGTCAATTAATCGTGATTAACTCAAAAAAATTAATCCTGTTTAAAAAATTAATCACAGTTTTAATTGCACCGTTAAACAATAGAATACCAATTGAAACTAAATGTTTTGGATGTTTTTCTATATTTTCATATATATTGTATTCTGTGTTGTAATTAAAATCAAAGTATATATTATTTTGATTATAAATATTTGCACTGTAAAAATGATAAAAGAAATAGTATTTTTTCATTCACCTCATAAAAGTACTGTAGTGCAATCTCTTTGTCATGAAAGTGAAATTTACAAATGTAGACTTTTGTTACATAATTGCACTCAAAAACATTCATTGCAATTCATTTTTTTAATCTCTTGACAGCCCTAATATGTATATAAAATTTAAAATGTGTTTATTTGTAAATTTGCAGTTTCGTATACAGGGTCCTAACAAAGGCTATGGAAGTCAATAGAAAATCTCCTCAGACATCCATGAGCTTTGGATCAGTCCCATAGTCTGTTGATATTTGCTATTTTCTTCAGCCTGGTTTTAGTATTACCAATCCTCCAGGATTGGCCTGGAGTCTCCCAGAATCGGCATCTATCTCCCGGTGACTATTGAAAGCAATCTGGGAGATTTTAATAGGATTATTAAGAAAACATTACATCATGTTGGGGGAAAAAAAAAATCTCCCAGAGTAGCTTCTGTCGGAGTTGACAACCCTACGTGGTCTACACTAGAAAACTAGGTCAGTATAACTACATTGCTCAGGAGTGTGAAAAATCCACACCCCAGAGCAACACAGCTGACCTGACCTAACCCCGGATGTAGACAGCTCTAGGTTGACAGGCAAGCTACCTCTTAGGGAAGTGGAGAACCTATGGCAACTGGAGAACCCCTCCTGTCAGCGTAGGTAGCGTCTTCACCAATGTGCCGCAACGGTGCCGCCTCAAAGGTGTAGCAGCACTGCTGCAGTGTTTTAAATGTAGACAAGCCCTTAAAATGATTTAAGGTGCATTTTTGCTTACTTTTTATATAGAGCCTGCACTACCAACAGGGCCAGATATGTAAATTCTTCCACATGATCAATTGAAGAATCACATTATGGCAGAGTAAAAAAAAAAAAAAAAAAAAAAAAAAAAAAAAAAAAAACCACAAAGCAAGCCCAAAACCAAACAAAACAAATACTCTTTCTATGGGAATTGGACCAGCATCTAAAGGAGAAAGATTCAGTGGGAACTAGCTCAGTCCTTAAGTTCTGAATCTTCCGCAACTCAGTGACTGGGCCCATATTGCTGAATGTAATCCAAGCTTTTCAGAAGTGCTGAGCACCCAAAATGCCAATCAAAGTCAACAGGAGCTGCAAGTGCTGCTCAGCCCCTCATGGGGAGGAAGGGGAAATCTGGGCCCAAATTCATAAGAGGCAGAAGCATACCAAGTGCCGGCAAAAAAACAAAGGTTTTGTGAACCAAAAAAGCAATACTCCGAAATCAGCAGTAAATTAAGCTCTTTTTTGTGATTACATTGCAACATTTTTCTGAAGATCTGAAAACATTTGACAATGAAGTAAGTTTAACAAGACCCAGTGAAGTATTACTATATCCACCATACACACGGATAAACTAAGGAACAGACATGTTGGAAGACTTTCCCCAAGGTCACACACTGAGTCAGAACAGAACACAGAAATCCTAATTCCCAAGGCCTACAAAAAAAACCCCAATGCGCTTAGAAATGTTTTGGCGTATTTATTAAGGAAGCCTTGACAATGGAACATGTTAAAGAAATGTTGAAGTATAATACAAAATTAATATATTTTATTTTAGGAAGTACCATTTATTTTACTTTAACAAAACTGTTTCACCAACACTGGTCACAGCACAAAGAACACTTGTTTTAAAATATGTCTGGTTTTCAGGCTATGTACTTTGCAATGAATACTAAGTGCCACGGGAACAATTTAGCAAAGAATGAAGATTTTGTTAATTCAAAATATTGCTGTGTAGTTTAAGTGCCCAAAGCTATTAGACGTCATAGTTTAAATAAAATAAAATAAAAAAAAAAGTAAGCCAGAATCTACACTACTTTGCCTACAGCCTATAATGGCTTTTATGTCAGCCTGAATACGGAAAGTTTGAATAAGCCGCAACATAAAAACAATTTAAAGGTGTTCATTTTATCATGCTATTAACGTGATAATTAGAAACAGTCTGAAAAAAAAGTCGCTAAGGCCTTGTCTACACTGCCACTTACTGTGCTGAAACTTTCTTTGCTCAGGGGTGTGAAAAAAACACCCCCCTGAGCGATGCAAGTTTCAGCGCTGTAAAGTGGCAGTGTAGAGAGTGCTCCCAGCGCTGGTAGCTTCTCCCCTCGCGGGGGTGGTTTTATTACAGCGCCGGAGCCGCAACTACAATTTAATGGCAGCTGCGTAGACATACCCTTAGTTCACATGAAGGAGACATAGGCTGGCTTCCTACTGATTTGCTTGATTTTATGCTCCTGCTCAATGAGCTCTGAGATTATTTATGTCTACGTTAAACCTACTGAGTTATTAAAAAAAAGTTTCAATACCACTGAAAACGATGATCAAGCATTTTAAGAATAAGATTATCCAAGTCACCTTCATGCAAACTCAACTCTCTACTGCCTCAGCTGCTCTAGTAAATACTACTATTTTTCTGCCAGTAAACCAAAAAAGCCAAAATTAACAGTGAAAATTTTTTTTACATCATGCAAAAAAAGTGAATTATTGCTCCAAAGGCTGAAGTTATCCAACAGGCCTAACTAATGCTATCAAGCATCAAAACCAGATCCTGCCTCTGTTACTATTAATTTTAATGGTGATCACATTTTCCAGTGAAAATAAGTCATGTCATTACACCCTGGAAACTTTTAATTAAATACCACATCAAAAACATCAGCATCACTCTGCAATGGGATTAGACCAGTCATCATTGTGTAAGTGGCATTTTATGAATGTATTACTGCCTTACAGTTCACAGCACAGTGGACAACAGCCCAGTCCTGGGGGTCACACACACAACTAGATATAAAAGCGAACCTTTCCTCTAGGAAATATTTGACAGCAGAAGACAAGGGGCCAAATTCTGAAGTGGTGTAACTACTGATTTCAATGGAGTTACACCAGCAGAGAATTTGCTCAGAAACTGTAAAGGTTCTGTTCTCTGTTCACATACCTTTCTATAGTGGAGTTTCTTTCTCCGAACCAGACCCACACACGAGGAAGTCCCACATCCTTAGCCTCTGCTCTTTTTTGGTTCATCTTCATCTTGACCAATTTCTCTCTACCTTTAAGCATAGCTTTTGCTTTTAGAGAGCACATTTGCTCACCCCTTTAATGAGTCCTTTCTCCCTCTCTGCTGTACATAAGTAAAGATGTGACATCATGTCGGTTATGTTCAGTTTGACACACAAAGAAAAGTACCTTTCTTGGGAGCATCTTCCAAAAATTTAGTCTTTCCTCATTACTTCCTCTTCTCAAACATCCTGGTTTGCCAGCAGCTTCTGTAACTGCGACACCAGCCTCCATTTTGAACTCATCCCTTCTGCTCAGACATCTCCTCTGTTCACAAGTCTGCCCACCACAACCTCCGAACACTGCCCATGTACATCTACCCCTTCGTCGCCAATTGAAAACCTCATCCATGTCTCTATCTCCTTTCTCTGTGGTCTCCCTCTCTCTTTCAGGCACTCATTTATCAGAGTGACGAGTGCAATTGAGGAAAACAAGTAGATTGCTCTCCAGTACGTACAGATTACCTCCCTCCACCGTCTTACATGTTCAGTACAGCATAAATATGAATGGCCACATCCCTCAGTCTCGGACAACTCCATGAGCTCCCCAGTTTCTTTTAGAATCCAATTCCAAGTTACCCTCCTTATTCCCTACAGGCATCCATGGACTTGGTCCAACCTAATTTAAATATTCTGTATCTTTACTCCCTCCTCCGTCTTTGGTCCCTTCCAACAGAATTGCCAATTCTTCCAACAGCCTTCACCACAGCGCCTGCTGCCAGGAACTGCTTTCTTCTAGTCCCTTGCCAGTCACAGATGCCATCTCATCTCCATATCATGCTGATCACCTGAAAACACATTAGAGAATCGGCCCACAAACAAACACAATTGCAAGAGAGTAACTGATTTCCCCTAACATTCCCTAGACTGAAGTCATTGAGCTAAGTAAAAAAACCACAGGATCCCCTAGTTTTAACAGCCTCCTCCCTCTATAAATCTAGGGCCCCTCCTCCACAAAATTCAACCTGATAACCTCATTACTAGTACCAATCGTAGGCAATGAAGACTAATTCTAGAGCAATGGGGTGCTTTAACAAAAAAAACCCCAAAAAGAACAATTGTGGTAGTGCCTCTCAAAACACTTTGACACTGGAGTACAGCATCAAACTCAGCCATCAGCTCCACATTTTTAAGGAAGTTTCCATTGTTTGGCACGTATAGCTGATCTGAAGTGCCATGCAGTGCTAGGTTTTGGGTAGCAAGCATTCTCACAATGGCAATGAGCCTTTTCAGAACATTTTGCCAGTAAAGAGACTCTGATGCAATCTTCTCTTGATGCTGATCATCTATGGTGGCCTTTAACCTTAGTCTCATCTCAAGCTCTTTCCACCTATGGAATGTAATGGTCTCAAGTTGCAGTGGGGGAGGTTTAGGTTGGATATTAGGAAAAACTTTTTCACTAGGAGGGTGGTGAAGCACTAGAATGCATTACCTAGGGAGGTGGTGGAATCTCCTTCCTTTGAAGTTTTTAAGGTCAGGCTTGACAAAGCCCTGGCTGGGATAATTTAGTTGGGGATTGGTCCTGCTTTGAGCAGGGGGTTGGACTAGATGACCTCCTGAGGTCCTTCCAACCCTGATATTCTATGATTCTATGACAAGAGTTCACTTTTAAACTCTGAACAGATTAAAATAGCAAAGAAATGACCTGAGTCTTCTTCCAGTTCCTACAATGTAAGCACTACACAACGCAGAGTAACAAAGAAGCTGTGATCTAAAGTCTCAGCAGTAGAACATTTTATTAATAGTTGGACAATGAGAGGACCAGCCGCTAACATACAGAATATAGAGCATCACCTGATCCAGACTTTGTTAAGGAAATACGTTCTAGAAACAGCAGAACACAGCTGGGGTAGACAGACTAAATCATGCAGAACGGGGAGCCATTTAGAAAGGGGAAGCTTCTTCTATATGTTCCACAATTAAGAGAATCAGTTTTCAATAATGTTCAGTGGATCTCTCACATGCCCATCCCAGTCTTACAAATATGAACTGCTGTTAGCCCCTTCAGTCATATTACTCAGTATCCCAATAGATAAACCTAACTATACCAGAGAAACTTAATTATTCACTTCCCTGGCAAGTTGAGGGGCTAATTAAGTTACTCAGAAGACAAGAGTGGTTGCTCCTCTGGAGAGAAAAGGATGAATCATTTCCCCAAAAACATATTTATGGCGGGTCAGCCCTACCTGTTCATTCTTTGTTCTGGTGTAATACAATTAGCAGCCAATAATGGTGTTTACACTATAGTGGAATCAAAAGACTTCAATCAGGATCCCATTGCACTGGATACTGCACAAATATATAGGTAGATAGTTGCTGCTCAGAATGGGCTAAAAAGCAGATACAGGGAAGGTACTAGCTATAATATAATGGACTGATGTCAGAACTTATCACCTGTCACAACAGAATACCTAGACATGTTTTTGCGTGTTTAACTTCAAAATAAGACCTTGATCACACAAAGGGATGCATGGATGGGGGCCGGGGGTGTCTTATTGCTGTGCAGAGTGCCAACAGTGTCAGGGTAATGCTGCAGTCACTCTCTTTGCAGGATTTGGGTCACAGGATTTAGTATATAGAACCAGACCAATTCACCTTTGCAAGAAGTTCATAGAACATCCTTTAAAAAATCACTTAGTCTGAAAGTCAAGTAAAAAACAAAATTACTGCCACTACAAGGAGAGGCAATATGGGCGTGACAAGGATCTACTCTAAAGTCTTCTTTAGTTTAAGATATTAAAGTATTAAAACTAAGATCGTTTTAATACTTTAGAATCATCAAGGTGCCTGGAAGCATCAGCAGACAAGCCATTTCACCCTCTCCATTCAAAGGGGAAAGGTTAGCCATATGTATTGGGTACATTGCCCTAAGGGAGAAAATCATCTCTTTGAAATGCTTTGTTTGTTTAAAAAATAAAAACAACCACCCACTTCTGCTGATGTCAGTGTAGTCATTTTAAAGACATGGCACAGATTCCAAACAAGTCAGTAACAAAAACTCTGCTGTCCGAAGCCAAAGCTTCAAGAGTTTCCTGACCACAGTAAATGACTAAGGTCGTGTAAGTTCCTAAACCCACATAAGACTGGAATAATACATACATAATAATAAAATAATAATGTTTTCTCTTAGAGCAGCTCCACCCTTTCTTCCAGGAGATTTTATTTCATATTGACAGAGCATAAGGAGAAAAGAGAGTAAAGATGCACCTGATAAACTAACTTCATTAGGATTTATATAAAAATAATATAAACTATATAATATAATTATATAAAAATAATAAAGGAGGACTTGTGGCACCTTAGAGACGAACAAATTTATTTGAGCATAAGCTTTCTTGAGCTACAGCTCACTTCATCGGATGCATCACGAAAGCTTATGCTCAAATAAATTTGTTCGTCTCTAAGGTGCCACAAGTACTCTTTTTCTTTTTGTGGGTACAGAACAACACGGCTGCTACTCTGATACCTATAAAAATAATGTAGCTAACCATGGATTGGCAACAACTTAACCTTTCCTCCCACAACACACCAGTCTGGTGGATATAGTATTGCAAAGCTGCTAAACCTTTCCTTGTGTTATTTCAGCAGTGCTTTGGGCTTAGTGCTATCACTCTATACCAAAAGTCATTCTGTGCAAGGATTCTTGAAGTAAAAATCTAATGGAGTTTACCTAAATTCCCCTGTTGTTTCTGTTTGACATTATTGCAGCAGCTGTTCAACAGCATTCAGTGTTTCACCCCAAGTATAGATATGTTTCAGCTGGGGGTGAAGCGATCCCGGCATACCAAGTCGTGTAACAGTTTATCAAGTACTTTGGGATCCTTTCAGCTGAAAGACAAATTCATAGATTTTAAAGCCAGAAAGTACAATCATGCTCGTTTAGTCTGAGTTCCTTAAAAGACCATAGAATTTCCCCAAGTGGTTTTGGCATCATGCCCCTGACTTCTGATTAAGTTAGAGCATGTCTTTTAGAATGACATCTGTGACTGAAGTCCCGGGGGGGCCAGCTGAGATCACTCAATTAGGGTGAACTGCAAAGAATGGGGCAGACAATCCCCAAAGCTGGTGGCTATTTTCAATACTTAGATTTACCAATCCAGCACAAAACAGCTTCTTTACTACCTCACTGGTTGCCCAGAAGCCAACAACACAGTTCCCTTCAAGTAACCCAGGCTCAGGCCTCCACCCAGATACCCAAGTCAAGAATGATGAAGATTACTGAAAATCTTTATCATATAAAAGACAAGGTTCTACCAATCCCAAAGGATCGGACACATTACCTCCCAGGTTAACGAATATTCCAGATCTTACCCAAATACACGCTTACAGCCAATTCTTATTAACTAAACTACAATTTATTAAAAAAGAAAAGAGTATGGTTAAAAGATCAATACACATACAGACATGAGTTCAATTCTTGAGGTTCAGATTCACAGCAGAGATGGCAAGCTTTTGTGGTTGCAAAGAGTTCTTTTGGAATTTAGTCCATAGATTATAGTCCAATGTCCAATATCACATTCAGGATGTAACAGCTTAACTAGGATCTCAATCTGGCAACTCAAACTTCCCCTGATGAAGCTTAAGCAGATCTCAGATGTCAGGATCAGGATCAAAGGATCGTTTATATAATTTCAAGCCTTCTTTGACAGGTCAGAGTCCCTTGGCTTACAATAGGTAATCAGAATGATTTTGAAGTAGATCCATCACCGCTACTTAGCTACACGAATTAACATAAGGCCTGTTTTTCACCATTTGCAGATGATCGGCTATACATTTCAAAGAGAGACGATGCTAGGATTTCTTTTGATCTCTGAATTAACAGAATACAGCATAGACAGGGACTATTGATTACATTGTTGACCACTACATATATAATACATAAATACACAAAACCACAAACATTATCTCCCTATATGTCTTTATAGGTTGAATTTGAGTCATTCTTCCTGCAGGACGCTTGACCCTTTCTGGCCACGCGTCACAACATCCAATATTGATTTGAGGAGTTCAAGTGATGAAGAATTCTCCACCCCTCTAGGCAATTTATTCACATGGTTAACTACACCTCACAGTAAAAATCTGCACCTTATTATTAGTCTCAATTTATCATAGCTTCAGCTTCCAGCCATTGGATCTTGTTATGCCTTTTTCTGCTAGACTAAAGAGCCCTCTATTACCATACATCTTCTCCCCATATAGGTACTTCTACAGCAAGATCCATCACCTCTTAACCTTCTATTGGATAAAAACTAGGCAGATTCACTTCTTCAGTCATTCTCTGTAAGACAGGTTTTCCAGATCTTGAATCTAGCGAGCCATAACACTGTTACATGGCATCATCCCTGCGGAATTTTAGGGATCCTTTAATTTCTTTATTCCCATGTGTCATGTCATAGATTTTAAGGGCAGAAAGGGCCATTATGATCATTGAGTCCGACCTCTTGGATAACACAGGCCAGAGAATTTCACTCAGGGATTCCTGAAATCAATCCTATCGCTTCTGGTTGAGCTACAGCTTGTTCAGTGGCACACCACACTCGACAGACTACTATGTGCAGGAAGGGCTGCAGAACTTGCAGCACTGTGTAACTGTGTTTATTCAGGTTTCAGAGTAACAGCCGTGTTAGTCTGTATTCGCAAAAAGAAAAGGAGTACTTGTGGCACCTTAGAGACTAACCAATTTATTTGAGCATAAGCTTTCGTGAGCTACAGCTCACTTCATCGGATGCATACTGTGGAAAGTACAGAAGATCTTTTTATACACAGAAACCATGAAAAATGGGTGTTTACCACTACAAAAGGTTTTCTCTCCCCCCACCCCACTCTCCTGCTGGTAACAGCTTATCTAAAGTGATCACTCTCCTTACAATGTGTATGATAATCAAGGTGGGCCATTTCCAGCACAAATCCAGGGTTTAACAAGAACGTCAGAGGAGGGGGGGCGGGGGTAGGAAAAAAACAAGGGGAAATAGGCTTGAATAGAGACTGGGAGTGGCTAAGTCATTATGCAAGGTAACCTAAGTTAATTGTATCCAATTCGCAAAATTAATTCCAATTCAACAGTCTCTCGCTGGAGTCTGGTTTTGAAGTTTTTCTGTTGTAATATCGCAACTTTCATGTCTGTAATCGCGTGACCAGAGAGATTGAAGTGTTCTCCGACTGGTTTATGAATGTTATAATTCTTGACATTTGATTTGTGTCCATTTATTCTTTTACGTAGAGACTGTCCAGTTTGACCAATGTACGTGGCAGAGGGGCATTGCTGGCACATGATGGCATATATCACATTGGCGGATGTGCAGGTGAACGAGCCTCTGATAGCGTGGCTGATGTTATTAGGCCCTGTGATGGTGTCCCCTGAATAGATATGTGGGCACAATTGGCAACAGGCTTTGTTGTAAGGATAGGTTCCTGGGTTAGTGGTTCTGTTGTGTGGTATGTGGTTGCTGCTGAGTATTTGCTTCAGGTTGGGGGGCTGTCTGTAGGCAAGGACTGGCCTGTCTCCCAAGATTTGTGAGAGTGTTGGGTCATCCTTCAGGATAGGCTGTAGATCCTTAATAATGCGTTGGAGGGGTTTTAGTTGGGGGCTGAAGGTGACGGCTAGTGGCGTTCTGTTATTTTCTTTGTTAGGCCTGTCCTGTAGTAGGTGACTTCTGGGAATTCTTCTGGCTCTATCAATCTGTTTCTTCACTTCCGCAGGTGGGTATTGTAGTTGTAAGAATGCTTGATAGAGATCTTGTAGGTGTTTGTCTCTGTCTGAGGGGTTGGAGCAAATGCGGTTGTATCGCAGAGCTTGGCTGTAGACAATGGATCGTGTGGTGTGGTCAGGGTGAAAGCTGGAGGCATGTAGGTAGGAATAGTGGTCAGTAGGTTTCCGGTATAGGGTGGTGTTTATGTGACCATCGTTTATTAGCACTGTAGTGTCCAGTCACGCGATTACAGACATGAAAGTTGCGATATTACAACAGAAAAACTTCAAAACCAGACTCCAGCGAGAGACTGTTGAATTGGAATTCATTTGCAAATTGGATACAATTAACTTAGGCTTGAATAGAGACTGGGAGTGGCTAAGTCATTATGCAAGGTAACCTATTTCCCCTTGTTTTTTCCTACCCCCGCCCCCCCTCCTCTGACGTTCTTGTTAAACCCTGGATTTGTGCTGGAAATGGCCCACCTTGATCATCATACACATTGTAAGGAGAGTGATCACTTTAGATAAGCTGTTACCAGCAGGAGAGTGGGGTGGGGGGAGAGAAAACCTTTTGTAGTGGTAAACACCCATTTTTTCATGGTTTCTGTGTATAAAAAGATCTTCTGTACTTTCCACAGTATGCATCCGATGAAGTGAGCTGTAGCTCACGAAAGCTTATGCTCAAATAAATTGGTTAGTCTCTAAGGTGCCACAAGTCCTCCTTTTCTTTTTGTGTTTATTCAGAGACTCTTCCCTAGTAGAAACCCTGGAAACCACCACCCAGCTGTAGTAACCATTCATTCACTGAGCTACCATGTCCAAGTCAGAATTACACCACACAGCAAGATGGCTCCTCCAGGAGCGATGACCCGCTACTGCTTCTCCATGCTTCCATGCAGCAGTCCCTTCTGGCTTCCCTCTGTCTGCAGATGCCTGGACTCTAGACTCAGGAAGTCACTGCCATTTCTTTCTCATGCCTCCCACTCAAAAACGTGGGAGGATGAGGAAAACAGACACACACACACAGCCACCCCCAAACCAACCTTCGAAACCTTTGCGTGTTGTGGGAGTTTCTGTATGCCTTTCACAGCTTTCTCAATGTAATTTGTGTTTACAGAAGTAATCTCTGATTTCATAGGGTATCAAGCATGCAACAAGTAGCAGTTTGAGTGTCTTTGGGACCTTAGTTGATTGAGATACACTTATACTGCAGTTTCTAAATTGCCGTTCAACACTTATGGTGTACTATTCTAATTTCTGTGTGTTAAGGAGAAAGGAACAGTCCCCAATACCCTTTGCACCAACAAATGAAGGCTTTACTAAGCAGATATATTAGAACATTTGGAAACTCTAGTGCCATCTGGTGACATTTTAGGAAAAAACACAATGCTATATTTGCATCAATATGTGTTCTGATGTATTCATCCCACATGCAACAAGAATATATTTCATGATTTAACAAAAGTGTTGGATTAACATCAGCCTGTGTTTAAATGCTGTATTTGGAAGTTTTTAAATCTGCAGGTCCAAATACCTTGCACCCAAGAGTTTAAGAAGAGTTGACTTAGCAACTCACAGCCATTGATGTAATATTAAACAATTCTTGCAGTGCTGGAAGTCCCAGAGAACTGGAAAAAGATAATTGTGTTTCAACATTTAATAAGGTAAATGGGATGTCCTGGGTAACTACAGTCCAGCTAACTTGACATCAATCTTGGGCAAAGTCATGGAAAAGCTGACATGGGATGCAATCAGTGATCAATTAATAGATATTAGTATAATTAATGCAAACCAACCTGGTTTTAAGGAAACTAGGTGTTGTCAAACTTGATATCATTTTGATATTATAAGTTTGGCTGGCAAAGGCAGTTGTGTTGACAATAATATATTTAGATTTCTATAAGACACTTGACTCAGTACTCCACAACAATCTGATTAAAATTGTTGAGTGATACAAAGTAAAAATCAATGTGGCACACATTAAATAGATTAAAACACCGTTAACTGATAGCTTATAAAGAAACAGCAAATAGGGAATCATCATCCAAGGGGGGCATTTCTAGTAGGGTCCCAAATTGATCAATTCTTGGCCAAATGCTAGTCCAGGGGTCGGCAACCTTTGAGAAGTGATGTGCCAAATCTTCATTAATTTAAGGTTTCACGTGCCAGTAATAAATTTTACATTTACAGGGGCCCCCGACGGAACCCCAGACTGGCAGCGGGCTGAGAGGTGCCAGCGGCCGGGACCCTGGCCGGCAGGGGCCCAGACCAGCAGCGTGGGTGGCAGACTGAACCCCAGACCGGCAGTGAGCCGAGATGCTCAGCCTACTTCCAGTCTGGGGTTCCACCTGCCGGGCCCTGCCAGCCAGGGTCCCAGCCGCCGGCCCCGCTCAGCCTGCTGCTGGCCTGGGGTTCTGTCCATCCATCCAGGCCAGCAGCAGGGCTGGCGGCCGGGACCCTGGCTGGCAGCAGAGTGCCACTAAAAATCAGCTCGCGTGCCACCTTTGGCATGCATGCCGCAAGTTGCCGACCCCTATGCTAGTCAATATCTTTATCAATGATTTGGAAGAAGTTTGCAAATGACACAAATTGGTAAACTAGTAAATAAAAAGAACAGGTCTATTCTACAGGACTATCAGAGTTCACTTGTACAACATGCATTCTAATACAAATAAAACCCAAGGTTATGTAGGAACCAAGAATGCAGATAACAGTTGTGGCCAACTATTTTGAAAGTAATGACATAAAAGAATTTGAAGGGTCATGGTGGATAACAAACCGGACATGAGCTCCCAGTGTGATGCAGCGATTAAGAATAAATGTGTCCCTTTGATATTTAAGCAGGGAAATATCAAGTAGAAGTAGAGAGATGCGATTACTGATGTATGCAGCATTAGACAGACCCCATTACTGGAATACTACCTCCAGTTCTGCTATGCACACTTCAAAAAGGATGTTGACAAACTAGACAGGATTCAGAAAACGAGCAAACAATAATTAAGGGACTGGGGGGGGGGGGGGGGAAGGGAGGGGAGAAATCGGCCTTCCACCGAGAGAGAGTGAAACAGACTAAAGAACAGCAATCTATTTAGTTTTTATTGAACAGAAGATTAAGGGGTGATGTGATCTAGAATACCTACATAGAAAGAAGATTTTTGATAAAGAGGACTCTAATCTAGCTGACAACCAGGTAACAAGATCCAATGGCTGGATGCTGAAAGTTGTGACGAAACAGACTAAAAATAAAGGTGCAAGTTTTTAACTGTGAGGGTAAACAACCACTGGAATAAGATTTCTCAAGAAGTGCTGAATTCTTCATAACTTGAATACAGTCAATATTAAATGTCTTTCTAAAAGACATGTTCCAGCTCAGTCAGAAATTACAGGTGTGATTGCTGGAACTACTTGGTGACTTCCTGTCGTCGGCAGGAAGCCAGACTAGATGAACGTGATGGTCTCATCTGGCCTTAAAACAAAAAAACAAAAAACCCCACACCTATGAATTTGCCTTTCAGGCTAAAGGATTCCAAAGCACTTAACAAAATGGTACGCAACCTTGTACACAGGGAGTGCTTCACACCCAATTATGATGATTTATTATTTGTATTATTGAAATGTAGCTATGTCTGGGATGAAGCACAGAGTAACTACAGAGTAATACTACACAACACTATGGCAAGTCTAGAAATACAAAATATCAACTAATACAGCATGGGAAATTCAGTGAATCAGATGACTCAGTAAAAAACGGTTACTCAGCTTCTCGTAACTGTTGTTCTTCGAGATGTGTTGCTCATATCCATTCCAATGAGGTTTACGCGCTGGGTGCACAGCTGTCAGAAAGTTTTTCCCCTAGCAGCACCCGTGGGGTCAGCTGTAGAGCCCCCTGGGGTGGCGCCTTCATGGCGCTCAATATACGACCCTACCGACATGGCACCTCCTCAATTCCTTCTTGCTGGTTACTCCAACAGAGGGCAAGGCGCAAAGGGTTGGAATGAATATGAGCAACACATCTTGAAGAACAACAGTGATGAGAAGGTGAGTAACCGTTTATTCTTCGTCGAGTGATTGCTCATATCGATTCCAATTAGGTGACTCCCAAGCCTTACCTAGGCAGTGGGGTCGGAGTTATGGAATCGCAGTTTGGAGCACTGCTCTGCCAAAAGCTACATCATCTCTGGCGTGCCGGACAATGGCGTAATGAGAAGTGAACGTATGGACCAAGCTGCTGCCCTGCAGATTTCTTGTACTGGGACCAGGACCAGGAACGCTGCCGAGGCCTGAGCCCTTGTGGAGTGTGCCGTAAGAGCCGGGGCTGGCATTTCGGCTAGCTCATAGCACATGCGGATGCATGATGTGATCCAGGTAGATATTCTCTTGAGATGAGACTGGTAGTCCTTTCATCTGGTCTGCCACTGCTATGAACAACTGGTTCGACTTCCTGAATGGCTTAGTAAGCTCGATGTAAAAAGCTAGTACTTGCCCAACATCCAGGGAGCGCAGCCTCTGCTCACGACTACTGGCATGTAGCTTAGGATAAAAAAAACAGGCAGGAAAATGTCCTGACTAGCGTGGAAGTATGACACAACCTTAGGAAGAAAGGCCGGGATGCATGTAAGTCCCGCAAAAAGAACGCAGTCGGGGTGAAGAGTAAACTCCTCAGCCCAACAGCTAACTATAACTACAATAACTAAGAACTAAACTTCAAAATACAAGCAGTTCGAATAGAAGCTAGGGAAATGTGAGGATCTTGCAAAGCAAGACGCCACAGTTCCAATGACCATCACTAGTGGTAAGAAGGAACTGAAAAGGCGCTGGGTTGGCAGCGTCACACATTGAGCGCCATGAAGGCGCCGCTCCAGGGGGCTCCACAGCCGACCCAACGAGTGCTGCTAGGGCAAAAGCTTCCCAACGACTGTGCACACAGCGCGCGCACATTAATTGGAATTGATATGACCAATCACTTGAAGAAGAATAGCATACACCACGTCATTTACAGAGTGAGAGATTAAAACTACAAATCGCACATGTAGCTGCTACCCAATTTCCAAATAATAAAGGGCTAAAGAGGAGACTAACCATTACCTCAACCTGCCTATTACTACACTAAAGTAGTCAATTAAATTCCATCAAATCATGCTTAATTAATAAAACCTGACAGGTACCCTCCAACTAAGTCTTGAACATTTTTGGTTTTTCTCTCCTCTGTCTTAGGCTCTTTAGAGGGAGACATAAGAAATCAAATTAAAAAAGCTCCAGATGATCGTCAAAAAGAAATGCAATAATTAGTCACTAAGGACAAAACTGGAAATTGTTCAGAAATGGAAAAAGCAAAATCAAAACACCAGGCCCCGTTACAGACACCATACAATATTGTTTTTGTTTAAGAGCCAAGTTATGGAGTTGAAACTCGTTGATAATGAACCAGCAGGCATTATTTTAAATCAACCAGTTTTAATAAATGAGCCAGAAATGAAAGAGGCAGGGCTAATTAACAACATTCCTTGATGAATTACCTAGTGGTGTGTGGTAAATCTCTGTGCGTCTTTGTCTTGATCCCCAAATTTATCCCTTACTTATTTCCCAAGAGGTTAAAGGACATGGGGCTAATTAAGGCACCAATCAAATGACAGACAGAATTATTCAAGGTAAGGCTGGGGTTTTTTTTTGTTTTTACTTTTAGGGTTTTGCATCTCTGCCTGGTACTTAATCTAAATTTTTTTATACTACTGCTAGGAAGGGGGAGGAAAAGAACTAATCTTGTCACGGCCAGGCAGGTTGAAATTGCCATGCAGTGCTGGGCGAAAAGCTACATATTTGAAATTTAGCCAGTAAGAAATTCCCTAAGCCTCTCCTGAATGGCAGGAATGTCTTCAGCTTGTCAGTTTCAATTTATTCACTCTACAGGTTCAGGTTTAAGAAATTAATGCTTCCAAACCAGCTATGTAACTGAAGCAAAGAATCACATTTGCGAGGCTGCATAAATTCTAAAGACCTAAATTTCACATTTTAACATCTATCCTACGGTAAAGTTGTTACCATCTGGTGGCCCTTTTATAAGCTACTACCTCATTGCCAAGGAATTAAAAAGTAAACTAAGCCACCGATATTCTGAGGTCTATTGTTTTGTGCTCTTTGGCTCCTTCTTCAGCAGCAGTTAACTGATGACCAACACTAGTCTCCAGATCGAACTCTGAGGTAAGCAAGAGTCTCACGTGCAGATCCAAGGGCAGAATTTGGTTCCAAAACCTGGCATAGTGCACGATGGAGCACACCAGAGATGGCCATTTCATCTTCACTTGCAATGAGTCAAGGTACTGATGTTTGCCAAAGAGAACAAAAAAAGGAAAGGGCTCGTAGTGAAGAATTTGGGATCTAATTTTACCGAGTAGCTTCTAATTTTGGGCTGGATTTTTCAGTGGTGCTGAGCATCCACATCCACTGACTGCATTTGTCAATGCTCAGCACTTCTGAACGTTAGGTACCTATTTTTTTAGGTACCCAAATCTACCCTTAGGTGCCTATTTTAAGCACCAACATTTGAAAGCTGATTTATTTAAATACAGAAGGTTTAAAAACCAAGTCATAATTTAAGAGACATCATTCATCATAAGCAGCAGACCTGGGGCAAAATCTTGCTCTTGAGGATCTAACCCACACCAGAGAGGAATAGTGCTGGTGCTAGGGGGAGCAGTTACACCATACTGCCAGCCGGGGGCAAATAATGAATATACAGTACAATGGCTTGCGGAAAGGGGAACGTGCTGTGTTGAGCACCTGCTCGCTGCTCCATGAAAGAGCAAGGAACCTGCAGGCCCACCCACATGTCCAGCCATCACTTCAAGCTGGTTCGCTGCTTCTCTATCCTAGTGCTGAAGGAAGATTCCAGCCTAATGCTTCCTTAGCTAGTGCATGGGTGGCAGGAGCAGAGAGGAAAGGCTCCTTGTACTCCATTTCTCTCACTTCACCAGCATAAAACAAGGCAGGATTTTGCCCTAGGACACAGGAAGGTGGTCTATGGCAGAGCCATGAATACACTGTTCAGTATCACTGCATAGAAAATTCTACCAACCAAATGCTCACCACTCAGTCACTTTAGTGTTAAAACATAGAAGCATGTAAAGTTCAGCTGGTTAGCCTATTTTTATATAGAACATAATATTAAAAAACTATGCGCACACAGATAATTGTGGCTCAAGCTGACTATTTATATCGGGGCGGGCAAATGTTTTGGCGTGAGGGCCGCATCAGGTTTAGGAAAGTGTATGGAGGGCCGGTCAGGGGAGACTGTGCCTCCCCAAACAGCCAGGCATGGCCCAGCCCCCCTACCCATATCCCTCCACGTTTCTTGCTCCCTAACGGGGGCCTCCCCCAGGACCACTCTTGCCCCATCCAACCCCCCGCACCTGTTCCCTGGCGGCCCCCCCAGGACCCCTGCCTTATCCACCCCCACGCTCCCTGTCCCCTGACGGGCCCCCTGGGGATCCCCACGCCTGATTGCTCCCCACCGCCCCATCCAACTCCTCCTCTCATTCCTGACTGCTCCCCCGAGACTCCTGCCCCATCCAATCACCCCTTCTCCCTGATCGCCTGCAGAAATGATGCCTGACTGCTCCCCGCTGCCCCATCCAATCACCCCTTCTCCCAGACCGCCCCAGGAACCCCTGCCCGACTGCCCCATCCAACCCCCCCTCCTTCCTGACTGCCCCACCCGGACCCCTGCCCCATTCAACCCCCCGTTCTCTGTCCTCTGACTGCCCCAACCCCTAACCACTACCCCCCACCAAACTCCCCTGCCCTCTATCCAACCCCTCCCTGCCCCCTTACAGCGTGGCTGGCGGCGCTGCCTGTCTGGAGCCAGCCACACACCGTGCAGCACAGAGCACCGGGTCAGGCCGGGCTCTGCAGCTGTGCTGCCCCAGGAACTTGCAGCCCGGCAGCCCAGTGAGCTGAGGCTGCGGGGGAGAGGCTGGGGACTAGCCTCCCGGGTCAGGAGCTCAGGGGCTGGGCCGGAGGGTCCTGCAGGCCAGATGTGGCCCACGAGCCGTAGTTTGCCCACCTCTGATTTATATGCACCAGTCACTGCCAGTCCAGCCTATATTTTAATATTTCCTTTTTTCATCTGGCACTGAGCTCTGCTCCCAAAATGCTCTACTTTGCCGAGCTGTGGCTTGAAATTATTTGTAGACATGCTGCACTGTTGAAATAGCTCTCATTTTATTGAGCACGAATACAAATGAATTGGTTCCAGCCCATGGAACATTTAACCCAACTATCTAATAAGGCCTTTCTAAAGCAATGAGCAACACTTACTGGACTTTATCAATGAACTAAGCCCGAGAATGTACAATTCAAGGGGACATTAAGGTGTCCGTAGGTTTTGTCAAGTTAGATTACTTTGCAAAGACACACTTGCAGGATGCACGTCTCAAGCCTATGTTTGTTTTCATTGTATGGCATTGTGATTTTTCCCCCCCCCCACGGTTTAAACTTTAAAACCCTTTCTTGTAATTTTGCTCTGCTTCGATGAATTTCCGTGACACCCTCCCTGCTGTTCTTCTCCTTGTTCCATACGCACTTTCTATTACTTTGAAGGTTCCAGCACCCTTATCTTCTCACATTCTCTTCCCTCCTCTGGTTCTTCCTGTTTTGCTGCTCACATACCAGCATATGCCCTATCACTCGCCCTACTTAGCGCACCTTTTCCTGTTGCTCCTGCGACCTCATCCATGCATTCTGCTGTGATCAGATTCTTCTGGAAGTGCATGTTTGAATTTTGCACAAGAGGAAACTCTGAAGCAAGCAATCAGTGCATCAGCCATGATGTACATTAACACTCGGCATCCATTCTCAGATCAGCCTGGGCAGTGCAATGGGCTGTTTATGCATTAATGGTGACTGGAGGAAGGGCTTGTTGCAGCCATAGTTAATGTCTTTAGTTGGTGGGCCACAGAAGCTCTGCAATGCTTCTAAGATCCACAGCTACAGAGACAAACTGCACCACCCCTTTCCCAAGGTCTAATGCTTTGGACTCCCGTGAGCATGCTCAGAACATTCATACAGCCAGAAACATTTTAAAGAACCAGTGAGCCAGTGTTATTGGTCTCTCCCTGAAGGACTTAACAGGTGATCACACTTAGAATTGGATTAACTGCAACAGGCTTAGTGATCACTAACCCATGTGGCTATAGAACCCAAGAAACTGGGAATGGTGGCATTTGAGCAGCATGAGCTCTTGCCTTCCAGAGGACTATGAAATTCTTTGTGAGAACATGAAATATCTCTTTTCACTGCTGGATTTTATTTCGGGATCACAGGTAAATTTGGAACTACAAGGTTGTACTGCGAAGATCCAGCTAATCCTCAGCTTGGGCATGCTAACATTTAGCATCAGATCATGCACTTACGGGACAAGTGATATGAATTTAATCACCTCATTTGCTCTCTGCCCACTAAACCATTTCTCCCCAGGTTTATTCTAACACACTAACTCCTTCAGCAGTAGCAAACAGCCACCAATCAGCCTGCCAATGAATTTTCCCCCCCTTTCTCCTTCCTTTAGTACCCCCCAAAAGTGGAGTTTTCCTGCCAAAGTAACTCCTACTGAAGCTCTGGAATGGGGAGATTCAGTCTTGGGTAAGCGCCAGCTTCTTCTTAAAACTGAAGTTAATCAAAAGAGCTGAACCACCTGCAATAAAGACTATCACCTACTATTGGCATCCATGGAAGTAGTGAAAGATGATCAAGGTCAAGTGTATTATATGCACTGTTTTAGGGCTTGAGCAATCAGCAACTTGTGTGTATTATTTCACCTTTAAGTTCAATTACTGTACTATGTATTTTTGATCACTAGTGATCACTTTGCCAATATAGAAATTCTGTATTTTCTCTCTGCCACTTGACCAAGGACTGCCAGTACAAGCAGTCTCCAAAGCAAAGCTACCGATTTTCCTGAGGTTCTAATTCTAAGTCTTGAGTGAACACTTTTAAATGACCTCTGACCCAAGACACAAGAACCCAAGTAGATCAGGCCACAGCTAGTCAGACAGGTACTTTTACTTAGATAAAAACTTAAGAGTTAAGCCTGCAACAGATTCTTTATGCACAGATGTTTATATTTATCTAAGAAATCTTCAGGAAGACTACCTCCTGCCACCCCCTCAAAGTTACTACAATGAAACTTCCTAGAATTCACTAAAAAAGTAATGAGAGAGAAACTGGTCTTTCAGTAGAACAGTTATATTTGCATCTCAGTACTAACTGATCTGACCAAAAATAAATAAATAAATAAATAAATATCACTTTCAAGTCAAGATTGTCCATTACATTTACTGCCCCAACTGCTTAACTAACCATCTATTAAAAACTGGAGCTCAAACATACAAAATCAACTTGCTATCATACATCTTTTAAATTAACCTGCAATAAGAAAAGAAAGTCATGAAACACAATCAAGGGCACCAATACTGTGGAAGGTGCTAAAATTGCACAGTTCCTGTTCTTCCGGGCTGCAAAATACATCTCCCATAAGGAAACAGATCGTGTAGAGTTTCAGTTCTCTCTTTCTAACTAGACACTGTAAGTAGAGAGAATATATTAAGAGCACACAGTATTGCTGGGTAGCAGGGCAAATTATTGCAGGAGCAGTAAGAGAACCAGACTATTTCTGGACAGCTGCATATAGCAGTTAATTCGTACCACCCAAAAGGCGTCTGGCATTTTACAAATGGCAAAGACAGACATGGTGTCTGATCCAATTTATTTTTTAAATGAAACACAATGCATCGGCGTGCAGACACTAGGGGTAGATGAGACATGAGAAGGAAGGACAACTATTTGAGCATGTGCACTGAGATTCGATAATTACTTTCAAAGTAACTACAACACAGAAAATAAATTTAAGATACATAATAATTTATTGTAGGCAGTGCATCAGGAATGAGATTAACTGAGCAGCTGGGCATTCGGTGAGCCTCCACAGCTATTTGAAATTTTCTATTCAACCGTTCGTACTAGGACACAGCTTGTATTCTACTAGGATAGGCAACAGATTAATCTATTGTAACATCAGCAGAGACCAACAGTGAACGCTTCAAAGGCAGGCAAAAAAGGGGCTGGGGGGAAGGAGCCCCAAGCCACAAATTTTGGCTCTGGGCTCTGAAGAGCACAAATTCCGACGCGTTTGGAATCTGCAGGTGTTGATTTGGGTCCCTTTTTAGAAAGGGAAAGGACATCATACAAGGTGGAGTGTGTGTACCTCACATCCAATAGCTTGCAGGAAGGCGTTTCCTTTCACATTTACATACTAGAGGGACTGGCACCATAAAGAAAAAAAGCTACGGCCCTACCTTGGAGTAACTGTCTGAACCAACAAGCATAGTGAAGTTCATTCAGGATACCCTTACGCTGCAATCAGAGGTGTGACTGCATGCAGCAAATGTTCCCATAGCCAAGCTAGCTTAGATACAGCTAGCTTGAGTGAGAATACCAGTGGAGCTGCAGCAGCATAGGCTAGCCCTTACATACCCTTAGTGGCAGGTATGAATAATGGGGCACTTCAAGGTTAGCTATCTTTGGGGAGGAAGAGCATGTGCTATCCTGAAGCACAAGGCAGGAGTGGATATTCTGCAAACTGCCATAAAGAGAGCGATTTTATTTTGCACATTGCAGAACCAGGAACCTGCTTTGTGGATATTCTCTAAAACAAAAGAATTGTTTGTTCATATTCTCTAGGAACAGGCAGAAAAAGGACAAGGGGCAATTTTAACAACCTCAATGAAGGAGATGTTGAAGAGGTTTATGTTTTGTTACCAGGATTCTGTTTGCGCAATGCCCTGAAATCGATCTAGGCCACTGTATAAACAAATCAATAACAAACATTGGAACTCTTGGCAGAGGGACTTCAAGTAGCAAACAAAGTCCATTAACCCTCGAAACTGCGGGATGTGGAGTCTGAATCCAGTGATGCCCAGGAGACGTATATGGAGCTGAACAGTGGGGAAACTTCCTTCTCAACTCCCTGACAGTGAGCATAAATACTGGGACAAACATGCAGTAGGAAGACCACAGACTTATTACTATGCTATTGATGAAGCTGGACAGAAATCTTGCACTGGGCAGGGGTAGCAGCTGGTGCCAGCCACAGCAGAAGCATTAGTAGTTGTCTAAGTGACGAATTCAGGGAACAGCTACCACACTGTTTCACCTGACACAGGAGATCCACTAGATTCACTTTAGGGGCTGGTTTTGATCAGTATCTGGGTCATGTGACTAGAAATGATGCATTAAGACTGCCAGGGAGTTGGACGGTGGGGTCAGCACAAAACCAAAAAATTTGGCCCCAACATAAGCAGTAGCAGCTCTCACTGACTGAATTGGGAATTGTACTCTCTGATTCTAGGCCTGAATTTGGTCCAGACTATCTCTGCCAGATGATAATAGTTTGTATTACCATAGTGCCTAAGAGCTTAAGTCATGGACCAGGATCCCATTCTGCTAGGTGCTGTACAAACAGAACAGAAAGACTGCCCCTGTCCTAAAGGGTTTACAATCTCAGTATAAGCAAGAGAGAACAGATGGATACAGCTGGACAAATAGGGAACAATATTGGTTAACCCAATAGGCAGTGGTCTGAGCACACCAGCAGCCTAACCACTGTCAAATTTGGTTGTTTTTTTGTTTGGTTTTTTTTAGAGGACTCACACCAAAGGAGAGTTAAAAGGTAGAGATATAAAGGATCCAACTCATGTAAAGCAATGGAATTTAATTGGAGTTACATCAGGGTAAAATTAGTTTCAGTGAGAGTAGGAGAAAGATGAGATGACATCCTCGGTATTTTATCTGCCAGGAAGTCTGTGCTCTTTGGCATCTAGTGTCCTTGTTCAAACCATATTCTGCTGGACATGCAGTGTGTGAATTACAAATAAAAACAAGGATAATGTGTCCGAAGTTAAAGCAAGCATCTCCCTAGATGCTTCACCTGATAAATAAACACCGTTCACGAATGTTATAAAATTATATTCACTTGCCTCACGTTGTCATTTCTTACCCATCTCAGGCCATAAGTACACAATATTCATTCCACACACACTTGCAGTCATCTACTTGACCTTCATCCTACTGCTATCATCCCAGTAACACCCGCCTGCCAAACAAAATCCTACAAGAACCAGGAGGAGGCCTCAAAGAGCCCAGATTCAGCTGCTTGTGAGCTAAAGCAGAAAGCAAGGTCTGAAGCCAGTGATTCCTAGCTGAGAACACCCAGGGCAGGGCCAGCTCGCCACACTTAAGCCACAGGCCTATTAGCTTGAGTAACTCAATCAATCTCTATGTCACTGGGGAAAGAGACAGCCACTCAGGTCACAAGCCATTTAAGAGGTTATAGGCAGAAGCTGGGACTGGGCAACAGGGGATGGATCACTTGATAATTACCCTGTTCGGTTCATTGCCTTTGAAATTCTGGCACTGGTCACTGCCAGAAGACAGGACACTGGGCTAGATGAAGCATTGGTCTGACTGAATCTGGCCGTTCTTAAGTCAAAACGAAGACCTTAAATTCTGCCCAGAAGTCAGATAGCCAGTGCAGACCATTGAACACAGGTAAGATTCATTTGGTGAAGCACCATTTACCAAACAGCCCCATCCTACAGCTGCTGCAATTTCTGAACAATGTGAAGATGCAGCCCCATGTCACACTCACAATATGGTAAATCCAACCTGAAGGACTCACGGGGATGGATAATGACAGGTGTCTGCATCCTAAAGAAAAGACTGAAATTATTGCCAAGCACAGATCCTAAGATACATTCTTGGCAGTTGCTGGTATCTGACCACCCAGAAGCAGGGATCAAGCAGTAACCTAAATTGTGAACCTTGGAAGTTAGCAGCAAACAATCCCTATAACCAGAGTGGTTTTCCCCACCAGCCTGAGTTTAATCTCAGTCCTAAAACAATCTAGGTTCTAAATCTGATCCAAGCCCTGATTCTTCCCAAGTCTCCCGCGTAAGTCTGTCCACCAGTAGGGCTGGAAGAGATGGAAACATAAGTCCGTGAGTCATCAGCACACTGAAGATGCTATACTCCAAACCTCTTTGCTAATCCCTTAGCAGTCCCAAATACTTGGACTTGAACACAACTGAACTGAACCATGCGGAATGCTGTGTAAACTCTCCAGTACCACCTTCCTGGATTTCTCAGCAATGAAGGAGTTGAGCCACTCGAGGGGAACCCTATCAACTCCTGTGAGGGTCTACAGGTACATTAATGACAGCAAAGGCAGCTGAGGGGCAGTCTTTTAGATCTTCCTTCAATCATGACTAGGAGGTGATCAGCCACCAACACAACCAGAGTGGTTTCGATACCATGTAAAGGCCTAAATCCAAATGGACTGGAATCAAAGATACACAAGGAGTCGAGATATAATTGGACTTGCTTTACAAAAGACTTCATGGTAGTCTTCAAGACAAGGCAGTAGTAAGAGGTGAGACTTTACCCAGGTTAGTATTTAGTATCCAATACGATTTAAAGATTTACTACTGTAACTGGGGTGTAAGGTACCCAGAAGTTTTCACATTCTCACTACATAAAGAACATAAGTAGAAGAAAAACACTTTCAAGAGAACCCTTGTGAAGTACAACTGATGCAGTTTCTTCAATGTAGGGAACAGAACTGTGCCACTACAAATTAATAATACATTCCATACAAATGAAAGGCTTAGACTCGCATGTTCCCCGGTTCAGAACTTTGTCATCTGGAGAACAACTCAAGGACCAAACATTCAGGTTGGCCAAAACATTCAACAACCCTCCCATCCCGCCAAAAAAAATTTCAAAATGAATGCAAAACTAAAGAACACTGGGATGAAAGAAGTTACTGCGTTTAAAAAATAAATAAATTTTTAAAAGTCCATATCACTTAGCCAAAATACATTGAACCATTTTAAGAAGACAGACTTAATTACAAAAATGCTAAATTCCTCCATATAGATAAAAATAGTGTGTGTTTCACACTTCAAAAATGGATTCAGATCTGACATTAACATAGTATAGAATTCAGGGCCTTGGAAATCCTCCAGTAAACAAGGTATTTAATTAACACATTTTAAATTATTTTGTCCTATTTTTGACGCACAGTACGTCTAAATCATTTTGCATCAGTCTCAAGTCACTCCGTGACGTCTCTGCAGTCTTAGCTCTCAGTGTTAATTCAGGCCAGTGGGAAAGAGATAGCAGGATGTGGTTAATCGGCTGCATTCCTCATGAAAATTTAAAGCAGCCTGCATCTATTCTGTACAGCCAGTGTCAGCTTTGCAGGGGCATAATGGACTGCCACAACAAACCCTATTATAATACAGGATCCTAACAGGTATTGCTGCAGCTGCATTAGATCTTCTCCCAGAGAACATCAGCTAATTACCCTTCACCAAGCAATAGAAGTTTTCATTCTGATGGGTGTTTTCTTACTACACTAAGTTACCCCACTTCAGAGATCAACGTGCAATTAGGAGCCCATCGTTAGGCACATTAAATCATATTTATTCATGTGGCCATAAAGAACATATTACATTTTATTATGCAATTTTGAGAGTGCTACAGTTATATGAAGTAGGCTAATATGAATTTCTTTTGCTGTATTAAGTACCTTCATAACAGACAGTATATGGTTTGTATTAATTATGGTTTTATTAACACAGCTTTTTAAAAAAATCATCCATCTCAAAGCACTTTATGTCAGACGTGGAAATATCACTATCCTTTTACACTGGGTGAATGAGGCACAGGAGTTAAAGGAGCTGGACAAAAACACAGAAAACAGAAAGGTAAATAATTTATTTAACATGTGTTCCTAAGCCAATTTTCATGTTTTTATGTATTTTGTGATAGAAACTTACTTTTCAAAAATCAGATTTTTGAAAAGAAAATTGGGTATCCAAAATCCCATTTGTTTACACTATAAACTTCAGCAACTCTGCTTTTAAAAAGTCACTTTGCACATTAACGTTTATGAAAGCACAGAAGTCCCGTTTTAGTCTAGCATTTTGTTCAGTCTAGCATTTTGTTCAGTCATTAAACCCAGACTACCAGGATAATAAACTCACCTGTCATAATACCGTACTCATAATTAAAGCTTATGTCCAGTCTTTACGGAAGCTGGTACATAGCTCAAGGCAGATGACGTGTAAAGTATCAACTCTGATTAACAGATATGTAATAAATAAAAAGTTCCTCAATATACAGTTGGCTGTCAGTTTCTCTTATCTAAAGATATCCTGGTGTCAATTCCACATTTAAATCTGACGGCTTCTTTAAAACATACGTGTACCTCTGTGGTGAAATTCTTGTCTCATTGATATCCTTGGGAATTTTGCCATGGACTTCTGTGGAGTCACAATGGCATGCCTGGAATTTGTGTGTGCTATGATTTTTGTATCAAACCCCATCCACATTAAAAGTAACAGAAAAAGATGAGATTCTAGCAACTTCCATACATTTAAAAAACAAAAGCGCAAAATTATATGGATTCTCCCCTTCCACAGAGTGTCAGTCATTTCACTAACTATGGTGCTCAGAGTATGGGTTTACACTCACTGACGTAGATGGTGCTAGCACAGATATTTATTTTACTCTAAGATGTAAATCAGTCAGTCACCATGGAGCAGCACATAAAAGATTCCTGCGATCTGTGTGTCTGGTAGACAGTTTTCCTGCTCCGTTGCCTATAGGGATTTGGGGGTAGACTGTGCTTTCAAGGCACAGCCCAGAGTAAGGGATTCTGCAGAATGCCTTGCACCACGTGGAAAAACAGGAAGCAGTGGGAGGCAAAATACCTCCTTGTGCACAATGGGGGCACACTTACTACTATTCCCCTTTATAGGGTGGGTCTTACTCCCACTTGGGCAAATGAAGAGGATGGAAGCTGAACAATGGAGCCCCCACCTCCTGTCAATTCTGGGGCACAGTCTTCTCTAGGGAAGTAGTGAGGTGGCTTTTCCGAGCACAAGGATCTCACTTCTTCCTGATCCCTAGGCATCATGCCCAGCAATCCTCATGCCTCTCGCAACTGCGCATGTGTGTGAGGGCCAAGCAGAATCTGCCCCCTTAAAGTGTTATGTTATCTAATAACTGACCGTCAGGTGCCTCCTGCCAGCTTCTTTCTATTGGAGCCTCTGTTATAACTTCAGGCGCCATCAAAAAATAAGAAACTGCCCCTTCTCTCATGTAAGGTGGCGGCTACAAAATAATGAATCTACAGCATCTTCCTAATACTACTGCTGTGATTCTGGCAATCACATAACAAACAGGGCATTGAATATTTCCAGTAGTGGTCAAATTTAGAAGAAATAAGCCAAATATGTTGCTATAATTAAATGCCAAAAGGTGGTATAAAACATTACACATACCCAGTGGGAGATTCGGAAATAAAGCTCTTTCACTGAGACTCTGAATGCATCATCATTTCCTTGTTAATTCAAGTGTATTCTGAATAGAAGAATATTTCACATTACAGTCTACACCGATCAGCTAGGTGTACACTGAAACTACACTACAGCATTTAGCAAGAAATTCAGTAAGTTTCTTCATCACAAATGTTTGACTGGAAAATAAATTATTCTTTGTTCATTTTAATAGCTTCTGTATTAGGGGGAAGAGTCAGAAAATTAGAGCCTGAATCAAAATTCAGATACCTTCTTTAATGTCCTTCCTCCTCACGGCCAAAACATATAAATGCTGTACTCAAATCGCATCCTATTTACTTTTTGCAGAACTCCAATAATGGCATTTTTACCATTCTTTTTATTTAACAATGCTAACACCACTGTAAGTGATAATGTAGTAACGATAAACAAAAATACCTATACAAAACTTAAAAGGACGACTAGTGGCACCTTAGAGACTAACCAATTTATTTGAGCATAAGCTTTTGTGAGCTACAGCTCACTTCATCGGATGCGGGATACCCCAAGCGTACACAGTTTGCTTTAAATCTACCAAAGTATTGTTAAAATAAATCTTAAAATGGAGTTGACACACAAAAATGCCAGCAATACACCATGCTCTGAAAATATTCTATTGTAACCAACTTCAATTGGATTTACTGGTTTACAGTTTGCTTACTGGCCAGAAAGAGTTACTAACCTTCATACTGTAATAAAAAGAAAACTAAGAAGGAGTTGCATGTGGTAGATAAAGCAGAATAAGTATGCAAATACTGAATTTTACTTTGATGTCGCATTATTTCATATATTTTCAATCATTTTGAACGTTCTTTTAACAAGGCATTTCACGCTACACTACTCTATCTCAACTTACCCAACACGTGTGAAACTAAGTCTGTTCTTGTTACAGTTTTTCTCGGTAATTAGCAAGCTACATAGTCTCCAGCAGCAGGCTACTAACAAGCTCCTACAGTTTCTAATCTAACAAGGAACCCAAAGCTACTAACAGCCGTCAAAACATTTGAGCAAAAAAGGATTACAATGGCTAGTTGCAAGAGACTGGAAACTCACCCGTATTCCAGATTGAGAAGATCTTTTGTCATGGATTTTGATTCAGTATTTAAAACAATTATTGAACAGAAATTAACTTGTTCTAAATGGAAGTCTGGTTTGAAATATTAATTATTTTAAGAGGGAATCTTCAATTACGTGAAAGACATTTTCAAACAAAAAATGTGTTAATTTTGCAACTAACGCTTGCATCTGAGAACAAATTAAAAACTTCTCATTCTTCTCTGGTACTGGGACACTGAGTTAAAGCTAAAAATGAAACCAGACCCTGCAGCTTATTTGTGAAGTTTAGTTGCCATGAACATCAGTAACCGTGTCACTATTAAATAGACTATGTTTAGACAAGTATGAGAGCCAGTGAACTCAAACAAAGTCACACTCACTTACCTTGAGGACTTCCATTGGCACCTGGGTAGGAGGGGGCAGGTTACAGGGGACGCTGACGTTGATGGCTGGTGTCTGACTGAGTGGTACTCTCTGCTGCATGAACTGGGCTGCTTGCTGCTTCTGTTGTTGCTCTCGACGCTCTTGCTCCTGCATCTGCTCACGCATGAGCTGCTGTCGTAACAAAATCCGTGATGTCATACTGGAGGAGCTTAGGGGAGGCTTGGAAGCTCCAGGATGCTCGGAACTGCTGTGGGAAGACCAAAACCACAGACATCTCAGTTTCCCTGGTTAGAATAATTATTTCCTGCGATTGCAGAGTTTCGTTAAGTGTGAAACAAAGTGGCTCTCACACATAAGAGAATAAGTAATGATATGCTGCCCAGGGTAAATTGGAATTTGGAGCTGATCTACTTTAGGTCCTTAGAAGCCAAATTAACCTGATTACATCTAGCCATTATTTTCAATGTCGATCTCTAGCAGCAAAGAGGGAATTTTTAAGTTTTATAAGTCTAATGCTCATTAACATCCAATAGAATTACAGTGCTGCTACAACAGGGCTCAACGGGATGCTGTATTTCTTTCATACTCCCATTTACAGTGGCAATGCTTTTATTAATTAAAAATCAAAAGAATGTATTTAGCATCTTAAGTTTAACAGAACTTTACACAACTCTTTATGTAGGCATTGGGGGTCGGGGAGGATTCCCAGAACCACTGAGGTTGAATCCTGCGGCTAGAGTTCTACCACACATTCCCGAGAGCACATGGAAACCCCTCCACGCTAACTTGGTGTTCAAGGGTGGTTTGGGGCAGTGGCCCCTTGCACCACATTAGAGTTCTAGCAGATTTGCTAGTAGCACTCTCTTCAGCTGCGAACACCACTTGTGACAGTATCAACTCACTCTGAGGGCACTAGCAGGCCTGAAGTGAGGAGTGAGATGTGGGTGCAGGCAGGGTAACCAATAGCAACAGCTTGTAAAGGATCCATGCTCTGAGGGGAAGTGAAGGGTATATGGGAGTAGCTGCGAGGGGCCCTCTGCAATGCAGGGTTTCCACGGATGGAATGATCTGGCCCGTTCTTTGCTCACAACAGAATGATGAATACAAATCCCATATTTTACATATATAAATGACAGGAAAAGCAGACAGAGAGAAAGAGAAAGCAAAAAAGTAACTGGAAAAGTTGAAGACAAGATATTTGAAGAGGACACAATATTTGTTTTTTCCTTAACAAGTGACACAATCAAAAAAGTGTAAAAGGCAGACTCAGTGCAGGTTAATATTATCCAACCTGTTCATTTTATATCCCACCTACCAAGGACTATAATCAAACAGATACTTGACCAAGGACAACTTTGGGAGGATAAGAAAGTTTGTGGTTTCTAGTTCATTCACATTTTGATCCATTTCACATATGCCACTTTTTTTTTTAAATAAATAGACACCAAAACATATTGCAAAATATTTTTATTTGAGCTGATTTTTTCCAACTACTTTGCTGTATGATGGCATGCATATTTAGATTTGCTATAATTATTAGTCCCACTTTATATTGAGATTCTATTTATAAATAAAAAACAACAAGGAGTTCGGTGGCACCTTCAAAAACTAAACAGATTTATTTGGGCATAAGCTTTCGTGGGTAAAAAACCACTTCTTCAAATACCACCTATGCATTTGAAGAAGTGGTTTTTTACCCACGAAAGCTTATGCCCAAATAAATCTGTTAGTTTTTGAAGGTGCCACCGAACTCCTTGTTGTTTTTGTGGATACAGACTAACATGGCTACCCCCTGATATTTATGAATAGTTTACAAAGAGTTAATAAGCGAATAATAGATGTTGTGTGTTTTACAGTAGTATATATAGTATGCGGTATGTAGATGACATCAGTGGACGGTGTTTTAAGTGGATATATGCCACCTATTGACCTCTTGCATGCTATAGCAATCTACAATAGCCAATTAATCAGTCATTAAAAGCCCTTTAAAAATGGAACCTTAATAAAAAAATAACCATTATTGCTATGGTGTCTTCAATCTAAGAACCACACAAAATAATTTAAAACCACTGAGCAGCACTTCTATGCAAGGTAGGCAAGTGCATTTTGTAGATGGTTAAAAGTTACTCAGCAGTTAAGAACAGATAATATTACAGAAACAATGCGTCCACACAAGACAGCAAAGTGCCCTTTAGGTATGTACACACACACACCCACACACCCCTCCCCAGTACAGACATGGATTTGTTGCTTGAACCTGCACCTTTGCAGTTGATCGGTGTAGGATCAAACCCACAGCGTATGCAGAGTGCATACAGTAGGACTGGGATTTTCAAAAGCCATAACTTCTATTGAAGTCGGAAACAAAGAGCACTAACACCTGCTGTGTCTGACTTCTTATTAAGAACCAGATCCCAACACCTCCCAACAGAAATCTCAGCTGCAAAACACACTTTTCCTATTAGATTAAATGTTAATCAACCAGCATTAATCACACAAAAATTAAACGGTATTACGCCCATTACAATTTAAAATGTATGATGCTTATTTGCATCACTTGCTTTCAAATGACAGGAACTACATTAACACGTTGAAGTGCAGCCGTTCCAGTAAAGCAACACCATTGCATAGGTAAAGGGCCAGATTTTCAGAAGTGCTCAGCACCCAACATCTCCTATTGAGAAATGTGATCCTCCGGTGCTCAACACCCAATAGTTTCCATTGCTCTCAGGGGGAGCTGAGCTCTCCAGCAAATCTGGCAAGCGATGTTTAGAACCAGTATATTAAAATTAAATTGTTCACAGTAGGAACAACAAAGGAAAGGGGTAATTTTGTTTAAATAATATTATTAAACCCAGATTTTCCACAGCGCACAATTTTTTTATTTTTATTTATTTATTTATTTATTTTTAAGGAAAAAGTGGGGGGGGGGGGAGAGACTGTGTTGCTATTTAAGGCCTGTCAGGTTGAAACATTCTCAGAGAGACTGATCCTTTTGATAAAACAAGAGAAAACCTTTGTGGTGAAACTAATGCAGCTGTGGAATAATCGTACTAATTAGCTGCTCAAGACAAGTCATTGACTGTGATACTCACAAAAAGAGCCTCTCAATTAACAGTGAAGTATTCTCACATCCTAAACCCATCACAGTGTTCTTTAACTTTGTTAAAGTTTGGAAGAGCTTTTAAAAGACATTCACACATTTCCAAACTGCAGAAAGGTTCTATTTAAATGGATGCTTACTACAATAGCTACAGGTTAGAGCTGAAATACCATTTCAGCTGCAAAAACCAAGGATCGATCCCACTCCTGTTCAAGTCAATGGACATTTTATTTAGGTTTATAGACATGCTAAAGAGGGTGCCCATCCATATGCTCTAGGCGTCCTTGGCAGACTTTACAAGTACATACCATGTTTAGCCAATAGATATTCCACTCCAATCCCCCCTCAAAACAATTTACCCCTCCATTCTTCCCCATTTTCAAATGTCATGAGGTGGGAGGGAGGGGGTTAGATGAGCCTTGCAACGTGCCCTGAAGTTCAGATGAAAGCCATTTTGAACCAAAAGAGGGGGAAGTGAATTTTGAAGCGGTAGGGCTTTTGCGAAGAATGGCCTGCCAACAACCCCTCCTCATTTACATCAACGAGGCCGCAGCTCAAGGACCTCTGCTGCTCTCAGCTATGTCAGCATGCCATGTGGGGAGAGATGGTCTCCATTTTGTCATTTATTTCAATGGGCGCAGGAGCAGGCCCACCGTCTTTAATGGCAATTCATTTGATAACTCTAACATTCCCCTGCCATGAGTGCAGAAGACTGGACTAGAAGACCTCTCAAGGTCTCTTCAAGTCCTATGATTCTATAATCCTATGATTCTACGATTTTGTGTTCTTTCAAAAAAATAAAAGTTTATTCCTTCCTCAGAAATGATTTTGTTCAGGTAAAGATAACCTGGCGGCAAACTCAGCCGATCTCTGACTAAGTCTGTTGATCTTATAGGTCTCTTCAACATTCTGGTCTGCTGAAAATACAGAGTTGTGTGTGTGACTGACTTGGCAATAGAAAATCCGAGAGTATATTCCTAACACAAATGCCATCAAGAAAAACAAAAGGAGCCTGATCTTTTTCACATCCAAAACATCAGATCTGGGGGGCCAGATGAGAGGGAAAGAACAAACCCTTGAGATTACAGAATGTTCTGTTCATCCTTAATACTAAGAAGAAGCCAGAAACAAATTTAGCAGCAAAAGAATTTAGTGAGCTAAGCAGATGTGTAGCTCAATTTTTATTCATGCACAAACTGGTTACATAATGGAGGTAGCCAATATAGTTTCATTACTCCTAAAACTGACGGGATTCGGTTAGTGAGCATGCACCATAGTGCTCTCACTGGAATGGAAGCTGTGAAGTTGAGAAGCTTTCTGCTATGACTCCCTTTTCCAGTTCAGTAACTTGGCCCATATGACAGGTTTCAGAGTAGCAGCCGTGTTAGTCTGTATTCGCAAAAAGAAATGGAGGACTTGTGGCACCTTAGAGACTAACAAATTTATTTGAGCATACGCTTTCATGAGTTACAGCTCACTTCATCAGATGCATTAGTGAGCTGTAGCTCATGAAAGCTTATGCTCAAATAAATTTGTTAGTCTCTAAGGTGCCACAAGTCCTCCTTTTCTTTTGGCCTAAATGAAACTTATGAGAAAAATATTCCATATTGGATCTACTACTTTCTTTAGTACAAACTTACCCTCCTCACGTTTTTACTACTGACAGCTATGTACTCAGATAAAAGATACTAAAACTGGCCAAACCTAGAGTCTTCAGACTAGAAGCTCTGGCAGCAGCCTCTGTCCTGCAAAAGAGCGAATGAAGTACTTGTATTACAATTACCTCCTCACCCTTCAGGGGTCAAGAAGAACTTCACCTGTATGATAGCAGAAGATTAATGATGTGGAGCCCGTGAAGGGAGAAGACTACATCATGGAGTCAGTTGCTCTTCCTTCTGCAAGGAGGAGGGGTCAGCAATAGATGCAGCTGGTGGGGGCTACACAGAGCTGCTCCATCTGTCCAGACACTAAGCACAGCTGCCCCTTGTCTTTATGGCATATGGCCTTGGCCCCTCTAGCCTGTCATGTGCAAGGGAGAAGGGGGAGAGGTGCTTTTAAAAAGTGACAGTTGACATTCTCATTTGCCCCCTTTTTTTTAAAATCAGCACAAAGAGGCAAAGTTGGCCCTTTCCTAAACTGCTGCTGCTCCTTCTCCAACAGGGATTCCCCTACGTGAGCCAAAGGCAGTCAGGCAAGTGGCAAGTGAGGCAGCTAGAGAAGAGAGATTATTTTTAATAGATGCACTGGATCCTCCTATTAACCCTTCCCTGAGTGCTCGCTAATAGTGGGTTAGGTTCAGTCGCTTTTTTGTTTTGTACAACACGATACATGGGGCCACCCGTGGTCGTTACAAGATCGTTTGGGCTGCCGTGCCCTCTGTGGGATGGACTGTCCAGTCCTAGGTCTTCTTCCATCAGACCCAGCTGTCCAAGCTAGAGGCCTGGACAAGACTGGATTGAGTGAAACTCAATTTGGACTGAATTCAAAGATTGTACATTCCCTGGCAAAGGATCAGCATGCCCCCTCAAGAAAATTCACAATCTAGGGCCTCTTTGGAAATCCCAGGTGGCAGGAATGGCCACTGTCAGTGACCAGGAACATTGCAACCTTCTCTTCTTGATATGCACTTTACCACAATTGCCACTTCCAACTGTGATTATCTCCCGGCTCCCGCCCCCATTGGGTCTATCTCAGAAGGTCAGCTACAGACTTCTGCTAGTGCAGAACATGGCAGCCCACATGGGAACTAGCCAAGACACCGGGGCAACACCCTTACTCTTGTGAAGAGTGTATGTGATGGGATTGTTAACCACACAATGTTTGGGACCTCAGCTTTAAATCTCACCCAGACTGCATTTCTGTCAGCAGAACACCATGCCCAGGCATTGATTCAGACTAATTCAACTGGTCTACCTTTTCCAGATTTGGCTCCAGACAGAACATCAGGGAGGCGCATAATGCAGTTAGTGGCCACTAGGCTGCCCATACAACAGCATGAGACCTAACCGCTTGGAGACTCTTGTGTAACCAACGAATTGTTTAACTCTGCAGCAGGAAAGCTCTGTGACACAGTAAATTTTATTTTGATAAACAATGAGATTTCGGATATTTCTGCAAATGCAGGGAGGCGATTTCATTAAATTCCACCTACTGAAACTGACCAACCAACCCATCTTTTAAACTGACAAATCATTAAATTGGTTATCAATATTCTAACAAGTGTACTTCAGTCCAGAAGTAGTTAGGTCAGTTAGTAGTACAACAAATACATTTATGAGCACCAAATGCAACTCTGAAGAACCATAAAATGCCTGACTTTTTATTTGCTATTTAGAGCCCCAGAGAAATTACTGACGACAGTTTTTTAATGAATACAGTCCAAATGGAGTTTTCTGTCTGTATGGATGGCTGGAAGATTTGAATGACTATACATGTTACCCATAATGTGGATGCAAAAAGAAAAAGAGTACTTGTGGCACCTTAAAAACTAACATTTATTTCAGCATAAGCTTTTGTGATGCAGCCGATGAAGTGAGCTGTAGTTCACGAAAGCTTATACTCAAATACATTTGTTAGTCTCTAAGGTGCCACAAGTACTCTTTTTCTTTTTGCAGATACAGACTAATACGGCTGCTACTCTGAAACCTCTCATAATGTAGATGGTCATTATTGTATCAAAAAAAGGACACTGGCCAGTTTTTTGTTTTGTTTTAAAATCACATTATTCTAAAAACGCAAATTTCTTGACCACGTTACTAACATCAGATTATTAAAACCAAACATTTTCAGAGCCTAATTTACCTTTCACTATTTACACAGCTGGTTTAGGTCTTTATGTGTGCCTCAGCTCAAACAAAAACAAAAATAGTACAGACTGACTAGCTAGAAACTGTCTAATTTGACTTGCAGGTTCTTAAGTGCCAACAGCATTTTGAACAGTCTTGGTTGCAAACACTAATTTAGGTTGGATTCTTTTGTTTGTTTAAAAGATTTCCAAAGAAACGTCTAATAAAGAGTTATGAAAATATTCCTGTAGACCTTAGATTTTACAAAAAAACCCTATTGCTGCAAACCTAAATTATGGGCCAAGTTTTACTCAACCATGTCTCTTCAATCTAAAGTTTTTTATTAAGACCCACAGTAATTATGTTTAAAATAAATATGGACCGACACTCTTATTGTTTCCATTTATACAGCACCTAGCACAAGGTGGTCCTGGTCCATGAATAGGGCTCCTCAGCGCTACAGTAATACAAATAAATAAATAAATAAATCTAAATTCTTGAAAAATAAAGGTCCTCATTTTCAGTTAGTATTCTGTGTTTATGTGACATAAAACCTCTTATGTCTTTTGTCTAGTGTGGCACACAACTGATAACCCAAAGCATTTACACTGCAATCCAAACGTTCAATATATGTATGTCACAACAAGGCGGGAGATATTCACAGTATTCTTGAAGACATGGTCAAGAAATGCAAGGATGTCCTTCACAGATGTAACAGCCATTCAACAGTTTTGATGGTATAGGAGATCCAAGCTGCAGCCATCACCTCTGGATGACTTGTGGAAAATGGGAGTAATCAACTAAAGTCTCAAAACAATCTTTATTTTTATGTAGTGAATGTGGTAAAAGTGATACCGTAATGTAACACCTTTGTTTTCCAGTTTGTCCCACAATTTTTGATTAGCGAGAAAAGTGACAAGCCCAAACTTTCTTCACTGTTCCTTTTTTCATTTGGTTTGCTGATCCTATGAACGGTCTGAAGCAGAGTTGTATGAAACTCAATGGTTAAAATTCACAGGGATGCTGTAATTTTTCCCTCATACTTGTTTCACACACTAATACTTACATTTAGCTCTGGATTTATCCCCCCACACCCAAGTTTTTCCCCTTTTCCAGGTTGAAATGCTCGGTTGTTTGGGTGGAAGCCACCCACACCGTATCAGTCTTGGCTGGTTCAGAGCTCAAAACAGGTCCACCACTTTCCTTGAACCACTAGGCAAAACAGGTATAGAGTTCTGAGTTTGTAATTGAACTCAAAGCCAAGCAAGCAGAGGGTTTTGTGTCAAAAGAGCTAGAGCGCATAAGTTTGGAAGGGCTCCTCCTTGCCCCTGCAAGGGGGTTCCAAAGAGGATAGATCTAGACTGTTCTCAGTGGTACCAGATGACAAAAGAGGAGTAATGGTCTCAAGTTGCAGTGGGGGAAGTTTAGGTTGGATATTCTGAAAAACTATTTCACTAGGAGGGTGGTGAAGCACTGGAATGTGTTACCTAGGGAGATGGTGGAATCTTCATCCTTAGAGGTTTTTAAGGTCAGGTTTGACAAAGCCCTGAGTGGGATGATTTAGTTGGGGATTAGTCCTGCTTTGAGCAGCGGGTTGGACTAGATGACCTCCTGAGGTCCCTTCCAACTCTGATATTCTATGATTCTATGATGATATTTACAATATCCCTTCCTATTTAAAGTTTGGATCAACATGACTTAATATGTTCTAAGCCAAGGAATTAGAAAACAACCTATTCTTGCTGTAGTGTCCAAGAATTGGAATGCAGGGGATAAAATCATTATTCTGCACAATACTCTGTTCTGCAATAGCTCTAGACTGGCTGGCTAATTTGGGGGTAGCTCTTGAGCTTCCAGAGTTCCACAGTACTTCAAATAAGCATCTGATTGACAGAAACAAAGAAATATGAACCTTAAGAGATCTACATAGAAAAGATGCAATGACAAGGCCACAAAATGAGCAGATTAGTATATTTCCGTCCTGAAATGTTACTCCACACTCTTCCGGATAAAAGAAGGGATAGAGCTTTAAATGAAGGTATTAAAAATGCTAAAATGTGATCCCTGCCACATTACTCTACCAAGGGAGAAGACTACTGCAGAGGGCAACAGCTCAGAAAATAAGCATAGGTTACTAGACTTACCATTATCCTATTTGGGGATACAGATCAGACAAAATTTGCTTACCAGGAGTTATTACTCCTTTATAAGCCTGGACAACGATGATAGGGCTTTCAAGAACCCCAAGTGTCTCAGAAAATCTTACTAAAGCTTAACTATTTAAGTGGAGTGAGAACTCACAAAAAGTGAGGCCACTTGCCACCATATACGTCTGTGATGACTTAAAGCAGTACAGCATGAAAGGTTTAGTCAGGAGATCAGCCTAGCCAAAACTTTTAATGTACAAAAAAAAAAAAAAAAAAAAAAAATCAAGCCAACAGAAGCAACAGAGATGGTCAAGCACAAAGATTCAACATTCCAAGAAATCTACTGAGATGAGTGTCCTTATGAGGCCCAGAGGTAAGAGAGAATGCACAGTTAGAAAAACTTGCATTCAAAGTCTTGCATTTAGCCAGTCCACACTGATTTATATAGAGAGTGACTTGTGTTCCTAGTCGGTACAGCACATAAGTGAATATTCACATTTAAATTGAGATCCAAAGTAGAAATAAGAAACATTCATTTTAATCTGGAAATTTTTATGTTATTTTTGAGCCACAGGTGTTATCAGAAGAGAACTGATAAAACCTTTCCCATTCATGTGGCTCGGAGATTTCTGTTTTTGATTAATTAAAAACTTCAGCACCACAAATTAATTTATATTGATACAGGTTTCAATCTCTCTACACAGAGGAAAAAAATCCAGAATTAAGATTTCAGACCAACTTTGCACTACTTAACTACACTCACATCAATGCCCTTTCCCTACTCTATTGGTAATAGTGAAACTTCTGATTATGTCTTAAAAGTTAGTGGATTTTGCTATTCACCATACCGAAGGATATCCCATAGAAAAAAAATAAGGAAGCACATTACAAAAGTTAAAATAAGGGAGAAAAGATGGAGTTAGGAGAGTGTACACAACAAATTACTACAGGTTCCCCCGTAGCACTTGATTCCTAAAACTTAGTAATTGATTGTGGGTTACAGTGACACTTCACTCCGCAATTCTATTGGCTGCCATGGCTTAAAGTACCAATATTGGGGGGGGGGGGGGGGAGAGAAAATCTTGGCACTCTGCTACATCCTTTCCTGCCAAGGACAGAGCAGTAAACCTGACAGAATTACTCTTATAAAGTTTGATATAGGTCCACATACACCATACATTTCCTGCTGCTTTGAAGCAGGAAACTGAAATTTTCCACATTTGAAAGTGACGGGTTCATGGAGATAAGTGCAATAGCAAGCAGCCTACTTTGCTGCTGACAGAAACACATCCTCCTCCCCATTTCCCCCACCAATGTTTTCTGTGTTCATCCCAAACTACACTTGCTCTGAGCTGCTCTCCTCCAACTACACCATTTAGAAGTCCATCAAACCGTTGGATGTGTACTCTCAGTTCAGTATGCAGCAAAACGGGTGTGTTCTATAGTGGATGCACCTGGGTGTATTGTCAGCAGTTGCAGGACTAAAGAATCTTTCAAAAAGCCAGTTGGGGGGGGGGGGGGAAGAGAGGAAATCAGCAGGTAAATCAAAATCAGTTTTTATAGAGACAAAAAAGTCTCACAAAATGATCAATTAATTGTTGAAACAGAAGGACTTTACAGGATGCAATTGTCTTTAACCTACAGTTATGCATGGATTTTTTTAAATTAAAAATTCTATTAAACAGTTGTGTACTATTTAGTATTTTTCCATTTTTTTTCTTCCAGTCTTTAAAACACACCTTCACAAGCTGCTGAACATAATGCTTTTCCATCTTAATGAAAACCTCTCTCATGACCTGAGCGCATTCAGTAAATAATTATTAAGCTCTGGCGGTGGCTTTTGCAGGAGTCTTGGCTTAATAAAATGCCGTAAGTTGATTTGCTTGAATGCCTATTCACTTGGGGACACATTGTTTAAAAAACTTTATCACCATATCTCTAAGCAGGGTAAATGTAAAGAGGCAATATCTAGAAGTTGCAAAGGTCACAGTAATAAAGGATTTTACAGTTTGTCTGTTAAAAGCTCAGAGGATAATTATAAGTTCAAAATACATAAAATAGACTTTCAAATATATTGGTTAAAAATAATCACTATAAAATAATTTAATATGGATATATGTAATATACCTCAATTTAACCAAGAGATGTCAGTAAAAAAAGAAAAAAAAAGCTTCGAGATAAAACCAAGAATTTCAGCAAAGGAAAATTTGCCCTACACGTATCCCTGTGTTGATGCATTAAGAAATGAGCGTCAGTATAATAAATAAGAAACAGAACTAATCATGTCATCCCAACCCGCACAGTACATTTATATCCTATATCAAACCCTGCTTTAGCCCAACCACCATGTTTTGCTTAACAATTTCAAAAGTCATTAAAAACAAATTAAAGCATTTCTAGGTTCCCCCTACCGAAAGTTGCTATCTCTGTCTTAGCCAGTCAGACACAGCTGTTGTAGCTTCAAACGAGGTGACGAGGATAAGTTAACAAGCACAGTATTTTTAACTCTCAGAACAAAGCCTCCATCACAATCAGACAATTTGTTCAGAGTGCTGTTTCTGAAATAAAGTCTCACTTACAGATAGAAGCTTTCAAAGGAGCATGGCATGAACATCTGAACTCTAAGAGCTTCCATCTCCCCCCCCCCGCCCCCCACCTCTTTAAGGTGTTCTGCAAGCCCTTGGAGAAGAGTGAAAGTCAAACTAAGTCCTGGCAGTGGATATGTCACTAGGGGTGGTTCCAGATAAGACCCTGGCAACTCCAATCCAAGCAGAGTTCTGTGCCAGAATGGTGCCCTAGCGTCTGTCTGCATCAACAGACCTGTTTAATCCAGCACCTACCTGGGGCGGGAGTGGGGTGGGGTGGGGGGGGAGTGCTGCTTGTCACAGTAAAATGAAAAGCCTCATTTAAAAGTGAATGGGAAGAAATTCAGAGTCAGGGTTCCACAAGGTATGATATACTTCTATCTTACCAACAAGATATTAAGCTACTTCACAAAGTACTTGATCAGAGAATCCCAGAACAGTAGATACACATGCTGTGCCATGATTTGAAGAAATAAAGAATGGTCTGTAGCTTTAGGGTCCAATCCTGCGAAGGCCTACACACAAGTAACTACACTGCTAGTAGGCCCACTGACTTAATGAAACTTTAGCTGGATACTGAGGGGTGGGGTGGGGGAGGGGGAGGGGAGGAAGAGAGAGAGATGCTACCGAAAGCAGCTGTCCCATTCACAAATTAATGGCCTGGTCACACAAGCACTAATGCTCACTTACTCTGCAGTCGGAGAGCACTGGCTAGCAAAGGATCCCCTAGCAACCAGGACTTTCACAGAAACTGAACAACTCAGAAGACCAGAGGGGCCTGGAGAAGCAGAAGGGTACAGGAGGGACTGCAACAGTAAGTGACCTCTATTTCTGTTGGCTTCTGGGAGATGAACCCCTTCTTGCTTCCACCATGGGACAAACTCTGCTATCAGGTAGAACAACTTTTGGAAACATTGTGTGTGAAAGCTTGGAGTTTACTGCTCCTTAGGCAGATGCAGCCTATGTGTGGGAAGACAGGGCCTTTAAAAATATGTATTTTCTTTAAAGTGTAAACCATTTTCACCTTCCAAGTTTAAGAAAAGGAAACCAGGTCCTCCTGGTCATAAGGACATAGCTGTAACAGGTTTCAGAGTGGTAGCCGTGTTAGTCTATATCAGCAAAAACAAGATGCCACAAGGACTCATAGCTGTAACAAACACTATAGTCAAAGCTATACTGATGTCATTAGTTGACTCCATTAGAACTGTTATAGAACCTATTTTCAGCTGTGTTTGAAAGACACTGAGGCAGAATCCCCAAACAGAAGACGGAAAAACGGTTAGGTAAGGTTGTCTTCCAGCTTTCCAGCAATTGCAAGGTGTCAAAAAATAATCTAAAGATGTAGCCAACTTTAGTTAATACAGTATTATCCAATAAACTTTCAAAGCCTTGCACCATGAGAACAAACTTACGCTTTTTTTTCGCAGGTATCTGCTATGAGCTGGCTTTAAAGATTTGCCTTTCACTTGAAAGTCTTATTAGTCACCTTGTTAAAGACTTTTCCAAGCAATTCAGACACTACTTTCCTTACTGATAAAAAACATGTTTGCAAAAAAACAGAGTACCCGCTACAATAAAAGCCAAAGGTGGTAAAATGGAGCAGACAGGAGATAACACCACCCTGATAATCTCTACAGGTTAGGAGTTTTGTAATGTAAAATTTACCTTCTTTATCTAGGTAAACAAATAGGAAGATAATACTGTCGCCAATGGGTAGACAAAAAAAGTTAATTTCACTACACTACAGCCTTACAACTGGTTGGCCCTAAAATCTGACCTCATGTCATTTAGTTAAAAGAATAATGAGTTATGTTGATTATCACTTGACTGTTGGGACCTGTAAACTCACTCCTGTGAGCAGCCCCACTGAACGAAAACAGGAATAACTCAAGTTGAGTGTTCTCAGTTTCTACACTTATTTCTCATTTATCGGATCCTCTCCAAGGGGGAAAAAAAAGTTTACAGTGGTGTAGTAATTCAGGAACTAAATTCCTCTGTTCATCCTGGATTCTTTGTTTACTGACTTAACTTGTTACAATTGTGTTTGATAATAATTTCTAAACAATTCAAAGGTTCCCTAAATCTCATCTCTTTACACACACGACATCCTGGTTCAGTTGTATTGAATAAACAGGACTTTTTAAAAGTGAGGAACGGAAACACTCACGTAAGACTTGATTAAAGAATCACAAACAACCAGAATAATGAAAAATCACAATGCAAATTCTGTGCTCTGGTACTCTTAGATCTACTTTCCCATCAACATGTGCACCTTATTAACAGTAATGCATGTTACATACATGGAGAAAACAAGCCCCCACAATAATTTCTGTTGCAGAGACAATTCTAAGATCAAAGTGATCCTTATTATATAACATACAAACTCAGCATTGCCAACTTTAAGATAAATACCAAATATCATGGCTAAAGTCCCACTTCCTGGAGGCAAGCGATTATGCAAACAGGTCACCAAGAGGAAAAAAAAGGGGGAGGGGGAGAGGGAAGAATAAGTTTCTAGCCCTCTTAGTTGCCAAGAAAAGCTTAACAAGATTTAAAACTAAATCAGAAAGCAAACAAAAGTAACCTCAAGTTATTTTTTAAAATATTTTTAAGCCGCTCATGATTTTGGGGGCCTGACTCATTGCTTTTGAAGGCTTGGGGTTGTCAATTCAGCTAATTCTGAAGCCCTATATCTGACTCCTTCCATTCCTATGCCCATTGCAAAAAGTCGGGGAGAGGGGAAATGTGCAACAAATGTGGTTTGCCCTGATGCTGTTGTGGGCATACTTCAGTGCCCAGTGGAGATTACAGTAGCTGCACACTACTCTAATTTATCTTGGACTGCCCATAGTCTGCTTGCACCTGTGGGCAGCCATGAAATGCTAGCTGGCCACACACCCCTCGTTCCCCTTTTACAACAGGTCAAGGTTATAAGGGGACCATGAGTGTGTTGAGTATGTTGCTCAGCCAGCTCTATGTCAGCTGGGGAGTGCTCCTTCTCAGAGGATATTCCTTGGGGAGATCTGCTTCCTTTAGCCATTACTTTATGTCACCAGAAAAGATGAAAGAGACCACAGGGCAACACACAATCAGGCCAAGGTCTCTGGAGTGTCTACTCATCTCCAGGTATCAGTCAAAGGGACATTATCAACTTAAATGTAACTTGAGTTTGCAACTTTTTCTCTTTAAACTTATTGTTCCTACAGGTTAGATTGCTATAAACTGGAGGAGACTGAAGGAAAACCTTCATGATGCTTTTCGCTTGCTTTAAGTATTTTGCAGCAATTCCTTTAATCAGCTTTACTGTTTCTCCTACAGTCAATTTGTATCCCATTTGTTTGAGTCTTTCACACAGCAACAAGGAAGAGAAAACACACCTTTTTAAAAAGAATACAGAAATGTGATTGTAAAACCCCAAAAGTTAGCTAAGGGATCTTGGGGGCAGGAATAGGACCGGGAATATATTTTTAGTGACATTTTAATGCCTATTATTTATTTAGACCATCCCATGAACTTACATGGTGCTTTACACGGAAAAAGAGCAATGAAAGGAAGACAACTGTTAATCAATAAAGCTAAGGTGTTTGAAGTTGGAAATTCTGATTCTTTTTATACCGAGGCAATAAGGAAGTGAAAAAGGAGGAAACTGCCCTAGAGCAATTGGCGGACAGCAAGCAAAAACAAGTAGATTTTGAGAATTAGCTTTAACCATTGAAATCAGTGGAGAGGCTCCCATATATTTCAGTGGAAGTTTGATTGGATCCCTTGTGTTAGCGGAAGACTCTGCATTTAGAGAAATACATGTGAACTATACAAGTAGCCATGTTGCCTAACACCATGCTAATACATAAATCATATCCCTCAATGCCAGAAGGGACCATTATGATTATCTACCCTGATGATGAAATGACTTCCTGCATAAATATAACTCAAAACAACCTCACCCAATAATTTCTGCATCAAGTAGTTTGTTTGAACTATGGCATATCTTTTAGAAAACCATCCTGTCTTGATTTAAAGGCTACAAGTAATGGAGAATCCACCACAACCCTAGCTAATATTTAAATTATCCTCATTTAAAACTCTGCTCTTTATTTCTCGTCTGAATGTGTCTATTCACAGTGCACATAAGGGAAAAAAAAGATACTAACTCTGCAGATCACTACATCCAATATAAAAAAAAATGGGCCAGAGGATGTTGTGAAGGCCAAGACTACCAGAACCACAGGATTCAAAAAAGAACGAGGTGAGTTCATGGAGGACAGGTGCACCGATGGCTATTGGACAGGTTGGGCAAAGATGATGTCCCTATCCTCTACTTGCCAGAAGCTGGGAATGGGTAACAGGGGATGGATCACTTGATGATTCCCTGTTCTGTTCATTCCCTCTGGGGCACCTGGCACTGGCCACTGTCGGAAGACAGGAGACTGGGCTACATGAACCTTTGGTCTGACCCAGTGTGGCCATTCTTGTGTTCTAAGTTATAAATTATATTTTAAGCCAGATGTGGCTCAATTAATTAAATGAAATATCACATTTTAAATAAATGTATGGAAGCACAGTTTCTGCATTATGCTTCTGGTAAACACCAAGAAGATAAATGTTTATGAATGGATACCCTTGAGTCAATAAAATACACTCATTCATCGATATAGCAGAAATAAGGTTGTATATAAATAATTTCCCAGTTTCATTCTGGGACTCCTGCAGAACAAAACAAATGGATCCGTTTCAGAGCATTAGTGAAATGAGAGTTTACATATTAGAACACATGATCTTTAGAACACAGTGAAGAGCAAAAACTGATCATTACCAAAAATACATTTAAAAAAATATTCCTGTTTCAGCTCAAAACTAGGCTTGCTTTCAAGCAAAAAAATACCAAGTTTAACAGTTTTGTCATAGCATTGATTCAGTTTCATAGAGTTTTAGCAAAATGTAGAGACCTCAGATTTCATTCTTTTCTTAATATCTTGCTCAGGCCTACATCGAGTGAGGCAGATATGGAGCAGGAACACGCTCCTTAACCTTCTTCAAAGTGTATGCACTTTTTTAAAAAGCAGCCAAATTGACAAAATGTATTTACAAGCCTATTACTAGACACTTTTAATCCTCTTTGGTTGCTGACAGTATCACCCTTGAATGGCTATTTCTATTCAGAGTTAGGGGTATATTTGCTGAGGAAAGGTTGCCAACTCCTGAATCATGTAAACAGGAACGAGAGCCAGAAAACATTTCACTGAAGTTCACATCTGCCTTCGTTACTGTGACAAAAGGCAAAGGCAGGGATTTAGTTTATAACCTATAAATCCTGCAAGGACTTCATCACAAAACCTTGGTGAGAGAGTTCAGGATTAACTGGGTTAAAACATTTAGATCTTATTTATTTAGCACTCAGGACCGTGGCACATTACCTGCAGGAGCATTCACACAACTGCAGGGGCTCTCAAACTGGGGTTTGGAACACTTCAATTTCTGTGCAAACACAGGCACCAGTTTTACCATGGGAACATCAGAAAGGCCCCATGGCTTCTCCATCAACTCCTCTCTTTCTGAAAGGAAAGGCAGACGTCGTCTGTGCCCATCACTGTGGTACCCAAGACCCTGATCTCATCTTCACTCATCCCTATATCTTCCCAAAGAGGAGCAGGAAGGGATAGTATTGGGATCCCCTCATCTTCTCTCAGTGAACATAAATATGCGATTAACACTGCAAATGGTCTCTGACAGTTTGTAGCCCTATGTCTATCCCTTTTTCAAGACCATGATAGATTTTGTACAAACTATGCCTTGAGATCATCTGAAAACTCACAATTTGCTGATCATTATTGTCCTGGTTAAATGTGTGTGGCAACATTGTATGTAAAGTCATAAAATTCTAATGTATGACATTACTGAGACATGTTCCAAGTTTAGAAAAGCAGCCAGTCACAAACCAGAGACAAAAGGCAAATTGATGCCACAGCCAGGTGTCAATGAAACCTTGCACCGTCACCTCGTTGACTGGCCACTCTTTGGCAGGAAAAAGGATATGAGCGAGAAATTTACATCTTGGCAAAGTCCCCACAGACTTTGTCTCCTGAACCTCAGTTGGAGACGACTCTCAAAGAGGAGGAAAAAGTATAAAGAATGGGGAACAGGCGCCCTAAGTTATTCCTCCTATTCTCTCTACCCACAGCAGCCACAACATCTGATGAGCAAAGAAACAGCTCTGGACTGAGGGAGAGATCCAGTCTGGAAGGAGTTCAGCCAGTAAGACTGCTGAAGCACGTTGTGAGAGACTTTTGCTTTGAATTCACTTAGCTTGTTAAGTTAGGTATTAGTTGCACTTTACCTTTTTGTTTCTTTGTAACCAATTCTGACTTTTATGCCTCATTACTTGGAATCACTTTAAAAAAAATCTTTCTGTAATTAAACTTGTTTTATCTTAACAGTGTGCTTGGATTGAAGTGTTTGGGAAACTGCATTTGAGATAATAGGATTTGTGCATATCATTTTCTATTAATGAAATGACAGGCTTTGTATGAGCTTGTGTGGTCCAGCAGAAGGCTGGGCAGTACAGTATGTATATTTCTTGGAGAAAGTCTGGGACTGGAAATTTGCTGGTGCTGCTCTGAGGTGTAATTCAAGAATGGCTGGCCATAGCACGTACACAGTGTAGCTAGCAATAATTTACATGCTGGTTGTCTGTGAGCAGACCAGGAGTGGTTGCTCTCGCAGCGAAGCAGCATAAAAAGTATACCAGGTTGGAGAATTGAGAGGACAGCTGTTCAACAGCACAGATTGTACCCTAGAGAATGTCTGTCACCAAATACCACAAGTTGCTCTTTGGCACTGAGCTTCTGAAAAGTCATGTTTTTATAACAGTATCCTGTATTACATGACTTGGATGGAATACTGTGGGTGGAACCAAGAATTTAAACCTAATTAGATTACATTTCCTTGAATTGTCTACAAAAATGCAGAAGGCCAGAACAGGTCATCATAGCGGTGGTCCCTTTTGGCTTTACAATTTATGAATTTTTGTTCAAGAAAAAAGAAACGTGAGTTGGCACAAGAATTCACGTATGCCTGAAGTACAACCGCCTTTCCACGCCTAATACACTGGAGAAATTGTTCATCTTTACAGAGAAGCTGCTGCTAGAACACTGCCATAGTCGTCATCAGCTGGCGTTACTGACTATGGAATTAATCAAGCAGGTGCTTCTAATGGCTGCACCTGGCTGCTCAAGAGTTTACAGTGACAGATTGCCGTCTCTCTCTTCATGCTGGTATATGCACCATCCACGACTTACCCCCCTTTGCATACCCCCTCTTGAATACAAAGCATCCCCTAGAATAGCAAAACACACCATGACATTGACAAGTAAAATGGAGGAATCCCATTCCACCACATTTTACTCTAGTGTAGATCTCACACACACCCTCCAGAAAAGGGGCCTATATGTTTACTTTTTTTTTTTTGCACTTAACTCTGCCTACTGTTAAGACTTTCGCAAAAAGAAAAGGAGGACTTGTGGCACCTTAGAGACTAACAAATTTATTTGAGCATAAGCTTTCGTGAGCTACACAGCTACTACTCTGAAACCTGTTAAGACTTTGCTACTCTTCATTCTGCCTTCTATTTGTTCCCATAGTTAGTATCTTTGGTACCCTGGTGCCAACCCTCATAACAGAACTTGCTTGTTTTATTAACGAAGCAATTATGAACTATTTACAGGTGAAACTGATGTAAAATGAACATGAAACGTGCTATGGTATACAATTCATGCTTACTGAGCAAGCACCAAAAGCCAAAGCCACTCTTAATATATGCTTGTCCTCATACTTGCTGATGCTTCATACTAGATGCCCAGCGTTAATCTTGTTTGACAAACAGAGGCAGCCCTGCTGGTTTTGAATTTTTCTGTACTTTGCTAAAAGAACTAAAAACGAAGTCTAACTGCATACTCTCATACACTAGATGGAGCCTTGTCTCTTATTTCACCTCACCTGTCAAACTTCATTTAGCTATTCTCAGATTCCTTTGCACAAGGAATTAGAGTTCAAGGGTAAAAGAGGTGAGGGGCATTGGTGTAGTGGTTAAAAGAAAAAAAAAGAGTGGGTAAACTCTTAACCTAAACTCTGTATTCCCCAAATGAGAAGTGGGTAAACGCAGTCAAGGTTCCTTCCCCACTCTGAACTCTAGGGTACAGATGTGGGGACCTGCATGAAAGACCCCCTAAGCTTATTCTTACCAGCTTAGGTTAAACACTACCACCACCAAAGTGTTACACAAAGAACAGGGGAAGTGCCCACTTGGAAACGTCTCCCTCCCCCCGCCCCAAAACATCACCCCAAGCACTACACCCCCTTTCCTGGGGAAGGCTTGATAAAAATCCTCACCAATTTGCATAGGTGAACACAGACCCAAACCCTTGGATCTTAACAATGAAAAAGCAATCAGGTTCTTAAAAGAGAATTTTAATTAAAGAAAAAGTAAGAGAATCACCTCTGTAAAATCAGGATGGTAAACACCTTACAGGGTAATCCGATTCAAAACAGAGAATTCCTCTAGGCAAAACCTTAAGTTACAAAAAGGCACAAAAACAGGAATACACATTCCATTCAGCACAATTTATTTTATCAGCCATTTAAACAAAACAGAATCTACCGTATATCTAACTAGATTGCTCACTAACTCTTTACAGGGAGTTCTGACCTGCATTCCTGCTCTGGTCCCGGCAAAAGCATCACACAGACAGAGACACCCTTTGTTTCTCCCCCCTCCAGCTTTGAAAGTATCTTGTCTCCTCATTGGTCATTTTGGTCAGGTGCCAGCGAGGTTATCTTAGCTTCTTAACCCTTTACAGGTGAAAGTTTTTCTTCTGGCCAGGAGGAATTTAAAAAAGTGTTTACCCTTCCCTTTATATTTATGACAGCAGTGTACTCATCTTTGCCCTCAACTACACTGCTGGTGAGGGGTAAAATCCTGGCCCAAATGAAGACAGTCGGTTGGGTAAATGCCAATTGACATGGATACGGCCATGGATTTCAACTGGGGTGGGTCTTTTTTAAAAACAAGCTAACAAAAAAAAAAAAAACCACACACACATTCCAATTTAAAAAAAAAAATTTACTCCGAAAATTACTTTTAATGAAACACTGCTCTGTAGGCTTCAGAGCAAACATCAGATCCCATTTAAAGTTATTGAATGCTCTAGGCTCTCCAGACCACACTGAAGCCTACTCATCTAGCCTTTACCGCATGTACAATCCATCATGGTTTGAATACATGTTGGAGAACTCTATAGTTAGCTTGTGTTTTATTAATTTGTGTTTGCATTTCTCTCCTATTCCTTTAAGTACATTAGAAATCTGAATTTTTACTTTTTGTTCTAATCTTTCATCCAATAAGGAGTTAAACTGCTTAGTAATTTCCTGGGTCTCATTTTTCAATAGTGCTAATACTTTTGGTTTCCTTCAAACACTGCTACCTCTGCTCTTGTCTGGTAAATTAAAAAGAATTATCATTAATGGATTGATGATGCCTCAGTTTGTCACTTAAGATTCTTCTGACTCTGCTGATTTACATACCTAGAGCAAAATAGTTTATGGCCAAAAGCTGTGGTTGAAGTCAGTGGGAATTTTGCTTAAGTGAAGAATGAAGAATTTGACCGAGATTGCTAAAACAATATCTCATCAATCTTCCCTTAGTCATGTTTGGAGGGAAAAAAAAAATGTGTTATGTTCAAACCAAACAGTTCACTCTATGCAAACTAGAGTCTCATAATTTTAATGGGACGGTGACAGAACAAAGCCAACCTAACTTCTGGCAAGTTGGCACTCTCCCACTAGGATTTTTCAGTGTGCAACAGGATACTCTGCCTGTGAATGCGTGTGTGGAGATAAGGCAAAATAAGCACAGCAAAGACAACTGCCTAAAGGAGCGACCTGATTCGTTTTGCAAATTAAACATTTAAAGAAGAGTTTGAGAGCTGGCAACACTTTAAAACATTGATTCATGAAATCTGGATGATGCCTCGAGAAGTTACTGTACTGAGGCTGGTTATTCACCAAGGGTTAATTTCTTTGTTAATGAGATCTTTCTAGCAACCTACTCAAAACTTTGAAGGGTACATTCATGCTGCAGCTCGGGATAGGATATGCAGCTTCTGTAGACACACCTGTGCAAGCTGCAATCTAGCTTGCTTGCTAAAAATAGAGGGAAGCACATTGCAGGGCACGTCAGTGCAAGCTGCACAATCCCATATGACACCTGCGGATGCATTCTCGTTTATGCAGCCTGAGCTGAAACTTGCATTGCAGCAACCTCACTTTGTATTTTTAGACAGCGAGCATGGATGCATCTACACAAGCCTAATTCATAGACCAGCTGCAATGCAGATGTACCCTAAGACAGACAGCTTGTTACCTTTTGAGGGCTCAAAGTCATCTGAAGTCACCAACTGATACCACAGGCAAAATGCTACCCCCAATTTGCACACGAAAATTCAGTGTGTAAACAAATCAAAGCCCATTCCAATTTAATGATGTACTCTGTCCATATTCTCTCATTCAGGTATAGAAAAAGTTATCTGAAATTTTAAAGGATTTCCATTGACTTGAATGAGCTTTGGATTAGGCCCTCAGAAAACCCAACATTTTAACATAGGAAGTCTGTAGTGGTAGAATCATTTGAAACTAGAATATATTAACTATCAATACAGTGAAACTCCACCCCTGTCGGAAAGTGAGCATAACTGAGAAACACTTGAATAGCCTTTTGCTCTAAGCTCCTACACAACAAATGTGGATTTACTTGTAGAAATATGAATATGGAAAGATTCTAAGAAAACATTTTATGAAGGATTTGGTACACTGCATTGTCTGGAAAATAAATGTCAACATCTACTGTATTGCAATTTCTTGGAACTCTTTCTGTGCCAATGTTCTTATTGCCCCGTGTACTTCTGTATATTAGTCCAGCTGAGTGAACCAAAGTTCAAAAGCATTGAACTGAAACAGCAAAGAAGAAAATACCTCCAATGTGACCCCTTGTTCTTTCCCATTTTATAAATAACTTGAGTGCCTAGATTTCTGTAAATCCATTAGTTATTGCTTCATAAATAATTACTGGGTTTGGGCTGATTCCGCCTTTTCTTTGGCGTACTGTGTCAAGAGTACACCTAAGATTTCTGCAGTTTATATTGGGAACGATACGCAGAACTGAGTATGTGGCTTAGGGGGAGGGAGGGGGGAAATCTAGAAGAGAACAGTCACCATATTCATTGGCAACAGAATTTCAGAGAGAACATTTCTTGTTGACAATTATTTGGGGTAAGATTTTCAAGAGCGCTCAGCTCTCATTTAGGCGCACACACAAAAAACTAGCCAGTGCATATGGGGGCAATGCATACATGCTCCTTTATCTTCCTGCGTTTTCCATGCCTAAAGATGTCCACAATTCTATTGCTGTATCTGGTTCAGTTCATATAAACCACTCAGATTAAGATTTTTAGATTTCACCTCCTCCCCACTATCATTATCAGTGGTCTTTCTGGAGTGTTAAAAATGTGCCTAGGTCAAGAGACTCCATGTCCCTTTAATGTTATGCAGCTGCAAAGTCAGACTGTGAGTAATAAAGTCAGAAGACCAGAAAAATTGAATCTGGAACTAAACCACACAAGAACGCTGACATTATTTTCCATACAAAGAACTAAAATATGGGCTCTATTTGGCATTTTTAAGAGTATACTTAATGGGAGTTTCATATGATTAAAGTGATTTATGGTTGACATTGGACATGCCAGAATATGAATGGACAGAAAAATAGAGTTAGAAAAATATTTCAAGTTAAGAGGCTAATGTTCACACACACACATTTTAAAATATTGACTTACTAAATGCTTCCTTCCTTTTATTTTCTTTCCACAAACTCTCATGTTACTCAGTTTTATCGGAAAGCAAATGTCAGTCATCTGGGTGAACATTTGCAGAAGCCAAATTTTAAGTTTTATCGCAAGTATTCACAATAGAAATGCTTCCATCGTGTTCCAATCAGGGAACAGAAGCAATACCGTATGACTTATCGGAACAATCCAACCAACCCGCATAACTGGGGATCCCTTACCGACAATCCTCCAGGGATATCTGCAGTCCAAGTTTAAAAAAAAAAAAGGGAGGGGGGAGGAGGGCTGGCAGTGCGCAAATAATCTCAACACATGCATTCTGAAGCTGTGATCTATTCCTGATTACTCCTGAGGCACGAGAGGTTCAATTGGTCAGATAATCTTATTCACACTGAGCAACTTAATTTTACTGGAAAATTGATACTGAAGGAAAATTTCAATTGTGTTAGGTCAGCTCAAAAGGAACATAAGCAAGCATCACATTTTCTCACCGACGCATGCGTATGTCCAACATCAGATAACACAGTTATCATGGTAAAAGGTAGATATAGATTGATGACCGCTTAGTAAGTGTACATCATATGATGAGTCCATGTACAACATTTATCACTCACTTTTAACCATACCAATATTTATTTGCTATAACAACAATATTTGATGGAGTATCTGTTAGTCTTTAGGGTGTTCTGTCAGTGCATGTATTAGTTCAGAATCAGACATCTGGAAGTGTTAAACATTACACAACTTGCAAAATACTGAATGAATCAAATCACAAAGATTATCCATTTCACCAAGCATCCCAAGTTCCATTAAGTGACTTGAAGTCGTCTCACTGCAAGGAGAGTCTATGGAACAGCATTAGACAATGAGATAATTATGTTTTTTTGATGTACCTTTAAACTTCTTATATTGTCTGTAATCTCTCCTAGGAATAACCAAAAAAAAGTTTGTGGAAGAAACAGCGTCATCTACATTATTTTCTTGGTCTGTTCAATGCCCGAATATCTCCATATACAATAATATTTCTGGCAGTAAGACACTGGATTTAATGCTCTAAAAATGCTCCACTGTAGCGGACATCAACACTACCTTTCTGTCACTGTCGTTTGTAACCTTGGGTTAGTTTCTATGCATCTTTCTCTTCATGCCTCCAGACAGTCTCCAAGTCTTGCTTCTTCCTTGGAAAATACAGAAAGAAGCTAACCCTTTTCATTATGTCATCACCAAACCCCTTGTCAAAATAGCCTTGCCTTCCACCTCAGTTACTGCTGCCTTATGTATTTTGTCCTCTGTTCCTCCATCAAGCCAGAGTGTCCAATATCAACATGTGGACACTGATGTTCCAGGCAGGGATTATCTCCGCCGTTACCAACAACGGTATATAGGAAAATAAGGTCAAGATTTTCTAGAGTCCCCAGAGACTTTAGTGCAGCGGTCCCCAAACTGTGGGGTGTGCCCCCCTAGGGGGGCATGGAGGAAATCCAGGGGGGATGCTAAAGGGGCCAAGTCAGCCCCCATTGGCGGGTGGGGAGGGAACGCCACCCAGCCCCTCCCTGCCCCCAGATCTGCTCCAGTCCTGCTCCCAGCCCCATTCCCAGGCTCGGCCGCGGCTCCATTCCCGGACCCAGATCCACCTTCAGCTGTAGCCCCAACCTCAGCCCCCTTATCCCATGTCTTCCCACCCTCCCCGGAGCTGCAGCCCCTCTCCTGGCCCCTGCTCTGGGGTGGGGGGAGGGGATGTGGACAGGGATAAGGGGCGGGGGTGACCCTCAAAAGCTTAGTGCCTTTGTTTTTGTTGTCCATCTTGACATCTTAAGAAGGGTCCTTGATTTTCAGAAAGTGCTGAGCGCCTTCTCTTCCTGGCCATCCCAAAGAGTCTCAGACTTTTAAAGCATCCCACACTGGACACCCAGAACTGGAGAAAAGAAATCAAAAACCTAGTCATTGTAAAATCTTGGCAATTTTGCATTTCTTCAGGTCCATGTGAAAATGCATGTATAATAAACATACAACAGATTTTGGTTGGGCTGGAGGAAAGCTCCTTTGTCTAGGAGTTGCCATGAGGTAGTGGAGCCACTTCAAAAGTCTACCTCCAAAAAGAGTCTGGCTACCAAATCAACCAACCACCTTTTGCCCATTTGTATCTATGGCGCTGGAAGACTTTCTCTGGTATTTTTACTGGTCATCATACTGCATGATCTCACGGCAATCCAGAGACATGTACATTTGGTATCTATCTTATAGGCTTAGAGGCTCCAAGACTGGGTTCTCACTGTGGTGGACACTATGCACACAGTGGAGCAGGAACTTTTTCTTGATATAACAGCTGACTGTCTATATAGACTAGACATAGGTATGTGGGAAAGGGAGAATTATCTCCACTTTACAGATAGTGAACCAAGGCAGATTTAGGAGACATTTGCAGAGTCACAAAGAGCAGTAGATGCCCAACTCCCACTGACTGTCACAGGAGAGTTGGGCACCTACCTATTATCTGTGCTTTTGAAAGTGTCCTCCAAGTGACTTGTCTCAGGTCAGATGGAATGTGCGGTAGAGACAAGAATTTAACCCAACTCCCAAGTGCCCGCCCTGGGCCTTAACTACAAGGTCATCCTTCCTCTGTAGCCATGAAGCAAACCCACATTTCTTTCGTTATCACAGGTGGAGTTAACAAGCTATGCAAAAGACACAGCAGAACTTTGGAACAGTGGGTGAAGCCACCAACACCTGTTAACAGGGTGGGTCAGCAGAAGAGTCCTTCCAGCAGGTCACACTACAATTGACAAGATCAGCATCCTTCTATCCCAAGCAGTCACAGACACTGAGCTCTTGTCTCCTTTCACCTTTAAGCTCCTCCAAAGCACATTTTGACACACTGGTAGAGCGGAAAGGGGAAGCCTTCGTTGCCTGTGCAATACCCAATCCGCAAACAGAGATTTAGTCTCCAGCATTTTAGGTGAGGGCTTAAAAGTTATTGAATGAACAAGCATCTAGAGTATAAAACCGGAACGTGCATATTTTCCCCCTCAAACTGTACTGTAAAATCCTGCCTATTGGAGTTTGAGCTTTGTAAAGACATTTTGATTATTCTATTAAATCATTTTCACATGAAAAAATAACATTCACCTTTTAAAAAGGTTTTTAAAAGAGAATACTACACTTAGAGCAATAATGATATCAAGTAGTATGGATTGTAAGCTTTTAAAATATAAAATAAAGTAAACCAATTGCTTACAGGAACTATGTTCTAGTTCCTTATTTTGCATACCGAATGTTTAATCAAAACCATACACGTGTGATGGTTAAAAAACACAAAACTGAAAAGGATTTCCTACAACTATATAACCTGTGCATTGAATGCAAAGCCTGGAAAGGCTGAAATACTGAAAGCAAAATTTTCCCCAAAACAAAGAGCAAAAAGCTCTAGGTAAAACGGCGGCAGCAGCAACCCTACGTAAATGGATATTGCAACATCAGCAGCAGCCAGAAAAATACAGTTCACATGCCAAAGCATTTTTTATGGGCCAAAGTCTATGGTGAGATAATGGCCTTGAAAAGAATTACATGGGAAGCATTAGCAAGTACTAGCAACAGAGACATACAAAACTATGATAGCCGCAGTGCTGCTACTAATTGCACGGCAGCTCTTTAAAAATGTTGGCTATTAGAAATAAGATTACATCTCATTAATCTTATCTTAATTTGTTAGGACTTTTATACGCGTCTCCATCTATAAGTGAAACAGAAGAATACGTCAGTAAAACAGAAGTGACAAAAGGTCATTCTACAATAAGGAACATGTAATCTTTTAGGGCCAGAAAGCACTTTGGCACACACCTTTATGCAGGTGAGCAGACTCTCAGAGTTCAGAGATACGATGCATTGAGCCTGATTCAACGACTACTGCAGTCAATGGGAGTCTTTCTAGCAAGTTCAATGAAAGTAAAATCAGGCCCCATTTCCTTAAAGCTAAGCATACACTTAGTCTGAATGAGTAATGTGCACAGAAAAAAAAATTAAAAAGCTGTTCCAGGAATTGCATTTAAAGCAATGTTACCAACTCTTGTGATAGCTGGGTTTACTTAAATCATCAGCTCCTGGAGACAAGTGATACGCAAGAACTCTCAGTTTTCGTTAAAAAAAAAAAAAAAAAGTTTCTAGTCATCAGGAGTCACATTTTCAAGCTTTTTCTCCACAACCAAGCGTATCCCCTAAAGACGAAAAGCCCAGAAGGCAACTTTAAAAACAAATCAATCCCTACGTTTATTATTTAAACATCATGACTTTTTTCAAATATTTTCTGGTTTCTCGATTCTTCATTAATACAGTAATAACGAATCCATTGATCAATAGCATACCAGTCAAAACATATTCCCTTGTGAAGGAATTGTGGCTTGGAGAGCTTCTCTGTAATAATGCTTTTTTCTACCTAACAGCAAAGCGGAAATTAGTACTGACAGTAAACTTTTGCACATTAAAGCGTTTGTGAACAAGGGATTAAATGCAAAGAGAGTGAGTTAAATTGAAAAGTCAGAAAAAATCCTAAATACCATTTATTTCATTGAAACTAATGAATCAAAAATGTAAATGCAAGATAGAAAATAAGGGCTCGATCCTGCAAACATGGAGGCACATGAATATTTGTACGTATGTATGTAATAAAGAAACAATATACTCAAAGCATCACCTGAATTTTTCAAACTGGAACAGCCACCATCCCTACCATCACATACAGTATTAGTCAAATTTTCTCAGTCCAACCCATTGAAAAGTTGAATTTTAACTATTTACCACCACAACCAGAAGAATACATCTAGAAAAATAGATTAACACTGTTGTACTTAAAGTTAACAGGGATGCCAAGGAATACTGAATTGACATTACTTGGGGATTCCCCCTCCCTCCCCATTTGACATCCTGCTTGCACAAGCCACACTACCAGAGTTAACACTAAAGAAATTAAATGTTTGCCATAGAGAAAAACAAGCAAATTAAAATTCTCTACTGTAGACTCCTGTTTCCAGAGGGTGGAGATGTGTTTGTTCATTCTGGTGCCAGGTCATTTTGAACTATTTATGCTGACCTGGACTTACTAAAATCTTTATATGCAATAAAGCCAATGCTGTGAATCCAGAAAAAAATGGTTATTTTAGTTGTTAAATACAGTATGTAGCCAAATCGAAGTGTTACATTTGTACCACTCAATCATTCTCCTCCCTGCAGCTGAGCAAGAAGGGAGACAGCAAGACTCTAATAGCAAGTTCTTAGCATTTCAAAGAGAAAGGGTCTGTTTATTCAAGTTTTAGATATGTATTTATTTAAAATAAAGCAAATTTAAGATTTAGAAATGTAAGAAAGTGGCAATAAAGTGAACTGTAACTAGATAGGATTTTAACCAGCAGCATTAAAAAGTCACGAGTTTTGTTACTGATTTCAATAGGAGCAGGAAGAGGCCTTAGTACAACAATCATGGGCCAAATCCTGCCCTCCTAATTTGTATGCGTGGTCCCACTGATTTACGTGTTGATTTGTCTTCTTGCGTCTCATCCTTTATCAGAAAAAAAATGCACGTGTGGCATCAACGCAGACTTTAAGCTTAATAACTGCAACCTGTTACAATTGTTCTTAGAGTTTCTTCTATTAGGGTTATGCTCCATTTGTTTTTTCTAATTTAAACATTTCTCTGCTCGTTCCCCTACCCCATTCCAAAAATTTAAAAACAGACATTTTGAACAAGAAGAATATTTATAGTAGCAATTAGCAATAAGCAATATGTAAGGATTAGTTCACCCAATTCATGTTGCCCATGAAAAGTGAGTAAATTTCGCACTAAGAGAAGCATAACCACCCTATGGATTAATCTGATTTGCAAGGTAAACCTTAATCTTACTACTGGGAAAGAGAAAATGCTGTTCCTTGATTTTATTGGGTTTGTGCAAGTTAAACTTTCCATGGAGTTTCCAGTATAAGACTAACTTTCAGTACGTTGTGCAGCAATGACCTAGTAACTCCAGATTCAAGCCCAACTACACTGAAGTCAATGGGAGTATTTCACCTTTTCCTTAACTTGGACCAGTGCTCTTCAGCACACACACAAAAATGTTGAAAAGCACAGCATGCAAATTTTCAGTTAATACAATGGAGAGTCTATCCTGAAATGACCTCATGACAGCATCACTCCAAATATACATAGTTAAATAGTAAAGGCAGTGATAATGGACATTTTAGTCAAACATGGAAGTCAAACAGCTGATCATTAAAGATCATATAAAGGTCTTGCGCAAACTTGTTGGCCTTTTCCATTTTAGAAAAAGGGCTAGGGAGGAAAGATTTACAATTTAATAAAACTCCTTAAGATACAGCCAGCAATTCACTCATAAGTACCTCCAAGAGTTTTATCACCCTTATCTTTCCGTTCAGAGACTACTTTTGAGTAAGTTCATATACCAACTTCCTTATCTGAACTCCATACACAGTACAAGCCAGACTCTAGTTCTTAATGCATTTCATGCAAACCAACTAACGGCAAGGAGTTAGGAACATGTAAACACAATACCATGCTAGAATGGCTTCCCCCAAAACAGAAGTTGTTTGATACAAAAGCACCATATTTTACACTAACAAACAAAACAAACTCAAAAAACTTACCCTCTGAATTCATTTTTTTTTTTTTTTTTTTTTTTACTTTTTGACCCAGCGAGGCAAGAGTTCCCAATCAACTGCGTTTCTGATGGCCACAAAACCAAAGCTACACAGAAAGGTCTTACTAAGCACTAGCTTTCAGAAATGGATAGCACTTTTTCCCTCCTACTATCCACCTCCTAGCCTCTGCTATTACATTTGTGCCTGCTTTTTGCTAGAAAACTTCTGCAAATGAAAACAGATGAGTAATGATTGCTACTTTATGAAAGTCCCACACTCATCATCACTAATAATAGCTCTGTTCCTTTTGCTACTCAGAATGTTTAGAGGTTGAAATGCTGCATGAAACACATTTTCTTGCACAGATCCAGTAATGTTTTCCTGTACCATACTAGGCCCTGACCCATCAAACAGTTATGCGTATGCTTAACTTCACAGATATTCATTGGATCATTGACTAGGAGTTGCTCCTCACATAAAGGGATGACATGAGAGAAAAACAAGACTGTGCTTAAACTCTGTTTCATCCATTAGTGATCCCTGAACTTTGTGGGGGAAAAGTCTGAATCCAAACCTAGATCTCAGCTTTCCAACTCAGGGACCTCTGGTATTTGGAATTCCAGAAAGATTATATAGCACCTACCACAACAGGATCCTGGACCATGTCTGGGACTCCTAGGTGCTAGGATAATACAAATAAATAGTAATAATGAATTTTAAAAAGGAAAGTAGAGGCATTACTGAAAGTGACTCGGCCAGTCTGCTCATCACAGGCATGCTTAACTCTCCAACTAACCAACGTATGCAGTGTTTTTGTAACTGTGTTGGTCCCAAGATATCAGACAGATGAGGTGGGTGAGCTACTATCACCTTACCAGACATTAACTAAGGCTGGTGAAGACCAGTGGAAGTAGGTGGCATTACAGGCAGGCTCCTGGATCTAAAAAGTTGGACCAGGGCTGCCCAATACATAGAGATAAAGTGCATGCTTGTTACTTACTGTGGGCATTCCAGGAAGAGCGCTAGAGTGACAAAGCTTGAAGGCACTTAAGGGTTATAAGGTAAGAGGTGACAACTTTTCACCAGTCTGGATTGAATCCCAGAACATATCAGTTGGCCCAATGAAAGATATTAACTCATCCACCTTGTCCAATTAAACAATAACAGAGACTGAAGTGACTAAACCCGTCCTCCAACTATTATCATGCTGTGTGAGCAAGCAAGCCGTCAAGTGGGGGAGTGGGACGGGGGTGGAGAGGGAGAAGAGAAGCTGTGAAATGATAGTGGGAAAACCATGGCAAAAGCCTTTCTTGCACAAACATGGGTACGATTCATCAATTATAACAAACCTTTCATTAAACCCATACGGATTATCCCCAAGTCAATTACAGGAAAGCCTGGGCACAATAGAGAGATGTGCCTTTCAAGTGATCCTTTTTCCTGACAGGTCTGCATCCTGACTGACCTAGCTGATTCATCCAGAAGGTTTCTGACATCTTCCCAGTTTAGGAAGGACCTGTTTAAGTGGTCTTTCTAGGGTGTTACTGTAAACCCTTTATAGAATTGGGAGCACCTCACACGGCACACTTGGAACTGTTGCATTCTGCTATTCAGTTCTTTAACAGTGGAGTTAAAGATGGACAATTCTTTCTTACTCGGACACAATTAATGATATGAAAGTACATATTAAAGATATTTCATACATATTGCACTATATTTTTGAACAAAGACAGAACATGGTGCATGGCTATCTACTCAGATAAAACTTTGGGTATACTTAGATGCCTTCAGGTCTGTACAAAGCTGATTTCTCTTGAATTGGAATGGAAGCATAGCTATTCCCTGAGCAGCCAAGTCACACTAATCAGTCATCAAACTTTATTCATAAAGCTCCTACTTTTAGCATAGCCCTGTATTTAAATAAACTGCAATAAGGTTTTAGGGCCTAGTCCTAAGCTGCCTGAAGTCAGCAGAAAGACTCCCACTGACACCAACGGGCTTTGCCTCAGGCCCCTTGGCAAGATGAATTAAGAGCAACTACTCATTTTGGGTACACAAATTGACACTTTTATAAAGGGGCTGATTTTGAGAGCACACAGGCCCGCCACTTTAAAGTGTGTCAAACTGGGCACCTGAAAAAGGAAGCGCCCAAAATCATGTGTCATTATTGATCATCTTGGCCTTTATCCTTCTTAAAAGGTTAATTAAGTTTTCACTAGTTGTCACAGATGCTAGCAAGCACCCTCTCCTGGCCTTCCTCTAAGACTGCTGTGAGAAGAATCCAAGCCTCTGTTCTCTGGATCCTTTGGGTTCCTCCCTTAGCACTTTCCTTGGGCACCGACTCGCAGTCTGTTACCCCTTCTCAGAAATGGGGCTCCTCAACGCTAACTCCCAAGATACCCCAACTTACTTAAACATACGGCTCTCCCAGAACTTCACCTGAAAGGTGTGAAGCTTCTAGTTTAACTAGACTGCCACAAGGGAAAGCAGTAGTTGTGAAGCAGTTAAATACAGAGCGACAATTTGCACTAACACTTGTATTCTCTTTTACACTTAATCATGTAAAGCAAGCACAGGAGAGTACAAATCATACAGAACACTAAAACGCATGTCCCTGCCTCAATCTTACCACTCCAGGGCAGTCTCGGGGCTGAGGTCCAAGTCCTTTGGGCTCAGGAAAGTGGGCAGGTCTCCCTTTCTCATGCGGGCTGCTACCTGCCCTCTCCCTCCTGGAGTCACCTTCCTCAGCTTCTGTGACTTTGCTCTCCCTTGCCCCATGCTTCCTCTTCACATCTGGCCCCCTCTGTTCCTGTGTGGCTTTTCATTTAAATCTCTTCTGGTCACCTGGCCTCTTTTGTTTTCCTCCTGGTAACTTTCCACTGCACTTACATACACCCTCCCTTCAGAGGAAACAGCTTAAAAAAATATCTAAGGATGCAGCTGCTTTTTTAACATAACATTCCACAAGGTTTAAGTACCATTATTAATATAAAGCGTTTCCCATTGTCCCTGTCCTGGTACGTATCTCCTACAGGGCCTGTCAGCAATGGTATATCCACATACCTGTAGGCACAGATGATACAGATTTTTTTTTCCCCATAATACATCACAATATCAATCAGAATGCATAAGCTGTGCAGATATAGCTCCAGTTCATCACACTAGTGTACTGATATTTCCAATTTCTACTCCATGACATTTGGCTCAAATACACGTTACCTTCTATAAAGACTTCTGCTGAGGCATAAAAAGGTTCTTTATTCATTTGTAAATGTACTTTTTACTGTTTCACAGTACGATGCGATAATAGATAAATAATAATAAACCACTGTTGCACAACAGGAAGCTGAATTATTGGGCCAAATTCATTCCCATGTAACTCCACTGGAACTGAATGAGTTTCAAAAGAGATGATTTAGCTCACTGTTTATTAGCACATACAGCACCAAACATGAGCCCCATTATGCTTTGCAATGTACAAAAAACAAAACATGCAGGCCAAAAAATTACTGCACAAAGAGCTTAAAAACAGTAAGAAAGCTTTGGACTGATTTTTAAAACTAGATGAGACTATTAAAAATGAAATCTGTTCCAAAATGGAACCAAATTATCTGATACTTGAAACTGAAGTGCAGAAGTGGCAAAATATCATACCTAGATCCTGAGATGAGATTCTTAAATCACATATTGGAGATACAATCAAAGGATAGTTACTGTAAAAACTAATTTTTTTTTGGTTTCAGAACTTAGAATACCAACATTTTGATCTTGATTCCAGCCTCAGAAGGAATCTGTGCAAGTGTAAAGAGAAGCACAGAATGGGAGCAATTATAGAAAACCAAACAAGCAGTACTGTAGTTGTGAATGGACTGCTGACAATAGATGGAAAATGCAGGGACACCAGCAGTGTAGTAATTACAATAATGTTATTTTAAAAATCTACTAGGACATAACTCTCTCTGCTGTGAAAAATCTGATGTAGGTGTTATGTTTAATAATACTGATCAAAATGAGAACAAAAACAGAGCTATGATAGTGATTCACTTTTAGATTCTTGCATTAACAAGAGAGACGCTTACATTATTCACTCTGGAAACAGAACTAGTCTGGGAAAGATTTACATCTTAAAAAAAGGGAACAGCCAACAATATGAATAACAACAGAATCATCACAACTCAACATAAAATGTAAAAAAGGAAAGAGGAACATACTACCATTGACCAGTCAGATTTAATCTAAAAACCTGTTAAATGAACAGAATAATGGACAGAAATCACCACAGAGAATAATGACAATATTCCAAATAAAATTATACACATTCCTCTTCCTAAGGATGTTGTTCTCAGAGATTCAACCAGTCTGTTTGCTCACTACATACTGAACTCATTCCACAAAGGCTAGACACCTGTCTGATTTGAACAGCTAAATGTCACTTGGCTAAATGTGAACATCTTGATCCGTAGGTGATGGTTTCCACATTCCATCATCACTCTCCTAACGTATCTAGTGCCTTTCCATATATTTCCTCAGTGTTTTAGAAAACAAGACATCAGGAGATCTGAATTGACATTCAGAGCCTTCTTTTGTTTATATGCTTCCTAATTTAAAATTAGGAAACAACTGAAGAGAGTTTCTGAAAAAACACCTTAAAAAAAAGAAAAAGAAAAAGAAAAAGGGGAAAAAAAGCTCCAGCCTTCCATACAAAGTATGTGAAAGTCAGAGCTGGTCAGGAACTGGAAGGAAATTCCAACATTTCCTGTTTTTGTTTGTTGCCAATCAGAACAAAAAGCTGAAATGTAGAAATTTCCTGCAAGTGAAAATTCCAAAAAGTTTTCGTTCAGGACTAACAGCGGTTTGTTTCAATTCATTTGAAATGGACTTTTGTATTGATTATAAACATTTTTATATAAAAATCTAACCAAAATATTTTGTCTTTTCAATCAAAAGCAGCCAAAAATCAACATGTTCCCATGAAACATTGTGGATATTTACTAACCTGCACTGAAGGTCGTTCTGTTGAACATTTTTTTGACCAGCTCTATTGAAAACATTTTACAAAGTGGCAGCGTAAAGCAGAGAGGGGATCTTTACAGAGCTGACTATGGAGACAGTCGGAGGCAGAAAGGAAAAAAATAAAAGACAATAGATGAAGATCAAGTGAATTAAAAAGAGAAACCTGAAACATATTCAAGAGTTAAAAGGCTGGTAAATATGCTCAGAGACTAGTTACAATCAAGGGACTGGGGCATCAGATTCAGATGTAGGCGGGTGACAGTGCAAGATTTTTAAAGAAATCTAGTGACTCATAGGTAATTTCATATATGGGGCAGCATAAGTACAAGAGCAGCCCATAGAGAGTAAATGGACAGAAGACAAACTGGGAGGAAGTGTGTATAAGGGTGAGTAGGTGGTAGAAGGTCAGAGAGGAGTTTAGGAGCAGCAACTCCATGGAGCTTTTTCAAAACCAGTGTGAAATCTTAGCCGCAATGAAATCAATGGGAGTTTTACCACTGACCCCATTGGAACCAAAATTTCATCCAATGGAGGGCAACACTGAACACGCAGGTTTTATTGCAATAGCTATCTGCTTAGCCACAATCACACTCCTCCATTAAACAGTCAGCCACAAACGGATATGTAGATGAAGTAACTGAGAACCATGCATTAATGGATAATATTTACACACTGGAAAAAAACTTTTGCAGTTTGAAAAACAGTAAAGATTTTGTCAACTGTTGTTGTAACAACTGTTACGGCTACACAGTTTGGAGTATTTAATTTTGAAAGTAATTAACTTCAACCAATGCAGAAAATGTCACAGGAAATCGTCCAACAAAGAGATATTACAAAATGAGTTAGGTGTAGAGCTTGTAGCCTGCTTTGCAAAGTCTCAGACTGTGATCTGCAATCTGTTAGTACACCAATTCCACCAATTTGATTTTAAGGTTGAGAAAAAAAATCTCATTAGCTCTTCTTCAGAACTTATGATTCAAGCCTGACAAAAAACACAGTGAAAATTCCAACACTGTCACCATTATTTTTAGCTAGTTTATTCTGATGTATCCAAATCCAAATGCAGCATATAGCCAGGACATCACACTTGTGTGTGTGTGTTTGTTTACTATAGTGGGTTTATTAGGCCTTTAAGTGCTATCTTTGGGTTGAAAAACCAATCTTCAATTTTCATAGCTCGTGGAAATCTGTTTCCTCTTTGGAGAATAAACTGCTCCTATTTTTGACTCCGCTTCAATTTAAAAAAAAAAATGAAATAAAAAAAAAGCGTTACTAGAAAAAATTAGTCCTGGAAAATATTCAGTGACAAAACTCCAACAGCAAGAATGTGGAAAACTGCATAGCATATAAATAGTTAAAAAGGACACAATCTACACAACCTTACTGTACATGTACATATCCAAGTATGGTCTCAGTTGCACATGCCCTGTATTTTCCAGGCTATACAGCAGCGGCTCCATTTTTCGTGGCATCCAGAGTTACCAGACTATATACTAGAGCTTGGAAGTGAAGCAAACACTCTGCAGTGATTGATCACTAACGACTCTCAAGCATAACCATATTACCTAAACTCAGCTCCTGGGAACAGGCCAAATTAATTTTTCTTCTGTGTCAAGATTTATCAGATTTGCTGAGATTGCAAGCAAGTTTTCCCTAGTTATAACACCACCACCTGGGGAACCAGAAAAAAGTGCTCTGATAAAATCAGAACCTAATGATCCTCCGCTCTGGATCGTGATTCTCCACTTGGCCTGTCAGATCTTAAAGTATTGTTGACCTTCAGGCCATAGCGCAAGGACTACACAGTCCCCTTATATTTTTGCAAAGGAGATGAGAATTGGGCAAGAGGGGAAGTGATTGGGTACAATGGGTCATGCTACTGGAGAAAGTTTGGTTTTGGATGTCTGTTCAGTCTAGATTTATGTGATTCTGTATTGAGGTATTTGTACATTCACCCAAAGCACAGGAGAGGAACATTTCATAAATCCAAATGTAAAAGGCTTCAGCTACTCATAAATGAGATGAGCAATGAGAGCCTTTAGCTGTAAAGAGATAATGTTGACTAGCAGCAAGTCAACAATGTATGTACACTTAGAGCCACATAGATACCAAATATTATACGCACATGACAGACAGTCACTCACATGGCCCAACCTTCAGGCATCATGCTAAATATTCTTATTTACTCCCTGTAATTAAGCTTGTCTCTAGAAGTATTAATCATTTTTAGAGACTCACGGGTCTGGCCTCCTTTACCACTACTCAAAACCTATTGGCGGAACTCGGTCAACTATGTTAAAGCCTTGTATCAAATCTTTACGTAGCTAAAAACCATCAAAACCCATATTTTGTCAAGGTAGCCAGAATAAAGCGGTTGGCCTATAGGCACATTTTGTCCAAGTCACAAGCATACCTAGTGCAGAACGCTGCTCAAGGAAGAAACCTTCATTATAAACATTTTATTTACAAATTATCAAACCCAACCTAGCTCTAGAGGTCTGGTAAGTAACTGAAAAGTTCTTTTAAGCGAAAGTGAGTTTCCAAAGTACTTGGACAGGAATCCAGCCCTTCCTTCTCAAATACACTAGTTCTGTAGCATACTAGTTAAAAGAGGGAATTGTGCCTACCTGTTATGTTGGAACAGTGCTCAACCACAAAATTGTTTACCAGTTTCAAGGAAATGAAGTAGTTGGAAAAAGCAGAATGGGACACCTCTTTTGCAAGAAGACTCTGCTGGTGACAAGTAATTCCGATTTAAGAACACCCTGCATGGCACAGCATATTTGTGGTTATTTATCATTAAACAAAACCACTGAAATATATTGGTTCCGAACTTTTTTCCCAGTCTGCATCACTAACAAATAGGAGGTAATTTCTCTTTCATACAAAAAAAACCCACCAAAAACAAAAAAACAACCACACCCCGCAGTCCACAACCACAGGTAATTAAAGACCTGCCTCACAGAAACTAAATGCACAGCACATCCAGAATTCTCTACACCTTATGTCAGGTATGTCAGGATTTCCTTCAAGACCTCTTTCCACTCAGCTTCCCAAGAACTCAGTTCAACTCCAGACTGTCGCTCCGTGATCTTTATTTGGCATACAGCAATGCTATGCTGAGTTGATAACACTCAAACGTATGGGATGGACTTCCTTTATATAAGCCTACACATCATGTTACGTTCACTATATATTGGATTACATGTTTTGGGATTGGCTTGGTTATTTTGCAGAAACCAGTCCCTCTACAGCACACTCAGTCCATGCACTCTCCGTGTCTGACTTTACACTTTACCTCACATTTACATTCCCGACTTCTCTTGTCCACTGTTATTTTGTTCTTAGTAAATGGTTTTCTGGGTGTTTCCCCTCTTATCTTAGCTAGCTCAGACATTCTGTCTTTTAGTTTACTGACACATTTACTTCTCTTAGCACAAACATCCTGTTTTCAGCCCGCAGATCTAGTTACCTCCCAAATCCCATTTTATAAGAAATTAGGCCTCTCCCATGTTGAATTACTCATGTAGGCCTCACTTGACAAGGTGTATCTTTTGTTTCATCAAGAGTGCATTCAATGATCTGGAAAACCTATAGCAAACCTAGGAAACAAAACAAACCTTTCACCAGAGATGGGGTGGCCTGGAATCTGGGAAGGTAAACCCACGACCAGAGTGACCATCATCAGAACAAATCCCCATTCACAAACCCTGCGAGTTCCTGAGGTCCTTGCTGGAAGTTTTGTCCTTAGCACAGGAGCTCTCAAAGACCATTCAGCCCTCAATCATCACTTGTTGCAGGAGTTTTTTCGGAAGAGCCTCAGCCAAACTACACCTGACTTCACTCACCTTGCTTCTGCAGTACAATAATGGTAATCCATTAAGATATGCCCACTTCCTAAAACAGTATCCAAGGCTCAACAGTTCAGTTAGGCCGGTTAGTTTTCTCACCTCTACCCCACCAACTAGGAATGAGATTTGGAATATACACATGAGGTGACAGAGCTTTCTTATGAAGAGGTATCACACAGCAATATCAGGTAATGAGATGGTCCCGCCCCTTTTATTATGAATTACCTATATTCAACTGCACTGAAATCAACTGAAAGGAAAGCTTGGGACAACGTAGGTAAGAACACAGGTCACCAGAACAACATTAAACGACTTTTCCATACCCATCTGCCTTGCAGCTAGTTATCACAAGGTTTCCCTGGAAATAGCATCCCATCAGCACCGGCAAGATATTCAGGATAGTCTTACATTGCTGCTGTCCATTCTGTACCTATTCTAGAGTCAAAAGGAGGGTTTATGGTCTTCTCAATAATCAGTCTGCCATCTTTCATAACTTTAAATTCACTTTAAAAACCTATTGCAGAAGATAAATGACTATTCACAGAAGGTGTTGCTTGCTATCCCGTGCGCAGAAAGGAACAAGGAAACAAAAATGTGACACTGGATGAGTATTTTCAGTAGTCTAAGAATATGCTGCAAGTGCTGCAGGGGCTTTTCCAGAACTCCTTTAGACACATGACCAGATATGCCAGATATTTCTTCATATAGCTAGGAGTAAACATGGAAGAGAGACTGCTAGCAACAGCCATTTCTGCAAAACAAAGCAATTCAGGAGACTGACTTGTATAGAATTACTTTTCTTAGTTAAGAAACATGGGACTGGAGAGAATGCGATCAATTCCTCGTATTTCCTCACAAGTACATTCTCAAATATTTCTTCTAGAAACTGATCACAAACTAGAAACAGAGATGCAAATTTTGCACATATGGCTCCATGTTTCAGTCTAGCTAGAGAGATATAGTCAGTACATGTTCAAATGCAGAAGTTAAAATTAAATACTATACAATCACTACTAAATCATTTTCAGCTTCTCAAAACTTGTGAAGATAATTTGTTTCACAACAAAGGTACTTGCAGCAAAATACAGATCCAAACTTGGGCCTATTCTCAAGAAGGCAGAAAAAGAACACCCAGTTTTAGAAGGGAAGGTAATGCTGACCAATAAATCTGAACCATTTATCTCAATAAAAATGAAAGCTGAAGCATCCTAGTAGGTGTGGGTCCAGACACAAGTCTCCCATCCAAGATATAGCCTATGTATACACAATTCTTTTTAGAAGTTTGTACGTAATACATTTTTTCTTTATACACAAAAATCTGTTAAAAGCACACTATTTAATTTGCAAAGTCAAGAACTCCAGTTAGGATATGCCAGATGCACAGGTGCCTATATAACCTTAATTCTGACACCTTCTGCATCCACACGGTGCACTGAATGAGCCAGGAGTCCAGGGGGGAAAAATGTCATCATGTAATTAAAGCCTGTATTATAAATGTACAAGGGGTCAGAATTAAGGTTTCATGGGTAACCTTAAATTGGGCATTTTTAAATTTTTTCCAAGTATTTAACTTTCCAGTTTAAATGTTCTTTCAATGTAGTTCATGTCCATACACAGAAAATCTGTATAAGTGACTGTTGCACATCATAAAACTTGGGTTTTTACATTTTTCCTTTTTGGGGGGCTCCAGCAGCCTAGATTTACCTGCCCCTCCCCTCATTCACCAATCTCTGACGTAGCTGCTCCAGTAACTACCAGCTTGTACTAGGACATAGGGTTGCCAATTCTGGTTGGATGTACTCCTGGAGGTTTCATCACATGACACAATATTTAATTGAATGTTAATCTTGAATTCCTGGAGGCTTGGCAATCCTACTAGGGCAGCATGCTGTCCACGTGAGCATGCGCAGTACAAGCCAAGCAGCAACTCTGGCCATGGGCATGTGACCCAGTGTGCCTCCCCTCCCCCCTGCATACATTACCTCTGGTCAGTTAATGTTTTGGCAAGTTGTCAACACTTTCCTGAGGAATGCAAGCAGGAGAAGGGAAATGACGATTTTCAACCGTTTATAACTCAGCAAATCCTGATTGGAATTTCCTGGGACAAATTAAAGGCATCTCTAGCCTCAGGGCTTTGACCCTGCTAAATTTCAAAGGCCTGCTGCAGACAATGGAGGCATTAGGACGTCTCAAAAATCTTTTACAGTGGAAACTGTTAGGTGACCTAAATACAGGTGTCACTACCTACTCCCCCTGCAGTTCTGATATTACTACTTAGGGTACTAATTGAGTGTACTTGTGCTAACAGATCACGTGTGTATTTGGTTTTCCATATGTGGACACAAGAATAGGAGTGTCTTCCTGTTCTGTGGCAGCTTTAAGGGCGGAAAAGAAAAGATGCAAAGACAAAAATAAGGTCCCCAGCAAAGAGAAATGCTTGGACTCTGAATAAGACTAGACTTAACCAGTGAAGCAGCATAAAGCTGAGTTCTTAAACTTCCTTAGTAACATTAATCTATTGATACCCTTAGCAAGTCTATGCTTTAATCATTTGGCTTACAAGATCTGACGTACAAGAGCCAGAACTGCAAGCACATCTAAGGTAATGTCATGTTTATTTTTGTTGACGACTCTAATTTGGATATTCTTGCCTTGTGTATCCTTTAGCATTTTGAAACAAAACCAACAAACAAACCATTTCACTCTCCAGCATGTTCTTTTCATGTGTGTATTAAATTACATATTTAGGTTCAAGAGTAGGCTTGACTAGTATGTGTCAGCAGAAGAATGACTGAACAATCTGAGGCCAACACAAGGTGAGCACTTCTCAATAGGCTTTCGTCTGACAAGCGTCATTGAACTGTTTTATTACATTAAAAGGACAAGCAATATTTTAATAGTAGTTCAGTGGGTCTTATGTGGAAACTAAAAAGAAGAAAAAATGAACTCCCACACACACACACACTGAATCCCAAAGGTGACTCAGTCTTTAGTTATGTGATTACCCAGCCAGTAGTCACAGCCACTTGAGTGTACAGTCCATGTGGCAATGTCACTCAAAATATGAACTCCTGCAATATATCCATCTTGACAGCAAGTCTTTGCAGCACTTCTGAAAAGAGCACTCACCATCTCACTGGATGCTGCTCACCACACCATCAAATAAAGTATAAGCCAAAGAAAAAGATAACTATTGATCTCCTTCTGTTTTAGTGGTATTGCATGTATACAACAGCAACCTAGAGACCCACCAACAAAATTAATAGACTAGACATGGCAGTTTAGCACTCCAAAAAGTTTGGAAATACATGTTTAACTATTGGCAATGTTCACTTTGCCTGCTTGTATGCTGCAGTCTTTAGTTATCCTTTAGTTGCCAGACCTGTTATTAAGGCTGCCCAACAGTTTCCACTATAAGACCCTGCGTTCAGTTGCTTATACTTTTGCCAGACATTAACCGTTTGAGCTGAATGGTTTCCATGCCAAGGGTCTGCCTCCAGCTGAGTTTTTTTTTGGAAAGTTTCAGTCAACATTTCAGCCATTTCTGAAAACAAGATTAGTGCAAGACAATGTATCTTTTCTTTGGAAACCTTTAGAGCCCCTATGCTGTGGAGGAGGGAATTGCAAATGGGCCGAGGTGGCCTTTGTGTCAGGGCTGGGCCTTTTGGCAGCCCTGTGAAAATCCACCCAAGTTATAAGCCTATGAAAATGCACAGTAGAGACTTGCTAGATCTTAACAGCTAAAATCTCCCAGGACTCCATCCTCACCAACCATGCCTGAGCCTCTTACAGTTCCTGAGGTTGACCAAGCTGTGCATGTGCCATCCCCATAGAAAAACTGGGCATGTCCCCTCGAGTCCAGAGCTCCAGGGTGAAGCTGGCTGCTCCAGACCAGGCACTGGAACTGACAGCAGGAAGCCCATCTTACTTGTGCTTTCAGTGTCCCTACTGCTGGCAAACAGGTTGCATGGAGAAGGAAGCAGCCTGATTCAAATGCAGAGGGGACAAGAGCCAGACCTACAGCATTGCAGAGGAGGATTAGGATGGAACAAGGTTGGGGGGGGGGGGGGGCGACGACACAGGGGCAGAGACTGGCGGCTGGCAGAGAGGTGAATCAGGAGACTGAACCAGAGGAACAGGGGAAATGAGGTGTGGAAGAGAGGAAATATCTGACAAGGAGCTCGAGTGTGGGGTAGAATGAAGCTGGCTGGGAAAAGACTGAAGACAAGGAACTGGGGGAAGATGAGGACATGGAGATGGGATGAGAAGCCCAGGATAGGAGACTGGGACTGAGCCAGTGGTAACAAGGAACATGGGTGAGGGTGGGGGAAAGAGACCAAGGAATTGGGGAGAGACCTGGGACTGGCTGGGCAAGCAGTCTGGAGATAAGGGGCCACAGGATAGAGTAGAGTGAGGGAGACTGGGAACCTGGTGGGGTGAGATTAGGACTCACTGGACAAGGAGACTGATGAGTAGAGACAGACTAATTAGGTGAAGACAACGGGACTGGGACAAGGAGACTGTGGTGCAGTACAGCACAGACTTGTGACAGAAGACTCTGCGCCTATTAGAGCACAGGCACACTGTCTCATTCCCCTCTAGTGCTAGTCCACACAGCAATAGTAGGTTGTCATCCTCTATCAGTTACTTCATTAGCTCAAGCAGAAGAATTAGTTTTGGATCTAAAAAGGTACCATCCTACTAAGGGTGTCATAAGATGCCAGATAGTGGTATCTATTTTTTCAGTGTGGTTTTTTTTTTTTAAACTAGGAAATTACACAAAAAACTACATTAAAAGAACATTACAGTTGCAAACTTAAGCTCACAAAAGTTAAGAAATGTAAGAATGACAATTGCCTGGGCAACCTTAATTTATCCCCATTGCACATATGCAGTATGATACGATCTTTAATTACATGATCATATTTTTTTTCCCCTCACACAGCGCCTGTCTCATTATGTGCACCGAATGGACACCGCTCACTGAATTAACATCTATTCAGTATTCTGTCTTCTCATTGCTCAATGAGTGGCCCCAGGCTTTACTTACTGCACGCTATTCAAACCATGCTCTGAAGACAGAACTATTAATTTCCTCATAGGATTTTCTATGGTGCTCATCGCTATGGTGTCGGAGTGCTTCACAAAAATTAATGAGTCTAGTCTCACAATACTCCTGTGAGATGAGTGAGCAGAAGTATCTCCATTTTACAAACGGGATTTTAGGCAAAGCAAGCTTAAAGGTCAAGAGTATTCACTAATTTGGGGTGCCGATTTTGAGCCACCTATGACCTGATTTTTCACAGTACACAGTTTATAGCACTTTATATGTTCAAGCACAGCTCCCACCAACTTCAGCTGCAATTGTAAACACCCAGCACTGCTGCAAATCAGACCCTAGAGAACCAAATCAGGCCCCTAGAAAGAAAGGAACACACAACTAGTGATCACCTGTGAAAAGTCTGCCTTAAGTGACTTAGCTAGCATCACAAAGGAACTCTGTGGCAGAGGCAGGGAGGGAATCCATTTCATTCAGCTGACATAACCATGAAACTATCCTCTCTTCCTGCAATCCCCTGCCTTGCTCACTAAGCCCCTTTCAATTTCTGCAACAAATGAGGCAGGGATCCTTACAAACAAAAGTTTCCTTCACTGCACAACCCTAATTCACCCCAAGGCAGGACAACCCTGAACACTGAATAAGGCAGAGGGCCTGTGGGAAAAACAGTATGTCATCATGTAACTGAAGACTCCACATGCCATCATAATTCTTCTGCACGCTCACTGCACCATCTTCAAAGGTTCAGATCTCAGGTCAAACAAAACCAAACACCCTGCAGAAGAAGGAAACGATTGCTCCTCGAGGATGGCTAATTCCATGCCAAAAGACGCCTTTCAAGATGGAGCAGTTTTGCCTGTAAAACTGTTCAAAACATGGTCCTTTCATTCACATGGCTCAGCCGTTCCAAAAGAACTCATCTTCAGGCAGAGACCAAGCACTGAACATTTCTGCCCCTAAGTTCACAAGCTGCATACAAGCTACGAGTGACTGCAGCAGCATTCCATTTTTTTTTATTTTTTTTTTTGAAGAGTCACTTTGATGCACCAAAACCTCGTGAGCCGGTGATGACACTACAATCAATTATTTTGACTAATTTTTAAGTCTTACCAGAAAATATAAAGCACATAAGCAGAAAGATCGTAACAACAAGCCCACATAGCCTGGCTGGTTTCATGGTCCTTTCCATCAATAGGAAATATTAAAAGGGAGGTACCAGTGTCTTTCAGAGCGTAAATAATCAAATTCTGAGTGACATTTCAAAGCATTCTTAAAACGAGCCCAGCTAATGGCTTAGGAAACTGTCGCTGAAGAATTAGTTTCACTCTTGCTAGAATAAAATTGACATTCATGATTTTGAGAAAAGTTCCATTCATGATATGAGCCACATAAAATTGCTACCGGATAGTTCTCGCTGAACTTGTTAACGAAGACATCAGCAAGCAAAAAAAGTTACAGATGGCAGCCATCAAGTCCCGCTACACCCTCACTCCACCCATTCTATACCCAGCACAATAATTACTCCATTTTCTTGTGTCTCTCTGGAACAGAACCCATAAATTCAAAACATGAGAGAGAGAGGGAGAGAGAGACTTCAAATACCAATTACCTTCTTTAGATATCACATAATGGTGGACTTTCAATAGGTCCACCACTAGAACCCGCAACAGAATTTGTATGTGTTTGCATTACGTAGACTCTAATTTCTTAGCGGCCTCTGTCACAACTAGGCCCAGTCCCTAACTGGAGGGTCTCAAGTCTGTTGCAAGAGGATTCACATGCTTCCAAGTCCACTGGGTCTGGGCACCATTCTCAGCACTTGTATGTGAGGCACACGTCCAGGTTACAACCGTCTCTCTGAGCCCTTCCTTGGGATGTGGGACTCTGCAATCCAGCCACCCCAGGCCCTGGAACCACAGCCTCAGACCTCCCCAGACCCCTAGTTGCTTATACACACTCCTCCAGAGAGTTGAACCTAGGACTTTTAATCTAATCCCTTCAGGGACAACATGGCAGGAAAGTTGGAAACACAGATTTAGCAAAGTAATTAACCAGTCTCTTTACTATTAAGCAGCACTGGAGGGTTACTTCATCTTTGGAGAAACAACAAGGCCTGAGAGACACACAGCACTCGTCTGATCTTTCCCCTTCTGAGTGTCTGAGGCATCTCGGCATTTCAGGCTAAGCAAAGGCTCTCCTGCCTTCTCTCCCCTAGCCATTCTACTTTTATGTGGCAATGGTCTGCCCCTCCTCCCCCACTCAGAGAAGCACCCCCCCTCCCCTTAAATACAGTCTCATCTTTCGCCATGTGCTCAAGTTGAGAAGGTGCAGATCTACCAGCCAGGCTAACACGCCTGTGTAGAAAATGCATTGTTCCATGGAGTTGGACAAGCAGTTGAGAGACCTAGTTGATGGTCCTATATTGCTCCATGATAGACCTCCAACCAGGCATCAGGCTCCTTTCTTGGCAAGAGTAACTGTCTGAAATACAACATAGCAAACTTGCCTTGGGCACAGTTAGATGTGTTCACCATTAGCACAAAATGGAGATTACAATACAAAATGGAGGTCAGGATTTGGTGCAACCATATCCCACCCTGTCAGTGTCTCTAAAATTCCAGATTTCAACATGCTGGAGCCACAGATTCAAATTCCAACAAGCTCAATTCAGCTCCAAATTCTTACGAGATAGATGAGAATTGTGCATCTTGCATGTGTGGGAGGGGGCAAGGTTATGTTGAATGAAGCCTTAAAAAGCCAGTGTCCCTTCCACTGTACAGGCATACAAGTGGACGTAAGAGTAAGGATCTGACTGTGTGGCCCTGGTTAACATTACAGCTCCCCCAGCGTTTTACTGGGTGCCAGCTGGAGACAAATTTTCACCCACCAGAAGGGGATGGAGGTCAGAGATGCTTCATGTATAAGATTTAAACAGAGGAGATGAAAGGTAACTGGGAAGAGTGTGGAATAAGAGAGAAGTAAGGAAGAAAAAATGGTATTTGTGAAATGAGCAGATGGGTCTGAAGTGATAGGGTGACATCTTGCCCCTGTTCTACTCTGTCTACACAGACTGAAACCTTCAGTTGTTAAACTGCACTGGGGTGGTTATTTACATAAGGTCTTCTCACCACTTGCTGATCCATACACCATACTATTTACAGTCACATTTTCTCCTCAGCTCTCTGCCAAAGGGAGAAGAAGGAAGACAACTCTCTACCCAGAGATCCTTCCTGGTTCTGGCTCTGCTAGCTAGCCTCTCTCCCCCCTGCACTTCCTGCTTGTCCCTTCTTTCTTATAGCTCCTGCATTAATGCGACAATTTGCTCATTAGTCCTCCTACACATTCTAATCCACTAATTAAGCTCCATCAGGTCCACCAAGTGAGGAATTAATTGGTGTTTAAGTGACCAGACTGCTCGCTCAGCTATTGATCCCCAGTACTCTGTCACAGATCTTTTACCCCACTTCCTTCTCTTCATTTTTTCCTTGATCACAATTTTCCTTCTCTCAAAGAAAGCGGTGGCCTGTTTAACAGGAACATCCCATTTTCAACATTTTTAATTCTGAGGTAAAAATCTCTTCAACTTTCTAAAAAAAGATAAGTTTTCCAAGGAGTGGCACCAACATCTTTCCCCTTCCCACAAAGACATTGGCAGTCTTGTTACTTGCGTGTGCCATAATTGTTTAAAAGGATTATTAATCACAAAAGCCTGGTCTACACTACAAAGTTAGGTCAACATAAATCTCCTTGCGTCAACCTATCTGTGCATGTGTCTACACTAAAATGTGTCTCTGGCCAACACAAGCGCCCCATTACAGTGATGCAGTAAAACCATCTCCCTGAACAGCATAGCGTCACGGTCAACCTACCGAGGTCAACACAGTGGGAGCGTAGACACTCCTTGATCTGTGTCAACTCTAAAAGTCCTCCAGCAGCGGTCACACAACGCCTCAACGCCTGCGGCAGTGACAGCTCTGGTCACACTTTTAAAGTGCACTGCCTAGAGTCAGAGACCAGAAGTCAAACCCCACCCTGCTTTAAAACTCTGAGTGTTTCTTAAATGCCTTTTCCCGATTGCACACCTACGAGCTCTCCCTTGTCATGTGCAACTGCCAAACCAACCTCGCCGTCTCCATGAACGTAGAGAGGTACTAGACGCGTTCCTGCCTGTAGTGGACAGGAAGTATTAGATCTCCTGAGTCTGTGGGAAGAAGAGGTTGTGCAAGCAAAGCTACAGACCAGCTGTAGAAAGGCAGGCATCTTCCAGGACGTTCCATGGGGGTGCAGGGCAAAGGGGTACGACAGGAATTGGCAGCAGTGTTCTGTGAAAGCAAAGGAACTTCATCAGCGATAGGGAACGCAATAACAGATCTGGTTCTGCACCAGAGACCTGGTACTTCTACAATGTCTACATGCCATACTTGGCAGAGCCCAAGACAGAGACCCCTGCTGTGAACAGCAAGGAGGTGGTGGAAAAGGGGGGAGGGTGAGGGGAAAAAGGAGGCAGGTGACTCCAGCCATGCCACGAGTTAGGGCCTGTTTGAGACTCCAGCGTCTAGCCAGTCCTGCCAAACTAGTGCAGATGAGTCTGATAAAAGGGGAAGGAAACTTAAGTGTGTACATGCATTTTCTTTGCAACATTTAAAGTTCAGAGATGGTGCCAGGCCCATCCCAAAGTTAAGACAAACAGGTATAGACTTTTCATTGTTTTATTCATACAACGAACAGAGCAGAAAAACATCTGCTTTGCATCCCCCCTGTTGGAATAGAGGAGGAAGTGAGGGGCCTGCAGAACAGTGCATATGGATGTCCTTTTTATCCTCCTGAAATATCTTGATGAAGCTTTCATGGTCATACTCTGCAATTCTCTCCAAGGTTTCTAGGGATGGCTGCCTTATTTCTTCTTCCGTGGTGGGACACGTTCCCATGCCACTCTGAGATGAGCTCAGCTTTCACCATTGGAGTAAACAAGTTAGTAGCATACAGGCCCAGGCAATTTCAGGAAGCCAGTAGCAGCTGTGTTCTCTAAGCCTCTGTGACCCTCAGGAGTGAAATATTAGCTAAAACCACGAGCACCTATAGAAAAAACAGTGCCAACCTTCAGTACCATTTTCTTATACTCATACCCATAGAATAGGGACACAATTTTTACAGCTTTATGTAACAAATTTCTTTCCCTCCTTCATCCATGGCAGGCCACGCTCATCATTGCTGGGGCTGGAGAATAGTGCTGTGCCAAGGCGCTGCAAAGCTGAAGTGTCAATAAGCATTTCTTATTAAGAGAACGTATATGTGAATAAGAAAGGGAGCTCTGAAACATATCTTTCCCTTATGCTGTAAATCCAGTGGTACATCTGTCTGTTTTTATCAGAATGCATAGTGCTAAGTCGAAGTAAGCAGTTCTTGTAAATGCAGACCAAGCACCACAGAATTCACAGATTCAGGTAAACACCCAGCTAGATGTATACGTGTAAAGCAAGAACTACACAATTCTTAGCAGCAGCCAAATCTCCAGGCCAGGAGAACACTCCAGCTGACAGCACTACTGTGGCTGATCTTTAAAGTGCTTTTTCAAAGCCTCCCTCAACCTCATAGCTCCATGTTGGGCTCCTGTAACAGCCTGTGTCTGGCCGTTCAGAGTTGGCAGACAGCCGCTCCACCTCTGCCTCCACCCGACTGGCAGCATTTCCCCCTTTGCCTCACAGATATTACACAGTACACAACAGGCAGCTATAACCATTGGATCTCAGTGAGAAAAACTTCTCAATCTAGTGAGTACACAAGCTCCAGCATCCCTTCAATCTACCAAAAGCACATTCCAACAGTCATTCTGCATCTGCTGAGCTGGTAGCTGAACCTTTCCTTGGTGCTGTTGAGGTGGCCAGCGTTCAGCTCCATGAGCAAGGGACAGACTGGGTCCCCCAGAATCACTACTGGTATTTCAATATCACCAATGGTAATGTGCCAGTCGGGAAAGAATGTCCCTGCTTGTAGCTTTCTGAGCAGTCCTATGTCCTTAAGGACGCAAGTGTCATGCACCTTCCCTGATCAGCATCCATTAACACTGGTGAAGCGTACCGAATGATCCATCAATGCTTGCATAACCATAGAAAAGTAGCCCTTTCTATTGATTTACTCTGGTAAGACGGGTTGGTGCCTAAATTGGGATGTGTGCACCATAGGAAGGTAACAATAACCATACTGGGTCAGACCAATGATCCATTTAAGACCAGAATTCTGTCTTCCAGTAGTGGCTGATGCCAGATGCTTCAGAGGAAATGAACAGAACAGGACAATTTTGAGTGATCCATCCCATCATCCAGTCCCAGCATCTGGCAGTCAGAGGCTTAGGGACATGGAGAGCACTTATTGTCCCACTGTGGTTTGGGAGCTTCATTGCTGCTCAGCCATCCACTACTTTTACATATTGCCAAGCATAGAATCATAGAATATCAGGGTTGGAAGGGACCTCAGGAAGTCATCTAGTCCAACCCCCTGCTCAAAGCAGGACCAATCCCCAGTTTTTGCTCTGATCCCTAAATGGCCCCCTCAAGGATTGAACTCACAACCCTGGGTTTAGCAGGCCACTGCTCAAACCACTGAGCTATCCCTCCCCCTGTCCTGTGTAGCAGTCCTGTGTAGCAGAAGACAATTAATGGTCTGCGTACTTGCACGACAATGGCCTCCGCCGTGGATTTTCCAAAATGATATCCGACTGATGAATAGCAAATCTGGCATTGCACACTTCCTTGAGTGCAATCACCAAAGTTAACGTAGCTCTCATTCTGGTGTCCTGCGCGTGAGGGCTGGGATGAGCTCGGCACAGAGATCCAGGAACGTGGCCTTTTGCATCCAAAAGTTCTGCAGCCACTGCTCGTCACCCCAAACCTGCATTAGTGTGATCTCACCGATCCACGTTCGGTTCTTGAACCCAGAAGTGGCACTCCACCATCTACAGCTGCTCTGTGAATGCCACCAACAAACTCGAAAAGTTTTTCATTACCTCCCTCCGCAAACTATCTCTGAAGAAATCCTCAGTCCTCAAAGAGATCCCAGTTATTGTGGTACTTCCTAAGCATCTGTAAATATAGGAGAATCATGCATCTTGTATTTGCAGTGTTCATGAGAGTAGTGCAGAGCTCTGCAAGCTCCAGATGAGGATGCTTGGCACCCTGGTGCACCATGCTTTACATCAACACAAGCACCCCTGGTGAATACACGCAGCGCCAATGCAAGCAGCCAAGTATGCACACTCCTGAGTGATATACAAACTTGGTCAGCCATACACCCGCCAATGCAGGGTTACCATATTTGAACATTCAAAAAAACAGGACATTCTACAGGGGTGGGGGGGGGAAGGATTTATTTGCTCAAGCTCCCCCACCCCAACTCCACCCCTTCCCCGCCTCCGCCTCCTCCCTGCCCCATTGGACCCCTTCCCCAAATCCCCGCCCCTGACCCCCCTCATCCCTCCCAGCCACACGAAACAGCTGTTTCGCAGCGCAAGCACTGGGAGCTAGGGTGGAAAAGCGGGCACTCTCTCAAGTGATCAACATTCACGCTCTTTCTTGAACGATCAACTCTTCTTTGGGGAAAAACAGTAATGGCAAAATCGTAGACATTTTTAGATATTTAAAAATTCCTCCCGGACGGCGATTTAAGAACCAAAAAGCCAGACATGTCCGGGAAAATACGGACGTATGGTAACCCTAGCCAATCCCACTTGTGTTGACCAAAGTTTGTAACACACATGGCCAAAAGCAATTCTGTTCGTATGGAGGAAAGTAGCACACTGTAGGTGCCTCCAGCAACTGCTAAATAAGGGATAGCAAGAGCCATTGTTTGTGACATTCATGAGTATTAAAATAAAAGTTGAAGTAAAGCACGTTTACAGTACAACAGCAATAATGGCTCACTATTTTGCTAACGATAAACTCCCGGTGACCTAATTTGTGTTCTTCTAATTGGACCATGTAAATGCATTAAGAACTTTGTAGAGCCAATCTGACACGATTCACGGTGTCAAGTTATTATGTCAATGAATATGGGTTACAGGAAAGACTCTCATATGCCTGCATAGGCAGAGGGTGCCACATGGGGAAGAAAACCTTAGCCAACCTCAAAGCATCATCACCCCACTGCAGACATGTACATTGTAGGTCTAGCCTACAGACAGATATATTTCTCACCAGCAAGGTGAGATCAGAACAAAAGATTGCAGCATGCATTCAGAGCACCAGCTAAGGGTGTCACAAACAAGGAAACCCCAAAAACAATCATTCGACTCAAGTCAGAAGCATTATTGCAGTTCAACAGCTTCTTCAGTGTATCAGATGCTACCAACCTGAGTTTATGTTACAAACTAATGCTACCTTATTAGATTTTCCTGTTTCTACTGTCACACTAACTGATTTCATGACCACTGTAAGTCCACATTCACTACCCTTCAGCTTTAACAGGGCATCGTATCCAGGTATTTTCCCCACACTTTGGATCATGCCCCTAGCAACCTTATCACTTATTTATCCTTTGAAAGCTCTAAAGTGCAATATTTTTCCTTCCTGACATTTCTTTCCGTTTCCACTTGTACGCTGGTTTGTTGCTTTACTGTTTGGCTTAGAGAGAGATAGGGCGCTCGACAATTACGGGCTTTACCAAGACACAAAAACAGTCAGGTCACATTCTAGGCCTACCAGTCTTGATGGGTTTTTGTGGTACTTACTTTTAAATTTAATTAAAAGAAAGTACCACAAAGAGAGCCAATGTGGCACTGGCAATAGTTTTCTGGTAGGCCACGTCGAGCGTAATGTTCAAATGCATGCTCCAGTAGCACATCAAGAGATGAAGCAGTGTCAGCAGTACAAGAGAAGATTTTTTACACTGGCTGTATAATCAAGAAAATCCTTGCTGTTATAGAGCAATTAGGCTTTCATCTAAACAGTTATTTTAACCATGGAAACATTAATAGGCTGTTTTTCAGTACACATTACAAAGGTCCAACTCTTAGAAGCCACACAAACTCTGCTTAGTTATGCTTATTGCTTCAGAGGGAAAATAATGAAGCCTTTATTAACAAGAAAGAAAAATTCCATGTAGTTAAGCTGCCACTTCTAATTCAGTTGGCAAATTTTCCTTTATTGTATCATGGCAACACGGTTAAAGTGAGTCACTATGGTTGGAGTCCTTACCCTCCCCTGATGGAGGCACACAGTGGGTGGCAGCAAAAGCAAAGGTGTATAGTGGGGTTGGCTGCACATTTGGGGCAAGTCACCAACTGAATGATTCCAGGTGGACTCCAGGTAAATACGGTGGGGTCCATAGTGTGTGCTGCTAAGTGCAGTGTGTCCATTATCTGGCTTGGGGCTGAGCCATACCCATTGCCTGCTAGCTAACAGATCAAACCCCCACTTTGGGCTGAGGAACAGCCACCAGCACAGAAGCCAGGCCCACTCCTAATGCTCTCCTGGGTGCAAAGTAAACACTGCGTTTTGTTGCTTGCATAGGTGTTGCATTAAAATAAATGTCTTACACCCTGGCCCATTACTACAGAGACATTGAGGGGACGGGGTCACTTTCCTGCCTCCACAGATGGCAGGGTCTGGCTCTCCGCACTGAGCAAAGGGAAGTCCTCTTCTCTAGTTCCAGTACTGCGTGGCTGGAGGAGAAAAATGGGTGAGACACATCCGCAGGAAAGATGGGAGTGGCACAGGGGATGAGAGGAACCTGCCACTCCCCTGCGGTATGAGGGGGCGAGTGTGAGAGAGGTGCCGAGTCTGAAGACAGAAGGGAAGGAGGAAAGTGGGATGGAGAGATGAGGTGCCAGAGGGAGGAACAGACCTTGAGGGAATTTGCAGGGACCATATAAAAGAGTGAGAAAGGGGATGGGGGGGTCTGCAGCATGAAGGAGGTGGAAGGGAGGTATTAAGGTGTCACTGGAAATGGTCATATTCAGTCATACAGCATCACACAAGGGTAAAATGGAGGAGGGTAATGGAAGTGTCAGAGTATGGAGAGTGTGTGTGTGGGGGGGGGGGGGGGGGGGACACACACCCAAGTAGACAATTTCCAGAAGGAGGAGAGAAGCATGAGGGGAAGGAAGAGGGATGAACCCCATGAGAACATGAGAAAGGAGCAGAGAGGAGGAAGAGGAGAGCAGCTCAAGGGGGATCTGTATGGGGGTGGGATGAAGGTTATTCATCAATTCCAAGGCCAGAAGGGACCACGGTGATCTAGTCTGACCTCCTGTTATCACAGGCCAGAGAACTTCCCCCAGAATATTCCGGGGGCAGATCTTTCAGAAAAAAAAACCCATCCAATTTTGATTTAAAAGTCATCAGTAATGGAAAATCCACCACGACCTTTGGTAAATTGTTCCGATGGTTATTTACTCTCATCATTAAAAATGTACGCCTTATTTCCAGTCTGAATCCATCTAAGCTTCAACTTCCAGCAACTTGACCCTGTTATATCTTTCTGCACCAGACTGAAGAGCCCATTATTAAATATTTATTTCCCATATAGATACTTACAGACTTTAAACAAGTTACTCCTTAACCTTCTCTTTGTTAAGCTAAATAGATTGAGCTCCTTGAATCTATCACTATGAAGCAGGTTTTGACATATGACAATCCTTTAATCATTTCTCATGGCTCTTCTCTGAACCTTCTTCTGAATTGTGAGCACCTGAAGAGGACACCACTGCCAAATATAGGGGTAAAACAGCCTCTACTACTACTCCTGGAGAGTCCCCTGTTTATGCATCCAAGGATCGCATTAGACTTTTTGGTCACAGTGTTGCACTGTGAGGTGAAGTTCAGCTCATCGTTCACCACGACCAACAAACGTCTTCAGAGTCACTGCATCCCAGGATAGAGTCCCCCATCCTATAAGTATGGCCAATATTCTTTGCTCCCAGATGTCTAGAAGGTGAGAACGGGCAGAAACAGGTCTTAAGGAGAGCTGACAAGTGAAAGACAGAGAAAAACAGTGACAGAAAGAAAGAAGCCACTGAAGAACAAAGAGAATAAGAACAAACGAGACAGGACGGGATGGGTTTAAAAAAAAAAACACACTAACAAAAAATTTGATGCCACATCTCTTAAAATCCCCCAGTGCACACGGGCTAAATGAGCTTGAGTTTTTTCTCTCAGGCTCAGCAGATGGGACTGTGGGGGGAAAAAGATGAAGCTTCTTGGAACTCCGGTGTGTGAGGTGGACACAGGAGACTCCCATTCCAGTGCACTGGGGAAGGAGTCACTCTCTTCAGGGGTTCATAGAATCATAGAATATCAGGGTTGGAAGGGACCCCAGAAGGTCATCTAGTCCAACCCCCTGCTCGAAGCAGGACCAATTCCCAGTTAAATCATCCCAGCCAGGGCTTTGTCAAGCCTGACCTTAAAAACCTCTAAGGAAGGAGATTCTACCACCTCCCTAGGTAACGCATTCCAGTGTTTCACCACCCTCTTAGTGAAAAAGTTTTTCCTAATATCCAATCTAAACCTCCCCCATTGCAACTTGAGACCATTACTCCTCGTTCTGTCATCTGCTACCATTGAGAACAGTCTAGAGCCATCCTCTTTGGAACCCCCTTTCAGGTAGTTGAAAGCAGCTATCAAATCCCCCCTCATTCTTCTCTTCTGCAGACTAAACAATCCCAGCTCCCTCAGCCTCTCTTCATAAGTCATGTGCTCTAGACCCCTAATCATTTTTGTTGCCCTTCGCTGGACTCTCTCCAATTTATCCACATCCTTCTTGTAGTGTGGGGCCCAAAACTGGACACAGTACTCCAGATGAGGCCTCACCAGTGTCGAATAGAGGGGAACGATCACATCCCTCGATCTGCTCGCTATGCCCCTACTTATACATCCCAAAATGCCATTGGCCTTCTTGGCAACAAGGGCACACTGTTGACTCATATCCAGCTTCTCGTCCACTGTCACCCCTACGTCCTTTTCCGCAGAACTGCTGCCTAGCCATTCGGTCCCTAGTCTGTAGCGGTGCATTGGATTCTTCCATCCTAAGTGCAGGACCCTGCACTTATCCTTATTGAACCTCATCAGATTTCTTTTGGCCCAATCCTCCAATTTGTCTAGGTCCTTCTGTATCCTATCCCTCCCCTCCAGCGTATCTACCACTCCTCCCAGTTTAGTATCATCTGCAAATTTGCTGAGAGTGCAATCCACACCATCCTCCAGATCATTTATGAAGATATTGAACAAAACCGGCCCCAGGACCGACCCCTGGGGCACTCCACTTGACACCGGCTGCCAACTAGACATGGAGCCATTGATCACTACCCGTTGAGCCCGACAATCTAGCCAGCTTTCTACCCACCTTATAGTGCATTCATCTAGCCCATACTTCCTTAACTTGCTGACAAGAATACTGTGGGAGACCGTGTCAAAAGCTTTGCTAAAGTCAAGAAACAATACATCCACTGCTTTCCCTTCATCCACAGAACCAGTAATCTCATCATAAAAGGGTTATTTGTTTTTGTTGCGTCTCTCCTCCTCCCACAACACCGATTCTGGCTCTTTGGCTGTTAAGACATGTGCACATGCTCACTTAAGAGTTGGTGATGCTCTTTGGAGCCCTAAGGTTTTAGGGTATATTTACTTGTATTAGTATAGACATTTAATTTGCCCACTGGCCAAATATTCTCAGTACCCAGTAGAATTCACGTTGGGGACAGGATTTCTGTTTTCAATTACCTTAAAATCTGAAGTTCTACTTGACATGTCAAAGTTTGCCCACTATCATCGTTATATATTTGTACAGCTGTAGCACCTAGGAAACCTAGTGATGGTTCATCATGCTCTACAGACAGCAAAGATGATCTGTATGATGAAGAGCTTTCAGTCTAAAATAACAGGACAAGTTTTCACATGGTGTAGGCTGGCATAGGTTGATTTATCACAATGGAACTACACCAGTAGAGAATTTCACCCAGCATCTGAACTGGACTGGAGCAAATACTGCTGTACACTCCAATGGCATTAACAGATTGGAAAATACAAAGCTAAGAATTTTTTTGTTGCTTTGTGCTGTTTGGAACACAAAAATTGCCATGCACTTAATGGCTTGTTGAGTGAAGAGTTAATTATTAGTTGAGGTTTACAATTCAGACTCTTAGCGAGAGATCATTATAAAAACTCTAAGATGCTGAGACATTTGCCCGCTTATTTATAGTGCAAGTTCTATTTGTCTTTGCAATGTTTCCTCTATTGCTGGTCTAGATGCGAACTGAAACTAGTTAAGTAAAAACAGTTCACCCTTAAATGATACAGAGTTTATAATGAGGTACTTCCCAAGAAAACTACACTCACCCTTTCTAACAATTACTCACCTATGATAAAAATAAACATGGGATTGTAGTACCCTTAATTTTCTCATCAATCACTATGCATGTTCAGATAGAAGCGTACTGAGGCAGTTGAAATGTTATTAGAAAACCACCACCAAGGAAACTTTATAAGTTCTCCTGACACACCTGCTCCTATTTATGATATAAAGTGAAGTTATACTTTTCCCCCCCCACAGAGATGCAACAGCTAAGTTACGTGGTAGAAGCCATAATTTGGGTCTTATTGCTGCAATATATTTTACTAAAGTTTGCTTTTAGGCTTTATCAACAAAAAGTAAAAAAACCCTCATTTATTACAGATATGAAATGCATATGAGTGTTTAAGTGTGTGATGACAACCATCTTGTGTTAAAGAGAAAAGTTTAAGCAATACGTGATTACTAGTGGCTTTTGGTTTTTATAATTGATGCCAGCAAACTAAGACTGATGAAGTACATTCACGTATCCATTAGTATTTTGCTACCTGTCACTGACAGATAATCCCTATTATAATGTTCCTACCCAAAAACAAGGTAAAACTCACTAAAATGAAAATAGATTATCTATATGTGATAAAGTCACATACAACTACCAGCTTGTATGCAGCTCAGGCCTTTTATACCCTTTTTAATAAGTACATACTAATAAAACAATGCTGAAGCAAGTAACTAAATATCGAATATGCATAAGTGCACTTCAAGTTAAATACAAGTAAGATTCTGCTCTCAATTACACCAGAGAGAATTTCGAGTAGTTCTGCTGAAATAAGTGGACTTATTCTAGATACTCTCTTACATTAGTGTGTATTTTGCCCAATACATACAGATTGGTTTCTCTTTCAGCACTAGTGGCATAGATTCCTGTAGTATATATATTAGGACACTTGGTTGTAGAGTGGATGGGTCTGGCCATATATAACCCATGTTATGCTTGTACAAATGCAGAAGCAAGCACACACTTAAGCAAACAAAGCTGCACAGAAATACTACATAAGCTGTTGGCAGCTTTGGAGCCAGTCAGTACTTATACATGCCGTATTTCTTGCTCCACAAGACAACGCTGACCAAAGGGAGGCATGGCCTAGTAGTCAGATCTTGGGACTGAAAGCTGAAAACTTCTCAACTTCCTTTCCTTGAATGGATACTTGCTCCCATAGTGCCCTGGGAAAATCATTTAACATGCCCTTGTCTGGTTTCTCCCCATCTGTACCATATGGATTACAATATGTACTTAAACTTCACAGCATCCATCTGGATCATCGTTGGTAAAGCACTCTGAAAAGAAAAATCATTAAAAAAATATTTTGATGGTCAAACAACAAAAAAACATAACCATGATCAATCAACAGGGCATGTCAATGGACCACAACATTTTCTTGTCTTTCAGGACAGATCAGATAATAATTACTTAAAATGCTACATGTGGAGTTGTTGCTTGCACAGCATATACACACAAACTAATTGGTCTGCTTAAGATGCTAGTTTGTGCTAGGTAGTCGTAGTATTGCTAATACTGTGATACCAGTGTTTTTATTCAACAGACTAAGGCTATGTTTACACTATGAACCTTACAGCGGCACAGCTGTACCGCTCCAAGGTCTCCTGTGTCCCCGCTCTTCGCTGGCAGGAAAGAGCGGCGACACGGGAGAATCGGGGAATCAATTGTGAATCTAAGGCCAGATCTTCAGCCCCTGGTCTGGCATCTTTGTGCTATTCCAGTGGCACAAAGGAGCAGGAATGCTACCCTAAGTGGGCACCTGGCAATTCTCCTTGGGCAGGGGAGTTCCTGTTGGTGTTCAGTCGGCCAGACCAGGGGCTGAAGATCTGGCCTCAGATTCACAACTGATTCCCTGATTTGTCAAGCAAAGCATGAATAAAGTCCTTATGTTCCTATGAAGGGAGATCTTTTCTCCTGAAATGGTTCTTTATTCGATATGAACAAGATGCAGACAGGCACACTGTAACGGCTTTGGAGGGGAAAAGAGGGGGTTTTGTCCTAACAGCAACTATAAAGATCTGAATCAGTGGCCTAAGAGGGAGGGAAAAGAGGGAAGTCATGATAGTGAGAAGTGCTTTACTGAAGGAGAGAACAAATAAAGGAAAGTACTGCTGAAGGAGAGAGGGATAGGGGCTGCTGAAGGAAGGACAGACAACGAGACAGATGGAGAGGATTGTGAACTGAGGGGACTGCTAGGTTCTGAAGAGGAAGAAGGAAGAGAGGGGACTGTGACGGGAAATAGAAAGGGCAGGACAGGTGCTGAAGGCTGAAAGTAACAAGGCATGTTTCCAGACAGAAAAAACAGGCAGTGGTTAAAAGAGGTTAGAACACCCAGAGGAGCTCGTGCCATGCCCTCAGGCTTTTAGCCAAGGAGAGAGAGATGGTCTCTCTCACACCATTTATTTATCCCTGGAGTACAGGGACCAAAGGATTGATCCCAGAAAAAGAAGGAGTGTATTGGGGGGGGGGAGAGAGAAATGAGGAGGTTTGCTTTTGGAAGGAAACAAAAAGGAAGAAGGGAAGGGACAACTCTCCTTTATGTCACTTCTCAATCACCTCCTGCTCCTCTCCTGCCCTAGACAACCTTATTATTTGCCTAGCCTCCACTTCTGCAAAGCCAGCCTCTCGTCTCCTCCTCTCCTCCAGTTCTAGCATGAAGGAGCACCAGGAGCTCACCTGTGCCAACAAACCTCCCATTGGACACCTCCCCTCCCTGTGTCCTTCAGCCTCCAGGTCCTCTTTCTACCCAGACAACACAACTGCTATTCCTGGCTCTTTTGGCCACGTGTAGCTAATGCATGTTGTATGCAAAGAGATTTATATTTTTCAAAAAAATCTTTCAGCCAGAAACTACAGCAGAACAGACTTCTCCCTCCTCCTCCCACGCCCATGGCTTTTGATAAGAGCATAGCAGCAGGCGTTCCATGGAGCTGCCTTTTTTGTTTCCACTTCATAAATTGCTTCCCTATGTACCATATCCATGAAATCAAACTATATGGTAGGAATGAGCTTTCTAAATATTTATGACATGTTTAAAAAAAAAAAAAAAGCTGCAAGAGGAATTTATGACTCACCAAGGAATTGCTAATCTAGGACTGCTTCATAAATTATTAAATTTGTGTCATGTTTCAGAAATAATGTTCAGATTTTAAACAATTATCTTGGACCTACAGCATGCAGGCCAAAAGATCAATATCACTATGTGTCACCACAGTTACTGACAGAACAAAAACAGATAAACAGCCTTCTGTTGGAGATGGAAAATATCGAGTTACCTAGAGAGCTGGATGCTACCCAGGCACTGCTGTTATAAAAAGAGAAGCTAACCTTAAACAGAAAAGGAGTACTTGTGGCACCTTAGAGACTAAACAATAATGCAGTTACTGACAGAAGTATTGTTTCTGTCCTCTCCATATTTATAATCCATATAGTGCACAATTAAAGGCATTCATACAGTCTTGCAAGCACTCCTAAGAACTACAGGAGTTTATAAAACATGCAAGATTGTTTGCAGATTTCCAAGAGTGCAGCGTTCTGCCCTCCAATCTCATTTACCTCTCAAAATATTTGGCACAAGAAAAGAAAATGCCTATATTGTAATTCAATCAGTAGGCTGACACTAAAACTCTAAAAGATATTACTTCAACCACCTTGTCTCACACAACTTCTCTGATCTAGCCTGTCTGAATTGGTGGTTTAAATTAGGCACAAGAACATAGGAAAGCCCAAGATTTTCTATGTCTCTCAATAGTCTTCCACCCTTTCAAATTGGGAGATCCCACAGAATTTTAGGGACAAATTTTGCTCCCAGTTACACATGTGCAACTCTATTTAAATCTATTGATATAAGTCTATGAGAGGGCACTGGTTGAGATGTGATTCATCCCTTTAGCCAGTAGTACTTTCCTAAACACCACTTTGCGATGTGTATTAAGAGATGGACATGAGCCAGAACAGCAGATCTAATTATATGACACTCTGTATCTGGGGGAATGTTCAGAGCTGGACTGGATTTGGGTTCCAATCTTTGGGAGTCTCTCCCACCCCGGAACATGCTATGGTTCGTTGCGAGTAACTTGAATGAAGACTCCTTTTTAAAATTGTATGTTATCTGACATTTTAACTCTACTGCAAATGATTTCATGGCATGGAACAACAGTTGGACAGAAAAGAGCCTCTCTTTTGAGTATGAAGAACCGTCAGGAATGCAAGAGAGAGCGCAAAATTCTGGCTTCAGTGAAGTCAGTGACAATTTTACTACTGACTTCACTGGGGCCAGGAAGGCACCCAAAGTGCTGTTTCAGGTCTTTGCAATTATACTTTTTTTTTTAAGTTTAAATCAACTGGTAAATATGCTATATAGAATACCATCACAAGTGAACCTGGTAACACTTCTTGATACCAAGGAAATGGAACATCTAGAACAGGGACATAGGAATTGCTACAGCAACACATAGTCCAGCATCCTCTCTCTGACAGCGGCCAGTAGCAAATGCTTAAGAAAAAAAAAGTTCCAGAAGCTCCATATAAACTACTATAGGGTAACCCACCTACAGAGGAAGCTTCTTCCCTGCCATCCCCTCCTCCCAAATTGCACATGGGTTGGACTGGTATCTCAAGTGTGAGGTTTGCATATTTTCTACAAAAGATACTCTTTTTTTGCTCACGTATCTGTGGCATTGTCATTACCTATTTAAATGTGTAATCCTATTAGTCTCTTGGTCACAATATCTAGTAGCAGTGAGTTCCACACATTAAAAAAAAAAAACACTTTCACATATGGCAAGATTAATCAATTTTAAATTTGCCTTTAAATGTCATGCAGTGTCCTATTTCATGTTTTCTTGTAACACAAAGGACAAGAGATGCAACAGTCACTATTTTATGCACATCTTATGGTCCCTCTTATTCATCTTTCTAAATCATGATCTGTTTAGAGAAGGATACAAATGATAAGTATTTTTGCACTCAAACAACCCACTCAAACTGCAAGTTTGTGACATTTAGAAGTTTTTGCAGCATTCTGACTGTTGCCTAAGCAACAGATGGTCTCCTCAATTACAAGAAATGCATGTACTTTATTTAATTTGCTGCCCTTAAAAAAAAAATATTCCAGAAGTACAAGCACACCATTTATTATGAATTATTTGCAGAGCCCCACTGCATCAGGCTCTAGATACATATGTAAGAGACGGTCTCTGCCTCTGTTGTCTCACAGCAGACAACATTCTGTATTCCTGCAGTATTCTGAAGATCTTTTGGGGAGAAACTCATCTGAGCAATTAAACTGAACTTCGGTGTAGATCAGAGTCATCAAAAACCATACATATATGCCCAGAATTATCCTTCTGGTTAACTGCATCCCAACATTGCGTTTTTGGGGGGAAAACAGTTGACATTTTCAGCTGGAACCTTGTAACCAAGTGTAAGGGAGAACTCTTCAGGAACAAGCTTCCCTGGCATGGTAAGCATGGAGCTACAGAAAAGTTTAGGGCCAGAGCTTGTTTGCTTTAACTGAGTTGAGTTCAGTTGAATTGTTCCATTGAAGCCCCAAATGTGTAGTGTTAACATGAGTGAAGCAAGCAGGATTTGGACGTCAATAATACATCTGAGTGCTTACAGAGCTTTTTAAAAACAACAGCAAACTGACTGAGTGGAGCATTTGAAAGTCACTGCCTGTTTCATACATGATCCGGAGCAGTAGTTCTACAATCAGTTAAACACTATTAAAAGTACTTAATAATGGTTGTCGCATTGCTTCGTTACCCTACACACTTATTGCTCTGTTTACCATCCCTTATTTGGACAAAATGCTCATTGACTGCAATGGTGGGAGTTCTTCCTGAGTAAAGAATGATGAACAGAGCTCTGAGTATTGTTAGTCAAACAATAAAATAGGAACTTTAAAAAAAATACTGTATGCACTGTGTGCTAGAAAGTCTTAAGCTGAACAGCGACAGGGGATGGACGGATCACTTGAACAAGCCAAGAAAATTCAAAGTGGGGGTGGTCATCGGGAGGATGAGTGATTTTGGTTTGCTATACTGAACTGGGAAGAAGAGTCTCACTGAGACGCGGATATAAGCGTGAGAATCAGCTATGGTAAAAAATACTTTTTTTAAGCACTTTCAGAACATTGGTGGATCTAGACCCTGGCTTGCTTTGACCCATCCCTGAGTTAATTCTAGTTTCCTAGCACTCCTTCTGATAGATCCACCACTGTCGGGTGCAAACAGAGGCTAGACCACAGGTGTGGCCTTCACACTTACTCTGTCAATCTCAGTAAAAGAATAGGGTGTGTGGGGGCGGTTCTCACCACACTTAGGTAAATCTTAGTTTTAGCAGTAGTGGTTACAGCATGGCCTGAACCACCTGCTTTCAGTTAGGCCCTGGGAATTTCTTCAGAGGAAGTTCTGCTCCTGGGTAGTATGCAATACAAAAAGATCTTTGGCTACCCATTTTGAAGTAGCTAAATCTTAAACAAGCCCTAAGGTTAAATCTCTGGAGAGCCTCCATGTAACAAGCAGCCTAAAGTACCCCTTAGTTACGAAGGGCTGGAAAAAATTCTGCTGATGGATGGGAAAAAATTGCCTGCTAAAGGCCATCATACTATAACGTCTCGTGCATCCCATCTGTGGGAGATCCCCAGACATCTGAAAGGGGGCTGTGATCAGTAGAGAATGTGGCAAAGTGCTCTGTATGTTATGTTTCAAAAAAGTGCTCTAATTCTTCACATTGCAAATGCTACTTAGAAAAGCAGCGATTTGCTCTCTGTGGTATGCATACTTTATGAAAGTGTAATGTATGCATCCATAGTTTTAAGAAACACATGGATAAACAACATGTGTTGTGGCTCCAAAGACAGCAGAAAGCTAGAACTCTGGATGGTGCACTTCAGTTCAGCCTGGCTGGTAGCTATCACACATGCTGAATGACAGTGGAACGTATAGATACCACAGAATGTCTGAACATTTGGGGGTTTGATCATTGCTTTTTGGCCATTTCCACTGTGGTTTTCAATCATGTGGATTATCAGTGGATGTCATGGCATATCTCTCTGTGTTGTGGATTTCTTTATTGCAGGAAAGGGTTATCGAAAAAGCACTGTGAGAGTTCAACAATAGCGAATATGGAGAATAAATGGATATTCTGTTGTTCTCATTCTTGCCAGCAAGGGTTGCTGTTTACCAGTGGAATAGCTAAAAACAATGAAGAATAAAAGGAACACTGTTCAGTTTCACTGCTCTGTTCTGTATCAGGCCCCTCCTCCTGAAGAACAGTTTGATTCATCCGTTTAAACCCATGGTGTAGCTTTTTAAAGTGTTTTTTGATAAATGTCTTGAAAACACAAGGGTTGTATATTGTTTCCTGTAAGAACTGAAGAGACGTGATATTTTGCAGGGTAGATAAGCATATAGCAAATGCTTGTGGAGAAAATTTGTGTGGGGGAGATAACGGCACAAAACTATTCTTAGCAACAGTTTCTGGTTGTTTAACTCCCTTGGTACTGCACTTAAAACATACCCTAACTCATACGTGCTTTAAAGGCTGTGAAAGAATACGATTCTGACTCGTGTTTTACGTCACTAAAGCATTTCTCTCTAGATTTATGTAGAGATCCTTTCGGTATTCTTTTATACTAAAGCAACAATACAATTAAAGAAGAAAACGGACAACCAAATCAAGGAAATTCTGAATTTAGACAGGTTTCAGAGCAGCAGCCGTGTTAGTCTGTATTCGCAAAAAGAAAAGGAGTACTTGTGGCATCTTAGAGACTAACCAATTATTTTGTTAGTCTCTAAGGTGCTACAAGTACTCCTTTCCTTTCTGTGAATTTAGACAGCTTGCCATTCCAATAGCAGGGAAGGAATAGGGTCTAGAGATATGTTAGGGCACTGAAGTGGGAATCGGGGGGTCAACAATTTCTTTGCTGGTTGTGTTACTAAATCACGAAGACCCTGATTCAGGGGTATATCCCTAGTCAGCAAAGCACTTAAGCACATGCTTAAAAATTCAGAGATTAGGTTTCATGGGAATTGAAGATTTGGTTAAAGTTAAGATTGTGCTTGAACGCTTTACCGAATTGGAACCTGAATGCCTTCGTGTGAGACACACAACCGCACTAGGTCTCCATTTCTCCATGTGTAAATGTGCATAATACTACTACTTCAATATAGGCAATGTGAAACTCATTAAAGAACAGTAAAGTACTTAGCCATCTTTAGCTGAAAAGTACAGCACACAGCACAGCTGTGTCTAAGTACATTTTGGTGTACAAGGTAAGAAGTTTCCTTGGGCACAATGGAGTGGAACAGCAGAGCGGCTCTCTGAGCTTGGGCGTTCTAGATAGAAAATTATTTTAATGCATGCTGTTATTGTTTCATTGCTATAGTTTCTTTCAACTGTTGTATAAAATTTTTGAAAGGAAATTTTTCAGGAATTTTATTGGTGTAAAAGCTTTGTGGAGCCCACTTTTAAACAAAGGAGATTGCACTGTGTGCTAATCATCGCCCAACAAAGCAGATGTCGCATGCTAGGGAAGTATGACAGAAGATTACTGAAGAGTATCTGCATGGGACTGTTGAAATTTGGAAGGATTAGCATGGATTTATGCTGGGAAGGAGTACAACTGATGTCATATTTGCTCTATGGATCCTCAAAGAGAAGATCAGAGGAAAAAAAGATGGCAACTGGTATGGTCTTTGTGGACCTGAAGAAGGCGCACAATGGATGTACCAAGAGAATTAGTTTGTGGAGCTTGTGATAGACAGGTATGCCAGAAGGATATATCCATCTTAACCAAGGGTGGGCAAACTATGGCCCATGGCCTGGATCTGGCCCCATCAGGGCTTTGGATCCGACCCACGGGATTGCCAGCTCCCTGCCTGGCCTAGCCCCGTACCAATCCCAGAAGCGGCTGGCACCACGTCCTTGCGGCCCCTGGGGGAGGGGGAAGCAGAGGACTCCACGCGCTGCCCTCGCCAGCAGGCACCACCCCACACAGCTCCCATTGGCCAGGAATGGGGACCCGCAGCCAATGGGAGCTTCAGGGGAAGTACCCGCAGGCCAGGGCAGTACGCGGAGCCCTCTGCCACCCTCTCCCCCAGAGGCCGCAAGGACGTGGTGCCAGCCACTTCCGGGAGCAGTGCGGGGCCGGGGGCCTGCCTTAGCCCCTCTGCACGCAACTGCCACGCCAAAGCCACTCAAGATAAGCTGTGTTGGGGCGGAGCCCACATCCCAAACCCCTCCTGCACCCCAACCTCCTGCCCTGAGCCCCCTCCTGTACCCCAACCCCCTTCCCTGAGCCCCCTCCTGCACTATGCACCCCATCCTGGACCCCAGCCCTCTACCCCCTCCTGTATCCCAACCCCTTGCCCTGAGCCCCTTCCTGCACATCGCACCACCTCCCACACACCACACTCCCTCCCGCACCTCAACCCCTGCCCCTGCATGCAATTTCCCCACCCAGATGTGGCCCTCAGCCCAAAAAGTTTGCCCACCTCTGGTCTTAACCAATATACAATGGAGTGCCCACCTTAGTAAAAACCATATGGGGCTATAGCAGAGAATTTCCACTAACCTTTGGCTTGAATCATTGGTCAGCAGTGAGCCTTTTTGTGTTTGTGGTCCTCATGGACACGATATATGAAGGGAGCTGCCTTGGAATGCTGATCACTGATGACTTAGTGATAGGTATGGAAGACACTGAGACCCTACCAACCAACTGTGAACAGTAGCAACTCAATTTTGAGCAGGCAGGACTCAGCATGAACATTGGTAAGTCTGAGACTTTGAAAACTGAGGGAGGAGGACCTACCAACAAAGAAATTATAGGCAGAGAGCTAAGAAGAGTGAAAGAATTTCAATACCTGGAATCAATGGTTGCTAACAATGGTGCTCTCCCAAGCAATGTCCCCAATCATACCAAAGCTGCTAGTGCAAATGGAGGACACTGACCTCAGTTCTCTGTGATAAAAAGATGCCAATCAAATTAAAAGGCGGAGTATATAAAATTTTAATTTGACCCATTCTAATGCATGGAACACAGACTGGGCCAATCACAAGAACATAAATCAGTAAACTCTCCACTACGGAAATTAAGACATGGTGATGGTCAAATGGTCGGACACTCCATGATAGGAAGTGAAATGAAGTTGTAAGGGGCCTAATGTAGGTTGCATCAACTGAAGACAAGATGAGCGGAATAAGGCTACACTGGTATGGACATGCCCAGCGGAGACCCAAGAGCTACATTGGTAGGATGGCCCTTGCAAGGATTATGGATGGAAGATGACCACAGGGGAGGCCAAAGACTCGATACATAAAATCGGACATTAGCAGGCCTTAGAGAGACCAATTTGCATGACAGCCAGGTGTAGAGTCATGAATTTTGAAAGAAGGCTATAAAAAGTCTCAGATCCCAAACAGAAAAAAAAAGTGGCAGGAAAGAAGAATAAGAGTTTTTGAAAGGAAAAAAGGAAAAAAACTCATTAACTTTTCTTCTGCTATCTATCAGCTATGCAATCCAAGGGTGCCTCAAAGCACTCTGGTGCATCTTCAGTGACATAAGGCAGCACTGGCTGGACTAGAGACTCAGCCATCAAAAGGAGAAGCACATTCTTTAGACTGTGAGCTCTTCAGGGCTACGTTTGTCCAGCACCAAGCACATTGAGCCCCCAATCCTGACCGTGACCTTTGGCAACTATCGTGATATAACTGTTTAGTATGAACGGTCACGCCAAACTTAATAAGAACGCTGCCTGCAGCACACGGCAACAGGCAATGCATTATAAGATCCTAATGAACACCAGCTCACAGTAGTGAAGAAGGAGACTGACATTTAGATTACTGGTTCAGACCTAACTTACAGTGACTAAACATTTTTATTTTACCATCTGATGGCTGTTACGAAATCAATTGGTCTCAGTCTAATTCCTAGCAGACAGGTATCCACATCAGAAAGCCATCAGCACACCTGGCACTGAGACCATTCCTGGCGGTCACAGCATCAGAGAGGTCAAGGAGTGGATGGGCATGGAGTGTGAACTACTCATCCCTACAGGTGGTTCCTCCAGATCAAGCCTGAGACATCACTACTGCCTCCAACCTACAGGAGTTCTGTGAACAGAGACAGAACTTACTGTTCTGGCAACCCAGCATCTTTCACCATCAATAATTAATGTTTTAAAAATTTTCCCTAACACTGTAACTAATTCTTTAAAATGGAGTGGTTTGGAGGAGGAGAACCAGTGCAATGAGGAGGCTGTTCCTGGCTTTAATGATTAATCTCATTGACTTCAGTGGCTTTTGGATCAGGCCCTCATAACTGGCCAGCTCCTACTCATTTGGACGCAAGGGATCTCCCCCACCTTACTAGCTTGTGGCATCCTGCATGTCACAAGGGAACGGAGGAAACACTTTTCCAGTCAATTAAACAGCCTACTGAAATATTAGTTTATATAACAGAAAATGTTAATATCCTTCTCTGCATCTTGTGAGCCATATCACTGCACCAGTTTTTAAGCACAACCCCCACTACAACCAAGCGTAGAGTTCTGTTTAAAAGCTGATGGCACCAATATCCTTCTATATTAGGGGAAACAGAAAATATTTTTTCGTGCTAAACCATCCTCATGACAACAGTCAAAAATACCCTCCAGTAACCCGCATGTGTCAGCAAGCTTCATTTCAGCCCAGAATGTTTGGTATAACAGTTATTTCACAAGCCTCTGGCGGGACTGCACATTCTGGCAATTACAAAACCAACTTTAGAGCGATCAGAAATCTTTCACGTTTGAAACTTAAACATTTCTAAATTCAGAGTGTGTTACCTGGATTACAAATTTACCTTTTTCTTCCTGACACTGCACAAAATTTAAAAAAAAAAAAAAAGGCAGTATTACCACAGACCATCAGGCAGCCTGTCAAAAATGAAACAATGGAAAAGGTTATGTTCTTGGAAGATGGGAGCGTGTCCTAGTACTGAGAGGAAGTTCTTGCTTTAAGATTCTATGCTAAATTACTCTGTTCTGTGCTTTACCCCTCTGAAGCGTAAATGCTGTTACAAAACAAGGTCACATGATTGTGAGCTTTAACTTGGTTATGTCAGTAAAGGGCTGCGAGTCTTGGGTCATACTGCTGCATAAAAAGGCAAAGGAGAACTGTACTGACAGAAAGAACCAGAACAGCATTCATGTCCATGTTCTGAATGTATCCTCATGTTCTGTTTCACAGAACGTTTTTACATTATTGTGGACACGAAGGAACATTTTCAGAATGTCTTAGGACTGTTCTGTTTATTCTCTAACTTTCCTTTGATTTAACCCAGTCATTAGATTCTCTTTTGCCTTCAATAAAGTTTTGGTAAAGACACGTTCTAGTCATCTGAGCCAATACTGGGAGCCAGGAACTACACCGTTGTAATCACAGTTCTGACACCGACTCCCTTTGTGGAATCAACCTAGTCACCTATCCTCTCTGCCTCAGTTTCCCCCTGTAAAACAGCAATATCTCGTCCCATTCTCACCCACAGAGGAGCACTGAGAAGATCAGACAGTGCTTGTAAAGCACAGCATTTTCCCCTCCTCCTGCGCAAAAAGGATGAAAAGCACTTTTATAAATGTTCTGTGTTAGTATGTGGGACAAACAAACAAAATCACCTAATCCAAAATAAAACACCTTCATGAGCCAAATAAAGAGAATGAATGTCGGATGAAGATACAAATTGGCTTAAAAAAAAAAAAAAACCTGACAACTCTATATAGAAAGTATTAAATAATAAACCTCCTGTTGCATGTAAAGACCAATATTAATGGCATTTTTGCCATGAGACACACCTACACAAATGCCAAATCAAAGCCAGCAGTTACGACAGAGGATGACTAATGCCAGATCTAAAACAAGACATCATGTTTTCATATGGCCGTTATATTTCTTTGAACGAGAAGTCCCAGCTAATGTCAGTTTTTCCTTCAGCTTTGTAATACATGGCTCATTTACCCAACCAGCGTAAGTGCATGGAGTTTTGGATTTCCTAATGATAACCTGCTTTGCAGCTAAAATGAGTAGCTAGGACCATCTAAATAGCCTAATACAAGTAAATGGAGGGATGGTTATATATCAGTTCCCAAAATCTTGGAAAGATTTTGCAGGCACAGTTCCAATAGTTTCGTAAATTTATGGCAGGAGAACAGAATGTGAAGCAGGTTGGCATGTTGCTGACAACACATTGAGCATTTGCTATGATTCGTTACCTCAGCCTTGAGGAGCTGTTCAAAGGTCTAATTAAAAACTACTCAAGATCTGGTTTAGAAACCAGCATAATGAGAAAGAATGAGAGGTGTCAAATCCGCCCTAACTTCCTTGTTATCTTTATTAAGCTAGCACCCAAAATGTCCCTTTTGGCAAGAAGCTCCATTGTGCTAGGCACCGTACAAAGAAATGGACAGTCTTAGTCCCTTGCCCCAATCTTCACACACACACCCCTTACATATAGAAATGACCTGGAGGGGGACAGAATACAACATACCAACTGAGTGGTCAAGGAAATGATAATACCTACCACTTATACAGTGATTTTCATTAGTTGATCTTAAACCAGGAATCTTGTCAGTTCTAGTTTTGTGTGTATTTTAAAACATCTACATCCAATCCTAGCCTAAATTTTTAATTACTAAAAACCTTGCCATCATTTATCTTTTTTTGTATTTAACAAATACAAGAGGTTTTCTATTTTCCTTAAAATTAATACGGTTTTCTGTTGGATTCTCCCTCCCTGAACCACCCTCAAAACTTTTTCTTGTAAGCTGCAAAACAAACAAACAAACAAACAAACTTAATATCAATGGAATATCATTTAGTCTGACTTGGGTATTTCCTGACAGCAATCCTACATTTGATAGTCCTCCAATAAGATATACAATCCCTGCTTGCCATGAATTTCCCATTTGGGAAAGAATAAGTGGGTGGGGAAAGTTCATAAAATTTGCTGTGCTGGTGTCACAGGATATCTGATGTGTGGGTATAAGCACTAACATTCTGTATAGTTCCTCTCTCTCAAATAGACTCTTGGGACCTGATCCTGAGGACTACTAACACCTGCAGCTCTCACCAACTTCATCCAGCTTTCTGCCCATCCCAAATGGATTATGGGTGGAAAATGGGATTCCATCGTTTGGACCCCAGACACACCCAAATGAAGGCCAATGCCTGAAAATCCAACCCTTAAAGAATGGTCTGAACAAAATGATTTTCATTACTTTTTGTTTTATCATGATGGAGGAAAAATCATGCAGCATCTGGTGCAAGAACAAAACATGTAAAACAAACAGAATCAACCTTAGTCTTCCTATCATAGTCACAGTGTCTTTTTTTTTTTAAACTACAAAATACTCAATCATGTGCATCGTTAACGAGAGCAAGCAATGTGATCATATTTCTGTAAGCCTTGTGCTCTCTTTGGACTCAGGGAGACCCTGGAGGCAACACTAGGCAGTTGTGTTTACATCGCTTGGGAGGCAGAGAGAGCTCAAAGGCCCTGTCTATGTCCAGCAGTTTCCATAAAAAGATTCTCCTTTACCTTCATTACAATGGACTCTTGTCTCTCCTCTACCACGAAGGACACTAGTCCCTTGTCATGTTGCATCTTAATGTAGCCCCAGTTCTGCATTAGGATCTGCTAGTATGGGTCTCTACACCTTCATGCACTGTCACTGACTTGCCATGATGTAGGATCAGGAAAATTTAAGCTCTTAGGATATGGAGTGAAATCCTGGTCCCCTTGAAGTTGAAGTCAATATCAATGGCAGAATTCCCCTTCAGTGGAGCCAGGATTTCACCCATGGTCTTTTATTGGTCTGTAAAGCACAAGGAAAAGAAAAACTGAAAAGCTTACAGCCAGCTACAGGCAAACACCACACAAATGTGCAAGCACAAGATGTTGTGTCACACGTACAGGGTGACCTGCACTTCAGACTCCTTTTAATCTCTCTCAGATGACAGGCTTGGCTTCCTGCACCTCACTCTGGGTGGAACCCCAGGGTCCAACCCTCAGACTAGATCTCCGGTCTGTGGCTCCCTACCCTGTTAACACAACAGGTCCAACTTCATTAGACACTTGTCAGCCCTTTTGCTCTGTGGGCCAGTGACCAGCACACTGCTTACAGCAACTCAAAACCACCACCATCCAAACAAAGCAATATTCATTCACTCCCCCAAGGTACAAAGCAGGTACAGCAAAGGGTAACATCAAAAAACAAGTCTCTACATGCATATACCTCCTTACCTACAACTTTCCTTGCAAACTTAGGTACACTTTATCTAGCCTGGCTAACCCCCATCTGTGACTAGGAGAAGCAGACTACCCTGCTGACAGCATGCTCCCTCTGTCTCTTGTGTGTCTCCCTGCCAGCCTGTCAGCTATTGCGGAAACATCCTCAGCAGTCTCTTGCCACTCACTCAAACCCCACCCTTTTCTGAGGCCAGGGTCTTCTAATGGTTGGTAACCTCCTTTTCATTCTAGACTTCGCCTTGAAAAGAGTAAATGGTTCCCAGCCTGCCTGGTGCCAGGTAGAGGGCATGCACCAAGCAACAGTTGCCTCATTGTTTCCTCCAAGACTCTTATCTGTGTCCTTGTTTTACCTCTCCTGCTTGGTTCCAATGCCACAGAAAGCACCCAGAGGCATACATCTTACTCATTTCCCAGTTTGTCACACCACACCAAACCTTCTGCGGGAATAGCCACACTGGAAGAGCTCATGACTGGAGGAGTTTGAAGGAGAGGGAGGGTGCTTAACTCAAACGGACCGGGAAGCTATCCAAGCATAAAGAGCAACATGGTGTGGGTAAGAAGACACGAAGCAGAGAGTGAGAGAAAGAGATAATGGGAGGTGCTAGAAAACTAGGCTTAAAAGGAATCCAAGGAGGAAGTTGGACAGTGACTTCATCATAGACAACCTGATGAAGTCAGGGAAAGGATGAGGATACAGGGATATGCTCAGGGCAGCAGTAGTTGAAGAACTGAATAGACTATACCATATACAGACACTTGGCTCATTTCATTTAGATCAGACAGGAGATTATATCAAGCTTTTTAGAGCAGCACTCTAGCATACCGAATGAAAGCACTTTGTGAGGGACTTTGTTGTTTGATACGTGTTTTGGGGGGGGGGGGGGAGAACCCTCCTGTTTCACAACAATTCCCCTGCAAACATGAGGGAGTCTTCCTGAACCAGCACAACTTCCAACTAGCTAATACCAAAACCCCTGGCTCAAATACCAAGCCGCTGGAAAGAAACAAGTTTTAGATTCAGATGAACTGTTCTGGATGAGACTGTGGTCTCAGACATAATATACCAGCTATTCTGGCACACCCTCAGAAAAGCATGAATAAGCAGCCTCTCCTAATTGATGTGAAGATCCTGGAGTGGGTAAGTAACTGCATAACAGTTTCATAAATGCCTTCTAAAGATACCGAATGCAAAAAAGAACTCAGACACAACCGCTGGCCATTACCAGCCATGGCTACATGCTCAAGGAATTTAATGCTTTTTGACCTATCTTCTACGTTTTCTATCTTGCTTGGAGAATGGACCGATAAATTGGAAGACTTCAATGCAGTAGCTGCTGGAGACCAATATGCTGTCATTTGTACTTGGAACCATTAGTTAGATTATTAGATCATGGAACCACTGGATTTAAAAAGTTTGGGAAGTGGTTGATATAGAGAAACTAGCTAGCAAAAGGGATTCCTATTTGACTGCTTAGCTACAGCTTATTAAATTACAAAAAGGTCCAGTGTTTAAAAAAAAAATTGCCTAAAATTTCCTTTATATTAAGCCATCAAATCTAACTCCCTGACAAAGACATCTTTGAATGTAAGCTTGATAGATGTAAAGGCTGTTAACTCTGACTCCAACTGTCTACTAATGCGTTTCTTTGCTTCTATACTGTGGACGAAATGCACCCGCATCCTGAGGGCCAACACAAGGCTCATGCACAATTTAAGTCCCAGTTCAGCTACATACAGGCTTTATGCTGGCCTTCTGCACAAGGCAGAATTTCACCCTGTGTTATGGCCTAGGAAAGAAAATATCTTTTTAGTTTTTAAGACACAGAGTAAAAGTGCAAATTATTCTAAAATAAATCAAATGACTATAAAGTCAGGCGGGCTGGTTCTGCACCCATACTGCTGTACATTGAGTGATTGGTGAAACGGAGCCATATCTGCTGCAGTGGACTGACAAAAACACACCCTTGTCCTCTGTGAAGTCTTTTAGAATGTACAATGCAACACCGTTAGCAAGGGAGCATTTTAAACCAGACAACTTGTGTCCCTGTTCTATAACATACCAGATAACGAGTTTCTGTAAATGCCTTTGAGTTCATGTTACTGGATCTGGTTCCTCTGTTTTAGTGACGAATGCATCTGTAAAGGCAAGGATATAGCCTTTGTATCTCTTGTGTAATTCATGGGCAACGTCCACGGGAAGGTGCAAATCCACCTCCATGCTCACCTAGGCCCCCCAAGCAATGGAAATGGTGTGATTAACCCACATAACGAGGAAGACTGGATGAGAGGCAGGCTGTTCAAGAGATCTGCAGCCTTATGCAGCATGGAGCTCTTACAGCACGAGAGTAGAGTAATGGTGCAATAAGAGAAAAGCAGCAGCACCACCTCCGCATGAATCTCCCATGCTCTCAGTAAGAAGGGTCGATACGTGTCCTGCACCGGCTACTTCAGCTTCTACGGAGCAACTGCACAGCCCACAAGGAACATTCTTCTTCCCCACCCAACACTTCAGTACATCTCCCCAGCACTCAGCTCAGTGGCTTGGGCTGGAGTCACATGTGGCCCTAAATTAAATCCAAGGGTCTCAATTCATTGTATATAATCAGACAGATTCCCTCATCTTTGGGACACTATGAACAACACCCTCTCCCCGCACACATCTAAACCTCCGAGTGCCATAAACACATTTGTGCTAACCAGAGATGCAATGACAAGCCAATTTCCAAAGTGACAATCTCATCTGCATTACTAATTCCCATTCTAATTCAGAACGTTCCTTATCCAGGCACATATAGAAATAAAACATTCCCTTTTAAATGCTTTTCATTCACTGAAAAGTATCTAGCACTGTGCAATGTTCATTACACTTACTCTAATTCCTGCACTATCCTATTTCAATCTCTCCCATTACTGAACATCTTCCATGTTTTAATTCTCATGGCATTAGATTTGCTGCTCCAAACTACCACTTTATGAACTCCAGAATAAAAGAGAGAGATTAATTACTACATCAGATTTTTTAAGTGAGAGAAAAAACCTCCATTAAGAGCCTACAGCAATTCAAAGGTTAAGATCTTAATTCCACAAGTCAAGCACTATAGAGTTAAAGTGCCAATGACAGCTTTAAAGTTACTGTCACAGCTCGTGTGGCCTCACACACACCGGGTTATCATCTTTCACCAAAGCGTGTATTTATTCTTTTCTTGGAAAGTAACTGCATAATGCAGGCTTACAGCAAGGGTAGGCTTCCCTGCAGCATTCACTCCCCAGCCCAAACTCACCCTCGGGGCTCTCCTTCTGAAATCCCCTGGCTTCCTGCTCCTCCTCCTTATATCCTCCCAATTACATCTTTAGCCCAGTGATTACCACCCAGGTGCTCCTAATCTCCCAACAAAAAAGTTGACTGCCTCCAGTTTGGCCTGCAACCTTCTTGAGACTGCAGCAATGTCAGTGGTCAGGGGGGTGCCGATAGTACCCGGTCACAATTCGCGAAGTGAGCAAGCTCTCTCACAGGATTAGGGTAACGTGTAGGGAATCTCAGAGGAGCACTGGACCCTAGAGATGCATGCAAATTAGAGACTCTACATTACATGGATGGATGTTCCCTCAGACCTGCCAGCCAAGCTCCAGTTATGGCATAGATTCATGATTTCCTTTAGATAGAGGAGAACATTTGAGTCCAGACAGTCCCATGAATTCCTGAGTCCCAAAGCCTTCATTTATAGTGATGTGCTCCTGGGTGGTACCCATTGAGGGCCTTGCAGTTTGTTTTAACATTCATCCACCATCTCCTTTATACATATTGCTAGGCCATGGGCTAAAGGGAGAAAGACTGGGAGTACGCCTCAGAGGAAAAAAGTTCCTCATTAAATCTAATCATGTGCAGGAAGGATGCAACAGAAGCCCTGTGACCATCAATAAGTGCACTGTGTTATTAATATTGAGCATTTATATAGCAGTATATAAGCACCTTACAACCCCTGTGAATAGGCAGCAAGACCTACAGATATTGTGGCTTCATGCTTACCATCCACAGCTATGCTACTGCTTAGAACCATACAGAAGGAGAAAACATTCCAGCAGGAGCTCAAGGATGCAAACACTGATACCATCTAAAAACATGAAGTGAAGAGAGACTGTAGAATCTCCCTGTCCTCAATTCTTGCTGGGAGCTTCTTGATGACAACAGCTAGTCAAGACCTGTCCAAAACAGTCCTGCTTTAGAGAAGAAAGCAAACACTGTTGGCGTTCTGCTTGTTTCTCAACAGTTATTGGCAAACTGTAGGGAACAAAACCTTGGATCTGTATATGATGTTTGTTTTCCATACCAGACATTCTGACACTGTCAACTGACCAAGACTACCAAAAACCATGTCTGAGCTTGAGGATATAGAGTAGTTTATGCAACTCATTGATGAGCATGATGGAATGCCAGGCAGAAACTCTGCAGGCACCATTTACATACAGTATCCATTTCTAAGATCAAATGGAATCAAACAAGATTGTGCTCTGGCATGGAGTCTCTTTGGACTTTTCTTTGCAGTGATAACTGAGGAAGCCACCAGAAATCTGTATTGAATTTCTAAGATCTGGCAAGTTATTTCACCTGGAAAGATTGAAAGCCTCCTCAGAAGAAACGGAGCAAACTTCTTTATTGAACACAGGCTGGACAGTCTCTAATTCAAAACCCATTGAGGCAGCTGAAAACTAGAAATTTACCCTCAGTCTGAAGAAAGTTACGGTGAAGTCCTGTGTAAGGCTACACCTGGAAAAGAACGTGTAAGATCAGTCCTACTATAGCACTAAGGTAATGGATTTTGCTGAACTTGAAGGAACTTTGACAAACACTGTCCCATTTGACTTTGAAATTGTTGCCCAAGTTACAAAGAGGCAAGTCCTGGGGACAGTACAGTGCAATACTGAGTCTAGAACAGGGGTGGGCAAACTTTTTGGGCCAAGGGCCACATGTGGGTGGGGAAATTGTACGCAGGGCTGGGGCAGGGGGTTGGGGTGCAGGAGGGAGCGCGGGGTATAGGAGGGGGCTCAGAGAAGGGGGCTGGGGTGCAGGAGGGGTGTGGACTGCAGGAGGGAGCTCAGGGCAGGGAGTTGGGATGCAGGAGTGGTGCAAGGTGCAAACAGGGAGTTGGGGGGCAGAAGGGGTTCGGACTCTGGCCCAGTGCCACTTACCTGTGCCTGCTCTGGCCCCACACAGTGCCGCTCCGGGAAGCAGCCGGCACCACATCCGTGTGTGGCCCCTGTGGGGAGGGGGCCACAGGGCTCCGAGCACTGCCCTTGCTGCACCTCCAGGTACCTCCCCCGAAGCTTCCACTGGCCGCGGTTCCCCATTTCCAGCCAATGGGAGCTGCTGGGGGCAGTGCCTGGAGGCAAGGGCAACGCTCAGAGCCCTCTGTGCCGCCCCCCCCGCTAGGGCCGGGCAGGGGGGTGGTGCCGGCCGCTTTCCGGAGCGCCACGGGCCTGTGGCACCACGGGGGCAGTCCCACAGGCCGGATCCAAAGCCCTGAGAGGCCAGATCTGGCCCGCGGGACGCAGTTTGCCCACCCCGGTCTAGAACAATGATACTCTGACTGAGACTCACGAGCCACAAGTAGCTCTTTAATGTATCTCCTGTAGCTCTTTGCAGTACATGGTATTAAAATACTGCGTGATTTAATTATTAACCAATCTAAGTTATTAACCAAATCAGGTTAATATGTTAATAACCAATTGCAGGAGATAAAATAATATCTGGTCATATTATATTATATATTTACACACACACACACACAGAAAGAGAAAATGAAATTTATATATAGTAAATGAAACAATGAACTGACACTACTGTGGATCTTTTGAGTAATATTAATCGTTAATTTGGCTCCTGAACTGCTGAGGTTTGAATATCACTGGTCTGGGACTAGCATTATATATAGCACACAAATGGCCAAAGTCCACGTTTGCCATTCTAAAAGTAAATTTCTTCTTTCCTGTACGGATGTATAACAGACAAGTTAGCACTGGTGCATCAAAGAACTGGAATATTTTAATCAACAACGTTGAGTTATTATACATACGAAGCAGTAAGATAACATCACGAAAAAGGAGGTTTGGCAAAGAGGTTGAAAAAAGCATTTTGAAGCACTGCTTATTAAAAAAACAGCTTTTCCGCACGAGGCATGTCCTCCACAATGTGTCATATAGTATATACTGTGTGACACTTTATATCACAATGTGAGACACTATAGCAACCAACTAATCAGTTTGGCAAGTTTGGCTCCTGAACGATCATCTGGAGCAGAGAGATTTGAAGCCATATGTAAACGTCAAAAAGCAAGGGAATTTCTGCATGCAGAGAGAAAAGATGACAGAGACTTTGACCAAAATTTCCTGCCTAACCTAACCTGTAAATCAAGAACCGAACCCTGCCCTATAACAGCCCAAGTAATATCTTGCTAAAATCCAGTTTTTCAGACCGACGACAGGCAGGTTTGACAAGAAACAGTACAAAGCTCAACTTATTTATGCAGTCTTGTTGGAAGAGCAATAATGAAAACCGAGCAACACCTTTCTGTTCTGTTGTATTTCTTTAGCCAAACAGTATGTCCTGAATCATTCTGTGTTATCATCTCATATAATGGAAGACTTTACAGCAATACATATTCAAAGTGGGACAGAGTTACAACTGCTTTAGGGAAACCTGATTTTGAATTTTCCTGACCTTTGTGCAGTTATAACATCAAGCCCAATGTTCTACCAATAATGTAGCTTTTGACTTAGAAAAGAACATTTTTTTTCCAGTTAGAAGTTTGGTGTGATGAATAACCTCTCCTCTCAGCGTAAGACTACAGAGAATGAATTCATTGTCCATTTTATACACTCATTAACATGTCAGACAATCATTATTTACCAATTTAAGCGTGCACAAATTTAATTACACTTCTCCAGAACATATGAAACTTTCCAATATCGAGAAGGCGCTTTCTCAACCACTTTCTCCCCTCCCCTCCCCCCTAATCAAAGCAAAAGATACTTTCCTCATTCAAGGCTACTGAAGCTCAAAGGGTGCTTTTTAACAGTAGGTTTATAGCACACTTGCTGCCTTAAAACAGACTGTACAAAGCCTTGGCTGGGATGATTTGATTGGGGATTGGTCCTGCTTTGAGCAGGGGGTTGGACTAGATGACCTCCTGAGGTCCCTTCCAACCCTGATATTCTATGATTCTACGTACCAAAGTTCTGCTATATTTGTATCCTGTGTTAGGAAACAGATTATACCTTATGGGTTTTGGAAGGATTTCTTACTTTTTTTTTTAAATCTCATGGTCTTTCAAAAACAATATTGTTTTTAATTAGAATTCATCACTGAAAATGGAATGTTCTAAAGTTGGAAATATCAACTTCAAAAGCGTTCCTCAATGAGGGCGCTATCCTGCCAAGTGCTAAACACACCCGTCCCAGACTAGCAAAGCACTGAAGCACGTGCTTAAGTGCATGAGAGGTCTTCCTCATGTGCTCAAAGTTAAGAGTTACGTATATGCTTAAGTGCTTTGCTGGATCAGGGAAAGAGTGCTCAACACATTGTAGAATCTGGCCCTAAGGCCACGATCCAGCAAAATACTTAAGCACAAATGTAACTTTAAACCTGTGACTAGTCTCGCTAAGGCAATGTACTACTCACGTGCTTAAAGTTAAGCACATGTTTAAGTCTTTTGATGAACTGACATCTGATCCACCCATGGGCTTAGGCAACAACTTCTCCTGGCGCCGGTGGGTGCTCAAACTCCTCCCCCCCGCGCCCCAGCCCTGCCCCCACTCACGGGGAGCGCTCACGGAGTCAGCGCCTGTGCCCGTGGGGTCTGACCCAGCAAAGGCTTTAAGTGCTTACTAAATTTTAAGCAGGTGTTTAAATCCCATTCGTTTCAATGAGACTTAAGCAGGTGCTTAAATACTTTGTTGAACTGGGGCAATTCAGACGAATTGTACTAGAATAGCAAATTATAAGTGCTATCCAAAAGACAAATGCTTAAGGGGAAAAAAATCAATATTGTTATTTGAATGTCTATTTAAAAACAATAAACACACCTCTAGAACATTCAAGTTGCTATTAAAACCTCCAGAGAATGGGCAATGTTTAATTTGTAGTCACCTCCATAAATTTAAGTTGAAATTCTGGTCTTGACATAACCAGAAAACAAAACAGAGCCTGTTACTACGAACTTAGATAAAATTCAGTCAAGTTGTCCAGATGGTTTTCATTCCACGGAAAGCACAGAGTCAGCAGTTTGCAGAGCATGGCATTTTCTAAACATGCAAAATAAAGGAGAAAACAATACACAAATGTAAATGCTGAACATGTTATATTTTTTTGCCCCCAACAGAATTGCAATACAGTCAATACAATCTTGCATTTCTTAGCATGTTCCTTCTACCACCCAGGCTGCTCTGCCGTTATGAGTCCAACCGAACACTGAAGTGCACACAGTTCCTAAAAGCATTATATAGAGAGAATAACTACCAATTAATTTTCCATTTCCAAGTCCCAGAAGTCCAAGCATTTCTTACTGCATTAAGCAAAGCCATGCAGCAAGGGAAATAAATATTCGATGGACTTCAGATGAGTTTGTAAACCCCAGTACTTACAGCATCAGGCTCTGGGTTTGGTAACCCTTACTCAAGCAAAGCTCCCATGTAAAGACAAAACTCTTCTTGATCAAGTAAGGGGTGAAAGTAAGGCAGTACGGGCCGGTACAGTGTACCAGTAAAAAGTGGCCACCGGTACCGGCCCCCTGCCGCCTTTGCGCCCCCTGACATTGAAGCAATGAGGCGGCAAAGGACCCTGCTTAAAGTGCTGCCGTGGCAGAGCTTTATCGTCGCTTCCCCTTTTGCCCCCTACCAGCCTGCCCACATGGGGGGGTGCGCAAAAGGAGCAGGTGCCCCAGGGCTGGCGATTTAAAAGGGCCCAGGCCTCCGACCGGAGCCCTGGGCCCTTTAAATCGCCACTGGACCCCCAGGTGGCGAGGGCCAGGCAGCATTGAAGGCCTGGCTGGATGACACTGACCCACCCCGCCCCCAGCCCCTTCTGCCCCACCCCTTTGGGGGGAGGGGGCTGAAAATTGCCCCATACCAGTAAGTTTTCAATTTTACTTTCACCCCTGGCTTCAGAACTGGGATTTCAAAAGAGCTAAAAAGGGTACACACTGAGAAAATAAAGCCATTGAGGAAAGGAGAACAAAGAAAGCCAGTGCAATTGTATAAACTGAGCTGTTTTATAAACAGCTTATTTCTCAACAGAAAGCCAAGGAAGTGTGAGCCTTCATGAAGAGGCGGGCGGGGGAGTACTGGTCAGATAATGACGTGAATGCAAGTACCTCAGCAGAGCACTCAATTCACATTGAGAGATACCCGAAAATCTGATTAGAAAGGCCAGCAAGACAAGAGCTATAACAAAACATCCTCACGGATACAGTGTATATTTCACCATTTTACTTAAACCGCGTTAAAACATTTTACAGCAGTCGGGCAAAAGCTACAAGAAAGCAAAAGGGAAAGAACAATAGTATTCGTCCCTTCAGTCTAAACCTGCACATCTCTCTCCTCCCTCCCATCCCATAAAGCCACAACTATTTCACATTTGGGGGCAATGTATACCTTCAAGACAGCGGCACTGCTATGGGTGCCCACATGGCCCCACACTATGCCAACACTTTTATGGCTGACTTAGAACAACGCTTCCTCAGCTCTTCCCCCCCCGCCCCCAACGCCCCTACTCTACTGGCGCTACATTGATGACATCTTCATCTGGACCCATGGAAAAGCAGCTCTTGAGGAATTCCACCATGCTTTCAACAATTTCCATCCCACCATCAACCTCAGCCTGGACCAGTCCACACAAGAGATCCACTTCCTGGACACTACAGTGCTAATAAGCGATGGTCACATACACCCCTCTATACCGGAAACCTACTTACCTACATGCCTCCAGCTTTCATCCAGACCACACCACACGATCTATTGTTTACAGCCAAGCTCTAAGACAGAGCTGCATTTGCTCCAACCCCTCAGACAGAGACAAACATCGAAAAGATCTCTAGCAAGCGTTCTTACAACTACAATACCCACCTGCTGAAGTGAAGAAACAGACTGACAGAGCCAGAAGAGTACCCAGAAGTTACCTACTACAAGACAGGCCCAACAAAGAAAGTAACAGAACGCCACTCGCCATCACCTTCAGCCCCCAACTGAAACCTCTCCAACGCATCATCAAGGATCTACAACCTATCCTGAAGGATGACCCAACACTCTCTCACAAATCTTGGGAGGCAGGCCAGTCCTTGCCTACAGACAACCCCCCAACCTGAAACAAATACTCACCAGCAACCACACACCACACAACAAAAACACTAACCCAGCAACCTATCCTTGCAACAAAGCCTGTTGCCAACTCTGTCTACATATCTGTTCAAGGGACACCACCATACGACCTAATCACATCAGCCACACTATCAGAGGCTCGTTCACCTGCACATCTACCAATGTGATATATGCCATCATGTGCCAGCAATACCCCTCTGCCATGTACATTGGCCAAACCGGACAGTTTCTATGTAAAAGATAAATGGACACAAATCAGACGTCAAGAATTATAACATTCAAAAGCCAGTCGGAGAACACTTCAACCTCCCTGGACCCTCGATTACAGACCTGTAAGTCGCAATTATTCAATAAAAAGCCCTTCAAAAACAGACTCCAACGAGAAACTGCAGAACTGGAATTAATTTGCAAACTGCACACCATTAAATTAGGGTTGAATAAAGAACTGGAAGTGGATGAGTCATTACACAAACTAAAAACTATTTCCCCATGCTAATTTTCTCCCTACTGTTACTTACACCTTCTTGTCAACTGTTTGAAATGGGCCATCCTGATTATCACTACAAAAGTTTTTTTTCCTTCTGCTGATAATAGCCCACCTTAATTGATTACTCGTTAGAGTTGGTATGGCAACCCCTATTTTTTCATGTTGTGTGTGTGTGTGTGTGTGCGCGCGCGCGCGCGCGCGCATCTTCCTACTGTATTTTCCACTGCATGCATCTGATGAAGTAGGCTTTAGCCCACGGAAGCTTATGCTCAAATAAATTTGTTTGTCTCTAAGGTGCCACAAGTACTCCTTGTTCTTTTTAGAAGAGAAAGTGATTATCAAAATAGTCTGTAAATAGAGAGGAGATTTTAGGAAGTCATGGAGGCAATTTTGTTCACTTCAGCTTCAAATTTAACTTTGCATTTCAGCTAGCCAGAATGACAGAGCCAAGGCTGTGTCACGTAGATTATCTCATCGAAGACCATATATTTATGTGGTACTGACAGCAGGAATCAAACATAGGATCTAGAAGAATGACTCTCTCTACACCTCACCATGACAATGGCAATGAAACAGGCATGCAAGGGTGCAACTCTTCCAGGAGGGGGGAGAAGACACATCACAGGCATTTTCAATGGAAGTCTCTTGGGTCACAGCCTTCCAGAGTTAGGGCACAATGCAAGAGCTATCTTCTTACACCTCCCTTCATTGAGACTAGTCTGCAATGCCACACCCAGGAACAACAAAACAAAGTATCTTGTTAAGTGAAAAGGCACAAAATGGAAGGAGGGACAAAATACAAACCTGGATTTGTAAACAGCCTTGTTTTTGGCCCATATCTACCAAAACAGTTTCCAAAAGGAAGCGTGTGAGAGTCTGAAGCTCAGGGTGCTGAAGTGAATGGGGCACAAAACCAGTCTCTGAGGATCCCCCATAATTAACTATGACTGATTCAGTTAAATATATTGAACCGACCACAACAAATTTAGAATCACAAGATGGTTGGATCTGTTTCTCTGTTGGTCTACTGATAGATTCAGTTAACACTGCACCTGGAAGGTTCAAGTGAAGCTAAAGATCATTTGATCAACATTATCAAACCCAAGTCACTGGAGGTTTAACTAAATTAGAACTTACACCATGCCAGACTCAGTGCGACAGAGGTCACATCACCCATGCTTGCCACTGCAGAATTGACGTGGCCTGCAGCAAAGCCAGACTGAAACATCTCAGAAAAAGACTCTGTCAAGGGGACTGACAGATCACAGCTGCTCTGGAACAACTCTCATAAGTGGAAGGTAAATAGTCAACACTGTGATAATTAAAAGGATCATCCACAAGACAGGTCTCCTTTAGCAAGCGGTAACTGCTGCCTCCTTAGAATGATAGGGAACTCTACCGGAAAGTGGGGAACATGAATGGCTACAGTCATATACAGGGAGGTAGGTCTCCTTGTTTCACTGTGCCTGTCTCTTGTGTAGGTACATAAGGGGTGACAAGGAGCAGCCTTCCTATGCTTTCAAATGCAGACCTATGCACGAATGACCATCTTGTTTTTAAAATGGGACTTAAGTGGTGCATAGGGCCAATATTATGTTGGCCCTTTGCAGTTGAGTGACTTGCATTTGTTATGAACAGAATTCAAACTTTGGATTGTTATAGCTTATTAATACAAAAGCCTACCTAAAGTAACATCGTTACCAGGCTTACTTCAGCACACCCAGCATCTTTGCAACAGGTAGATTTGTTTCATGCACCTTCATATTGTTTGATATACATGAAAAATGGAAGGTCATTGCTCTGTACCAACAGTGTATACTATGTATCTTTACAGTGATTCAGAACGAATGGCTCTGACAATACAGCTTCTAATGTAAAATAAACTGCCTCTCTACAGCAATGACTCAAAGCCCACTAAAGTCAAAGGGAGCCCTTTCATCGACTGCAATGAGCTACAGATCAGGCTCTATGTACAATGTTAATGCATTCACTGCCATACTATCTAGGCTCCATCCCAGTATCCAGACACCAGCTTATCACTGGCACAATTGAATTGAAATTGTAACTTCAACAATCAGAATCAAACAAATCAGTATAAAAATTTCAAAGTGATGCTCTATAGCAACCAATGCTCTTTACACCCACACGTCAAGCATGAATTTGTGTAAATTACAGAAATCTTATTTCAAGAGCCTCTCGTGCTTCAATCTCATCTTTGTAACATAATGGCTGCAACTCAACAGAAATAATCCACTCACATGTGGGCATTCTCAGCCTCTTTTATTCTATCAAACTCTCCGGCATTCCATGTCACTTAAAATGAAGTCCTCTCAAAGAGGAGATTCACACCCCTTCACCAGCTTCTAGATCTTCTTGCCTCTCTTGATGGCTTCCTGAATTTATGAGCACCATGCTGGAAAGACCCTTTGATTGCCCAATACTGAGTGTGTCAAAACCACACCTCCTCTAAAGCAACTTACCTTCCCCTCTGTCGCAATTCAGGCATCTTGGCTCTCATATACTTGGGCAAACTCGACTCTCAAATATCTGAATTCTTATTTCAAGAGTGAACCCAGAATTCGCAGCATCTCCTAGATAACATCCTCAACATTTTGGACAATTGTCTTTTTTGTAACAGACAGTCATACTAGTTTAAGATCAGAAGGGACCACCAGATCATTTAGTCTGACCACTACCAACCCACCCCACAACCAACAACCCAGCTCACTAAACCCAACAACCAAAATATTATAGCTCACTGGAGATTAAACTATTATGTGCCACAGGCAGAGAACAGGAGGGACAAGGTGCATCAATGCCCAAGGCAATAGCAAGGAACTGATTAAGTGCGATATACCCAGATAATTCTGGCAAGTGACCAGCATTCCGTGCTACAGAGAAAGATGAAAAAACCCCAAGGTCCCAGCCAATCTGACCTGGGGAAAAACTGTACTGCAAAGGGATCTTATTGTGAAGTAATATCCTTTTGACTCACCAGTTAATTCAGAAATGGAAGCACTGCTTCATTCTTAAGACTCTTCTTGTGCATAAGAAGTCTCTGTGACCATTACAATAATGTTTCTTGGTATTATTTACGTGCATTCTGGTAGCCCCTAGGATCAGGGCCTCCTTCTGCTGTGAGCTATACAGATAAACAACAAAGACAACTCTCCTTGCTTACAGTCTAGGTGCTGGGCAGGTGAATAAAATGGACAGGTGGGAAGATGAGGGAATAAAATGAACAGTTACACAACACACCGGTTAGCCTGAATTCCAAAGCCACCGTGCACAAGTTTAACAAATAGAAGCAGTAGCTTAGTGGATGAATACCTTGATTTTTATTGCAGCTCTGAAAAAGACATCAAACAGCAGCCTCCACTTTACAAGCAAAAAACACCCAGCAACTGTTCCTAACAATGCCAATGTTGTCTTAGCCAGATTAACTGACACCTGGGACGTGCCCCTAGTATGGCTGAGGTTTTGGGAAAGGCAAATCCCCTAGTATGAATGAATAAAGAATGCAAGTATGCCCTCTAGAGTGAGCAGAAATCCAAATAAAATAACTGACATCTCCAGGGAATCACACTACTGGGCTACTGTGTTCCCACTGATCTCCTGTGAGTTGAAAGCTGTAAATGAGCAGCCCAAAAAGGCAGCTTTTTAGCTCTTCTGTACAATCCAGCTTCCTCTTGCTGGAATTCCACATCTCAGCATCATCCTGCTTCACATTCAAAAGCTCTCACAGGTTATATCTCTGTGTGATTAGGGCAGGCTGAACTTTTCAAACAACAAAAGAGTGGGGGTGGTATTATTTTCTGTTCTGATTTTTTACTGTATATTGCATTAAACTACACTTCAAGGCGATTTGCTTTGGAAATATTCCTTGTAAAAATGCTCCTCCCTCACTTAAAAGCAAAAAATCTTCAAAGTCAAGACAATAAAATACATAAAAGATACACGAGACAGGTTTAGCCAGGCTCTGCTGCTTCAGCCATTGCCTTCCCATTTAAAACACCCCAATCTCCTCACTAGCACTATTGCTTTCCCTCCCTAGCTGGAAACACCAGCAATTCCTATACCCCTTTTTCCTATCCTGCTGACCCCATGAACCTGAATGACCCCAGCTCCGACTGCAGTCTTCCTGCCCTGAAACAGCTCCCTGTTTACTTTGGTTCCACCCCAACTCCCACTGTGTGCTTCCCCGCCCTCCCCCAACAGGGAATCACAACAGTTACCATTCCTATGTGAGTTTACAACAGCGAGCACAACAGGGTTCCAGGTCTTGGGTGAACCCTTTAGGTGCTACTATAATACTGTCAAACAGTAAATAATAATTCGTTTCCTACTCCGCTGCCTCCTTAATCCAGAACACTCCAGTGGGTCCTATTTCTTTTTTCAGCTGCATTCCTCCACTTGAGGGGCTCCCATTTCTACCTACCCTCTCAGATCCAAAACTTCCTATTGTACTTCACTAGATTTCAACTATTTGTGCAGCAATGTGCATTGTTATAGGCTACCAGGTAAAAGCTGCCTCAGCATCCCAAGTCTCGTTGGTGAGCTTTGATCGACTGACACCCGAACAGACAGGAATTTTTGACTACTCCCCAGAGATATGAATGGCACCTAGGGAGCCATCAAAGCCTAAAACAGACCTGTCTTTGAATGACATCAAGCCAAACAGAAGCCTGACAGTGTTTTGTCAGCAAGGTTTTCCTGCACACAAAAATGGTGCATTTGCACATGTAAAGCCCCTTTCTCTAAATCTGCACATACAAATAGGGTTTCTGTGTGCGTATAAACGATCATTTTTGTGTGAGTGCACACACACAAAAAAACAACAAAACCAAACCTGTGCATGCACATTTGCATACAAGTTAAGAGTTGCTACAGGTGCCTTTGAACATTTGGCCCAACACAATCCTTCTCCCTGACCCATACATCTTCATTTCTCTCCTTCTGTGCTACTTATTAACCCTAATTCTGTGGAGTGATTGGGGATAGAGGGCCAAATTCCCCAGCATGCTCTGGCTGATGTGCATGATCAGAGCTGTGCAAAGTAGCCATAAAGACAACCTAAATAGCTGGTTAAACCAGATTTGTGGCTGCTTTGTGTCACCAGAGCATACTGTAAACCTGGCCCATGGATATTATGATACGCTTTACAAAACCGGGACCTGATCCTGCAATCCCTACTCAGGGAGCAGCCTCATTGACTTGAATGCAACTGCTCACGTGAGCAAGGATTATTTATGTGGAATACGGTTTGCAGGCTCAACCCTTTAAATTGTATCTTATAGTACCATACTGTCTTTGATACTCTTTTTTTCCCCCTGAAAGAGTTGTTTGTTTTTTCTCAGTGTTATTTTCCCAGCATAATGTATTACAGAATGCACTTACATGAACTCCTCTTTGTCCTCCATTGTCTAGTTATACTGTACAAACAAAATCTTCACAGGAATGGAGTTTTTAAAAAAAAAAAAAATCTTACTGTTAAAGGCTGTTAATTGCAGTATTAAAATACTAATGTGAACTCCTATGATAAACTTCTATTCTCCTTTATATGGTATTAAATGTAACAATTATCACCTCACACATTTCTGTTGGTTCGTGCTTGAAGAAATAATTCTGTATGGCAGCAACACATTTCTGTCCCTCATCCTGCCAGCTCAATCTACAGAGGAGGGGGGAAAAAAACCTATAGAGGGTTTCTGTATAATCAGTTACCAATGGTTTCAGAGTAACAGCCGTGTTAGTCTGTATTCGCAAAAAGAAAAGGAGTACTTGTGGCACCTTAGAGACTAACCAATTTATTTGAGCATAAGCTTTCGTGAGCTACAGCTCACTTCATCGGATCGGATGCATCACATCCGATGAAGTGAGCTGTAGCTCACGAAAGCTTATGCTCAAATAAATTGGTTAGTCTCTAAGGTGCCACAAGTACTCCTTTTCTTTCTGCGAATCAGTTATCAATGAAGACAAACTACTGGACTCGGGGTTGAATCTTTGGCAGAAAGATGGTTAGAAAGATGCAACTATGATAGAAAAAGTTACAGTACAGATGTCATTTGTTCAATAAAATATGAACTAGAGGTAACACTTAAGCTATTAAAGACAGTTAGTGATAATATTAAAAGGCAGTTGAACTCCTGTGGCATCTAGCGATACACATGAGAATGTTCTATTACAGGGGTGGCCAACTTGAGCAGGAGCCAGAATTTACCAATGTGCATTGCCAAAGAGCCACAACAACACAACAGCAGCCCTCCCCAGTCAGCTCCCCCCCACACCCCACCCCAGTGTCTCCCACCCGCCAGCAGCACCGAATCCTCCATCCCTGCACCTCCTGCCTGCCGCAATCAGTTTTGTGGTGTACAGGAGGATTGGGAGGGAAGGAGGACCAAGGGCGTGGCAAACTCAGTGGAAGGGGCGGAGGCTTTGGGGAAAGGGGTGGAGCGGGGCATGGGGCTGGGGCAGAGCCAGGGGTTGAGCAGTGAGCACCGCCCCCCACCCCCCGGTCACACTGGAAAGTTGGCGTCTGTAGCTCTAGCCCCAAAGTTGGCCCCTATTCAAGGGGCCGCATATTAACTTCTGAAGAGCCGCATGTGGCTCTGGAGCCACAGGTTGGCCACCCCTGTTCTATTAGTTCCTACACCTAGCAGTACTATTACGGTGAAAGGAACAAAGCTCATATTGATGATAAATATAGCTCCTTAGAAGATATAGTGCCTTTCATCCTGAAAGATCCTAAAGTATTCAGCAAAGGCGAGTGATTTATAAGCTCAGAATCTGATTCTCTCATGGAGTCCCAGAGACACCAGTAGGTTGTGGCTGTGGACCCGTTTGCAGGGTTGGGATCTGTGCATGTAAAAGAAATCACTTCCCCACTGAATGAAGACATCTCTGAGTGGAGATCACTTCCCAACACTGAGGTGGGTCAAAAGGTGAAATTCTGGCCATGGATGCATGGACAAAGCCCTACTATTCCAAAGACACCTTGGAATCTTTAATGCCATCACGGAACAGACAGGCCGTTGGACTGTAGGGAGTTGTCTGAATGACACCTAACACAGTAAACTGCACAAAACTCATTTTATCTACCTCAAAAGGATGACAGGCTGAGCTGGCCCTGCCAGGATCCCTGTCTTTGATTCCAGGGAGCCTACATATTTCAAACCAGATGCTTAGATCAGTAACCCATAACCTTCTATGGATATATGCAAACCAAGCAATAATATGCTATGAATACATATTAATGCAGAACAAAATGTTTTCGGTTTACTTGCATTGCTCCTATACTACAAATATAAAATGGAAGCCGTAACAGTATGCATGCAATTCATTACCCTGTAACTGTTCCGGTTTTACTGCATGGACCAGTAAGAAAAGTCCTTAGTCAAGTATAATAATAAATAATAATAATATAATGCAAGGAGACAGGTTTCCATGTAAATTTAACTCTGTTACAGCACCCAATCATGCAGCCTTATTATGACACAACTACTTCAGTCAGCATGAGTTTTAGTAAACAAAGATAATAGAATCAGGCCATTACTTTGCATGTTAAAACGTCTGAGAATCTAAAATAGGAAAAACACCACCTATGGACAAAGTGTTGACAGAACTTGTCTGAAGCTCCCTAATTTTCCTTCTAGCATTAAAATGTCAAACTGGTAATTAAAGATTGTCCTGAGTCAACATGCAAAGTAAGCGTTTTGGAATTAAAACAAAATCAAAACTTGAAAATGACTGGCTCATTTTTTGTTTGTTTTTTTAAATGTGAAAGGGGGGTTGCTTTGAAATGCAGAGACAAATGTAACATTTTCCAAAAATATTTATATTCAAACTGTCCTATTCAAAACCTATAGGTTTCTTTCTATATTATTCACATCCAGAGAGAAAGTATATTTTGAACAAAAATGCTCTACAAATCTCTAACTTTTCCTATTAAAGATTTAATTACAGGGTGTGATAAGAAGTGACATTTACATGTCAAATAACATACCTGAAAGTCTCTATTAGTCTTCCCCTTCCCAGCATCTATTTGGATTCCAGTCAAGCAACAACAACATGAAATCAACCAGATTCTTGCCAGTTTCACAGCACCCAACAGGCTTCAGCCCAGAGTTTTGTCAGTGTACCTCTAATGCTGCCAAGGAAGCTTTAAGCAAAGCAGCAGCACTAGCGCTGTCTGTGTGCATACTGCACAGTGCGTCAGTTTACATTCAGTCACAGTTAGAAGGTTTTGTTCACAACCCAAAGGGGAATGTTTGCTTTTTTTAAATGATAACTTAGATTCTGTACAAGTTGTTAGTAACCTATGTTATTTAGGTTGCTTAGTCAGGCACTCAAAAATTAGGAAATGTCAAGTTTACAGCGGCCTCCGCAACCGTAATTCTGCCCACTTGTGCATTGATCTTGGACAATGAATGATGCAAGGATCTGTGGGAAAAAAACAGTATGTGAACGTTAATTAAAGACTATTTTTTCTTACATAATACATATACCCCGCCTGTTTCTCTTCCCCACTAGCTCCTCTGGCAGCTGCCAGGGGTGGCAGGGGTGTCAGCCTGGTCTGAGAATATTTTGTCATTAATTTGGCAGGCTGTCTGAGAAATGCAAGTGAGAGAAATGAAATGGTGATCTTCAAAAGTTACGTCACAGTAAAAGCTGAACTGAATTTCATGGGACAAAGAAAAGGCACTTTTGTATCCCAAGGGTGTCCCCCATGCCGATTATCAAAGGGCTGCAGCAAGCAATGAAGGTATGAGAACTTCGCAGAGAGAAGGTCACAAGAATCTTTTACAATGGAAAATGTTACCTAAATAGAAGAGTCACCACCAGTTCCCTATATAGGAAATATTTTGGATAGTTTAGCTTTCCCCACATTTTCATATAAGAGCCATCCCAATTACAATCACTCACCTTTGTAAATCATTTTGAGATCTACTGAAGAAAAGCACTATATAAAGCTAGATATAGTATTATTATTCGGGTACATTTATTTCCACTGTGTTTTCAAAAAAATAAAGTCACTTTCAGGTACTGTAATCATCTGCGGCTAGGGTTCTCTCTGTCGTGAAGTGAATCTGAAGTGTAGAATAAACATCAGATAATTTTATTCACTCACAAAAATGTTATGGGAGGGATCTTCAAAGATATACTGCACTGGCCTAACTCTGCTCCCACTGAAATCAATGAGACCACAGTTACTCCAACGCTGAGTGCCTTTGAAAATTTCGTCCTACATGTTTTGTTCTACTTTACTTAAAAATATGCTAATGTTGATCTTCTAGATAAGGAAAAACCTTTCAGAAACTGTTTTAAAATTTGTTTCTCTAAGATACATTTTTTTTAAAACATTGAGACTCTGTTCCTGGATGTAAGCAAGCACATGTGACCTGTTCTAAATAAAGGATATTTTCCACTTCTTGCACAACTGGAACAGATATAAACAGTCTGAACAAACTGCACTGCAGAATTCAACGTGAATATAAAACCCTTGAATAAGATCCTTAAATAGCAGTAATCTGAAAAAAGAACAAACACAATATTGAAAATCGTAATGTAATCGAGTTTAAATCTAAATCACACTGCAAAATTAATTTACAAAATTAGATTTGATCATATGCATAATAAAGAACTTATAACAGTCCAGTTTAGTTTCAGAGTTAGTATTCTCTGCAAAAATATGTGCACCAAGGATTTTCCCTCCCCCAATTAGATACTACCCTTGCTAATATACAGTGTTCTAAGAGAAGGAAAATTAATTTAACCAGTCAATCTCAAACTTTGAGAGCAGCACAAGAGGACATAAAAATAAGTGAAGATCTGAATGCTGGCTAGATCTGAGGTACTGATTTACATTAGTGAAATACATGTAGCTAACATATCTGTAGCACTGAATATCTGGAGTTATGATAATTTTATATAAACTTGGGTAATTCAATAAATTAAATCTCAAAGTTATTACTGATAAAATAAGCATATGCTTCTTTTAAAAAATTACCATGCAAACAGAGTTTTTCTTAACTTTTTCCACTTAAAATACAAATTTCATAGCAGGATCATTCCTGGGATATTAAATTTAAGCTGAAAATCATCAGCAGTGCAGTAGCATAAACGGTAAAAAAAATTAGCTTAAAATTCTTGCTCAATGCAGGTTTTGTAAAACTGAAATTGTCAGCTACAATACTTGACAATTTGCAGGCCTCCACTATATCAAGCATATAAGCCAAATGGGTTTATATTCCTGGGTGGCAAAAGGAGAAGCAAATGGACCAACCCAACCAATTTTCACTGTTCCTAGCTCATACGTATTAACAGTAAACTTAGTCCATCAAACAAAGTGAGCCAATTTAAATGAGCCTCCAGGTGAAAGCAAAGGGTCAAATCTGCCTTCAGTAGTGCATGTGTAATGCTCACTGAAAGGGTTTGCATATGTGCTAGGGAGGGCAGGATTTCATCTTACATTCTGCAGTCTAGTAATAAATAACATAAAGGTATTAAAAAGCCTTGTCATATTGATTTAGTCATACATCCCAGTTCTCTCTCACACCTAAAAATGACTATGCAAAAACTATGGTGCCTGTAAGAACTGTTTAGTTTTCAAAGGCTTAAGAACATAAGAATGGCTATACTGGATCAGACTAAATGTCCATCCAGCCCAGTATCCTGTCTGCCGACAGTGGTCAATGCCAGGTGCCCCAGATGGAATGAACTTAACAGGTAATGATCTAGTGATCTCTCTCCTGCCATCCATCTCCACCCTCTGACAAACAGAGGCTAGGGACACCATTCCTTACCCATCCTGGCTAATAGCCATTAATGGACTTAACCTCCATGAATTTGTCCAGTTCTCTTTTAAACCCTGTTATAGTCCTAGCCTTCACAACCTCCTCAGGCAAGGAGTTCCACAGGTTGACTGTGCACTGAGTGAAGAACTTCCTTTTATTTGTTTTAAACCTGCTGCCCATTAATTTCATTTGGTAGCCCGTAGTTCTTATATTATGGGAACAAGTAAATAACGACTTTTCCTTATTCACTTTCTCCACACCACTCATGATTTTATATACCTCTATCATATCCCCCCTTAGTCTCCTCTTTTCCAATCTTAAACTCAACCTCAACAAATTCCAGAGAATCCTTAAACATGTCTAGCACTTCCCAGTCTGAGAGGCTAAATTCTCACAGGCCCCTTAGGACTTTAGGTTGGAATCACTGTATCTTAGTCCAGCATAGTATTTTCAGTCCTTGTTACTGGGCCTTTTTGCTGGACTTACATTTTTCATTGGCCTCTAGCATTCTACTGTGGCATAGCCTAGTACAGCATTTAGAGCAAAGAGATTTTATTAGAGGATCCCTTGCAGTTTTGGATTGGAACCTTGAATTATCAAACGGGAGTATGCATTAAAGAAAAGAAGAAGAAAACGGGAGACAGGTGAATTGGGTGGAAGATGCAGTATAACAGAATTTGAAGGAGGGAGATCAATATTGCAAGTGCTGAGTTAAATTGGGCAATGAAGTTATGGGCGAGTCTTTTGGGGCAGGAGGCAATTGGATTTTTTTTTTTTAAATATATCATGCTGGGTGGATTTCCCATGTGAGGTCAGGGTCGATAATGGGGGTTGTTCTGCCTCATCACTCCAATGAGACTATAGAGAGGAAGTAATTCCCCTTTAGGCAGAAATGAGAGGCCGACTGGTTGGGTCAGTAGAGGATTTCCCTATCTTTGGGCGGGATTGATTTTGTCCATGTGATTAAAGACAGGCAGTATTGCTTAGTGGACAGAGCAACAGACAGGGACTCCAGAGACCCGAGTTCTGCTCCTGGCTCTGCCATTGGCCTGCTGGGTGAGCGAGCAAATGACATCCCCCCTCTGTGCCTTGCTTTCGCCTTCTGTAAGATGGGCATAATGATTATCTCCTTTGAAATCTACTGATGAAAAGCACTGTATTATTCTATTTATGTCTGGAGCTGGAAGGCACAAATGCCATGTACCCCTGACTGAGCTTCCTCTGGTCTCACTTGTTGAAGCTCCCAGTGTGCAAGGGGAGCTTCAGATTGCCTACAAGTTGAAAGTGTTCTGTGCCCCTCATGGCTAGTTTAACAAACAAACAAACCACAGAAGAAATTGAGTCCTCATAGTGGAGATTAGCAAGGAAAGGCAGCGTGCCAGCACTGCTCAACCAAGTGGCCATATAGGCCCTTGTTCAACAAACCATCCACTGATGTTCATCATCATTTCATTATCACTCGATTCCTTAAATGCTTTTTGGGGTAAGGTTGTTGAGAAGAGAATGTAACTCCATGAACTTCAGGGCAGTTACTCCCGATTTACACTACTAATATGACCAAGAAAAGAGAATCAGACTCTTGATGTTCTCAGCTGTCCTTGATACCTACCAGTCAGGTTTCAGGCATGGGCAGAGCAGAGAACCAGCAGAGAGTCTCATGGGCTGATCTTCCCCAATTCATGGAAACAGGTCAGGTTCACAGGTTCTATCAGCATCCTTAGTTGCTATCCTCCACCAGGTTTTACTAACCTGGCTGTGGCCCCTAGTTGGGCTGGACTTGAAGTCCAGCCGAGACTGGGGTCCCTGCCTCCGCCCAGCCTGCTCTGGGCTCTGCATACTGCAGGAGTCCAGGGCTACACACTGGTGATACAGTGGTGTGTACAAGCTGGGCTAGCTGTGTCAATGTCAACAATATACATTCTCCCCCTGTCAGAAAGATCTCAAGAGGTTTAGGTAATTATTATTCCACCTGAGGCCTCTTTCTTGTTGGAGGGATGTGAGACAGACACTGCAGGTTTCTATTCTGTCACCCTTGCTGCTCAATATGTACGTGAGGCTGCTGGGGAACACAGTGATGTGGTCTGGACTGCAGAACCACCATTATGATGTAATGACTCGATCTCTGTTTCTTTGGACATGGACAGGGCCCCGTGTTTGCATTCCAGGTGCACGACTCAGAGGAGGAAAGTACCTGTGCTCAGGTGACAGCAAGCTATCTGAGGCTCAATCCAGGTACATTGGAAACAATCCTGGTTGGTTTCAGGAAGCCACCGAGTATATAGTCATAATTCCTGAGTAGGTTTGCCCACTTAACCCCCACAGAGGTTCAGAACATAGGGGTGCATTTAGATCCCAGAGGCCTAAAGCACTTTGTTTATCTGTGCCTGGGGGAGCAAAATGGGGTGGTGATAACCATTCATCTTGATTTAGGAGCTGGACCCTGCTCTCCTTGCTCTGAAGGCCTAACAGACTGGATTACTGGCCACATAATTGCTCAAGAAGACTGATCATACGTAAGGCTACGATTTAGTGACCTGTCCACGACTTTTACTGAAAATACCCATGACTAAATCTTAGCTGGGGGACAAGGAGGGCGCTGCTCTGGGGGATTTGGTGGGGGCGCCGAGGCCAGCCAGCAGCACCAGCCATGCCAGGGGCCACCCACCTGCCACTGCTCCTGCCACCCCAGGACCATTGCTCAGGGGATCCCAGGGGCCAGCTGCACCAGCTGCTACTTGGGCAATCCTGGGGTAAGCCACACCACCCGCTGCAGAAGTCACAGAATCCATGTTTTCCGTGACATCCATTGTCAGACACTGAGCCCTAATCATAAGAAACACAGTGCCCTGTAGGTTGCACTGGCTTCCAGGTGCAATTTAAGGTGAACACTGAACTTTGAAGCCCTATATTGTTTGGGTCCTAGCTACACGAGAAACACTTCTCTCCCCACGCACCACCATTACAGTGGGTCTAAAGTGCTCGCTCTACAGGAATGACTTCACTGCACAGTGATCTCTTCGCAGTTGGCTTAGCTCTGCGAAAGTAGCTATGCTGCAAAACAACACAAGCTGCACAGAGTGGCTGAGTTAGCAGCTCAGGGTGTTAGGCTAACTCCAGCTTTAGCATGTACCTCTTGACGGGCAAGCCAACTTGAGTTAAAAGGATCACCACACTAAGCTAAGCAGTTTTGCATATGGACAGGGCAACACTTGAGTTATAACTCAAGTTAACTGTAATGAAAACAAGCCCCAAGCATCCCAAGATTTGAAATCCTGGGTGTTAGTGCCAGAGGTTTTTACAGGGCCTTCACTGGTCCAAAAGAGCTTGAATTTTTCTTAAGCCTGCAGGGCACAGTACAATATCTATCTATATACTGAAGCCTTTTGTTTGAGGGATGGGGAACTTATTTATAGACTTACTAAAGATGGGAGGACTCTATTTAATATTTGCCGTATGCACCATGCACTATTTTAACTCCATACGTGTGCCCAGAGACACTGGCATAGGGAGCATACTTAAAAACTGAAAATAACTAAAACAAGATATGCTATCAACAAGCTTGGCTATAAATTAGATAGAATGTTTTTGCCATCTGTGTATCAGCGACCAAAATGAGCCACCCATCGTTCCACAGAGACTCATTCATCACCAGCATTACATCCATTGTGAGGAGGATGGAAGGTTTGTTGTTGACAAAGCACCCTGGAAGAAAGTCTGGAGAAAAAGACACTGCTGACAGAGTAAAACATGCAGGGCCCACAAGGCACAGATGACTTGAAGTGCTAGATGCATTTGCTTTCTTTTTCCAGCAGTTTCCTAGAAGGAGCAAATGCCCTAACACAGTGTAAGAGGAGTAGAAATATGCTGAACAAGCTGGAGCCCGTCTAAACAACACAGCAGATCGAGATGACAATATAGCAGATAACTTTCATATACACCATTGCAAGAACTTCAATTAAAACTTGTGAACAGATAGGTCATTCATTGATTTCAAGTAGCATGGGCCTGCTCCAAAATAAAAACAAAACAAAAAAAACCACAAGGCTTGCAACAGCTGTTTTAATTTAGCATTGACTGGATCCCAAATTCTGTCCTGCACCTGTTTCCAGTGTAAAAAAAGTGTGAAACAGTGTATTACCATATAGCCAGTTTGTTCTGACTAGCTAGCACGATGGCATAGAAATAGACATTGCAGGTTTTGAAACAGCACAAGCAGCTATTCTCCCTCAGTGTTGTACGTGATCATTTATTTTACCTGATGGAAGTTTTCCCCTCACTCTTCCACAGACTAATGCAATGTTATGTAGGTGATCCCATCAGAACACTCAAACGATCCAATTTATTCACTTGTTTGGAGCGCCGTGCACCCTGAATGAAAAGGGGCGGATTTCTCTCTCACTTTCTGTCTCCTATACCCTTTATGCACAGTCAAGCTTTAGTCTGGGCCTCTCCAAGAATGACAGCGATATCCTTTGGCCAAGGCTGGATAATGCCCAACAATACCCTTTACATAATACCACACCAGAACTTGGGCCCTCCCTCTCCCCTAAACACATGCCAAACAACACTGCTATTATTACAGAAAACACTAACTAAATAGCTGCTTTTATGGTCCCAACAGCATAGGATGTTTCCTTTCAATATATTTTGTTTAACGTTTACAAACGGGCTGATTCAGCAGTACAGAATACAAACAGCAGCCACATGGCAGCCTGATTATTCCCTCAGTAACATTTTGCAGTCAGGGACATGGTTTAAACACCAGCAAACCACCACCACCATCCCATAACAAACAGCCTCCTCAGAGTGTGACACCCCCTGGCTTCACCAGCCCGCCTTGCCCCTAAATTAGCAGGCTGCCGTTTGCAACATTTCCCCTGCTTTGACAGTGTCCCACGCTGGGAGTCAGTGACAGCCTACGCATTCATGCCCCGAGCTCCAGTGCGCCCAAACGGGGACAGGCCCTGCAGCTTCAGGGCACAGGCAGCACCACAGTGGCACTGCCAAGGGAGGGGCAGCCTTTCCCCATTCCTATCTGGGCCAAGGGGGAGGGGAGGTGTCTCTCCTAGAGGCATGGGAGAAGGGAAAGAGAAGGGCAGATTAAGGAGAGGAGAAGTAAAAGAGGGACAGAGGGAAAGGCAGAAGAGAAGGGGGCTGAGACAGGGCAGGGTGCAGGGGGAAAGGGGGAATGGAAAGAGAGCAAAGAAAGAAGGGCAGGGAGGAGAGAGAGGGAATGGGGCAGGGGGAGAGGGAGAGAAGGGAAGATAGAGGGGGAATGGAAAGGGGGCAGAGGGAAAAGGGCAGAGAGATGAACACAGGCAGGGAGCAGAGAGAGGGAATGGGGCAGGAGCAGAGGGGGGGCAGGAGAAGAAAGAGAGAAGGGCAGAAGGGGGAGGGATAGTTGGAAGGGGGAGGGATAGCTCAGTGGTTTGACCATTGGCCTGCTAAACCCAGGGTTGTGAGTTCAATCCTTGAGGGAGCCATTTAGGGATCTGGGGCAAAAATTGGGGATTGGTCCTGCTTTGAGCAGGGGGTTGGACTAGATGATCTCCTGAGGTCCCTTCCAACCCTGATATTCTATGATTCTATGATAGAAGGAGAGAGGGGAATGGGGGAGAGGGGGGAACACGGGCAAGGGGAGAAGGGCAGAGAGGGGGGATGGAAAGAAAACAGAGAGGGGGAAAGGGTAGTAGAGGGATGAACACGGGCAGAGAGGGGGAATGGAAAGGGGGCAGAGGAGTGAACACGGGCAGGGGGATGAACACGGGCAGCGGGAGAAGGGCAGAGAGGGGGAATGGCGAGGTGGCAGGGGGATGAACACGGGCAGGTGGGAGAGAGGGGGAATAGAAAGGGAGCGGGGGAAGAAGGGAAGGGGGCAGAGGGAGGAGAACGGCACTGCCCCGGCAGTGCCCCCCACCCTCACCCACCTGCTTTTCAGGGGCTGGCTCTTCAGCTCATAGTAGGTCTTGGGCTCCTCGTGAAACTCCTCACCGACCTCGAAGTCCGCCACGATCCCCGACTCCGCCTGCATCGTCCCCGGCTCCGACAGCCAGCGAGCGAGCAGCGCAACCTTCCCCCAGCGCTGCCCGGCGGCGTGTGCGAGTGCGCGGCCTGCCCCTGTCGCCGCCGCCCCCGGCACACGCCCACCGCCCCCCGCCTGGGACTTGTAGTCCGCCAGGGGGCCGGGCTGCCCGCCTCCGCCCGGCCGGCGCGGGGCCCTGCGCACTACAACTCCCGCCAGGCCCGGCAGGAGGAAGCGGCCGGCGGGCGGCTGCCGAGGTGCGGAGCCCTTCGCTCAGCGCCAGGGCTGCCCCCCGCCGCGCCCTCCAGGGCGGTCTCCTCATCCCCGGCTGCAAGGTGCCAGTCCCCGCCTCCCAGCCGGGATCCCACCCAGGGCCGCTGGAGGGTGGCGGGGGGGTAATTGCACCGGCCCCACCCCCGGGGGACCCCCCCCCAAAACGCCTGTGCGGTCTGTGTAAATCCAGTGACAGGGGCGGGCCCCAGAGAGCACGGTGGGCTGGGCCCCCAGTGTCTCTCATCAGGCCCCAGCGTCACCTGTTCCAGTAGCCTAGGGGTTGCCGGCGTTTGGTTTGGGGCGGGGGGTCCCCCGGAAAAGAGCCATGGGGGGGTGTCATTGCTTCACCGGGCGACGACGTGGTGAGGCGGGACGCGAGGATGCTGCAAAGCCAAACAGGGAGGAGGAGGCCGCCACGCTTAGGGTCTTGAGTTTCAAGTTGCCCAGGTGGTGGGGCCGGCGCCTGGCCTGTTGACTGCACCTCCTGGTGTGGTGTAGAGGTTACATCCTGGTGGGGTTTTTTTGGGGGGGGTCCTCCTTTAGTCGGGGGGGGGGGTGAAACCACAAATGAGTTCCCTGCCTCATCCCCGGGGCGGGGGGAAAAGCGCCGTTTAAACCTTGATCGGGTGCCATCGCTGGTTCCGGCTTCTAGGCCCGGTGCGCTACAGCCAGGCTAATTCACAAGCGCCTGGGGTTTTTAAACGCTTGTTAAGTGTTTTTTCAAATATTTTATCTGGATTTTTAGGCCAGGAAGTACCGCATCTCACACTGCGATTATGAAGGGGATAACAAAAATAAAGGCAAAATCCCTGTGTCAGGTGCGTACCTGGTTAGCGAGCTTAGCAAGAGTTCTTGACCCCAAGTAAAGCATTGTTTTGCAGTACAGTGTGGTTAATGTTCAATTAAGCTCAATGAAATGCTTATTTAGGCTCACATGCAATGCCACCTTAGCACAAGTGTCAACAATTGTAAATGACTAAGGAAAAAAAGCCATTCCAGCGTGTGGTGGCTAGCTGCCTGGTTCTGCCCTCCGACTGAAGTGCACTCAGGGAAGAAATGGAGACTGAGGCAAAGGTACTTTTGACACTCTTTTGTGCTCTCCGTGGCTCAACTATAAGTTGCATTGGGGCTGCCAACGTTCCCCTAGGAGCTGTGGGCAGCCAGGAAGAGTAAGCCCAGTAGCTCCAGCCCCTGCCCAAGGAATCTCCTTGATCAGGCAGACTGGTTTACGGGAGCTGGCTGGTGGATACGTTGGGTTTGTAAGAGCCAAAGTCATAACTGAGTGAAGACATAAAACAATAAAGGAGAGCTGGAGGTCTTATTGGAAAACTAAATGGTATGCAGTAACAGATTTTGCCTATAGTGTAGGTCAGGAGTTCTCAACCTATTTCTGAGCTCCCCTTCCCCCATGCTATAAAAAATCCACAGCCCACCTGTGCCACAACAACTGTTTTTCTGCAGGGCCTGCATTAGAGGGTAGGAAGCAGGGCAATTGCCCAGGGCCCCACACCACAGGGTCACGTTGAAGCTAAGTTGCTCAGGATTTGGCTTTCAGCCCGGACAATGGGCTCGGGCTGCGGCTTTCTGCCCTGGGCCTCGGTGAGTCTAACACTGGCCCTGCTCTCTGGTTTATTTTGGTGGACCCTCTGAAACCTGCTTGTGGCCCCGCAGGGGTCTCCAGACCCCTGGCTGAGAACAAGGTGTAGGTTATCCCTTCCCAGCAATGTTTGTGGTTGCCAGGATAGGCCTCAGCGGTAGAGTTCATAGGCACTGACGTGGGTGCTCCAGGGCTCGAACACCCATGGAAAAAAATTAGTGGGTACTTAGCACCCTGCCAATCAACTCCTCCCCCTCCCTCCCAGTGCTTCCCACCCGCCACAGATCTGCTGTTCCCGCTTCCTCCGTGCTCTGCGGTGTGCTCAACCCCCCTACTCCACACTAGGTCCCGCCCACACCCCACCCCTTCCTCGAAGCCCCCACCCCTGCCCTGCCTGAGGCCGTGGGAGAGAGGGGGAGGAGCAGGGACAGGGCACACTCAGGGGAGGGGACGGAACTGGGCGGGAAGAGGCAGGGCAGGGGTGGGGGCTTTGAGGAAGGGGTGAGGTGTGGGCGGGGCCTAGGGTGAAGCAGGGGGATTGAGCACCCCCCGGGGCACAGAAGAAGCTGGCACCTGTGGTAGAGTTTATGGAGTTAAGAAATTCCTCATAAAAACCAGTATGACATGTCACATACGTTCGGATTTAAACCAAAGCTTGCCATTGTTTTAAAAGCAGTGCTTTAAAATTACATATGCATTTAGGAAATGACTAGGTTTTAATTATTTATAGTGGATTTTTCATGCCACGTGTTGTTACACTGTCAACCTATTGAAGCCCAGCATAATGACTGATTTTGTTTTATATAACACCATTGGTGTGTGGCCAGTGCTATACGTGTATGAAGACAAGGTCCCTGCCCCAGAGTTTACAATCTGAATAGACTAGATATTAAGGAGCAGGTTTTTTTTACAGTGAATATAATTAATCATTGGAAAAACTTACCTAAGGCTGTGATGGATTCTCCATCACTTGAAGTCTTTAAATCAAGATGTGATGTCTTTCTAAAAGATGTGCTTTAGCTCAGTTAAAAGTGATGGGCTTGCTGTACGGACCACTTGAAGTAACTCTAGAGCCTGTTATGCAGGAGATCAGATTGGTTGATCACAGTGGTCATTCTGACCTTAAAAGGTGTGAATTTAAAATGAGAGTAGGAGAGTGTGTTTAGGAGTGGAAAGCTGGCCAGAAAAATGAACTTTCAGGAGACTCACATTTGAGCCACCTTCAGATCGAGCGGATATTGTGGGCGTCATTTTCCAAATATCTGTTTTAATTTTGTTTTTAAATCACCCTGCGGCTAAAAACAAAGGGGATTGGGTTCCCTTTTTCTTTCTTATTCTGAAACATGTTTAATGGAATAGCTTCCCTGAGACACCCCCCAAGATCATAGAAGTGCTGCGTAGAGGTAGTCTCAGAGCTTCCTGTTGATGTAATCAGTAATGGCTCACGGACAGATCAGTGTTGAGAATGAAGCAGGTTGGCTCCTGGAGGATTAGAAACGGCAGGGTACACCATTTTCTAAAGCAACACAAATTGGTAGGGGGAAATTGTTTACTAAGGATCTTACCACACCCTGGCTAAAATTGTCTGGCCACAATCTGTTGCTGTCAAGGTTCTAACCTGGCTTCCCATCACCAGTGTGGTAGGGGTCTTTCTCCTTATAACCATGCTATAGGCACCTGGATTTTTACTACCTCACAGAATTAACTCCACAAAGTGCTTTCATTAAAATACCAGCTAACTCACTGGCTATCAAAGTGGTAGCCTGTGATCCCTTTGAAAGCCTCTACCCATGACCATTAGATTGTAAGCTCTCGGGGGCAGGATCTTTTTGTTCTATGTCTGTATAGGGCCTAGCGCAATTGAGGTCCTGGTTCACAACCTGGACTCCTACACACTACAGTAAATAAAATAATAATAAAATAACTAATAATAATAATTTTAAATAATTAGGATTTTCTCCTTCCCACAATCCCTGGCTTTTCCAACCATTAATGATCCCTCACTCCAGCAGAAGATCCCCATGATCTGCACTCTCCCACCTCACAGTAGTAGGTCTTTTTCAGGAAGGTTGAGAGATTCGCTCACTTCTGGTGGCAGGTCCTATTTGGGGAGCTAAGGTAAAGCCACAAGACTCGCTCCTCTCTGTGGCTGGGGAAATCTTGCCTCATTTCCAGAGGATTGTGCTGCTGCAACTCTTTCATCAATCACAGCAGCACTCTGGAGCTACTCGGGAGTGCTTCTGCTGAGACTGAACTATGCTGAAATAGCAAGGCCCAATAGAAACCTTCCTATCACTGAGCTTAGTGGATCTGCTTCTGAAGAGGGAGGGAAGTGAAATGAAGATTGGGGTATACATAACCTTTTCCTAATCTCACAAGTAGGTCAGGTTCAGTCTGAGGCCTGGGTAAAGATCAAGGCTGATTCAGACCTCTGGGAAGCATGGCTGAGTGGTTAAAGCACAAGGTGTAGTCAGGATCTGGGTTCACTGTGAAACCTTGGGTGAATAAGTAACCTCACTCCTGTTTTTCATGTTTTTCTCCTCAGTAATAAAGGGTTCATGGCATTTACCTACTTCACAGGGCTCTTAGAATAGAGGGCATTCTATACATCATCCTCATCACTCTCATAACCATATTGGTAGTTGGGGCACCATAACTGATGAGCAATCAACTAAATGTTACCACCCATGATGATTGTGTGTCAGTGCTTGAGTCTCCGCAAAGTCCATTCCTGTCCACTCTTTTATGTTATCAATCCATCTTTTCTTCTGTCTACCTCTTCTTCTCTTCAACAGTATTGTCCCTTGGAGGATGATCTTGGATAGGCCAGATGATCTTGTTACATGGTCACTTGTCACTTCAGCTTGCACTTCTTCACAGTCATCAGTGGGTCTTCATATGACCCAGCGCATTGGGTGAAGATGTTACGGACCTCTTCATTAGTGATGTGGTCGAAGTAGGAGGTGCCCAGGATTTTACGGAAGTATCTCAACTCTACTACGTGTATTTTCCGTTCAAGTTCTGCCGTAAGGGTCCATGTCTCGCACACATACAAAAAAATGGAGATGACTAGTACGTGCAGCAGTTTCCATTTGGATTCGAGGGAGATATTCTTCTTCCTCCAAATTGGCTTTAGCTTTGCCACTGTTGCTGCTGTTTGTGCAGTTCTTGCCAGAATTTCTGCCTTTGATCCTTCATCAGCGATGATTGCCCCCAAATAGTTGAACTGTTTCACTGTCTCCAACTCTTGTCCACTGACAGTGATATGTGAGATGATCCCGTCATGTTTATTTGTCAGCTTGGTTTTCTCTGCACTTATTTCCAAGCCATATTTTGCAGATGTTTCATCCAGTCATTTCACAAGGTTGGCAAGTTCATCTTCGCTACCTGCCAGACCATCAATGCCATCAGCAAACCGAAGATTTGAGATTGTTCGCCCGCCCCCCCCCAGTGCTGACTGTGCATATGTGATCTTCTAGGACATTAGTCATTATTCATGCTAAGTAGATGTTGAACAGCGTGGGCAAAAGAAGGCAGCCTTGCTGGACTCCAACAGTGGTGCGAAACCATTCTCCTATTGTGACATTGACGAGAACTGCACTGCTGGTCTTCGCATACGGTTGTTCAATGGTAAGAATAAGTTTATGACCAACATTGTACTTCTTCATGGTTTCCCAGAGAGCTTCATGCCATACTCTGTCAAACACCTTCCTGAAGTCAACAAAGACGTGGTAGATGTCCTGCTGGTGTTATAAGTACTTCTCACATCGAACACGAAGGTTGAAAATCTGTTCTGTGGTATTTTTTCCAGCACGAAAGCCAGCGTGTTCTTCAGTGATGATATTCTCTGCTTGTGGCTTCAGTCTGTTCAATATGACTTTCAATATCACTTTGCTGGAATGGCTAATTAAGCATATGGTCCGATAATTTTGACACAATTCAGGTTGCCTTTCTTTGATGATTAGTGACTGTGTCCTCGTGGAAGGCCACTCACTGGTTTGCCAGATCTTGTTGCAGATCTTGGTGAGTACATTTATTACTGTTTCTCCTCCGAATTTAATCAGTTCGGCTGGGATGTTGTCAATACCTGTAGCCTTTCCGTTCTTGAGTGATTTCACAGCTGTCTCCACTTCTTCACACAGTATTGGAAAGTCATCCTCCTCTGTTGAATCTGGGCTGTCTAAGACACTAGACACTGTCTAGGACCTCCATTTGTCTGGTGGTTGTATAGATCCGAGCAGTAGTTTGTCCATCTGTTGATGATGTCCCTTTCTTCTGTAACACTGTTCCCTTCTTTGTCTTGAATTGCATTAGCTTTGGTCCGTCTTTCCTTCATCGGATCTTTTACAATCTGGAAGGCTCATTTGCTATTTTTATTATTGATACATTTCAATTTTAGAGCATTGTTTTTGATCCATATCTCCTTGGCCACCTTCATTCCTTTCTTGATCTTTCTGCCAGTCACTCTGTATTTATCAGCTCCCTCAGTGCTGTTCTTGTCTCTCCTGAGTTCTCTTCTAATGTCACACATTTGTAGTATTTCATTTGTGACCCAAGGTTTTGTCTTCTTATGGTGTTTCCCAAGGATGTCCATTGCTGCCTCATTCATTACAGCATTGAAATTGTTGGTTATTGTTGTTTCTCTGTCTTCCTCTAGAACAAGCAGCAGGGCAAATTTTCCACCGATCATTGCTTGGAATGACTCTGCAATGCTTCGGTCTCTAAGTCTTTCTATGTCAAACTTGGTTCTGGTGAACTTTGGCCTGACAATTTTCCTTAGCCACAGCCAAAAGTTTAGCATCACAAGGTCATGATCACTTCGAATATCAGCACCTGGGAAGCTCCTTGTTTTAGCTCTATTGATCCCAGAACTAAATCAGTTTTGCACCATGATGTAGTCGATCTGACTGTGATGTAGACCATTAAGTGCATGCCACATTGATTGTCTGGATGCTTTATGTGCTCCTAGTGTCTTTGCAATAACCAAATTGTTATAGCTAGCAAACTCCAAAAGTCTCAGTCCTCTCTCATTGGTTACCGCATTACAGAAAAGGCTACAATAATCTCACCAATCTGCCTGTGCATCAGTACCCACTTCAGCATTCCCATATCCCTGTACAACCAGGATATTTTTCTTGTGTCCCTTATCAATGATGTCTTGGAGCTGATAATAAAAATCTTCAATTTGCTCATCATCGTAGTCTGTTGTAGGGGCATAGACTTGTACCACTGTGATATTAAACGGTGCTGCTTTTAGATGGATGGAAAGAAGCCTGCTGGATATTGGGCGGCATCCTAATACTAAATTCTTGATATCTTTATACAGAAGGAATCCTATGCTGTTCACATGTTTGTCCTCTCCACTGTAATAGTGTACATGGCCTTCTTCCGTTCGTGCCTCTCCAAAGTTCTTCCATATGACCTCAGAGATTCCTAGGAGGTGCCAGGTGTATTGGTCCATTTCGTATGTAAGTTCTTTCAACCTCCCTATTTGTCTCAATGTCCTTACATTCCATGTAGCTATGGTGATGTTATCTCTTCCACGGATCCTCTTCATTGGGGTTACACCAGTAGTATATTTGTCGCGTCTGCCCTGGTGGGAGATGGATGGCGCGGTCATTATTAACCAGGGCTGCGACCAATACGGTATAGACATGGTTGACTTGCTCATCATACGGTGGGTCTTGGGAAAATTTCTAACCTGGCGGAGCCCATCCATCTCCAGGCAGCCCCCTTTTAGTTGCCTCTTCTGATATGCAGGAGGAGCAGTGGGCCTATTCTGTCCGTGGACCCACAGGGGGGTCCTGGAGTAGAAGGCATTCTATACATACAAGATGTTATTATTGATCTCAGTTTTTTACAAGTATTTGGGCCACGGACCTCTTTGATTCTGGGACTGACTGGGGTCCTGTTTAGCTCCTAGCGATTAGTTAGAGCAGCTTCAGGGCTGTTCTCAGTGATGCCCTGCAGTGGTCCCAATGAGCTATTCTGGCAGCTAGAAATAGCCAGAAAATGGAGACTCTGTGGCCACACCCCCTACACCAGGAGCGGCAAGGGGCATTGGCATAGAAGACACTACATAGGCTCTGTGCCTACAATTTTCAAAACTTTTTCACTTAGAAGCCCAAGATCCCATTGATTTCCTATGTTCTTCTGAACACTTGACCTAAGGCAGTTAGAGATTCCCTTACACTGCTGACCAGTTCTACTGGGTTTGCAGCCCCTTTGAGATTGATGTTGTGGCCATAACAGCATGAAGAATCCACCCTTTTGCTCATTTAAGCCAATGAGAGTTTTGTCTGAGTGAGACCAAGTAAGGACTTGAGGACTAGGCCCTTAAGTATGATTATTGTTATTTATAAATGTATTTATTTTATTTTGCCTGATCCTATCCCTCAGTGGTGATTTAAACAGAAAAGGCGCTTACATTAATGTATCATTTAAATTGATTGGAAGACTTTCCTGCTGGAAGCAATCCTATATTAGCGGGCTGGTGGCCTACATTGATTTAACACTGGGATCCCTAATGATGCTTTTGGCAAAAGAACACAAAAAATCCCAACAAATAAAACTTAACCTACTCTTGAACCACTTGCAATATTTACCACCTGAGTCACCCAGAGATTGCTGGTTCGTATTATCAGCAGTTTCTAATTCACTGGTTCTCCATGGGACAAGAGGCTCCATACCAATGGACATGGTAGAGAAAAAATCATGACTCATCATAATGCCAGAGGAAGCGTATTCTTGTATTTTCGGGTGCACAAACAGGACGTTCTCCTCTGCCACTTATAATACATGGTTTCAATTTTACCTTCAAATGCGTGGCAATTTTTCATTGCACCTGGATAATCAGGAATCTTTGTGCTGTTTTGCTGAGTCACGTTCTCTTCATATAGCAGATGTTATTTGTTTTATAGTTCCCTGGCAGTTAGCTTTTCAGGGGGAAGGCACCATGCTTCTACTGTGTCAGAGCGGGATAATTACACTTGAGCATAGCACTGAACAAACAAGATTCCTGGAGGTGAATTATACTATGAAAACACTGCAGTTAGATCACCATAAAATACAGAGAATTATTTTTAACAATACGTAAATAGTAGGTGGCAATACAGATGCAAAGAATTCTCTATCGACATATTATTTGGATTTACTTATAACAATCTAATGCTTAGTGCTTATTAGCCTTAGATCTCAAAATGTGTTATGAAGATAACTAAGAATTATTGCCCCCCACTGGACAGATAGAGGAACAAGGGGTATACTTGATTTGCCCAAGGTCAAGCAGTAAATCAGTGCCAGAGCTGGGAATAAAACACTGATCTCTTGATGCTTAATGCAGAGTTTGCACTATGGGCCGATCCTGTAAACACTTAAGCATGTGTGCCATTTTAATCGCATGAAGTCAATGGGCAGGCTCCCAAATAACTAACATGCTTAACTGTTTGCAGGTTTGGGGTAAAGTATGTTACAAAGATTAATTCTCACAATGGTCTGTGAAGCAGTTTCCTGATGGGGAAACCGAGACAGAAGTGCATTGAATTGGCCGAAGCCATTAAAGGGAGCCAGTGTCACAGGCAGCATGAAGAACTGTGGCATTCCTAGCTCCTAGTTCAATGGTCAACCCACTAGACCATGTCATTCTCCAGTGGTCCAGGGAAGGTGGGGACGACTGCTGCATGAATAAATACAAGCATCTTCGAGTAGACTGACCAGATGTCCTGATTTATAGGGACAGTCCTGATTTTGTGGGCTTTTTCTTATATAGGCACCTATTTTACCCCTCACCCCCGTCCTGATTTTTCACAATTACTATGTGGTCACCCTATCTTCGAGGCTGTTGTGGCATTAGACTATTATCTGAAATGCAGCAGTGCCTAAAACCCCAGTTTAGGGATCAGGACCCCATTGTGCTAGGTGTCCCCCCCCCCCCCCCGGCAAAGAAAGTCCCCGCCCCAAAGATCTTACTAATCTAACTATTAGACAAGAGGCAAGTGGAAAGAAACAGATGGATTGGGAAGCACAAAGGAATGATGAGACAACATTGCTCAGCATGATAGATAGCGGTATCAACACACCGTTGTCAAGTTTTTTGTAGGAATTATATTAATCCTGCATAATATACAGGGAATGTCATATGTGAAAATATAGATCTTTGCAGCTGCTCCTGCCGCCATGTTGCACAAAAAGGCTATAGGCTAGCGGAAGCCAGGATTAATTCTTTATTTACTTATATATCCCCCTGAGCAGATTCATGCACAGGAGTGAGCAAATTGTTTGCTTTTGTACTGGCTGAGGTGTGCCTCAGATACACTATCGATTTAAAACAAGTACTGTAGAACCTCGGAGTTATGAACACCTCAGGACTGGAGGTTGTTTATAACTCTGAAACGTTTGTAACTCTGAACAAAACATTATGGTGGTTCTTTCAAAAGTGTACAACTGAAGATTGTCTTCATAACAGCTTTGAAACTTTCTTATGCAGAAAAAAAATGCTGCTTTTAACCATCTTAATTTAAATGAAACAAGCACAGAAATAGTTTCTTTACCTTGTCAAAAAAATTTAAAACTTTCCCCTACTTTTTGGTAGTTTACATTTAACACTGTACCATATTGTGTTTGCGTTATTTATTTGTCTCTGATGATGATGATTGCGTACTTCCAGTTCCAAATGAGGTTTGTAGTTGACTGTCAGCTCATAGCTCTGAGGTTCTACTGTAATAACCAGAGTAATATAAACAACTATATTCTGACTATAACAAAAAAAAAAAAAAAAGAGAGAGAAGCTTTAAGTTTGTTCCCTGCCCTTCCCATTATACTAAAGGAAGAGGATCCCAGCTAGATCCTGGTGAGGGTTTTGGGGACAGGGTCCCAGTATAAAAAGATGATCCCGATATGGAAAATATCAAGAGCCCCTGCCTGTAGGCCATTATGCGAGGAGAAGAGACTTCTGCAGGCTATAAAACACAGACAGCCATACAACTCTGCCATAACAATTTTTATCCTATTCATTGCTCTCACTTGATTTCAAACCAGTCTAATTAAACTGGTGCAAATGTCTAGCGTAAAGCCTCTTAAACTGGTTTAACCCTTTCTTAAATTGGTTTATCTTAAATTGGTAAATTGCTGTGCCAGCTAGACCAAGTTAAGCAGGGTTAAGTGTGTCTACACTATGTGTTTGCACCAGCTTATGTAGATTGAATTTAGATAAGAAAATAGCCACAATCTTGCCAATTTTAAATTCATTTTGTTAAACTGGTACAAGTAGTATAGGTGAGAGGCCTTCATAAGCTGTAAGAACTCCAAGTAACAAGCTTTAGGAGCAAAGTGCACAGAGGAATGAAGACTTGACTCAGTGTTTCCAATGACAGAGCTGATTGGCCTGCTGCCTTATAGCCACATGCCAACAGCAGCCAGCTGACTCAGGTGTAGCCCAATCACACTTTGGAGTTCTTTTCTCGAACGATTTATTCTTAGCTTTCATGATAAACTGTGTCATTTTAACATCAACAACACTTAGGTCTAAATCTGTACCTGAAAATCTGTTTGCAGAAGGTGAGACCTGCTCCAGAACAGTTTTGGATGAAGAACCAAGGATGTTTTCAGTGAAATCTTTGAAAAGACTTCTACTTAGAAGCAGTTCTTTGGATAGATTGTATATGCCCTGTGCGTCATCCCTTGTGTTTCATTACTGGTGATAGTCATAGAAAAACAGCATCTTTGTTTATTTAAGTGTTCAAAATAATAAACAACAATATTATTTGGATTGCAGCCCTACAGTGTTCAGTCAGGGATCAGGTCCCCACTGAGCATTGTGCAATGTCCTATACATGCACAGATTGAAGATGGACCCTTCCCAAAACTCTAAAGCCCAGATCCGCAAAGGTATTTAGGCACCTACATCCCATTGAAATCAGTGGGAATTAGATGCCCAAATAGCTTTGAGGATCAAGATCCTCATTGCTCACCTGAAATCATAACCCTGTTTATTATTCCCTTTTCAGCGTCTCCACAGCAACTCATTGTGATGTCACAACCCAGGGAGTTGGCCTTGAGATGAGAGAGAAGCAGCCAGGGCAGCAGAAATCCTAAACTAACACAATCCCTTTTTAATGTAACAATCTGTACGTTTGGGTATTTTTTTAAAGCAGCAAATGAGACCCAGAGAAAGAGGCTAGTCGCATTTTACATTCACGTTGCATGAGTGTAAATGAGTACACAATGGGCAAGGCCATGGCCCAAGATTTATAAGTGGAATCGTCTATACAGAGAATTATTTTCAAAATTCTTCGCAAAGGATCAGGGAGTGTTTTTACTCAGAATACATTTCTAGGTCAGGTAGATTTCCAGTTTTAACACATTTTTACTCTTCTCTCAGTGGGCTGCTGTTTGATCTGACAAGAGGTGATTGAAGCCTGTGGCAATTCTCTCTATCTACCTGGAATGAAATATTTACAAGTATTTTGTTTCTAAGACAAGAGGATTTGACAGGAAGAAAAAAAAAACCAGTGGGAGTCTTATAGGCTACTTGAAATACCAGAGGTGGGTTTGTGTCAGCCCCACAGCAATTTGTAAAGGAGGGCACCAGTTTCACAAGCCAGAGATACATTTTAAGATCCAGCTGTGCGGTACCGGTTAGGTCAGTTGGAATACAAGTGGGAGAATTCACACTGCCATGAATAATGAACACTCCTTTTCCCAGTCTAAACTCCAGTGATGGGTTTGAATGTTCAGTACAAAAATGTGCCTGCAAAACACCTGTCAACAGCTAGGCAGCTGGTGCACCTAGACCACAGCCTATCACTGGTATTGTCCCATTGTTTCCTTGAACTCCCCTGTCTGTCTGTATCCATCTGCTTTCTCTTGTCTTATACTTAGATTGTAAGCTCTTTGCGGCAGGGACTGTCTTTATGTTCTGTATTTGTACAGTGCCTAGTGCAACAGGGTCTTGGACCACGACTTGGGCTACCGCAAAACAAATAATAAATAAAAATAATAACAGTACTCAGTTGTATCTTAGTTAGACATTGAACTGAACCAAAAGCCTTGACTTCAACAGACCTGAATGCTGGAGCTGTATTCAAAATCCAAGCCTGGGTTCAAATTTAATAAATGACCCGTCTGTCCTCAGAATTCTCTGAACCCAACTCCCTGGTCTGAATCCTCTTAGCTTTGAGCTGTATAAACTCTGAGTTTGAATTCTGTGGTTTGAACCCTAATTTTCACAGTATTTGCTACAGAGCCCTTGAGTGTGCTGAGAATAAGGCTGCTGCTTCCTATCCTGTCATCTTACTAAACACTACTATGTAAAGAGAAAAGGAGTACTTGTGGCACCTTAGAGACTAACCAATTTATTTGAGCATAACCTTGCATCCGATGAAGTGAGCTGTAGCTCACGAAAGCTGATGCTCAAATATGTAAAAATGGCACCTTTCTTAGTATAGTGGAGAAAAAAACTATGCTTATTAGTTATTTCTATTACTGTAGCGCCTAGGGCCATTAATGATGAGTGAGCAGAATTATTTTCTGGCTCCTGCATCACCAACAAAAGTAATCAACAAAGCTGATTACGAATTTTTCATTAATAACCATGTCATAAGGAGGCACCGCACTGGTGGACTTCAGATCCCAGAACACCTTAGTGGAGCTGACAGAAAAAATAAATCTCTCAATACAGGTGACATGGAAATCACTGAATGAAAACAATCACGGAAGCCCACAATATTATTCTTATCGGCCCCAAATGAGCAGCCCATCCCTACTCAGCCAAACATTTAAGCACCTGGTTAACTTTCAGCATGTGCTTATGTCCCATTGATTTCAGCAGTTTTAATGAACTTTACAGTTAAACACTTGCTCAAATGCTTTACTGAATGGGAGCCATAGGGCCAGTCCTGCTCCCTTTTAAGTCAGTGAGGTTTTTGCCAGAATTACGCTCATAGTCCTATGCTGACTATAAATTCACTTTAAACCCGACTAAAGAGCCCCGAGGAGATTCTTTCTGAGATCATTGCAAACTGCGAACACTGGAAAGCTTGTGCAGCACTTATTAAAGAAATAGTTTGTTCTTGAGTCTTAGTATCTGGTTTTTTTAAAAGGCATTCGGGACACAACAAAACCACTGCATTTCCTCTTTATGCTGAATTTTTGATCAGGAGGCTTGCAGTCCTCATTGCCAGATATTGCCCTGTTTAAATACAATTCATGTGACACGAGTTGACGCCAGCAGCTTGTTCTGCAATGTCACTCTATAGGAAGGTGAACTTGAGTGATTCCATCTGCAGTTAATCAGGGCAAATCGTATAGGATCAAATACACCCCCTAGACCAGGGGTAGTCAATAGGTGGACCACGGTTCAAATCCGGAACACCAGACACTTTTGAATGGACCCCAAAATCTTTTTATTTCTGTATTATTTATTAATTATTATTATTATTATGTTATAATTGTTTGTTTTTTAATTATTTTCTCTGGAGTCTGGACCTTGACTGTACCATGACCAAGAAATTTGGACCTTGACAAAAAATAATTGACTACCCCTACCCTAGAGTCTGAATTTTAGAGACATTATTTCAGCTTTATTTTTAAATGTCTTATAACTTGCATATCACTTTAAACTACCAAACATTAAGCTGTTTCAGCAGAACTATCACATTTCACTAAATATCACCCCTACCACCTCCACCCCGTATCCCTTACATTGATGCACCATTCTTGCAATGGCATTATTTGGATAAATTAAAGTGCTTTTTAGTAATAACCAGATAGTAGAAAAAAGACAACTATAATTTTCTTCACCTAAAATCTGGAGTGGATTTTTATAAGCAATTGCATTATAATAGTAAACAAACACATGTTAAATGTAAGTGCTTGGATGTTTTATTTATATTCTATCCTACATGCAGTCATTTAAGACATATTAGTCTCTTCCACAGACAATAGTATACTGTACCCATTTCACTGTTCATTGACTTCCTCAAATCCCCATATAGCTGTGGTACAAGAACACAGAAGCGAGGAAATTCACAGTCAATTTTACTTGCTTGGACTTCAGCCCATATGGTATGTAAGATCACATGCTATTCAGAGACATCTCTGGACAAAGCACTGGGAGGGGAGGGAAGTGTGTTATGTTAGGTTGAACCTGTAATGCCTTGTCCATATTATAGAGTCCTGAAGACTATGCAGATATTGCTGTTCGTTTTCTTCTTGTCCTTTACTTTGTTATTTATGTAAAGATAACTTAAAATTCTACTTGAAAAATATTCAAACAAGTGTTTCCTGTTGGATCCAGTTGGCTACTAGGTTTTGGAATGGGTCTATCAATCTACCAGTTCCAGGGGCTACTGTTTCTGAAGCCCACTATCTGTCCAATACGAACGCAACACAGAACAGACTAGGTGAAGAATTCTGATGGGGTCAATAGGAATTTCCACTAGGGAACCTAAAGAACATTCTGACATATACTGTAAAGGGGCCAAGCCTGCTAGCCCACCAATAGCTGTTCATGGTGCCTCGTTGAAGATCTGAGCGCATTCCTAGGTCAGGCAGGTAGATGAGGCCAATTCACCTCGGCTGGAAAAGGGAGGGTGAAATGTAAGACACAGGAGTGTTGTATGTAAGACACAGGAGAGAACTGTCCCACTCTACTCAGCACTGGTGAGGCCCCAGCTCGGGCACTGTGTCCAATTCTGAGCACCACAATTTAGGAAGGATATGGACAAATTGGAAAGAGTCCAGAGAAGAGCAACAAAAATGATCAAAGGTTTAGAAAACCTGATCTATGAGGAAAGGTTGAAAAATCTGGGCATGTTTAGGCTTGAGAAAAGAAGACTGAGGGGTGACCTGATAACAGCCTTCCAATATGTTAAGGGCTGTTATAAAGAAGACTGTGATCAGTTGTTCTTCATGTCCACTAAAGGCAGGACAAGAAGTGATGGGCTTAATCTGCTGCAAGGGCAATTTAAGATAGACATTAGGAAAAACTTTCTATCAGGTTAGCTAAGCTCTGGAAGAGGCTTCCCAAGGTGGTCATGGTGTCCCTATCACTGGAAGCTTTTAAAAACAAGTTGGACAAACACCTGTCAGGGATGGTCTAGGTTTACTTAGTCCTGCCACAGCACAGGGGCCTGGACTTGATGGCTTTTCAAGGTCTCTTCCAGCCCTACGTTTCTATGATTCTATAACACTTGTAGCTTCTGGTCCCTAAAAACTTGCATGAGACTGCTTTATCATCTTAGTCAGCGGGGAGATGTTTCTCTCTAGCATCAATGGACTTTCCATGGGTGGAGTCATTGCCAATCTCTGTATATCTGCAGCAGTGGGGCTCACAAGTGTGACTTCTTGGGGCTCACTGTAGAAGCTTCCACCAAGGACAGGATGAACAGTCAGTGAACCTGGGAAGAATTTTAAAATGGGACCCAAACTAAAGGTACTGGGACCTCACTGGTTCATACCACTATTTCAAGACCAGGCAAAGGGAATTAAAACACTGTGTTTCTGAAAGGTTACTTACACCACCAAAATAAGGTCATTGAGGGTGGAGAGATGTCCCTCTGGATTTTAACACTGGAGAACCTCCAAACATGAGTAATGTGGGATTGGCAACCTCCAAGAACGCCACAATAATGCAGGGCACAACCTTCCCCACCTCCAAATGCTGCTGGACAATGGATAGAGAACAAGATTTCCTACCATCACAGCTTAAGTTTTCCTTTTCCCAAATTCCCAACTTGTTTCTGAGCTCTCAAGCTCTGCAAGGGCTTGTAATATTAGTTTCAGAGCTTTTAGTCCACCCTTTCCCCACAGCCCTAGAGCTGGTGTAATACCTACAGACTGCATGGCGTCAGGAGGGTGGGTGCGGCCGTATATGGAGAAGCCAAGAATCAAGACTTGCAGGGGCACTCCATTCAATACATGTCTATCTCTTGGCAACCCTACATCTCCCCACCGGAGCTTTTTTAAAAAACAGCTCTTTGCCTTCTGTGGCAAGCAGACTTTTCTACTGAATGGGGCCAGCCTATCATGAAGCTAGTATTCAGAACCTTCTGCCATTGTGTGTGGGTTGGAAAGCCATGAATGTACACATTGGAATGAGCCCGAAGGGGATGAAACTTGTTTTATTTGGACATTTCTCTGTTCGCTTTTTCTGTTTTTATGAGTTGTGTGTTGGCTTTCTTAGTGGCTTAGCTAATTTGACTTTCATTTTCTTCCATTTAATATAAATTTTCTTTCAAGGTAGTCTTAGTTCAGTTTAATTGTCCATGTTCTGATTTGCATTGAAGTTCTATATTTCTGCTTGTTTTCCAGTGTTTTTAAGAGATTCATTTAGGGAATTTCCTTTCAGAGTCAAGTTTATTCTGGCTCCCTCTCGAGTCGTATTTTGGACTGAACTGCCCTAATTTTTCACTTTGAGGTATCAGTGATGTGATACCTCATATCTAAGACTAAGATTTTGTCATGGTTCTTTTCAGTAAAAGTCACGGATAGGTCACGGGCAATGAACAAACATTCACAGAAGCCATCTGTGAGTTTTGCTGCTGCGGCACTGTGGTTTCCCCCGCCACCGTGGTGGCTGGGAGCTGTGGGGTTCCCCCTCTGCCCTTGGCAGCCAGAAGCTGCAGGGGGGCCCCCTCTTCACCCACAGCAGATGAGAGCTTCAGGGTGACCATATATTCCAAAGAGAAATGGGACACCCCCAGCTGCTCACCCGAGTCATCCCTCTCCCACCCCGTGGGAGGCTGTCACCCATTGCTGGAACCCTGAGGAGGGCCCCCTCACGAATCTGTCACCTGTCACTGGAACCTTGCAGGGGGCGCCCTGTCACCTGTCGCTGGAACCCCCACAGCCTCTGGGCCTGAAGCAGAGAATGTCACAGATTCTGTGACTTCCATGACCTCCGTGACATAAACGTAGCCTTACCCATATCCTATCCATCCTGACGTTTCTAATGTGCCCCCTCCCTCTGGTACGGAGGCACCGTTGTTTATCACATCAATCCACAGTGCAGAGTCAGCATGTATAGGATGTTATATATTATGAAACTGTGGCTTGTTCTCATAAGAGCTTGGTTGCTATAGGTGCAAGAACATCAGAATAATTAGGAGCGATACATGATCTACGGGGAATTATTGGGAATTTTGTCCTAAAATAATCTGTCACTGGCAAATTCTGCCTTAGGGTTTTGTACCTAACTGCCTCTGGGCTGCCTCCCAGTAATAGATAGGCCATTGCAACTTTTGTAGTGGACTTCATAGAGTCTCTGACTCACATCTCTTCACTGGATGTAGAAAGTTCTGCTTGGGCTATTTTATTTGACTAGAGGAGGTTCTAAGCAGGTTCAGATATGGTTGTTGCTATAAACATCCTTCTGGGCTGTTGGCATGATCTTCTCTTATTTTGCACAATTTTCAATACAAAACAAAACCTTTCAGAATTTTCAGCCTGATCCTGTGAGCTGCTGATCTCCCTTGGATTCAGTGAAGCCAGTGTGATTACTAGTATGAGTAAGGATTACTCCTGGGGTCAGTGTTTTTCATGATCAGCCCCACAGCATAACAACTTTTCCAGTAAGCAGAAATGAAAGCTGGTAATGATTAGCATAGCAGAGAGGGGTTCACTTAATGGAATCCGTTGAAGAAAGCACAAATGAAGATGGAAACCAAGTCTTGATTGTGTTCATATTTTCAAAATCAGTCAGAGCAAAATCTCCTGTTTATGAGCTCACCATGACCTATTGAGAAAGTCAAAGGAAAAAAAAATCTCTCTTAACATTGTGACTTGAGAAAGGGAAGTTGTGTGGGCAGAAGCAATGAGGTGACACTACGCGTCGAGACATCTCGTCTTATGATGTGCTCTTTTATTGGGATCATTTTGCTTTCCTCCAGCTGGTGAAACTTTAAGGGCACAACATATTAAAGAAAATATTAAATACGTCCTGTTTTGGATGCACTTGTTTTTAAACTGGGTCCTGATTCCAACCAGAGAAATTTTATTGCCTTCTTCCTGGGCAGTTTATTTACTGTAACTTCCTTTTTTAGTTTTAAGCAAACTTTGTTACATTTTTCACCATATTACTAATAATCACATGCTTTGGGTGCTGAAGCTGAATAAGCTGATGTAACAGTAGGTCAACATACTAGCTCCTCTTCCTTATAGTGCCCACAAAAGTAAACATTAGGACTGTGTACATTAGGAGCCTTTTGACAGCACTCCCAATGTGCTAAGAGCTTTCCAAATATGAAAGGCAGATAGGGTGACCAGATGTCCCGATTTTATAGGGTCAGTCACGATTTTGGGGGTCTTTTTCTTATATAGACACCTATTACCCCCTGCCCCTTTCCCGATTTTTTACACTTCCTCTCTGGTCACCTAAAGGCAGAGTACCCATGCTAGAGTGTCTAACCAGCCTGTTGGGACAGATCAATAAGGAGGTGGGGTGTGAACAGGATGAGCTAAAATTGTCCCCTGAAATCAGTGAGGTTGCATGAAGGGTAAGTTAGGGCAGAATTCTACACTTAATCTCAGCCATTCACTTCCTACATCTTTCTAAACGTTAAAAGAACAGCTCATTTAAAGACCCCTTTCTTATTGTTGTCATTTTCCTTAGGGTGCGGGGGGGGGGGGGGGGCTGGGACTTTCCTCTTCTGGTACTTAGCAGGTTTTACCTACCCTGTCTTCTGGGATCTGATGAAGTCACACCCCACAATATCGTACATTCCCAGTATCCACTATATACAGTAACTAAAATTTCTGCCTAATAGTGGCGTCTGAAAAAAATCCTAGAATGAGAGTTATTGCAGAGAGATGAGGAAACAAGACACCGGTATGGTTGAGTTTTCAGACTAGCCCCTTCTCTCATGGGGGAGACTCAATGGAAAGATTGTTCCTGGATAGTCCAAGGGGAAAAGCAACACCAAACAGTGACCAGGCTGACAGGTGTGTTTGCCGAGCAAGCTTTGGGGGAAAACACTTTTGTGGAGACTTTACCCATGTTCATCTGCAGCACTATCAATGTCAGGCAACATGCAAGATGGCTTTGGGTCAAGTGCATGTGAGTGCCTCCAGGTTTGCGGCTGCCAACCTGCCACATTGAGGGGGAGATAGTTTACTATAAGCACTTCATCTGTTCGGTAGCAGCAGAGCAACCCAAACACAGCACCCACTCTGCTCCCATAGAAAATAGCTGGGCTATTCACGTCAAAGAGAATGTGTGCAAGAGAGCAGGAGAACCTATTAATTCTCTCTATTCATATGCAATTCATCATCAGATATTCATCGCTGTTCATTCTTGGAGAGGTGGGGTGGACTTGGATCTCTGTCACATCCCATCCCCTTTTTAACATTTCTCCTTCTTGCGGTCTTTAGGGGGAAAGTTGTCTGCAGTTTTTAAGATTTGCCATGTGCCTGAAGCTCTCGTTCACGTAAATGGCCCTATTTCTTTCCCAAGGCATCACCTCCACATCACATTTGCTTTTGTTGGTATTAGACCCAGGCTCCGCTCCCAAATTGGCTGTGTATAGTTAGATGATTGGTATCTCAGTCCTGTGGCATCCCATTATCTTTACTGAAAGATGGGTTTGGGTAATTTCAAGTGCAGATTACTCTGGACAGGGTCTGAACCAAAGCCCAGTGAAGTCAAATCAGGCTTTTGAAATCAAAGGGCTTTGGGTCTGGCCCTCATTGAAATGCTCAATTTTCTATTCTTTCTGAATGAAAACAGCCAGTTATAGGGCAGAGCAGGATTGTGCAGTAGCTTCAAAATGACTTTCAACTCAAATACAAAAGGGCCATTCTTCTAATTTAGAACCATTTCAAGAGCTGTTGGAGGCTTCAGTTGTAGTGGGCCCACAGCATAACAAATCCAGAGGTTCATGTCTGAACTTCCCTGCTTTCTAGGATGTTCAGTGCTACGTTTTGAGTTCTCTCTTTAGATGTAGCATATGCCATTCCCTCCCCCCCCCACCACCCACACCCTAAAAGTGCCATAAAGAGTACATAAAGGGAGATAAGCCTCAGTTCTGCAAGACACACCAAGTGCACATATGCTTTCAGCATGCAAATAAGCCTATTTCCATTCAACAAAGCACTATGCACACGCTTATCTTTAAGCAGGCAAGTAGTTCCACTGAGCTCAACGTGTCTAAGGCTACATCTATACAGCAAAAAACCTAACCCGTGGTTGAGTCTCAGAGCCCAGGTCAACTGATTTGTGTTCACTTGCACTACAAGGCTAAAAATAGCCATGGAGATGTTCCCGCTGGGGCTGGATCCAGGGTTCTGAGACCTTCCCCCTCACCAGGTTTCAGAGCATGGGTTCCAGTCCACACCAAAACTGCTACATGGCTATTTTTAGCCCCACAGTGCAAGCCCCACAAGCCTGACTCAGTTGACCCAATCTCTGAGACTCACGGCCGCGGGGGTTTTATGCAGTGATGAGCTGCCAAAATCTTAACAACCGGTTCCCTATAAAAAGTTCTGATTTACGGGATGTGCCACAGTATGTATTTTTTGTACCAGTAGGGTTGCCATACGGCCGTATTTTCCCAGGAGGAATTTTTAAATTCGGACGGCAATTTAAGAACCAAAAAGTATGACATGTCTGGGAAAATACGGATGTATGTTAACCCTGCATAAAGTCCTTTTTTAAAAAGACGGGCCTGAACTAGAAATGAGCTCCGGTTCACATGTGTGGGTCCCCGCCACTCCCTGGGGGTGTGCTAGGGTGACCAGATGTCCTGGTTTTGGGGTCTTTTTCTTATATAGGCTTCTATTACCCCCTACTCCCTGTCCTGATTTTTCATACTTGCTGTCTGGTCACCCTAGGGTGTGCACATGTGTGGGTCCCAGCTGCTCCTTGCCCCCCTTATTGAAGCAGGTGTGCAGGGTTACTGCCCTGGGAACTGCAGGGCACCAGTGGATGTGGGGCCAGCTGCAGACAGGGGCGTAGGGCAGGCTGGAGGCAGGGGGTGCGGGGCTGGCTGCAGGCAGGGCAGGGGATGCAGAGCTGGCTGGAGACAGGAGGGTGCAGGGTTGGGTGGAGGCAAGGGGGTGCGGGGCTGGCTGTGGGCAGGGCAGGGGGTGCGGAGCTGGCTGGAGACAGGAGGGTGCAGGGTTGGCTGGAGGCAAGGGGTGTGGGGCTGGCTGGAGGCAAGGGGTGCGGGGCTGGCTGCGGGCAGGGCAGGGGGTGCGGAGCTGGCTGGAGACAGGGCATGAGGGTGCGGGGCTGGCTGGAGACAGGGGGTGTGGGGCTGGCTAGCTTCAGGCAGGGGGGTGCGTGTGGCAGGGGTTGGCTGGATACAGGGCAGGGGGTGCGGCAGGGGCTGGCTGTGGCCAGGGGGTGCAGGGGTGGCTGGAGACAGGGGCTGGCTGTGGGCAGGGGGTGTGGGGCTGGCTGGAGACAGGGCAGGGGGTGCGGCAGGGGTTGGCTGGAGACAGGGCAGGACAGGGGGTGCGGCAGGGGCTGGCTGTGGCTGGGGAGATGCGGGGGTGGCTGGAGGCAGGGGCTGGTTGTGGGCAGGGCAGGGGGTGCGGCAGGGGCTGGCTGCGGGCAGGGGTGTGGGGGTGGGTGGCTGAAGGCAGGGGCTGGCTGCGGGCAGGGGGTGCGGGGGTGGCTGGAGGCAGGGCAGGGGGTGCGGCAGGGGCTGGCTGCAGGCAGGGGGCGCAAGGGCTGGCTGCGGGCAGGGGGCGCAGGGGTGGCTGCGGGCAGGGTAGGGGGTGCGGCAGGGGCTGGTTGCGGGCAGGGGGTGCGGGGATGGCTGCAGGCAGGGACTGGTGTGGGCAGGGCAGGGGGTGCAGGGGGTGGATGGAGGTGGGGGCTGGCTGCAGCCAGGGGGTGCGGGGGTGGCTGCAGGCAGGGGCTGGTGCGGGCAGGGGCTGGTGTGGGCAGGGCGGGGGTGCAGGGGGTGGCTGGAGGTGGGGGCTGGCTGCAGCCAGGGGGTGCGAGGGTGGCTGCAGGCAGGGGCTGGTGCGGGCAGGGGGTGGCGTGGGCAGGGCAGGGGGTGCGGCGGGGCTGGCTGCGGGCAGGGCAGGGGGTGCGGGGGTGGCTGGAGGCAGGGGCTGGCTGTGGGCAGGGCAGGGGGTGCGGCAGTGGCTGGCTGCGGGCAGGGCAGGGGGTGCGGGGGTGGCTGGAGGCAGGGGCTGGCTGTGGGGAGGGTGGTGGGTGCTCGCAGGGAGAGCGGCTTGGAGCAGCAGGACGCAGCCCAGGCGGAGCAGAGCAGCCGGGGACCCACCAGGCAGCCGCGGGAGCCCCAGGGCCAGGGGTCGGGGGAACAGCAGCAGCACCAGGGCTGGTGCCCAGGGCCAGGCGGCAGCCCACATGGCTCCCGCAGCGCAGTGCCCCCGGCGGCCGGAGGAGGAATTACATCACTTCCCGGCCAGAGCCCATCAAAGCCTCAGCGCCCCCTGCAGGGAAGTGCATTAACAACCAGTTCTAAAACTGCTTCAAAATTTAACAACCAGTTTGTGCAAACCAGTGCGAACCGGCTGCAGCTCACCACTGGTTTTATGTGCTGTGCAGACATACCCTAAATGTTGCAGGATTTGGGACTTAGTTAAGTTTGCATATCAGCGTTCAAATCCTGCAGTTTTTAGTTAGTCCAGACTCCCTCCCCGGCAGTTCAGAATGGGAAATGAAGGCCTTAAACTCCCAGCTTTGGCGTTTGACTCTACCTTTCAACTGCCTTAAAGCAGAGAAGACGGATCACCTAACTACTAACACCACATATGTTCCATGCCAGGGCTTCCAAGCTTTTCATAGTTCAGTCACTTAAGAGAGTGATTGTCCTGTAGACACCTCTCCTTCCTCTCATTTGTGATTGCATGGACTACTTGGGTGATTGAATGACATCCATATGTCAGCTACAACCTTTCTTTACTTGGGAACGTATAGTAGGAGAGTATTTAATATAGTTTTAGCTGTCTTTTAATCCAAAAAAGGAGAAATAACCAGCACAACATAGCCGGCCAGCAAGTGGACCGCACCCCACAGTTTAGGAACCACTGTTCTAAATATAAAGGTGAGAAACATTTCATCTTCTACATTACATACATGGAAATAATTGCCATTTAGTGATCTTAGCAGCAGAGGGCAGCACAGACTAAAGATTTGTTCAGTTTGGCTACCCTGCCAGTTTAGGATATAGCTCAAGAAAATCTATCAGCAATATCTAAAAGTGGTATCATGTTAAAAAACAGAAAAACAAAACAAACAAACAAAAACGCCTGACAGATTTGCACCCTTCACTTTGTATTTAAATCACTTTCCAAACGATTTTCCAGCTCGAAGTAAATAGTTTTGCAAATATCAACCAAACTGTACAATAACCAGGAGAGTGTGATGATTAGAATGGAACATCAAATTAAATATTTTCAGACTAAGTAATTATAAATGTAATTAAGTATGACAGATCGTGGGCAGCACAACATTGGATTTTCTTCCATATGACCGAATATTTTGGGAGCTATCCTAACAATCAGGGTTGGCTTGGTATTTTCCAAATCACAGGATATAATCTGAGATTTTACCATGTGTTCGCGTTCTCATTTAAATAGGTGATTATTTTGTCCTAAAAAAGCAAGGACTTAAACGGTCCAGAAATATAAGAGGAGCTCCCTCTCTCAAAGGAATTAACCCTTTTGTGCCTTGATCTCTTTGGTTGTGTCATTATCTTCATTTTAAGGCCTTGTTCTGAATCAAGCAGCTACCGTGGTACAGGCTGTACAGCTGATTTTTGGCTAATTTATCCAAGCTCAAATTGAAATAATTAAGATTGTCCATGTGATTTACGCCAAGTCAATATCCTCACCACACAAAACAACAGTTTAACTATGAATAATTGATGGGTCAGAAACACATATCTGTGTTAGAAAGACCAAAGAAGTAAAACATTTGAACATCCACTGGGAATTAACAAGAGCAACTGAATTTGTAAAAGGAATCTTAGCTTTCAGTAAATAACGTCTCAGATTCTATAGGATAGTTCTGTATTTAATGGGGCTCTCCAAAATTCTGCAAGGGACTTGCAGAACATTAGCTCTTTGGAAATATATTTTGAGACCCCTGACACATAATCACATTATGATGTGACCTGGTGATACAGTGCATTTGTCCAGCAGGACAGCCCCTTCATCTCCCATTCTGAACTGCCTGGGGAGAAGGATGAGCTATGCAAAGTCCCTGAAAAGTCATCAGATTCGGGCTATTTTAGACCAAAAGGGTGCAGGATAGGGACTTTATTCCAATTCAGTAAGGCCCTAAAAATAATAATAAAAAAAAATACCACCCAGTAGCTCCTCTATTACTCTAATAGGGCTTCCGCTCAAGCACTTCTGCCAGTCTGAGCTGTGGGAGTTTCGCACGGGGTCTCAGGTAGTAAGGACCTAAGTCATTTAGGGCTTTATCGGTCAAATCTAGCACCTTAAACTGCACTTGGAAACTCAGCAGCAGCCAACACAGGTCATAGGACACTGGTTTAATATACTCACAGCAAGAGACATACTCCACTTACCAAGCAGGCTGCCACTTTCATGTTACAGGGAAGAATGCCTGTGAGGGACAGGTATCTACACTGTCCAGTCATCGTGTCTTCCGTTTCTGGGTAGTTCCAAAGGTGTCAGTTGAAGCGTACATAGTATTATCAGGTGCCTCTTCTCCCAGCACACACCCTGAAATTGACCAATTCCCATCCGTTACACAATGTTCACACTTTCTATACCAGGACAGCATTCACTTGGGGCTAAAGATGTGCTAAAGTAAGCCCCAATCCAGCAAGCTGATCTCTGTGTGTGTGAACTTCTGTGGCCCGTGTGGAACCCCAGTGAAACCAACAGAGGCCCTTTCCCCACGTGGAACAGCTGGCAATGTTAGGGCTTAGTTTCGAATGACCAAAGGAACAGGAAGTTGCTGGCCCACACTGGAACAGGGCAGTAATGTTTCCTGTGCGCACAGTGCCATCTCAATATATATTACTAAACCAAATTCACCTCTTATCTCTTCCAGTCAGATTATATATTGTATGCATATGCATAAAGATTTTTCAAAGAGCATCAGATAGCACTGTTGCTTATCTTTCCCATAGAACTAAACTCTTCTAGATTCATGGCTGTGCTCTATCCCTGCCTAAACAAGCAACAGAGAGAAGCCAATATTTTGTCAAAATAGGTCCATGCTATCCTGCATCTTGTGTGATGCCTTCTGACACATCACTGTGTTGAATAAGGGGAAAATGTGCATTCTATAGCCAATTGATTGTCTCATCTTGCTCTGTCTTATTGATAGTTATTGTTATTTGTTCCATTCTTTATTTCAGGAATTTCTTTTCAAGAATATTTGTATACATCATGGGCAGGAGAAGCTGCCCAGATGCATGTTGCTGACTGCATAATTTGGATACATCTGTTTCAGGATGTAGAAGATCCACAGGGGGGAAATAAATAAATAAATATCTCTCCACAAGTGTTATTTGAATATTTAAAGCATCCCTTGTTGCAGGTGCAGTGCATTGAAGTTAACAACATTTTCCGTGGTACATAGTGAGCTAATGTAGGCCGCAGGCTTAACTTAGTAACAAGGTTACTCAGGGGCAAATAACCTACCGGAAACCTTTATGCAACAAGGAAATATGCCAGAAATAAACTTGGCCAGTGCGCTTAATAGATAAAAAGCCATTTGTTTTTTCTTGAGAACTTAATTAAATTTCCCATGAATTTGTTTGTAGCAACAGTGATAAATACCATATATGGAAATAGTCAATGAGCTGTTAGCAAGGTAATTTCCTGAGTTTGGCCTATATCTTAACAGTCTAAATCCACATAGATTCTAAATACAGCTGGTATGTGTTATTCCATTCTGAGTCTCAGGAGGTAGGGGTGTGTTAGGGGGACCAGATAGTGACTGTGAAAAATTGGGACTGGGGGTGTGGGTGGGAAAGACTGGAGTCCTATATAAGACAAAATCCCTAATATTGGGATGGTCACGGTTCCAATAATATCAGGATGTCTGGTCGTGTGTGTGTATCTGTATATAATTGATGAGTTTTGTGATCTTGACACCATGTTTAAGTCCACAAAACTATTGTTTGTTAAATCGTACTGAACTATATTACTAAAAGAGGTAGAGAGAGTTAATGTTACATCTTATATTTAACAAAGATGCCTTTAGTACTTATGATGGAGGAAGGATTTCTGCTCTGTCAGGGAGAAAAGATCTCCACAGAGCTTTATTGCCAACAGTTCTCTTAGATCAACTGGAGAATTCTCTTAGTACGATGGAAGATAAGGGGCTCAGCACTCTGCAAGATGAAGCCCCCTGGCAGTCAGCTGTGAGGAGCACAGTACAAACCTATTAATCATTACAACACCACTATGGATGCCACTTCTAAAGAGTCCTAACTCCCTGCCATTCTTGGAAAATATTAAATACCAGAAGACAATGATTATTACGGAGAAAGATAAGACACAGTACACATGCAGACATCTGCAATTATCTTAGGAAGTGTCACTGAAATAAACTGACTGACACATATGAGAGAGACAAGGTAGGTAAAGAAATATATTTTAAAGGACCAACTTCTGTTGGTGGAAGGGACAAGCTTTTGAGCTTTACAGAGGTCTTCCTCAGTTCTGGAGAAGGTACCAGCGTGCCAAGCTAAATACAAGGCGGAACAGATGGCTAAGCACAAGAGGTTCACATATGCTGTAGGAGCCCAGTTAAAATGAAGTAGGCAATTAAGGGTTAGCAGACAGTATGGTGTGTCACAGATTGTTGTAACGAACCATAAACCAGTGTCTCCGTTAAGTTCATGGTTTTTAGTATATAGTAGAGTTGTGAATTTAAGTTTCCAGGATCATTTTTTGAAAGTGTTGTGCAGGTTTCCTTTGAGGGTGAGAGGCCAGATACGGTGTGATCACTTTGTGAAAAGTGTTTGCCCGTGGGTGATAGGATGCCTTTTGTCGTTTTTCTGTGTGAGTTCATTCAAGAGCAAAGTGACTGTCTGGTTTGATTCACACAGTTGCTGGTGTTCACATAGGGGATGCGCTGGATGAGGTACAGCACCTGTTGTGATAGGCATGCGTAGGAGCCAGGGAACTTGAGGGTTTGTTGCTGGGGGGTGTTGATTGTCACGGCAGTAGAGATATGTCTTCAGGATTTGCAGCTGTTGTTCTGACGGGGCCTGATGTTGCTTTGAGTTGGTATGTCCTGATCTATGTGAAGCTTGCTTCTATTGATGAACTGGGCGAGGTTAGAGGGTTGTTTGAAAGCCGGAAGAGGTAGTTTCTTTCAGGATGTGGCCCCCCCATCAAGTATGGGTTTTAATTATTTGAAGATACCCCTTGGGGGTTCTAGTGTGGGACAGGAGGTGACAACTAGGCATGTGAAGTCAGTGGATTTTTTTTCTGTATTGAAGAAGATTCTCCCAGATTATTTGAGTGACCCATTCTATAAAACGATCCTACTTCTCTGGTGGAGTGTCCTTGTTTAGTGAAGGTGGTTTTAAGAGTGTTTATGTGTGTATCCCAGACTTTCTCTTCATAGCAAATTCTGTGGTATCTGAGTGCCTAGCTGTAGATAACAGACTTCTTGGTGCATCTGGGTGGTTGCTGGATCTGTGGAGATGGCGATGTGATGGGGTTCGACTCACCACTGCGGCATCTCCTGCTGGCTGTCCTGGGGAATAGCTCTGTATGCCAGTGTGCCCTCTTCTGGTGATGTCTCATCACCATCACTTCTGCTCCAGGGACCCACATCACTCCCAGGACCGTGGCGTCCTCTTCATGACACAGCCCTCCAGCTGCGCCACACTCCGTGTTTCCCCCTTCTGGAGGACAGTATCGCAGTCCCTCAGTCCAGCCATTTCCTCAGTGTCAAGTGGGGGCAGGAGGGACCCAGGCCCACTCGCTACTCCAGGTCCCGGCCCAGGGACCCTGTAGATGGCCGCCACTTGCTGCGTCCTCTCTGACTCCTCTGTAGACGTCCCTGGGCCACTTCCCCGTGGCCCCAGCACCCTCTTTGCCCTTGCCTCAGGGTCTCAGCCTGCAGATTCCTGCAGCCCACCAGGAGCTGCCTTTAGCTCCCTGGGTCTCTGCCTGCAGCACTGCTCTGTCCAGGGTGCTTGCTGCCTTCAGACTGCAAGGCAGCCAGTCCTCCCCCTCCTCAAGCTCCAGGGAGTGACTTCCCCTGCTCTGTACTGCAGCTCTTCTTATATGGGCCTGCCTGGCCCTGATTGGCTGCTCCTATAAGCCCTTCTGTGATTGGCTGCCTCCTGCGTAGCCTCCCTAGGGCTCTATTAACACCTGAGAACCCAGTGTGGGGCAGACACCCCATCACAGGCGATTTATGGATTTCTTCATCTGCAGAGTTCATCTGCAGAGTTCCAGTGTTGAAGCTAATTGTGGTGTCTAAGAAGTTGATGGTTCTGTGGGAGTGTTCTAGAGAGAGTTTGATGGATGGGGGGTGGTTGTTGAAGTTGTGGTGGGAATCTATGAGAGAGTTTAGCTCATCTGTCCAAAGGATTAAAATATCATCGCTGTATCTCAGGTATATCATTGGTTTTGTGCTGCATTCTGCCAGAAATTCTTCCTTGAGGTGGCCAGGAAGAGGTTTGCATATTAGGGGGCCATCCTAGTGCCCCTGGCTATTCCCATGGTTTGGCCAAAGTGTTTGTTGTTACATGTGAAGTTGTTTTGGGTGAGGAGAAAATGGATGAGTTTAGGATGGATTTCCAAGCATCGTTCATTCTCCTGTAGGTATCTGAGGCAGGCAGTGATGCTTTCATGGTGAGGGACGTTGGTGTATGGGAAGGTGACAGCCATGGAGACAAGGATGGTGTTCTGAGGGAAGATGTTAATGTTGTGGAGTTTCTAAATCTACCTGACATTTTTGATTGTTAAATATGTGATCATGAAGGTATTTATTTGGAAATGCCATGTGAAAACTTACAAAAACAGGGTCATGTCCAGCACTACACTGAGAAAGTGTGGCACTGACATAGGCTGTGCAGATTATTAATTTTTTCCAGTAACACCCACCGTGAGTTGGATGCTTTCTAAAGAGAAGAAGGCACAATTCGTGGCTCAAGGGGATATCACAGACGAAGGACCTGATCCAAATCCCTTTGGAGTCAGTGGAAAGGTTCTCATTGATTTCAATAGGCTTTGACCCAAGGGGAAGGCGATTGAGAAATAAATGGTTGTGTTAACAATAGGACAAGAAAATTATCCTCATGTCACGCCTCATGTTTGATGATGCCAGCTAGTAAGGTTCTTGGGTTAGGATTTCTCAGAATTGAGGAAGCCGTAATATTTTAAATCCTCGTTATGATTTGGAAAAGTGTCCTTTGTCTCCTGGTAACATTTGTAAGGCTCATACGATGGCCAGGTCCCAAAGACTTAAAGAACTAGCATCTTAACCATATTGTTCACAATCTCCTCTTTACAGTTAAGTCAACGCTATTAATGTAGTAATGCTACTACTTTGGTGCTGGCTCAGCGCCATGAGTGCTGTGTTTGAGACACTTCTCCTCCCTGGAAACATGGATTAGAATACCAGCTGGATCTACTCAGCTCATCTTTTGTATTCACTTCATCCTTCCAAGACACATTAGTGAGTTCCATGCAGTTTTGCTGGAATTTAAGAAAATCTGCTCTGTGCTATGGGTCTTCACCCAAAACACTTGACATATTGCTATGCAGCCTGCTGACTGTCTGCCTTGCTTCTCTCTGGGATATTTAATAAGCAACTGGGCATCAGTTTTATCAGGAGAGAAGGCCTGGCACTTTCTAATTAACTGTATGATCACACAGCTAGATGGAAGTCTCTCCAGGCCTCCAGAATCACTGATGGATAGATTATGCCACTTGCTTTGGCAGCTTATAGCAGCCGTTAGTACAGCACCCCTGGCCAGAGGAGAACTTCTCCTGTGCAGACAATGCATGGAGCTCCTGTAAACAGCCCTATACTGCCTCCCAGTGCAGGACCCCGTTTTGGGTGTATGAGAGGTGGAGAGGCTGCAGTGCTTGATATTATGGGGATTCTGGGCTGGGATGCAACAAGTTAAATCTCTTGTGCACGGTGAACACACTCAGAGGCACAAAACATGCATTAGCATAGTCATGCACAAACTGGCAACAGGTCCCCTATCCTTGCATTCTTCCTCTGTGGCTTCTTTATTTCTTGGTTATAAGTATATGCTGTCTGAGAATTAACATCACAGGTACAATCACTAGCTTTGCAGGGAGCGCAGACCTTTTTGGATCCCAAAGATATTTTGTCCTCAGGTCCCAGTTTCTCTACTCAAAGGAAGCAATATCTCCATTGGACATTAGATGCTAGGTCCTTTTGTCTGTCCTTCCCATCCAAGACAGTGGTTGTGTTGTGGCTTCAGCAGTCCATCAGGCTCCTCCGTTTGGGCGACCTGGGTTTTACTGGTTCCGTACATCTATGCACGTGGTGAGTGCTGGTCATCACTATTGCCTGTGACGATTCTTCTGGCACTGATCCCAAGGCTTTTGTTCCCTCGTCTGCTTCTTCATTAATGGAGTTTTCACCTTTCACACCTGTAGCAACAGGAATCTGGGATCCCTCCAGGGTTTCAGTTAAATCTCAGTTATTTCTCTGGTATCTCTGACTATTTCACACTCTAAATCCAGGCTCTTCTGGGGTGGTAACAACTCTCGCTGGCTTCCAGCTGATTGTCTAGTCTCTGGGATTCTAGCTACCAGACTGTAAGTGTGGATGTTAGTTTTATGTCTGTCTTAGTAATATTATTGTGATTTTGCCTTTCTACCAGTGACATTTAAGTGTAGTATTTGCTTAGGTTAGAGCTTCTAAGGTGTTGGGAAAGAAAGTTCATGTCCGTTGGTCCATTAGCAATGCTTCTGTTAGTATATTTCTAATATCCAATAGGTCTGGATATGAATCTTTATCATGTTGTGCTGTCTTTAGGAGATCAGTCATTGTCTTACTAGCTCTTATTGCCATCCCATTAGTCTTTGGGTATTTTGGCAAGGCGATGATGTGTTCAAACTGGGAGGTCTTTGTGAGTTCTTGAAAAGCCTCACATGAGTTCAGGAGCCTTGTCAGAATCATTCAAAACCTCTATGACTTCCCATGTCTTACATATTGTGATCTGATACAGGTAATCATCATTCCACTATTTATTATGAAATATCCCTCTCAACAATCGTGCCCTTAAAGGAAAGAGCAAAACGTTAGTGTCCTGATTCTGCTTTTTCTATTCAGGCAAATCCCCAGTGCTAAGCGTTCTACAGATGTCTGATCTATGATCTGTCCACAGGAAGAAAACTAGGTTAACCTAGGTACTTGTAAGGATCCCCAGTACTGCCAGATCTGAGCATCTCAAAATCATGTGTGAATATATCCTCACAATTCCGCAGTGAAGTAGGTAAGTACTATCATCCCGATTTTACATATTAGAAATTGAAGTGCTTAGGCCCTGATTCAGGGACACATCACTATCCAGGTCAGCATTTAAGCACATGCTCATATGCCGTGAAAGCTAGACATGTGCTCATGTGCTGTGTTGAACTGGGATGGGTTTGTATACATGCTTAAGTGCTCTCTTGAGTTGGGACCAGAAAGATTAAAGCAGGGACTTTAAAAGGCGTTAGGCACCCAACTCCCATTGAAATTCAGTGAGAGCTGCCAGCATAACTCCGTTAGACTCCTTTGAAAATCATAAGATCACAAAGAGAGTCTGACAGAGCCAGGAACCAAACCCAGGCCTGGTGAGTCCCAGCACAGTAACTGCAAGAGCAGCATTTAAAAATGTGATCACTCAGCTAAATCATCATTTATTAATATGCTTTACAGTTATAAACATGGAAACACAGTGAATTTTCAGTGGAGACAGCACAAGGTGATTTCCTGCCAATCGCGTGGAGTGCAGCAGGGACTTACCTCAACTGGCAGCAGGCCTACTGTTGCCTCAGTTTCCCTCATTCAGTATCTTGATCCCAGGCTGATAGGCCTCTGGTGCTCCTATGCAGGAGCCTTCAGCATGCTACATCACTGAAGTGACTTAGCCCTCCAGCTAGCCCACAGAGATCAAATCTTGAGGAATAAAAAAAAAAATATTGGTAACACAAGATCAAAAGATACAAGTAAATCATCTTTCATGTTAGGTTTTTCCAGGGCACCTTTTGCCCTTCCACTGGGCTCTGCCTCCCAGCCTCCTGGTCTCCAGTCACCCCCTGCATCCCCTAGTCAACAGGACAGCTGTTCTAATTCCCACCGTGGGAGCAAAAAAAGAGGGACCAACAGTGGTCACCAACCCATCGATTGCAACTGAGTGGTCAATCCTAGAGCCTCTGCCAGTCGATCGTGATCTCCGGGCCGCTAAAAGTCCAGCGGTGCAGTGGGACTCAGGCAGGCTGCCTACCTGCTGTAGCCCCACACCGCTCCCAGAAGCGGCTGGCTGCTGGCACGTTTCTTTAGCCCCTGGGGGGAGACGGAGGAGGAGCAGCTCCACTCGGTGCCCCCAGTCCTAGCAGCGTCCCCGCAGCTCCCACTGGGTGCAAACCAGCCAATAGGAGCTGCAAGGGCGGCGCTTGAGGGCAGCGCATGGAGACCTGCTGCCCCCCTCCTGCCCAGGGGCTGCAGAGACTTGCCAGCAGCCAGCCACTTCCAGGAGCAGCGTGGGGCCAGGGCAGGCAGGCAGCCTGCCTGAGCCCCACTGTGCTGTCAACTGGGAGCCACCTGTGGTAAGTGCCTCCCAGCCAGAGCCTGCACCTCGCACCCCTCTTGCACGCCAACACCCTGCCCCAGCCAGGAGCCCCCCTCCTTCACCCAAACTCCCTCCCAGAGCCCACACCCCTCACCCTCTCCCTCACCCCAACACTCTGCCCCAGCCTGGAGCCCCGTCCTGCACCCAAACTGCGTCCCAGAGCTAGCACTCATCACTCTTGCACCCCAACCTCCTTCCCCAGGCTCAGCCAATGCACACCCCACAGTTGAGAATGTTACACTGATTTGTGACAATCCCTGAAGGATTTTGGATCTATACACCACAAATGACATTAATAAAAAGTAAAACTCATGAAATGTCCAGTGGATTTTATGAGATTAGGTGCAGTGTGACCATATGACCCTTGCACCCAAACTCCGTTCCAGAGAATCATAGAAACATAGAATATCAGGGTTGGAAGGGACCTCAGGAGGTCATCTAGTCCAACCCCCTGCTCAAAGCAGGACCGATCCCCAATTAAATCATCCCAGCCAGGGCTTTGTCAAGCCTGACCTTAAAAGCTTCTAAGGAAGGAGATTCCACCACCTCCCTAGGTAACGCATTCCAGTTTTTCACCACCCTCCTAGTGAAAAAGTTTTTCCTAATATCCAACCTAAATCTCCCCCACTGCAACTTGAGACCATTACTCCTTGTTCTGTCATCTGCTACCACTGAGAACAGTCTAGAGCCATCCTCTTTGGAACCCCCTTTCAGGTAGTTGAAAGCAGCTATCAAATCCCCCCTCATTCTTCTCTTACGCAGACTAAACATCCCCAGTTCCCTCAGCCTCTCCTCATAAGTCATGTGTTCCAGTCCCCTAATCATTTTTGTTGCCCTCCGCTGGACTCTTTCCAATTTTTCCACATCCTTCTTGTAGTGTGGGGCCCAAAACTGGACACAGTACTCCAGATGAGGCCTCACTAATGTCGAATAGAGGGGAACGACCACGTCCCTCGATCTGCTGGCAATGCTCCTACTTATACATCCCAAAATGCCATTGGCCTTCTTGGCAACAAGGGCACACTGTTGACTCATATCCAGCTTCTTGTCCACTGTAGCCCCTAGGTCCTTTTCTGCAGAACTGCTGCCGAGCCATTCGGTCCCTAGTCTGTAGCGGTGCATTGGATTCTTCTGTCCTAAGTACAGGACCCTGCACTTGTCCTTGTTGAACCTCATCAGATTTCTTTTGACCCAATCCTCCAATTTGTCTAGGTCCCTCTGTATCCTATCCCTACCCTCCAGCGTATCTACCTCTCCTCCCAGTTTAGTGTCATCTGCAAACTTGCTGAGGGTGCAATCCACACCATCCTCCAGATCATTTATGAAGATATTGAATAAAACCGGCCCCAGGACTGACCCTTGGGGCACTCCACTTGATACCGGCTGCCAACTAGACATGGAGCCATTGATCACTACCCGTTGAGCCCGACAATCTAGCCAGCTTTCTATCCACCTTATAGTCCATTCAACCAGCCCATACTTCTTTAACTTGCTGGCAAGAATACTGTGGGAGACCATGTCAAAAGCTTTGCTAAAGTCAAGGAACAACACGTCCACTGCTTTCCCTTCATCCACAGAGCCAGTTATCTCATCATAGAAGGCAATTAGATTAGTCAAGCATGACTTGCCCTTGCTCAAGCCCGGAGCCCCCTCCCACACTCCAAACCCCTCAGCCCCACCCCAGAGCCTGCACTTCCTCCCACACCCCAACCCCCTGCCCCAGCCCGGTGAAAGTGAGTGAGGGTGGGGGTGAGCGAGCGATGGAGGGAGGGGGAATGGAGTGAGTAGGGCGGGGCCTTGGGGAAGGGGCGGGATAGATCCTGAGTTGATCTTAAAATCAAATAGTGATACTTGTGCTTAAAAAGATTGGAGACCACTGCTCTACAAACCTTCCTCCAGCTTCCTCAATAGATAAAACCTCTCCAGGGTCTCAGCTGCCGCTCCTGCTCATCTCCTTCCTCAGACCGTGTGCTTGGAAACTCAGGCAAACCTCACACTCACTCAGAGTCTTCCTCTTAACTGAGCCACTGGCTCTCCTTATGTACTTTGGCTGGTTAAATGACTGTCACTCCCATGACTCCCATTTCCCTTACTTCCCGGCAATTTCTTTAAAGGGCTAGAGTTGGAACAGGCGCACTGGGCCACGCATGTGCTCAGGACCAGCGCACTGTTACACAGAGCATCCAGGCCCTAAAATGTAACTAATAGCTAGATGATTTCCTTTATCCTTATGAGAATGGGGCAACCAATAGCATAGGGCATTAATGACCAGAAAAATAATTAAAATATGATTGGCATAGCACATTGCAAAAGTTCTGACCTCCTTTTTTAAATATTAATTTTATTAATATTAATGTTAGATAGCAACATAAGTAAGCGATAAACAAAGAAATGCACATGAGTTTAGCAAAGATTTTGTGCAGAAGGGACCCTTTTTATCTGACGTGCATTGTCACATTGCATTTTAATTACATTTCTCCTTTGGTTTCCAGGCAAGAGTAGAATACTAATGACATTGCAGATGACCCAAAAACTAAGAGGGTTGGCAGATTAGTAGTCTCTAATAAGGCTCTCTCACAGAGGGGAACTTCAGCAACTTGACATCAGAAGGTAACTAACGAATATTTAGTTAAAATATAGATCTTACTGTCTCCCTCTTCTGTAGTGTTGTGTTATTGATTTTATTGAAATGTTTTTAAACACTCTCTACTCTCATGAGGAACAGCCCATATTTATGAGAAAGCCAAGTGGGGAAACGAGCATTTTTACAATCTTATTCCAATTTATGTCAATACATCACAGATCACTCTGCCTAAGGACAAATGCATTGGAGTATGGCATATAAAAATGCCATTTCCTCAGTTTTGTAATCATGAGGACCCCATCCAACCACTTTTACATTAAAACATCATGGTGGTCCTGCCTGAAATAGTTATTACTGTAAGTACTTGTAACAAGCTTATGTGACCCCACTTATGGACAGATTGTCCCAGTAATTCTGTACAATGCTCATCGGTAAAGCTGTGACAAAGGATAAATGTTACAGTGGTGCTGGTGGGATCCCCTAGACTAAGTGTAGGTAACACTGGGAATATCCCGGCTATGTTCATAGAATCATAGAAGATTAGGGTTGGAAGAGACCTCAGGAGGTCATCTAGTCCAACCCCCTGCTCAAAGCAGGACCAACCCCAACTAAATCAATGTTATCTACCTCCAAAGGCAAAATGATGATGAATTGACTGGTACAAAGATTTCACATGTGGCTACAGAAAAAAGCTCCATTGACTATATGGCAGCCAATGGTAATCATGAAACTAAAAGGCCCAGTATAATTTTCAAAAGTTCCTAACTGATTTAGGACCCTAAATCCCTTTTCCAAAAGTGATTTAGGCAATTAAAGTCTTCCAAAAAAATTACCATAATCCATCTCCAACTGAAGTAAATTCGAGTGTTTCCACCAAATTCAAGGGGAGCGGGATCAGACTCCATATTATGTATTGTGTGAACATGCTGCAAGTCTCTATTTACTTTTCTAAAACAAAATAAGGTTTGTGTTCTTCAAAATGGTGAGAATCTTTTTTTAAAATTATGAGTGTATTAAAATAACCAATATTGAACAGACATACAAACTCTGCTAAGTGTCTGATATATATATATTGTGCAACAAAAAAACCCCTTGAGATCAAAATGAATGCTTTCAAAACACTTTGCATTGCAAGAGGCTGAGCTAGTCCTAGGGGGAAATTCTGTGTTATATGGCTTTCTGCTTGCACAAAAGAAAGATGTTTACTTCCATTACAGGGGTTAGTAATGCAGTATTTGCCATTTCGTTACATTGTACTTCTGCCAGAAGAATTCTGATTACCTTGGGCAGAACTGATAAGAAAGAATAGCTGGAAAAAATATTTGATGCAGTAAGATAAATCAAGGAAGGCTTCAATAGAAATGAAAACAACATCGAAAGCTATTAATGAGCCTTTGCCATATGTTGCTGTTTACAGTATAATTTTGTCATCCATTTGGTCACTTGCTAGTTTTGTAATTAATTTCCCTCCTTCTCCTTCTCTTCCTCCTTTTCCATTCTTGTCTGTTCTAGTAGCTTAGCAGCTGATTTAAAATTTCAAAATGGACAAGTTTTGCCATGTTAGGTTACTTGCCGGACTGATCTGATCGTATCTCCCTTACTCTGGCAATACACCTTTTGATCTCCTGGGGCAGGTGGGGCTGCTCTGTAGTGACCCCCTGGGACTGATCTTGGTACTGCAGGCATTCCCTGCCTTAGTCTGTAGGTTTTGGGCTGCCTGCTTGAAATAGGGTGGGCTGAGTTGTAAGCTCAGAGTCAGTCTCTAAACAGAGAGATAACAAAATAACACACTCAGAGTTTGGCTGTCTGCACCTTAACAAAAAATAAAAATAAACTACATATGCAGCTTGAAGGCAAGGCCCAACCAGGTTCTGGCCTGGCTCTGAGGCACTTGAGCTGGAGCTCCTGGTCCTGGTCCATCCCAGTCTTCCCCAGCTCTGCCACTAAGAAGAAGCAGGCAAGCCTTTTTAACCAGCCTGCTGGCTCCTGATTGGTCAATGTTTCCTCCTGGCCCGTCTAGGGGTTTCTCTCTCAGGCTCTCCTGCCACAGGCTCCTGGAGGCCTGGTGCCTGACTCTGTCCTTCTCAGCTAGAATAGATCTGGCCACTCCTACAGTTACCATGCACCTTTGCTTCCTCTAGCACAACTGTGACTGAATCTCTGCATGTCACCTCCCAATTATCACTCTGGTGAAGCTACTTTGTTAAGCCAATTTGGGCCCAAAGTTTAGCGGTCAGACTGAGCAACCATTACTTACGCTAGTACCTTGCTGTTATACAGCACTGTTCATCTGCAAAACTCAGTGGGAGCTAGGCACATAAATACCCTTAAGGATCTGGGTCTTAGTTCCTTATGTATAAAACCATCTCAGCTCTTTGTGGTTACAAGGTCTTATACTTTCATTATATATACAAAGAGGTTTTTGATTAAGACAGGTGGACTGTTAGAGTCCTTAAAGGATCTGACTGTTTTAATATGTCACGGAAAAGCAAAACTTCTCTCTCCTGTTTTAAACCATGAATCATTTGTTCACCCTTCCCTTTATACTTCTGTGGTTGATGCTATTTACTCTGGGTGACATTAATGTTGAAAAGCAATTTGGAAAAGCTCCAAGTGACTAGAGAGATGGGCAGACATAAAGTCCATCCAGGAATGTCTCTTGTTTTTGGAAAATGTTTAAAATTAATACATGAATGTGAAAGGCTCACAGTATTGTAGATTTAATACCAGTAAAATGTTAACCAAATGGCAGAGGTGAAATCCTGACAGAATGTTTCATGCAGTGCTTGCCATCCAATAGTGTATAATTTAACAGTCTTTGAGCTTTCGCCACAAATTCTTCAGGAGGTAAAAGAGTGATCAGGGTGTAGCAAAGGAATTTAAAATTAAGGCACAAATGTTGCCTCCCTTTGCACATATATGCATGCTCCTTCCCCTCCTCCTCCACAAAAACGTCTTGCATTTGTATGAGACAAGGTGGGTGAGGTAATATCTTTTATTGGACCAACTTCTGTTGGTGAGAGAGACAAGCTTTTGAGCCCACACAGAGCTCTTCTTCTGGTACTTGCACTTATATAGCACCTTCCACTCAAGGATCTCATAAACCCTGGTAACACGAATCAAGTCCTCCCTGAGCTAGGGAAGCATTAATATCCCCATTTTACAGAACGGGAAACAGGGGCACAGCGAGACATCTTGCCTAAGGTCACCCAGGAATTTAGTGGTAGGGCAAGCAACAGAACTCAAAAAGCCTGACTCCCAGGCCTGTGCTTCCATCGACACTTAGATGCATTTCTGCGGCATCTTCACTGAGAGAGCAAAGAGAGGCAATGCAGAGTGTGTGCGTGTTCCGTATCTCTGCATAGCACGGAGCGCTGCTCGGAGAGAGCTTTCTGTCATAGCGAGGGGGCGGTCCATAAACAACCGGGCTCCACTGGCCAAACTGCAGTGCCAGTAGTGTAGCAGACCATGGCCACTGCAGCCCAGAGGCTGCTGTGCACTGTATCTCCAGACTGGGACAAGCGATTTCATCTCTACCAGCTTCTGTGTAGATTGTAGCTCTTTCCATGCTAAGCCTGTTGACTCAGCCTTTACACAGTGGGTGAAAGAATTTGGCCCTAACTGATTGGAGCAGTTCTCCAGCAAAAAGGTGCAGCAGGAAACATCTTAATCTAAGGCTCTGTATTTTGTGCTACTTCCCCTTCCAGTCCAGTATTTCACAGATTTAATGTTAATAGTTTAACTGACCAGGACAGACTCTGAGCATCCACAATCCATCAGTTCAACAGGGAAATTGAGTCTTTAAGTTACCACATATTCCCAGCAGACACAGCAGCAAGCCTTTAATTGTTGCCTAATTAATGCTGGCAGATGAAGCCAAATGAAAAATATGATGTGTTTCATCCAGAGTTGTAATAGGTCTTCACTAAATTAGAAAGAAAGTGCTTGAATCTGCATCAGGAGATACTTTCAGCACAAATTTGTCTCTAAAAGGTCAAGTCCCCTATGCAGCTCTCATAAGAAAGGTGCCCTCAAGAAACCGAAAAGCACAGAAAGGAGACAACATTGAAAACTCCTATAGCAGAGCATGGCAAGTAAATCACCATCACTTGATGAATTTTGGCTTTGTTTGTGAATTATTCACTAAGGGATGCAACCCTTAGGGAGAGGAAGGATGTTGTGGTTAAGGCACTGGAGCAGGACTCAGGAGTCCTGGGTTCAGTTCCCAACTGTACCACAGACTCCATGTGTGACCATGGGCAAGACTCTGGATCTCTGTGTGCCTCAGTCCGCTATCTGTAAAATAAGGCCAGTATTTCCTTTCTCCCATCTTTATCTGCCATTTCTATTTAGAATGCAAGCTCTGGAACAGAGACTCTTCTCTGTTGGCACAATGGGGCCGCCAGGTGCTATCATAACACAAATAATACTAATAATATATTATCTGACGCATTAATTTCTTCAAAAAAAATTTCCTGTCTGGCAAGTTGTTCACCAACAGTTTGTCATGAATATTTACCATCGGACTGCATGGTAGTAAACAACTGCACAGTATGAAAAGTCCTGCATACTCAGGCCCTGATGTCAGGCTCTGGGATCTAGGTGGTCAGGCTTGGTGGTTGGAGCGGTGGTCGAGAATAGGTACCAAAGGTTGAAGCTGGACATAGCTGTGGGACTGGGTCAAGGGCAGTGCTGAAATTGGGGTCAAAGGACAGGCTGTGGATCAGAACCAGGGTCAGAGTCTGTAGACAAGCCAAATCAGGGTCATACCTGGTGCCTAGGTGCAGGCTGAAGGTCGAAGTTGGTTTGCAGTCCATCCAAGGGTCTGAGGACAGGAGGCAAGTTCAAGGCTGGAGTGTGTAAGCAATAGGGCTGGAGTGAGCTCAGGACAGGGTTCAGACAAGGCTGAATCAGGCTGGAACAAGGTTCAGTAAAGACTGGGGCAGGAACAGGATCGAGGGCAGGAAGCCTAGGGAGTCTGTAACACCGGTAGGCTGAAGGAAAGTTCCTAGCCAAGTGGAGCTGTTGCACAGACTAACTTGTGGCTCTGGTGCTGAGAGTGAAATACCTGTGTCTGGGTCACCTGACCTGGGGTCCTGCGCAGGGATAGGCTGCTGCAGCCTGCTTGAGGGATGAGTTACTGCAGGCTCTGCTTGAAGGGTGGGTCATTGTAGCTGAGTGAGCAGTCCTGGCTGGTCCGGCTTTGGATTTGCCTCACACCTGATCCTGCAAATGTGTGCAAGGCATGACACAGACCTTCAGTGATCAACGTGCCTTGAATATCGCCTTCAAGACAACAGTGGACCAATAGTCTGCCTCATGAAAGTGAAGAATGCTATTAAATTTACTTTCATTGAGCCTTGCATTCATATCTTGTTGTTTGAAGTAGAAATCTAATATTAACTAGATTTTTTCTGGCATTTGTAGCTCATGTAAACATCTTTAACATTCCATCCATTGTTAGATTTCAGAGACAAAGAGCGAGACCATATTCATTGAGAAGGAGACACCAAGCTAAGTTATAAGACAATATTCCGAGGTACATTTTCACAACACTTTCACAGGAGACAGCATTTGCTAATGGTGTTTGTGTGCACGCATTTCCTGCACCAACCTAAGAACTTCTTTTTTTAAAACAGAAGCAACAGCCTCAGAGGAAAATGGGGCAGAATCAAGTGTAAAATCTGAAGACTCCTCCTTGCTCTAATATAACCAGTAACCTATCTCTTGAGTGCTGGGTTATACTATGAATCTTACAATTTAAGGGACAAATTCAGTCTTGGTCTAAGAGGATGACACTCCGATTGCCATCACCAAGCTTTTATTTGGTTATTTGTCAGTCCACATGCTGGCTTCTATACTTAGAAGTCAAAGCTCATTTGAACTCAGGTCTCCACCCAATACCATGGGTTGGCATATAAAAGCAGAAGGATTGGAATTTCTAAAGCACTAACTGTGCTCCCAGTTAAGTCAAGGGCAAAGCCCCCATTGACCTCAATGGGAGCAGATTTATGTCCTTGATGAGCTTTTGAAAATTCCCCCTGAAGTGTTTAAGGATCTGCTTTTGTCAATAACAAAAAAGATTATGGTCAAAGCAGAAAACCATTTTTCTTAGGGTACCGAATTTGTTTATGATGCACATTACATTCTGCCTCTGGCAACTCTACAAACTGATGTTTGTATTGGAAGCTTACTCGACACCAAAAATAATGAGTTACCTCGGGTTTGATGCCCAAAGGGGAAAGAACCACACTAGCTGTGTAAAAACCATGTTCGTAGAAATTAGATGTAGAAGGCCATTGAAATCCCTGGCTTGGTTTACCCTCTAATACCACCAAAATATTCCCATCTAAGTGGGTAACTGTCAGTGTCAATGTCAAAACATCTTCTCATCAGAAGCAAGGGCAATTTACTTTAAAATTAGCTGCTCAGCTGGTTTTCATAGCAAAAAGCAAATGTGCTGAGTATGTCGTGACAAGCTTACTCATTTTTCATCTTGGTTGTCTCATTACGCAAGAGCCCTTAAAACGATACAATTTTCTCTTCAAACATCAAAGCTTACAAAGTACAAGTGTAAAATATACCCTCCTGCGCCAGTGGTTTAAATATAAAATTTGCCCAAATGCCAGCAGGCTAAAATAATCTGGAAGTAATGAATAATATATAACCAAAATGGATAGGTCATAGACGATGGGATGGGTTGCAAATCTCAGCCTGACGACACATCTCCACAATCCTTTACGTTTTGTTGGCTCCATTTGACAGGATTTAAAATAATGTAGTCAAACCAAAAGGTCTTTCACTGCCCATCAGTTACAACATTGATTTTAGTGGATGTTGCGTGGTGCCACTGGCTTAAATTACAATTGCTGAGTTTACTGATTAACACATTTGAACCACTGACTGTTTCTCAAGCGAACGCAATAAGCTGACAACTTCAATTCAGTTAAAAGCAATGCTGGATGTAAGATTCACAGCCAGATTTCTTTTTTGATACAGAGCTGCCAGCACATCCTTTATCGAGGCATTTTGACCTGGTCCATTCCTGCATTTTGCAGGGCTTTATGAATCAAACTGTGCAATCTGCTATGTACATGCTGCTACTTGAGAGGCCAATGGGAGCGGACTGTGCATATCAGAGAGTAAAATGTAGTTCTAAAGGAAGCTGAAGCAAGATGATGATGTAACATATTAACAAGTGTAACAACGGCATCCCACTGTGAAGGGCAACTTTTTGTTGATGGTGAGAAGTTCAGAAGTTTTCAGCAGAACCAGATGGAAAAAATTCGTCCCCACCCATCCCCACCAGTGGAAAACGTTGAGTTTTCTGCCAAAAATTGAAAACTGAAATATTTTGGCCCCAAACCAGAAATATTTTGATTCTGAAATGTGGTTGCGAGGAAGTCTGGTGTGGGAGCCTGGCCCACAGAGGAAAATGGGAGCATAAGTCATCCCCAAACTACAACCCATGAGGCACTGCAGGTGCATTTCAGAATCAAAATAGTTTAGTTTTCAGCTAAAATGTTTAGGGTTTTGGGTGTTCCTCTTTTCAAAGCAAAATTTAAATTCTCTGCAGAAAGGAGACACTTTTTGCCATATATATATAGTTTAGTTGAAAACTCCATTCTTTTATTGAACAGTAGTTTTGATGGCAAATATTTGACCAGCCCTAGCTCTGAGTACTGAACTTCCCCAAAACATTCTGAGAGACCAATCTTTTAAGACCAAAACATGATGTGCTTTTTTTCCACTATAAATGCAGTCTCAGTGCCATATGATGCTGCATGAATGATATTAATTTGCTGCAAAGACCCTAAGGCAGTAGGTTAATGTACTCCCCCTATGCAACAGAGATTTGTGTTTACTTGATAAGATGAGGAATAAGTGCCAGCAGCTTCCTGTCAAAAATAAAATAACACCAACATACAAACAAAAGAAACACTGGAGCTGTGTAGTTTCCATAAAATGTTTTAAAATATAATAGTAATATCAGCATATTCTTGGAGATGCAGCACCTTGACAGACATCCTATATCAAAGCAGACAATGATGCTAATATAGTACATTCTATCAAAGCTGGAGGTTATATGTACATCACACCCTAGGAGTATTGCTAAACTTGCTTACAGTGGATTATTTGATATGTTAAAAACTCTCCACTACGTCTGAATTGTGACGCTAGTACTGATAAAGAAAAGGAGGACTTGTGGCACCTTAGAGACTAACCAATTTATTTGAGCATAAGCTTTCGTGAGCTTCAGCTCACTTCATCGGATGCATTCAGTGGATGAAGTGAGCTGTAGCTCACGAAAGCTTATGCTCAAATAAATTGGTTAGTCTCTAAGGTGCCACAAGTCCTCCTTTTCTTTTTGCAAATACAGACTAACATGGCTGCTACTCTGAAACCTAGTACTGATAGTCTTTTCTATTGTTTTAATGCTGTACAAACATTATGACCCTGCTTTTCCAAGCTGGATGTTTTGAAGTTAGATAGGAGTGTGGGGGTGAGATTCTGTGGCCTGGCATGTGCCGGAGGTCAGACTAGATGATCCCTTCTGGCCTTTAAGTCTCTGAGTTTATATTAGTGACCTGGTGTGACACCTTTCAGGGGGTTGGGGCTCAGTGGCATCCTGCTCCAGGGTTTGCTCAGCTCTGCAGATGGAGAGAATGAGTGTAAGGATCACATGATGGAGAGCATGTGATTAAAAACCCAGGCGTGCGTGGTCAAAGGGAGACTCCAGGGAGACCAGAACTAGTAGAGTGTACTCTATTAAGAGCAGGAGGCCTAGCCAGGAAAGAGACAGTGAGGAGGCCAGACTGGGGATGTATAAAGAGGCCCTGGGAACGGAAGGGCTGGGAACCCTTATTAGGGAGTGGTTGTGGGGTCTCCCCGTACTGCCACCCTGCAAGGAGATGCAGTGACTCCTGTACACAAACTGAAGAAGGGGCTCATTAGAGCCCAGAAAGGAGATGAGCCCCTGTCATAAATATAAAGGGAAGGGTAACCACCTTTCTGTACACAGTGCTATTAAATCACTCCTGGCCAGAGGCAACATCCTGTTATCTGTAAAGGGTTAAGAAGCTCAGCTAACCTGGCTGGCACCTGACCCAAAGGACCAATAAGGGGACAAGATACTTTTAATCTTGGGGGGGCGGGGGGAAGGCTTTTGTTTGTGCTCTTTGTTTACGTCGTTGTTCTCTCTTGGGACTGAGAGAGGCCAGACAGAAATCCATCTTCTCCAACCCATCCTAATCCAAGTCTCCAATATTGCAACCAATAGAGGTAAGCTAGGCGAGGCGGATTAGTTTATCTTTTGTTTTATGTGAATTTTCCCTGTGTTAAGAGGGAGGTTTATTCCTGTTTTCTGTAACTTAAAGGTCTTGCCCAGAGGGGGATGCTCTTTGTTTTGAATCTGAATACCCTATAAAGAATTTTCCATCCTGATTTTACAGACATGATTTTTACCTTTCTTTTTTTTTAACAAAATCCTTCTTTTAAGAACCTGACTGATTTTTCCATTGTTCCAAGATCCAGGGGTTTGGGTCTTTGATGATTTTGTAACAAATTGGTTAGGATATTATTCTCAAGCCTCCCCAGGAAAGGGGGTGTGTAGCGCTTGGGGGGATATTTTGGGGGAAGACGTCTCCAAGTGGTCTCTTTCCCTGTTTGTTTAAAATGCTTGGTGGTGGCAGCATACTGTTCAAGGACACAGCAAAGTTTGTACATTGGGGAAGTTTTTAACCTAAGCTGGTAAGAATAAGCTCAGGGGATCTTTCATGCGGGTCCCCCCATCTGTACCCTAGAGTTCAGAGTGGGGAAGAAACCCTAAAAGCCCCGGAGGAAGGGCTGATAACAATGTGAAAAAGGACAGACCTTCAGAGGGAGGGCTGCATTCACTGGAAGGGTTTGGGGCAGAAGAGTTGCAATGGACTTTGATTTAAATCCCAGAATGGCTGGAGTTTGGAACTTAGCTGGAGGGCCAGGTCACTGCAGTGATGTAATAGAGCTGGGAGCCAATGAATGACTGATTCTAAGGGGAAACCAAGGCAGAGGCAGGATCTGACACTTGGTTAAGAGACACCTGCTACACCTGGCTGTCTAAAGTGCCTAGCACCCAAGTCAGTGGAAGCTATAGACCCATGTATCCATCCAGGTACTTTTATAACCCTCATCGCCACAGTGTCAGAGCAGCTCAAAAAGATGAATAAATGTATCCTTTCCAAAAACCAGTAAGTTGAGAAAGAATTATCACTGTTCTACAGATGGAGAAACTGAGGCACAGAGGGTATGTTTATGTGGCATTTTGGATCTAGGGGGAGCAAGCCTCTCGGACTGGGATGACAGACCGGAGCTGGCAAGGCTTGTGCTAGTGCTCTACAAAGAGCGACAGAGACAGCACTTTGACGTTGCAGCTCTGAAGCCCATCCTCCCGCAGAGCTGTAGAGCATGAGCTGTCCCATGCTGGGCTGTGTGGGCACACCCAGAGAGACTAAGTGAGTTGCCTAAGGCTGTGTAGGAAATCTGTAGCAGAATGAGGAACTGAACCCAGATCTCTCCAGAATCCTATCCGGTGTCTTAGCCTCAAGACCCTCTTTCCTCTTAAAGCCTAATTTAGGCACCCAAAGGAATGGCCTAAACTCCAGAAGTGCTAAGTAGCCACAAGTCCCACCCAAGTCATTGGGAGCTACAGGTGCTCAGCCCCACTGAAAAACAAGCCACTAGTTTAGCTGTCTATCTTTGGACACCCAGGGTGAGATCATGTTTCTGAGATCCACGTGTGGCCCTTGAGGTGTGTATTCCACCCTTCGGGCAAGGAGGCTGCTGGCTCGGTGGCACTGTGGCCCCACGCACACATCTCCTGTGCTCTTGTCATGGTTGGGATCTGTGCTGCAGACATGGGGAAGGGAGCAGGGCTATGCTTCGGGGAGAGGTGCACCTCACCTTCTCACCACCCCATGGAATGTTCCTGGGAACACTGACCATTTCTGTGGTGCCCCTCAGCCTCTTCAAGTGGAGAATTGTGAAGATCACCAGGGCCACACCTCCAGTGGAGTCACAGTGCCAGGAAGTGAAGGGAGGCACTGGAGTCTCAGGGTTGTCATGGAGTTACTAGGCCACCCACCACACAGTTCTCTGTGATCTGCAAGGTTTGGGAACTGGGTGGACTCATTTTGTGGAGAGACAAACCTCATCCCTGATGACAGAATGATTCAAGAGGAATTCTATGGTGGGAGCCCTGGGACTTTCCTTCTGCTTTGTCCCCTTCCAGGGATTTTACTATGAGAGGGAATGATCTAACTCCCACTTCAGATTGAGATGCATATCTAAATCACCCATCAGCATAGTATGTGGGATCTCCTCACTGTAACTCGGTGAGGTAGACTAGACAAGAGTTAAACACCATCTATCCCTGCATTCACCAGAGTCCACTTCTGACAGATTTCTGGCACAGTGTAAGCTATGCATGTTTCTTTTCAGGCTTTTCTTAATGAAAGGCCCAGTCCCAGAGTGAGTTTCGTCCGAGTTCAGGATTGGGTCCAAAAAGAGGTGGCCAGGATATTGAGCATGTGAGTTCAGGCATTAATCCAATGCAGCAGTGGCTCTCCTGGGTTCTGAAGAGGGTCATATTGATTGCTGTTGATTAATCACTGTGAAGTCCCAGATGCTCCAGTGAGGAGTCTTTTATATAAGCTTCCCACATAAATATTTATGTACAATGTTTGCTTGCTTTCTGCGGGTCACTACTGCTGCATGTTGTTTTTCCACATGATCATCAAAATCCAGTCCTGTTTAGGCAGCAGAAACCAATGCAGAGTAATGTTCATCTCTTTCTGTTCTTAATTAGTGGTCTGAAATACTTATTAGCATCCTCTACATAACTCCCCAGATTTTATCTGATGACAACGTTAAAAAAAAAATCACACTGGCATCCAAAGGTGAAATAAATACCCGCATGTGTAATAACTGAACTTAATCATTTGATAATGAGCATTTGTCAAGAGCTTATAAACTGTACCATTCAGCTTTGAATTTGTGTCTCAATGGTCCTAAGGCAAAGCTGTCTGTTTTCACAGATGTTAATTATCTGAGTCGACTGTTAATTAGTTGCCTGAGTTATTCAGACTGGAATAGTGTCAGAAAGACTGGGTGTATCTCCCCTAAGGGAATTTTAAGGTGCTTTGTTTATTGTCCCTCCCCCTCTCTGTTCTGTTTAATCCTGAACCAGAACATTTCATTTTCGTCATGCTGCCAGAGGCCAGACCCCTTGAGGACCTTTAAAATTAAACACTTACAACGTACAGAGGGAGTTTCAGTTCCAGGAGCATGCAAGCTAAAAGCTTTAGTGATGCCTCCCAATGAATTTATTCAGCTCGCCACAAATCACATCCTCATGTTACCATCTTCTGTGCTCTCCATGAAATCCTGACTAGTTCTTCCCTTTGATGGAAATGTCCACTACTTCAGTCACTGGTGTTCTGCTCTTTGTTACGGTATTAAACAATTGCTGCCTTCTAAATAACTGACGTTTTATGGAAGGAAAGGGTTTGGTGCAGATAAGAAAATCAATCACCGATTTCAGGTTTCAGAGTAACAGCCGTGTTAGTCTGTATTCGCAAAAAGAAAAGGAGTACTTGTGGCACCTTAGAGACTAACCAATTTATTTGAGCATGAGCTTTCATGAGCTGTAGCTCACGAGTACAACATGAGCTGTAGCTCACAAGTACTCCTTTTCTTTAATCACCAATTTGCTAACTTCACAAATATACCATTTCAAGCCAAATTCTTTCTCAAGCTTCTTATAATTAGGAAACCGCTGTTTATGTCCGTAGAGGGGTGCAGTAGGTTTAGCTTGTAAGCAGCACTGTCTAAAACCATGCACTGAAGGCAAGTCACAGCCTTTCCAGTAAAAGGGCAGATCATATAGCATACATCCTCGTTACATCAATGCTGACTCAGTTATTTTTGTGTGTGTATGCAGAATGTCAAAAATAAGGGGTTGGAGAATTCAGCTAAGGGCTTGTCTACACTGGCAATTTACAGCGCTGCAACTTTCTTGCTCAGGGGTGTGAAAAATAAAACCCTGAGCGCAGCAAGTTGCAGAGCTGTAAAGCACCAGTGCACCAGTGCTGGGAGCTGCGCCTCTCGTGGACGTGGTTTTTTTAGAGCGCTGGGAGAGCTCTAAAAAGCCACAGCAGCACTTTAGCGTTAGCAGTGTAGACTAGCCCTAAGTAGCTATCTACTAGGGCCAGGCAAATAATTCCAATGTGATTTGAGCCATCATGTGCCAGCGATGCCCCTCTGCCATGTACATTGGCCAAACCGGACCGTCTCTACACAAAAGAATAAATGGACACAAATCTGACATCAAGAATTATAACATTCAAAAACCAGTCAGCGAACACTTCAACCTCCCTGGACACTCAATAACAGACTTAAAAGTGGCAATTCTTCAACAAAAAAACTTCAGAAACAGACTTCAACAAGAAACTGCAGAACTGGAATTAATTTGCAAACTGGACACCATCAAATTAGGCCTGAATAAAGACTGGGAGTGGCTGGGTCACTACAAAAACTAATTTTCCCCCTGCTGATACTCACACCTTCTTGTCAACTGTTTGAAATGGGCCACTTTGATTCATTGAAAAGTGATGTTTTCCTCCCTTCTTGTCAACTGTTGTGAATAGCCCACTTCCACCTTAATTGAATTGGCTCGTTACCACTGACCCCCCACTTGGTAAGGCAACTCCCATCTTTTTATATGCTGTGTTTTTATACCTCCCTACTGTATTTTTCACTCCATCTGCATCTGATGAAGTGTGTTTATGCCCAAATAAATGTGTTAGTCTCTAAGGTGCCACAAGGACTCCTTGTTGAATTCACAATGAGTAATTTATTCACATTGTATCTTTCTGTTTGCAAAAATTGCCCAGGAATAGATTGATTTTTTTTACTCAAATGTGCAGTGTAGTTGTAGCTGTGTTGGTCCCAGGATATTAGAGACAAGGTGGGTGAGGTAATATCTTGTATTGGACCAACTTCTGTTGGTGAAAGAGACAAGCTTTCAAGTTTATACAGAGCTCTTCATCAGATCTCAAATTTACTGACCATTCACGCCAAAAAATGTGTGCAAATATTTCTTGTCTCCGGATTTCTTCTGAACAGTTGCAAGTATTTGATATTTGACATTCATATTATGTGCTGTTTTCATTGGACAGAGATCACGTTATGTTCTTGTTTCCAAATTGGATGAGCATAACTCTTAGAATTGGGTTTCTGGTGCAAATGTTCAGTTATGAACCTGAAGTTCATTTTCTCTCAATATTCTGCAATAATATTCACTGTTAAAGAAAACATTCCTGCCAGAAAACTCATTTACTCGAGATTCACTCAAAAGCAAATCCAAAAGGGAGGCAAACACAATCAAAGAAAAATGTTTTAAAAATTCAAATGAATATTCATGGCTGTGTCTCTCGCAGTATTCACCCAGTTCTCCTGTCATATATACAGTTTGCAAAACGCCAGTGAGCATAACACACATTGCCATTTAAGCATTCATCATCCCACCACCAGATGTTCAGATCGTTGTGCCTCATAAACTAGCAAACAGTTGTTGTTAATGCATTACTGAAAAGGAAAGCAGATTGGCATTATACAGAACTTCCATCAGAATTACTTCAGCTCTGTGTCCTACATCCACATAGCCTCCTAGCCTTACATCAGAGTGTTCTTTGTCACTAGGGGGTTAAATTTGGAGGGGAAAAAATGTGAAATGACAAGTACAAAGTAAGATTTTGAACTTTGTTTTGAATGAAAACCCCTAATGTTTGATGTGTGGCTATAGTCTGTGTCCTTGTAAAGACACTTTAATTTGTAAAATAATGGGATGTGCCAATCAGGGTTCTGTAGGAAATCTGGGTACGGCATCAGACTTACACGTTGCATCAGATCCCTACATTAAACAAGCCTGTTTTTAAAAGGTTTAAATTGTGTAATTTGCTGTTGGGCCTCGAAATTCCTCCTTTGCATCTTTTTTGACCCATTCTTGGAATTCTGTTCGCTAGTCCCTAAAAAAGCCTAGAACCAATTGCAGTATTTTTAGCAGCAAAACCCAGAACGGGATGAAACCTTGTAGCTGTTATGCTGCTGAGCATGTTTACACTCTCAAGTGTTTGAGTTTCACCAAGGCATTCAGGCCACTTTTGATCCAAGCACTTAATCTGGAAAGTGCTGTAACTCACAACAAAGAGTCTTGCTTGGAAAGAAACTGGAGTGTTCGGTGCCTTCGTGAAGTGATTCAACTGCATTTAACAAAGAAAAGGATGTTGTCGGGAGGGGGTGGGAAGAGAGAAATAAGAAGGTATCAAATCGGACATGATGACAAGTCCTGGATAAAGTTGGGCAGTGAGGATGAATCGCGATTGCCTGGCACTACATGTGAAGGAACAAAAATATTGGTACTGTCTATGGAACAAACTGAGAATGATAGTCACACTGAGGCTTTGAGCTAAATGAATTAGAGAAGCTGAGAGCAAGGAAATAAGGGTAGAATTAAAAGGCTTTGGAGACAAGATGGAAGGCAGCAATTGACGAAAGAAAACAGGCTGGGGTGGAGGAGTGTTTAAATTATATTAACAAAAGCTTGAGGGACTGTGAGGGAAGTGAGACAGCTGGTGCTAGGGCAGATAAGACTGAATAAGAAAGCTAGAGCAAAGGAGATAACAGAGCACCTAAATCACCTTGAAAAAAGTACTGTATGGATGAATGAGAAGAATGGAGGCATGACAGCTAGAGCCCTATCATGAATTCCTAGAGGGATATTTTACTAAGCAGATACTAGATAACACAGACGTCCAGTGCACACATACCAGGCCAGATTCTCTACTGTTGTAAACCAGTGCCGCTCCATTGACTATTCCACTTTACACCGGTTGAGGATCTGGCCCATTGTTTCTAAACCCTTTGGGGCTAAGTGGTGTTGGAGCGATGGTTAGTAGTGGACAGATTCCATGGCGGAGATGTTTATCCCAGCAAAGCATTTATTAGAGTGGCAAGAAAGTAATGAACAGCCCCCAGTTCTTGAAAACCTTTCCCAAATGAAGGATCACTGAATTGTGGCATAGGTCTTCTGGCACAGAGCAAGCTGGGGTGTTTTCAATGCATCTAATGATCACTGTTCATATAATTCAAGAGGAAAAACACTGAAAGGAAAGGCCTCAGTTTAAGCAGGTAGTGATTTGAACTAACATTCCCTTAAAAGTTCTAGAAATCCTGCTAAGTCTCAGTGATTAACAAACCAGTTAGGAGTCTTGCTGTGGGTTTTATTGAGCCCATATTTATTGATCTCCATATTTGAGATCTATATTGCCTTTTTGGACGATTAACCATAGTCAACAGAGAAGTATTTTACTCAGACAGTGTATCCAGAGGCGCCAGCTTCCTCTGGGTCCTCAACCCCCCTGCTCCGTCCCAGGCCTAGCCCCCACCCGACCCTTTCCTCCAAGCCCCCAACCATGCTCCACCTCTTCCCACCCCTGCTCTGCCCCAGGCCCCACCCCCCCCTTCACCCAAGCCCCCACCCCTGTCCCGCCTCATCCTGCCCCCCCTCCTTCCCCTCCCCACGAGGCCTCCTGCACATCACGGAAAAGCTGATCTGTGGTGGGTGGTAGACTCTGGAAGGGAGGAGGAGTTGATCGGCAGGGCCGCCAGCAGGCAGGAGGCACTGGAGGGGTGGGGAGGAGCTGGCTTCTGGTGGGTGCTAAGCACCCACTAACTTTTTTCTGTGCGTGCTCCAGGACACCCATGCACTCGGCGCCTATGGTTTGCTGTTGCAAAGAAAACTGTCAGTAAAGTCAGCAACAGTGTGATGAAGCAGAGAAACCACCCACTGGCATGGAAGGGGTTAAAGAGAGCCTTTGGGCCCAGCTAGCCCCACACTGTGTTACCTGCAGCCAAAGCCAGGCCTAGAGTGTGGGAGAAAAGGAGAGAAGAACCTGGCTCAGTTCAGTGCTGACTGGTGCTAACTGCTTCTGTACCTGAGGGGAAGGGTCACTAGCCTGCTAGCCAAGGCGGCCACCAGGAAATAAGCACCTGGCTAAAGGAGACTGAAGAAGAGAGTTAGGAGCACCCAGCCTAAGAGATAACGAGGTGACTGAAGCATAGAGACCTTGTGGGGTTCTGACCCCACCAAACGTATGGCTGCCCTGCCCAGGGGAACCTGGGATTGCAGCAGGATGCTGCCCAAGGCAGGCATGCCGGAAGCACCCCAAAAGTGGAGAGAGCCCCTGTCAAGGTTCTTTCCCCACTCTGAACTCTAGGGTACAGATGTGGGAACCTGCATGAAAACCCCCCAAGCTTATTTTTACTGCTTAGGTTAAAACTTCCCCAAGGTACAAACTATTTTACCTGTTGCCCTTGGACTTTATTGCTGCCACCACCAAGCGTCTAACAAAATATAACAGGGAACGAGCCCGCTTGGAAACGTCTTTCCCCCCAAAATCCTCCCAACTCCACACCCCGTTTCCTAGGGAAGGCTTGATAAAAATCCTCACCAATTTGCATAGGTGAACACAGATCCAAACCCTTGGATCTTAAGAACAATGAAAAAGCAATCAGGTTCTTAAAAGAAGAATTTTAATTGAAGAAAAAAATAAAAGACTCTCCTCTGTAAAATCAGGATGGTAAATATCTTACAGGGTAATCAGATTCAAAACGTAGAGAATCCCTCTAGGCAAAACCTTAAGTTACAAAAAGACACAAAAACAGGAATATATATTCCATTCAGCACAGCTTATTTTATCAGCCATTTAAACAAAACAGAATCTAACACCTATCTAGCTAGATTACTTACTAAGTTCTAAGACTCCATTCCTGTTCTGTTCCTGGCAAAACAACACACAGACCGAGAAAGCTTTTGTTTCTCCCCCCCTCCAGCTTTGAAAGTATCTTGTCTCCTCATTGGTGATTTTGGTCAGGTGCCAGCGAGGTTATCCTAGCTTCTTAACCCTTTGTAGGTGAAAGGGTTTTTCCTCTGGCCAGGAGGGATTTTAAAGGTGTTTACCCTTCCCTTTATATTTATGACAGCCCCACAGATGCCCAAAACATGGCCCTGTCCCCCCTGCACCCACACTGCCCCTCCTGAGGCTCTGCCCCTGCTCGCTCCTCTTTGTCCCTGCCCCCATAGCTCGCCCTTATGGACAGTCAAAAGTGGAAGGGAGGCCATGGACCTCTGGCCTGCCTCGTTCCAGTGCCTCTGGCCCAAGGTTCACAAGGAGGTGCTACTAGAGACAAGCCACCCCAGCGACTTGGATGATAGGGGCCATGCCCCAAACTGAAGGGACAGCGGTAGGAAGTAGCCCAGGGCAGTGGATGTAGACTCCATGCTGGGAGGTCCCCTACTCAGGGGTTGACTTACACAGGGCCTGAGGGCTGAGGCTGGGACCCGGTGGAGTGAGAGGGCCTGGGTCCACCCCCCACACCCGCCTTAAAGACTGAGGCAGTCCGACGAAGCAGAGGGCTGGAAGTCAAGTGCTCCAATCACTTGGCTGACCAGTCCTCCAAGCCCTCGGTTACAAACAGCAACAAAAATCAGGGTCTCTTGTGAAATGATAAAATCTCGCTCCAGGAAACAGTCACAACAAAGGGCATAACCTTTACAAGGTTTATACCACAGGGTCAGTGCTTCTTAGTTTCAGGGGGGAAAAACGAGAATGTATACGGCATACGTTAAAGCCTTGGCAACTGGATGACCCAAAACTATGCCTTTAAGAGGGGATATATTTTAGGAACAGTGCAGAGGGGAGGCTTGTATGAGCAGTACTTCGCTGAGTGATGACCGGGCATCCATTGGAACTCAAGGAGTTAAGCCAGAAAAGTGCAAATGGAGAGCTATGTTTGTGTGACAAGAGAACGCAAAGTGAAAAATTACCTGTTGGAGAATCTAGTATATGGCTGAGGGAAGCACAACCATGCAAGCCAATTTAAGTTCAATAAATCTGTGAGAATGGATAGATAAATCAACCCACATAAAATATGATGTAGCTGGAATGGCCCTCACAGTTTTGTGCATGGAGCTCTGCTAGCCTCATAGAAGCAGCAGGAGGTGAAATTGCAGGTCCTGCAAGAGAATGGTTTCCCAATGATTAAAAATGGTGAATGAGACCCAGCTGGGATGAGGTTTACTTTACAGTATTCAGCTTTCCCATAAAGAGCTAAAAGACACGATCCTCTCTCCTGTAGAATTATTCATAGATTCTGAAGGCCAAACCCCTTCATGTCATTTTAAACGTCTTTTTTACTTACACCTTTTTCCTCTTAGCTTAGTGCAAAAGAATCATCAAAACTGCAGAAAAGTAGTGGATTTGCCTTCTGTAATATCGTGGTTCATAGCTTGATCTGTTTGAGTAATACATTGGCTAAAGGAATTCACTAGTCATTGTTAGAGTATGACATATCATGCATCACAGGAACAAATCTATCACAAAGTTTAGTCACTTCCTATTTGTTTAATGTCTGACTACATGAAGAGAGAGAGAGAGTCTGTTTATTTAAATAGGATCCCAACTACTAAACATTCATACTCAAACTAATCTTCTGGCAGGCCATTTTTTTTGGCCTCTCCTAGGTTCTTGCAGCCCATAGAATCATGTGAGAATATGGACATTCTGCATCCGTCCAGTTACACTAGTGGATGACACTTCCACACAGATAATCATTGCTGTGTATAGTGACAGAGACATTAACACATACCCTTGCATAGACACTCTTGGATTATCTGCTCAGATGAATGGAGTCAATACCTTTATTAAACTGAATACTAATAATCTCACGGGTAAAATAAATAAACTTCTGCAGCAAGAAAGCTTCTGAGGGCAACTACTTGTTATTCCACTTTTCCTCTAACAGCCTGATAATGAGCTTATGAGGGTTATACGTGGAGAGTCAAACACATGATACTCATTATCTAATGACATTTTGATAACTTGCTGCCACATGGAAACATGAGGCCCAATCCTGTGAGGGACTTCAGGGCTTTTGCAGACTCAGGTCTCAATGAAGAGTGGAGAATGATAATCCTTAGTATATGATTTGGGTGGAATTTCAAAAGGAGCTATATGATTTAGAAGCACAAACCCCCTTGACTTTCCATGGGCCTCTTTGAATATCCCACCTTTGTTTAATCAGGATTCTGAAAAACTTGTTTGTGCACTTAGTATAAATAGTTATAGTCAACACCCTTCCCCAAGCTGGGAATAGAACCCAAAGGTCCAGACTCCAAGCCCTTCTGATCTGGGTGACTGGGAAACAAAATAGCAGATGAAATTTAATGTTGATAAATGCAAAGTAATGCACATTGGAAAACATAATCCTAACTATACATATAAAATGATGGGTTTCAGAGTAACAGCCGTGTTAGTCTGTATTTGCAAAAAAAAAAAAGGAGTACTTGTGGCACCTTAGAGACTAATCAATTTATTTGAGTATAAGCAGTCTCTATTCAAGCCTAAGTTAATTGTATCCATGATGGGGTCTGAATTAGCTGTTACCACTCAAGAAAGAGATCCTGGAGTATTTGTGGATAGTGCTCTGAAAACATCCACTCAATGTGCAGCGGCAATCAAAAAAGTGAACAGAATGTTAGGAATCATTAAGAAAGGGATAGATAATAAGACCGAAAATATCATATTGCCTCTATCTAAATCCATGGTACGCCCACATCTTGAATATTGTGTGCAGATGTGGTCACCCCATCCCAAAAAAGATATATTGGAATTGGAAAAGGTTCAGAAAATGGCAAAAAAAAATTATTAGTGGTATGGAACGGCTCCCGTATGAGGAGAGATCAATAAGACTGGGACTTTTCAGCTTGGAAAAGAGACGACTAAGGGCGGATATGACAGAGGTCCATAAAATCATGACTGGTGTGGAGAAAGTAAATAAGGAAGTGTTATTTACTCCTTCTCATAACACAAGAACTACTAGGGGGTCACCAAATGAAATTAATAGGCAGCAGCAAACAAAAGGAAGTATTTCTTCATACAGCGCACAGTCAACCTGTGGAACTCTTTGCCAGAGGATGTTGTGAAGGCCAAGACTATAACAGGGTTCAAAAAAGAACTAGATAAGCTCATAGAAGATAGGTCCATCAATGGCTATTAGCCAGCATGGGCAGGAATGGTGTCCCTAGCCTCTGTTTGCCAGAAGCTGGGAATGGGTGACAGGGGATAGATCACTTGATGATTCACTGCTCTGTTCATTCCCTCTGGGGCACCTGGCATTGGCCACTATTGGAAGACAGGATACTGGGCTAGATGGACCTTTCGCCTGACCCAGTATAGCCCTTCTTATTTTCTTATGTACTATTACGGGCCTGAATAGCCTCTCACTTAGCCTGTTTTTACAATACTGTAACTACTGGCTTCACTGGAATTTCACCTAATTACAAAAGTGTGAGAAAGTGGAGAATCAGATCTATTCAAATTAAAGCATTCTAATTTTAACACACTCACTTTTCATGGGCCAATTGAATTTTCCATTAATATCTCTGTGACAGTTCTCAGAACACCCAGAACTGAGAGTCATCTTATCCCCCCTGCCTCTAGTGAGAGAAAGACTTGCCTGTGGTGGATGGGTGTTAGCTCCCTAACATTACCAGCTTTTCAGACACTCAAGCACTCTCCTGTGGGCTATGCTAGCCCTGGCTTTGTCTTGCGGGTTAACAAGAGGTGCGCCCCAGTTCCTTAATCTCCTTTAAGCTTTCCCCTGTGATATCCAGTCCCTGACGCTGCCTACTCACAGAAATCCCAGCTCCACTGCCCCCAAAGAAGCAGTGTGCCCCTGTTTACCAGTTTTACCTTAGATCACCACTCCTGTGTAAAGCATAGCATTTATGAGCACTTATAACAAAACAAACAAAAGTTAATTTGGGAGGGTGTGGAGGTTCCATTAGAAATACAAGAGAGAAAGGGAAACAGATGGTTACAATATAAAACAAAATCATAAAATGCAAACTAGGGCCCACACTTATTAATAGTTACCTTTCTTATCTAATAAAATTGGTTTTCCCCACAGTTCAGTCAATTTGCAGAGCTGGCTGGCTTCACAAGGACCAGGAGCCAAGCTCTCATGAAACACCCTCACTCCACAAGATGTTTTCTCAGTGAATTGATGCAGGGTGTGTTTCTCCACCCTGTGAAATACTGAATCAGTCTTTTGTCTTTCTCCACAGGCAGGGAAATCCCCAGTCTGCTATAATGTTCCTTTTTTACCTCCCAGTGGTTTTGACTGTTTGCAGTTGTCTTTGGTTTTCCATTGACTGTTTTGGGATGGAACAAGGGCAGAACCTTGATCCTGGGGGTTCTCAAACTGGGGGTCAGGACCCCTCAGGGGGTCACAAGGTTATTACATGGGGGTTCGTGAGCTGTCAGTCTCCACCTCAAACACCGCTTTGCCTCCAGCATTTATAATGGTGTTAAATATATTAAAAAGATTTTTTAATGTGTAAGGGGGGTCACACTCAGAGGCTTGCTTTGAGAAAGGGGTCACCAGTACAAAAGTCTAAGAACCCCTGCATTACATCAATGGTTGATCAGGGAGGAGTGACAACTCCCTCCCGCTGCAATGGCCCATCACCGAGACATATGATTCAATGGTGACTAACTTTTACTCTACAAACATAAGGCATAATTTTCAATACAGTTGCGTTATTCCTTAAATACTACCCGGACACACATTACACAACGATTATCAACATTGATAAGTAACAAGTTTTCAGCAGAGAACTTACATGCTACCCTTTGTGGATGAATACTATGTAAGTGGTATATTAGGTGTAGTGAGTTTGATAGGTCTGAGACAGGAGTTGCTAGTGAAGAAAAGTGAACCCTTTGCCTGTTGGCACCAATCTCATCAATCAGATATTTATAAATTTTGGCAGAGGAGATCTTTTAAAATTAGCCCTATGTGCTTTATTTTCCTGCTGCCTGCATCACTCTACCTAGCACACACATGCAACAGCCTGAACATCAGCCATAGAGGATTGCTCTTAATCCAGCCATGGGGAGAGCTGGACGATGTACATCTGCATGTCATGCGGAGGAATTTGATGTGTCCATTCTGATTGCTGTTATATTATGGAAATAAGGAATCTGAGCATGTTTCAGTTTGATGCTGAGCATGATGTTTGAATGTGGAGGCTTGTGAATGGAGGTTGATAGCTTTAATCAGTTTTGCACTAAAGTATTTTTATTTAGGGGGCGTATTACGCACACAGGCTCAGAATTATAGGACAGAACTGAAATGCAGTTTAAAAGATTAAAGCTGTACTGTACATTTTCACTGGGTTTATGAAAGCATTAGCATATAAAACTTCATGTGTATAAACGACCTTGTTCTTTGAACCACAGATGACTCTGACTACGGATGCTTTTGTAGGTTCTGCTCCCTGATACACAGGCTAAGGCTCTCCATAAATGTAATTGTATAGTTCACTCAATCACCAGAACACATTACACATCAGGAGTATTCTGAAGGCTGAGAGCACTAATGTAGATTCAACGAGTTAATCTTAGACCTTTTAGGGCCACATTCTGTTCCAGGCTGCATCAGTGAAGATACAGAGTAACTCTGGTGAAAGTAAATGAGATTACTTCTGATTTACACCAGTGTAGCAAAATCAGAATTTGGCCCTTAGAGTAACTTCAGCTCTTGTGACCCAGCAAGCAGGAGCCATGTATCAAAAATAAGCTTGTGGACCCTGTTTTAGTATATTTAGCCAGCAAAATGTCTCACATTTCTTAATGTGTTTCCATAGCCTGGCCTCAGGCAAGGCTAAACAAAAGCCCTCATAATGCTAACCCAGATGCAGGCACTGAGATATGTCTGACCGTTAGCAGGGATAGCTGTACCTCTATTTCCCAGCTGTCAGAAGTCCACGAAGATGGTAGCGAAGCATCCTCAAGCTTTGCCCGTGGCGGGGGAAGGGAGGGTGAAAATAGGTGCAATGGTAAAGCTGCCCGTTCCTTGCTGTAATTAGAGGGTAAATTTCACAGCCCTGGCTCAGTAACTTTGTTTTGTGCAGTGAACTAGATGCAGGCTGGGAGACAGACTCAATCGCAGTGCCCAGACAAGGGTTCAGGAAGCCATACAGCCCCCTGCCTGGCTGTATTCCAGTCCAAGGCACAGAGTTAGGCAAGTACTCTGCAAAAGAGATGTCGGGATATGTGGGGATATATGGGAATTGTTAATAGATAAGGGGCATATACATTTTCTAGGATTGATAAATTCTTGTTACGCTGCAAGCACTTGATCCTTCTCCATTTGAGTCAATGGCAACATTTGTGTTGACTTGTTTGGTAGGATCAGGGCCCAAATGGCTGGCAATGTGCAGCTTGTAACAGGAGCTACACCTTCTATGCTGTGACCCCTGTCCCCTGAATTTATGGTCACTGGTTCCATGCAATCATGCATACACTTCCCTTGCCCCTTATCTGTTCCTGCCTAATGCTGGGCTGTGCATAGCTGGAGCAGAGCTCAGGTGTGCAGAACAGGTTGAGTCCCACTGCTCGTAGGCAGCTACTTTCCCCCGCTCCCAAGGACCTTTTACAGCTTTCATGCTTCTGGAAGCATCTCAGCCAGAGATAACACAAAGCTTCACTAGGCTTCCAAGTGCCTACATTTCATGCCCCTGGGCAATTCATGGTGACATGGCTTGTGCTTGATGTTTGTGTCCAAACTAGAGTTGAGTGGATGTGTTTTAGCAACATTTTTTTCAGAAATAACGAGTTGTTTAAAATTCTATTTTATATAAACTTGCCTGTCCCCAGAATTTTGGCAATTAATATAATGTTCAATGAGCATGAGTGTGGCCTAGTGGACAGCACACTAGCCTGGGACTCAGAAGACTAGGGTTTTAGTTCTAGCCTGTTACTGGCCTCCCGGGCCACCTGAGGTAAGTCAGGTTTCAGAGTAGCAGCCGTGTTAGTCTGTATCAGCAAAAAAGAACGAGGAGTACTTGTGGCACCTTAGAGACTAACAAATGTATTTGAGTATAAGCTTTCGTGGGCTAAAACCCACTTCATCGGATACATGCAGTGGAAAATACAGTAGGAAGATATATATATATATATACAGAGAACATGAAACAATGGGTGTTGCCATACCAACTATAATGAGAGTAATCAGTTAAGGTGAGCTATTATCAGCAGTATCTTCCTACTGTATTTTCCACTGCATGCATCCGATGAAGTGGGTTTTAGCCCAAGAAAGCTTATGCTCAAATAAATTTATTAGTCTTTAAGGTGCCACAAGTACTCCTTGTTCTTTTTGCTGATACTGATTATCACTACAAAAGGTTTTTTTTCTCCTGCTGATAATAGCTCACCTTAATTGATCACTCTCGTTATAGTTGGTATGGCAACACCCATTTTTTCATGTTCTCTGTGTGTGTGTGTGTGTGTGTGTATATATATATATATATATATATATTCTTACTGTATTTTCCACTGCATGTATCTGATGAAGTGGGTTTTAGCCCACGAAAGCTAATGCTCAAATAAATTTGTTAGTCTCTAAGGTGGCACAAGTCCTCCTCGTTCTTTTTGCTTAGGTAAGTCACTTCATCTCTCTGTGCCTCAGTTTCTCCATCAGTAAAAAAAATGATACTGACCTCTGTTGTAATGTCACTTGAGATCTACAAGTGAAAGTTGCAGGTATTACAATTACAACATGCTAAGGCCCTAATAGGTTTGGGAGGGAGGGAGGAGACATGGTGAAAAACGCCATGCAAACATCTCCCTTGAATCCCTAGGAACAAACAGGCCTTCAGAAACAAACAGGGGTAATGGATTAAATGGTTGTTTTCTAACTGCAAAAGATGTGAACGTTTCAAATAATTCCTATGATGCACAAACTAAATTTTCAAGATGACACAAGCTAACAAAAATAACCCTTGAAAATTTCCACATTTCAAAGCCCGTATATACATATTAGGAACAGTGGGGTTCCCTCCAAATCTCAACAGGAAAAAGCTATTTTAAGACTTGGGGTCTTTCTAAAAGATGGTCTTGCTGAACAATGTGGAAAATGTTTCAAATAATTCCTATGATGCACAAACTAAATTTTCAAGATGACACAAGCTAACAAAAATAACCCTGGAAAATTTCCACATTTCAGTATAAATGATCATAATGGCCCATTTTGAACTTACATTTCTTTGAATCTATAATTTTTCATTGGTTTTAAGCCTATGAGAATGAGAACACATTGAACAAGAACATTAACTACAATGAAGCACAGTATATTGTACTATCAACCCTCCGAATAGCCTCCATTTCCAGGAGACTTCAGAGAGTTTTAAGTCTCAAGAAATAAAGTCTGTAGCTTCAGCTGGTTCCCTGTAGTTATTGGTGGACATCTACAAGGAGGATGCATTTAAGGCCTGGAGCTGCATTTCTTGTATGCCTATTAATTACCCTATAAAACTCTCACTGATTTTAGGGTGTACTAGGAATGCAGGATTGGGCCCTTAGTAAAGTCCTCCTGATCCCTTCTTCATCTCCTGCTCAGTTTGGCCCCCAGAGTCGCTCAGCTCTCCCACCTGTTTGCCCAAGCTGTTGCAGTTAGTATTTATATCTAAGGTTGGGGCCTATTGTGCTAGGCACTGTCGGTACACATAGTAAGAGACAGTCCCGTGCCCGGCAGCACTTACAATGTAAATGGGGAAAGGAAGGATTGTTAGTGCCATTTTACAGATTTGGAAAGTGAGGGACTGAGCAACTTAATTTATAGTGTAGAGGGGAAAGATGGCTCAGTGGCTGGGGCATTCGCATGGGACTCAAGAGACCCGGGTTCAGTTCCCTGTTTGCCACATGCTTTCTGTACTACCTTGGGCACATTACTTCATCTTGCGTACCACAGGTCCTCATCTATAAAATGGAGCCAATGCCATTTCTTTGCCTCATGGGGCACTTGTGACGATCAATACATTAAAGATTGTGAGGCGTTCAGAAACTATGCTTCACCTAACGAAGAGAGGGAAGAGCATCTTCGCAAGCAGGCTGGCTAACCCAGTGAGGAGGGCTTTAAACTTGGTTCACCGGGGGAAGGAGACCAAAGCCATGAGGTAAGTGGGGACGTGGGATACTTGGAGGAAGCAGGAGCAAGAGTGCGCGAGAGGGGAGGGCTCCTGCCTCATACTAAGAAAGCAGGACAAACAGCGAGTTATCTCAAGTACCTATACACAAATGCAAGAAGCCTGGGAAACAAGCAGGGAGAACTGGAAGTCCTGGCACAGTCAAGGAATTATGATGTGATTGGAATAAAAGAGACTTGGTGGGATAAATCACATGACTGGAGTACTGTCACGGAAGGATATAAACTGTTCAGGAAGGACAGGCAGGGCACAAAAAGGCGGGGGGGAGTTGCATTGTATGTAAGAGAGCAGTATGACTGCTCAGAGCTCCGGTATGAAACTGCAGAAAAACCTGAGAGTCTCTGGATTAAGTTTAGAAGCGTGAGCAACAAGGGTGGTGGGAGTCTGCTATAGACCACCGGACCGGGGATGAGGTGGACGAGGCTTTCTTCCGGCAACTCACAGAAGTTACTAGATCGCAGGCCCTGGTTCTCATGGGAGACTTCAATCACCCTGATATCTGCTGGGAGAGCAATACAGCGGTGCACAGACAATCCAGGAAGTTTTTGGAAAGTGTAGGGGACAATTTCCTGGTGCAAGTGCTGGAGGAACCAACTAGGGGCAGAGCTCTTCTTGACCTGCTGCTCACAAACTGGGAAGAATTAGTAGGGGAAGCAAAAGTGGATGGGAACCTGGGAGGCAGTGACCATGAGATGGTCGAGTTCAGGATCCCGACACAAGGAAGAAAGGAGAGCAGCAGAATACGGACCCTGGACTTCAGAAAAGCAGACTTTGACAACCTCAGGGAACTGATGGGCAGGATCCCCTGGGAGAATAACATGAGGGGGAAAGGCGTCCAGGAGAGCTGGCTGTATTTTAAAGAATCCTTATTGAGGTTACAGGGACAAACCATCCCGATGTGTAGAAAGAATAGTAAATATGGCAGGCGACCAGCTTGGCTTAACAGTGAAATCCTTGCTGATCTTAAACACAAAAAAGAAGCTTACAAGAAGCGGAAGATTGGACAAATGACGAAGGAAGAGTATAAAAATATTGCTCGGGCATGCAGGAGTGAAATCAGGGAGGCCAAATCACACCTGGAGTTGCAGCTAGCAAGAGATGTTAAGAGTAACAAGAAGGGTTTCTTCAGGTATGTTAGCAACAAGAAGAAAGTCAAGGGAAGTGTGGGCCCCTTACTGAATGAGGGAGGCAACCTAGTGACAGAGGATGTGGAAAAAGCTAATGTACTCAATGCTTTTTTGCCTCTGCCTTCACGAACAAGGCCAGCTCCCAGACTACTGCACTGGGCAGCACAGCATGGGGAGGAGGTGACCACAGCCCTCTGTGGAGAAAGAAGTGGTTCGGGACTATTTAGAAAAGCTGGACGTGCACAAGTCCATAGGGCCGGACGAGTTGCATCCGAGAGTACTAAAGGAGTTGGCGGATGTGATTGCAGAGCCATTGGCCATTATCTTTGAAAACTCATGGAGATCGGGGGAGGTCCCAGATGACTGGAAAAAGGCTAATGTGCCCATCTTTAAAAAGGGGAAGGAGGAGGATCCTGGGAACTACAGGCCAGTCAGCCTCACCTCAGTCCCTGGAAAAATCATGGAGCAGGTCCTCAAGGAATCAATTCTGAAGCACTTAGAGGAGAGGAAAGTGATCAGGAACAGTCAGCATGGATTCACCAAGAGCAAGTCATGCCTGACTAATCTAATTGCCTTCTACGACAAGATAACAGGCTCTGTGGATGAGGGGAAAGCAGCGGATATGTTGTTCCTTGACTTTAGCAAAGCTTTTGACACGGTCTCCCACAGTATTCTTGCCAGCAAGTTAAAGAAGTATGGGCTGGATGAATGGACTGTAAGGTGGATAGAAAGCTGGCTAGATTGTCGGGCTCAACGGGTAGTGATCAATGGCTCCATGTCTAGTTGACAGCTGGTATCAAGCGGAGTGCGCCAAGGGTAGGTCCTGGGGCCGGTTTTGTTCAATATTTTCATTAATGATCTGGAGGATGGCATGGATTGCACCCTCAGCAAGTTTTCAGGTGACACTAAACTGGGAGGAGAGGTAGATATGCTGGAAGGTAAGGACAGGATACAGAGGGACCTAGACAAATTAGAGGATTGGGCCAAAAGAAATCTGATGAGGTTCAACAAGGACACTTGCAGAGTCCTGCACTTAGAAGAATCCCATACACCGCTACGGACTAGGGACCAAATGGCTAGGCAGCAGTTCTGCAGAAAAGGACCTAGGGGTTACAATGGACGAGAAGCTGGATATGAGTCAACAGTGTGCCCTTGTTGCCAAGAAGGCCAATAGCATTTTGGGATGTATCAGTAGGGGCACTGCCAGCAGAACGAAGAACGTGATCATTCCCCTCTATTCGACATTGGTGAGGCCTCATCTGGAGTACTGTGTCCAGTTTTGGGCCCCACACTACAAGAAGGATGTGAAAAAATTGGAAAGCGTCCAGCGGAGGGCAACAAAAATGATTAGGGGACTGGAACACATGACTTATGAGGAGAGGCTGAGGGAACTGGGATTGTTTAGTCTGCAGAAGAGAAGAATGAGGGGGGATTTGATAGCTGCTTTCAACTACCTGAAAGGGGGTTCCAAAGAGGATGGATCTAGACTGTTCTCAGTGGTAGCTGCTGACAGAACGAGGAGTAATGGTCTCAAGTTGCAGTGGGGGAGGTTTAGGTTGGATATTAGGAAAAACTTTTTCACTAGGAGGGTGGTGAAGCACTGGAATGCGTTACCTAGGGAGGTGGTGGAATCTCCTTCCTTAGAAGTTTTTAAGGTCAGGCTTGACAAAGCCCTGGCTGGGATAATTTAGTTGGGGATTGGTCCTGCTTTGAGCAGGGGGTTGGACTAGATGACCTCCTGAGGTCCCTTCCAACCCTGATCTTCTATGATTCTATGGTAATGACGGGGGTGGCGGGCATAGAGAGACGTCACACAGGGAATCTGTAACAGAGCTGGAAACAGAACCCAGTCTTGTTCCTTAATCAAAAGTCTTCTGAGGACGGGGATATCTCTTGGGTGTGTGTCTAAAGCCTAGCATGGTGGGTCTCTGATCTGGGATGGGACCTTTTCGTGCTGCTTGCTCGGCCACTGCTGCTGTTCTGTGACTAAACAGAGGGCCTCCGTGTCCAGAACTGACAGTTTGGCACCTTTCATAAGCATGAAATTCACCCACACATAGGTGGGGGAAAAGGAAAGACTATCAACACTAATGGAGTTTAAAATCATCATTAACCCCATTAGCATTAATATTCTTTTATGAGCCTAGCAACTGACAAGGCCACATTTAAATGGAGAAAAAGGATCATTGTTCAGCAATGTTATCGAAGAGATTATTTTTGATGAGATACAATTAGTGAGGCTATTTTCCCACACATTAGAGTGACATTGCACTTATTTAGCAATTAGCTTCATGCAGTGGAATGGCATTTTTGCGGGAGCAAAAAAAAAATTTTTTTTTTGGAAGCAAAGCTGTTTTGCCTTTAAAAAAAATTTCTGCATTTTCAGTCCATGAGATCATTGCTAAAGTACAAGTGCCGGCAAGCCAGTTTCCAAAATCTATGTATGCCATGTCTTGCCATGGCAGTACACCTTTCAGATAATGTTTTTAATCTTCTAAATATTTCTTAGGCATACCTTCCAGCCAAAAGCAGTAACAACATGGATTACTGAAAATAATGAGGGGAACAAAGAATTGCATTGCTGCAAAAAAAGAATATAACCGACTGGCAAAACAGCTTGCCACCTCAAAAAACCAACCAACCAACCACACTGGAGAATTGTCATGTCTCATGGGTCTTATATCATCTGGCAAGAAGATGGAAGAGATAACAATGCTTTCCAAAGGACACTAAGAGAAGCACTGCTGATATTAGGAGATTTCTGTTCTTCTGTTACATGAAACCACAATTGAGTTCATTTCACACCCATTCTCTTCGCTTGAAGTTTCCTATCCTCTCTAGCCAGGCTGAAATGAGCTAATCAGAGAGAAAAGAAAAGGAGTACTTGTGGCACCTTAGAGACTAACCAGTTTATTTGAGCATGAGCTTTCATGAGCTACAGCTCACTTCATCGGATGTATCCGATGAAGTGAGCTGTAGCTCACGAAAGCTCATGCTCAAATAAACTGGTTAGTCTCTAAGGTGCCACAAGTACTCCTTTTCTTTTTTCTTTTTACGAATACAGACTAACACGGCTGTTACTCTGAAACTAATCAGAGAGGAAATCCTAGCTGATTATGTTGGAAGATACAAAATTCCAAAAACTGGAATACAAAATATAACAAATTTGTAATACAGATGTGGCAGAACAAAGAGAGAAGGGACTTCAGCAATGTATAACAGCATGACAAAGGCATTATACACATCAGGAGCTCACTGATGTCTCAACACTGCCTGATTATTCCCCCTGAAGCCAATGGGACTCCTCACATAAGTAAAGTTAAGCAGGTGTGAACATGTTTGCTGAATTAGTGCCTTAGACTTGAATTCTGACTTCCAGAAACTACCTCCCTGGCTTCTAGGTTTCAAGTCTGCCACTGAATTTTATGTCCATAGACAGGGGCAGGGGACTTGATAGTATAAAATTCAGGAAATCATTTCATTTTCCCTCTTTTCCTAAATTTTATTTTATTTTCCTAATTCCTTTTCTACAAATTTTCAAAAGATGTTTATGTAGCACTTCAGGCACCTCTGACAACAATTTAAAACTAAATAAATAAACCAAAACCAAAAAGGTGACCTAACCACCAGCCACAGCACTCGCACTCCATCCCAACCACACGCACAAAACCTCAACCCCATCAAACCCCTCCCACACTAAAACCCAAATTAATAGAGAATCTTTGCCACAAGCTGTGAAAGTCAACAGTGTCACAGTTTCAGGGTAACTGCACCTGTACACGCCTCCCGCACGGTGGTCCACTCCAGTAGTGCCCAGTTAGACCTCAGGACTCCTGACATTACCAATCTCTGGGCAGGAACCCTTGTCCCATTCCCTTCTGATCAGGGTGGGGTGGGGGTTAAGGCTGCACAGCTCCCTGCCTTACACTGTGATATCCCCAGCAAGCCAGTCTGCCTAAAGGCCAGTGCCTGTGCTTTCCTTTCTCTCCAAGGGCTACGAACAGTGTATTGCCAGCAATTACATGTTACCACACAGCTCTTTCTAAACAAGCCCCTTTATTCTTAAGGTAACAGCATTACAGAGAAAACAGAAAAACAGTAAAAGGTCCTATATGCATGCTAAAGCTTACCAGAAATCACCCATCAGACTTATGGGGCCAGAAAAGGGCAAAGTCTTTCTAACTCTTCCGCGAGGGTTCGGGCCCCCATGGACAGATGGCCCAGTCTGTTTGCTGGATCAGAATGAATGCCCTGTGTCAGTGTAAATGCAGCCTTTTAAAGTCAAAAGCCCTTTCTTTGTTTTCCCAGTCTCAGGAAACCTGGTTTGAACCAGTAGATGCAAACCTCCCTGAGGGATGGTACCTCTCTGGAGGTATTTACAATGTGAGTGACAGGTTTGAGAGCAGCAGCCGTGTTAGTCTGTATTCGCAAAAAGAAAAGGAGTACTTGTGGCATCTTAGAGACTAACCAATTTATTTGAGCATAAGCTTTCGTGAGCTACAGCTCACTTCTTCGGATGCATTCCGATGAAGTGAGCTGTAGCTCACGAAAGCTTATGCTCAAATAAATTGGTTAGTCTCTAAGATGCCACAAGTACTCCTTTTCTTTTTACAATGTGAGTGATTCACCTAAACCACCTCCTCCCCTCCACACACTGTTTTAGTTCCTGAAGGAGCTGTGGCAACCCTCCCCCAGTACGCAGAACACAATCAGACGTACAATCCTGGCCTTCAGTGATACCTACACTTAAGACAATACGTTCCCCCAAAGATACTGCATGCAGTTGTAATATCTGTCCCAAACAGACCCAAACTATTTTGGAGAAGGGGGAGGAGTAGGAAGAGGGCAAGTAGGTTCCAAACTGGGTGGTCCTCAATCTTCCCTATAATAGAGTAGACGACTGTGTACTAGACAATAACCAGATTATCTGCATCAAGCACTGGTTTCTTGAGCAGTGATGGGCAGAACAGCTTCCTGAAGAGCAAGAGGTTCCTTGCTGTCCCTAACAGAGGCGCTGACCTGCTCCACACTCAGAGTTTAGTGATCAGGAAGGAGCCACGTGACAAGGGTGACCATATTTCCCTATGCTGCATACGGGACACCTGGTAAAGTTACATGTATTCAAGTGAGTTCAACGGCAAGCAACCAGAACTATGCAGTAAAAATGTTCAAATTAACATCAAGCTGACTGAGCCCCTGCTAAAAAGAAATACTGCATAGTTGGATTCTTTTTATTGACCTTCTTATCTTTAAGGCTTCAGGGTTCACAAAGGGAGAGGCGACCACCCCCCCCCCACACACACACGGGGAGAGGTGACATATACACCCGTACCCCACTCTCACACAGGGGGAGTGACTGACAGACCCGCCCCTCCCTGTCTGGCGCTCTCCGCCCTCCATGCCTGTCTGGGCCCCTGGGACAGACTTGCTTCTCCCAGTACCTGGCGCCACGTCTGCCCGAGGCAAGGCGTGGCAGGGGAGGGGAGGGGCATGTGGGGTCACATCCCGCCCCCCCGCAGCCCCAGATTTCTGCCAGAGTTCACACCAGAATGTGGCCAGCAGCAGCCTTTCTGCACGGTGCGGGAGGGAAGGGACGGGAGCTGCTTCCATCCACCAGAGAGGAGGGGTGGGGAAGGGCTGACCTGGCCCATGTCTTTGAAGAGCTCATCTTCCCCCGCACCCTCTCCGTGGCTGGAAGCAGCTTGTCCATTTCTGCCTGCACAGTGTTGAAAGGCAGCTAACACCTCCAGGCCGCTGCTGGCCACCGACATAACCCATCCACTTCCTGTCCCCTGGCTCCAGCGCGAGCAGGAAGGGGTTAAGCCCTAAGGATGCATTGTGCACCAGGGCCCAGGGAACCTGACTGCAGGGGCTTCAGTGGCTGTGGATCCCAGCCAGAGAGATGGCTCAGCAGGGGAAGGTGCCTAGCAGATGGAAAAGCCTCCTGCTCCCTGGGGGCAGGACCCGGGGCGGTGTGGGGAGGCAGGCAAAGAGGGTGCTAAGCTCCTGCCCGGGGGGTTGCTGTGGAGCCTGCAGGTTTGGGGTGGGAACAGGCTGGAAATCGCGCCCTCCCCCCCAACTCCAGAGCTTAGCTGAGGGGTGGAATGGCTTCCCCGTGCCAGTGCTGTGCAGGGCTTTGGCACATGCAGGGCTCAGCTCCTCCTGGCCAGCGCCCCGGGCCAGAGGGCCGTGGGCTTTCCCAGGGCACCAGCCCAGCCAGAGGCAGAAGGGGAAGGAAGGGGCTTGCTGGCCAGGCTGTTGGTGAGCTCAGTGCTCTGACCATGGGCTGGTTTTCTGCACAGCGCTGAGAGAGGGAGGCGCCCCGCTGCGGGGTGGGGATATGGAGGAGCAGCAGGGCTGGGGAGGGCAAAAGGGCAAAGCAGGGAGAGGACAGCGAGAGGGGAACACATAAAAGGCTGATGGGTGGGAAGCAGAGGCAACATGTAACCGGCTGCCGCCTGGCCCCTACCCGCACTCCCTGGCTGCTGCAGCTCGCGGCGCCAGCAGGAAACGGGACAGGGGTCAGGGCCCCGCTGGCCAAGAGCCAGCACACAGCGGGGGCTGCGCTGACGGACCGGAAGGGGAGCGGCCTGGCCCTGCAGCTTTGCCTCACCACCAGCCTGAGACACCCCCCATCATTGGCCACTGAACCCCCGTTCCCACTTGCCACTGGTGGGAGGGCGGCTGGTGAGCAGGGATCCGGCCAGCAGCAGGATGTGCTGGTACTGATGGGGGCCAGGCAGAAAATACGGGACACCTGCAGGAGGGCTTAAATACGGGACTGTCCCCTTAAAAATGGGATGTCTGGTCACCCTATAAGGTGCCACAGGACTCTTAGCCGCTTTTACAGATCAAGACTAACACGGCTACCCCTTCTGATACCTACACATGACCACACTTAAAAGCCAGGTTCTTTATTTATCCACCAAAAAGGGATGTCATGAGTAGCTGTGGTGAAAACTTCCCTACGCAGCTCAACCTGTGTACCTCAACTCTGCCTTGGAGAGGACAAGGTTAGTGGGAAGAGGATATCTATGTCACTCTTTAGGACTCAGATCATCAAAGGTCTTTAGGTGCTTAAATCCCATGGGAATTAGGCACCTAGATACCTTTGAGGAGCTGGGCATAGGTCCATTTAGTCCTTTGCATGTTACATCCTGAATTTCCAGAAATTAAACATCACCTACCCCGACAATCTACATAAATTAACACCTGTGACGGAGCTCTCAGCAGAGAGACAAAGCATATTTTTTATCATTACTCTTCCTGCTTTGCAATTAAAGGAGTTTGCACAGAGATTTGGTCAGCATTAGAATCCAACTTTCATTAGGGGGAAAACAGAACTAATTAACACAATGGTTCCCAAGAGATTTTTACCTCCATCTCACTTGAATGTCTGTGGTCTTCAGTTCCTTTACTTAGCTAGAAATGATGCATAAAAAAATACAAAAAAACTTATTCAGGGAACAGATGGCTAGGTCTTTCAGCAGCACTTCGGGTGTCTCCACACCTTCGGGAAAGGGGAGTTTCTGTTCAGTGTGGGCACAGTGCTTTGTGTACACTGTTCTTAGGAGCTGTGACTCATTTTAGTTAACTGAGACCTTGTTGAGCGCGAGAGAGGAAAACCGAGAGCTATACTGTATTGATAAAGGTTATGGTCAACTTAAGATATGTCACAGACGAGGTAGACAATTGAAATATTTACACAAGGAAGTCTGAAACCATCATGATCCAACCTCACCCTCTGTAATCAGAAGATGCTGCTTCTAGAGGTGATATTGCAGCACTGGAAATAATCAAATAGAAATGGAGCGACCAAGGAGTAAAGAAGAAATTCTAGTCAGTGTGATTCAGCTCTACTAATCAGGACATGGGATGAGTTTAAGTAGGTGAGAGCTAGCAGGGACTTGACAGGGAAAGGCTGTCTATAGTGCTTGTGTGATCACAAACACCATCCGGACAGCTAGCTGATTTCTTGTCTTCCCAGTGGTACGTCAAGCACAAGAAGAATTACTAATGGATGGTTATGGTAGATGTGCCGTGAACCAAACAAAGTTCTGAAATGGTGCCTCTCAAGGAGGCTGCTTTGGGCCAGACAAAGCCTGGTATAGAAGTGAAGGATAAGCCTGGCAGAGAAGCTGAGTATTAGGCCACATAAAATAAGACGAAGAAAGATTTGAATGCTGACGTGAAATGGTATGAGCTCTTCAGGTCATTGTAATTTAGAGAAGGGTCTGAACCATTCCCCTGGTTCAGAACACCACTGAAACTAGGGAGACGCTATACCAGATCCAAAGGTTGTGACTCAGAGCTGTCTCTAATTTAGTTTAATTTGTTTATAGTGATTGTTTTGTAATTCAGCACGGAGACAGCATGACCCAGTGGATAGGGCACTGGACTGGAAGAAAGGAGACCTGGCTTCTTATTACTGGATTTGTCATTGGCTTGCTATGGGACACTGGGCAAGTCACCTTTTGGGAGCCCTATTTGCCTTCCAATCCTTTGTCTAGTTTGTCTCTTTAGCCTGTAAGTTCTTCAGGGCAGAGCCTGTTTGTAGAGCACCTAGCACAATAAGGTCCTGCTCATGGTTGGGGCCTGTAGGCGCTATTGTCATATAAATAATTGTGTGTCCTTACATATATACTTTCTGTATGGATTAAATCATAGTCACCTTGCTCATGTGAAGCTGATGGTCCAGATCTGCAAAGGAAGTGCCTAACTCCTTTTGAAATCAATGGAAATTAGGCTCCTAAATACCTTGGAGGATCTGGGCCCATAACACTATTTGGGTGAGTAGGATTTGGTCCTGTGTGTCTTGTAAAAAGTGCCTTTTATGAGGCACTGCACTCAATCACGTTTATTTTCCATATATGGCTTTTTTCAGTGCTGCAACAAAGACACATTTTCCCCCACAACCTTTTTGATTTGATAATGCTACAGTTATAAAACAGATAAAGAGCATTTATTCAACTGCTGTACTGTTTGGCTGACATTTAGAATTTAGTCTCTTGACTTTGATTTGAGACGATTTGTGAAAAGCAAATGGATGCATCTGTAACATTGAAATACCTGTCAATGTAATTTCCCCTAATGAAGCAATACAACGGAGACAGTGCACAAGGTGTGTTTTTGCAGAGCAGGTAATAAGCCGTGTTTGAAATTGCTGGGTGTATTGGATGAACATTTCTATGGGTAATCATGCTAGGCAATGGCAATGAAGTGTGTGTTGGAGTGGGACACAAGTGAGGTCCTGTGGGGAAAGGAGAGAGATTTGGGAGGTGTCAGATTGTGAGTAGAGGCCGATGACATAGTGTTGTGACATTGCATCACCCTGGGACTTGTGGCAGCTTGATTCGAATATGGAAACATCACCATCTTGCACTAGAACCTGCTGGGCATTTTAGGGGCACCCCCAAATCGCAAAGCTGGAGCCCTAGAAGAATAGCAAGAAGGAGGGGAAAAAAACAAGGCACCATGAAGACAGCAAAAATAAGGCCAGAGAGCCCTGATGCGTGTGGGGTCACTGTGGGAGGAGAGGAAAGAAAATGGGAGTTGTATGAAGAGCATTAGCTCAGATTGTGCAATGAGCTTAAGGGAACTTTAATACACTGAATCATTGGCAAGATGGAAACTGCACTTTGGCCGGGAGCAAGCCTGCACATTAATAACTATAATATGCAGAATGCTAAGGCAGGTCTGGCTATATTTATACTTCTGCCTAAAGGAAAGGCACTACATAGTTTATATACAATATAAGGTAGTATATCTGTACTGTAACCTACAGCCATAGGGAATATGGAGACAGACTTAGCAATTGTGGGGCTAGTAGCTATTGTCTCTAAAAAAGACAGTATTTTAAAGAAAAACCCCATAATTAACCAGGATGGTACACTGGAATATTTTTTAGCTATATTGACAGGATATACTAAATTTCTGGAGAAATGGAGACATTCTTAATTCTTTCACAACTGAATGTCACTATGACTTTCCACACGGCCTGCTTACCCACAATCCTTTTTCTGAGAATGTACAAGCCTTACCATTTTGCTGCTTAGTGTGAATGACAAGTCAGATTTCTAAGATCATCTGCTCCAGCCTACAGTTTACCTGACAACCACCAAACCACAGCCAAAGACTATGTTGTCGACCCATTACTGTACAGTAGACAGATATTACCCTATGAGAGTAAGAAGCCTGTATTTGTAATACATCAGTACGCATGTGTATTCTTGTGCATGTCTTATGGTCCTGGCATATCACATCACAGTATGAAATTCAGCCTTTCTATACTATAGATCATTTTTGATTAAAACCTGTTGTCCAATATAAATCTCCACCATAATGTAATGAAAGAAGACAAACTGTCTATGTTAAAAGTCACAGTTAACAATAACTCTCAAGTGGAGGGACACTGTATTAAATTGCTGTAGGCACACGGAACCTGAGGACTTACATTCTTCCTGGCACATATTAGTTTAATTGCACGCAGCAGATCTCGGACCAGGAGTGGGCAGATGGCGAGGGCAGAGCTCCCGCACTGCTCCCACTCACTGCATGGACGGCAGCGGGAGAGGGATTCCCTTGTCCTGCAGCCAGCTGGCAGGCACGAGGCACAACTTCAGTGGAAGGTGTCTCCAGAGCAAATCATTCACAACATACCTAAGCGTTTCGACCAACTGCGGAAAAATCCCCCTTCTCCAGCTGGAGCCTGCTCTGAGGTGGCTGGCGTGCCATGCCGCAGGCTGCTGCACCCCAGCCTCAAGTACAGCTGTAAACCAGGCTGGTTAAACTCCGTTATCGTTGCACTCGTGGATTGCACAGGCTCTCTCTCGAGCTGGCTGCATGCAGCTCAATACAACGGGGGAGGGGGGGTGAGTTTGCCCGCTGGGCACTCGGGCTTTCCGTGCAATGCCCAGGCGGGACCCGTGCATGGCAGCTGCAAGGGAGGGGTGGGCAGTAACACCCTGCTCTGGGCTGGGCTGGATGAAAGGGCCGAGCCTGGAGAGCAGCCGGCGCCGCCGGAGGCGTGATGCCCGCTGAGCCCGGGTTCTGCAAGGCGCTGCCTGACACGGCGCTGCACCGGCCGGTCTCCCGGGCGTGCTGCACAGGACCGGGGGGAGGAGGAGGAGTGGAGGAGGAGGAGGAGGAGGAGGGGGCGGAGAAGCAGCAGCCGGAGCGGCGGAGGGGAGCCCCGAGCTGGCTGGCCCTGGGCAGAGCCCAGCAGAGGCAGAAGGCGAAGGTAGGTGGCCGCATTGTTGTCTGGGCGGGCGCAGGGAGGCTCGCCCCTCTCCGCAGCGGAGCGCGCAACGAGCCATTGTCAGCTTCCCCCGCAGCCGGGCGTCCCCTCGGCTCGCGCCCAGCCCCAGCCGCCCCCTCCCGCCATGGAAATCCGCCCTCCCCCGCCTGGGTGTTGCCAGGAACAATGGCAGGGCGAGGGCGTCCCTGGGTTCGGCCACCCTAGGGCGGCGCCGGCGGCACGGGAAGTTTTGCGGGTTGCAAGGCGTTGCGGGGCTGGGTTTTTTGTTTGTTTGCCTGCCATGCACAGCCAGGGGGCATGTGCTTTGTTGTCAGGGGGGTGTGTGTGGAAGGAGCTGGTGCATTTGCAAGGAGCACGGAGGGAGGGAAGGAAGGAAGGAAGTTACAGTGCAAGAGAATCGGGCACCTAAGGTTTGGCTGGACAGGCACTTGAAGAGGTGGGGGCTTGCTCCAAAGTCTTTTTTTTTTTTTTTTTTTTTGAAAGGAGAAGGCGTTGCAGGGTTGATCCCCGAGCTTTTCCCTAGCAGCGTGCTGTGTCTCTCTTTTAAAGAGCTGCAGTTTCTCTCCCCCCGCCCCTGCAAGGGGGTGTCCTGCTGCTACAGGATTAGACAGTCAGTTCTGACAATGCTGCTGCTTTAATACGGCCCGCTCTGTCTGGTCATGTCCCCAGCTTCCAGGAGAACCAGACTCCTTCTCCGGCTGCAGAAGCGCAATACGAGGAGATTTCTTTTGTCTTGCTCCGGCCCGGGTGTCAGATTTATTCCTGGGTGGGGTGATGCCAAACATTCCTCTGATCTGTTAGCACTTGTAGGGAAAAATCATTTTCAACTCTAAGGGTCCTCTCATTATAGATGAAGAATCACCATATCAGGTGCACTGAAGTTTTCCATCAGTGGAAAGTACCCAGACAGCTGTTGGCGGTATCTGTACTGAGAGGAAGCTGATGCTTTAGGAGCCTTCATACTAGCATTATCCCTTACTGGTTACTTTTCTTAGTAATATTCAAGGCAATAGAATAATCTGTAACCTACAGCCCCTCTTTCCCCACGGGATTAATGTCTGCTGGGACAGAGTGCTTCCACATGGAGGGGAACAATGCAGTGAGCAAATGGTACTTAAAAAATAAAATACAGTTGTACCATTTATACAAAATACAATACTTATGTCTTAATAGGAGTATAAAAGAATTCAAGCAGTGTTTTGAATTCCCTGGTCAGAAGAGGCTGATTACTTATTCATGGTATTTGTTTGTATGTACTTATCTATTTGTTTAAATTCATTATTATTTGCAGCATAGCATTTATATCTGGGTGTGTTGTAAAAGCAAGTAAAACCTGAAAGGACATGGAGGAGTTTAAATGTTACCTCCAGCAATATGAATGTTTTACATTATTTTACTTTTACATTGTAGTCAACGATAAATGTTCATTTCCTATACATAGAAAGTCCCAGGGCTCAGAAAATTTACCAGACACAACCTAAAGAGTAAGTCTGCTATGCTAACCAGCATGAGATGTACCCAGGCTGTCCCCACAATACCTTAAGGCCATGTTTCCCATCACTTTAAAGAAATAGTTTTTTGCACTATATTCATTTGCAACATAAACCATCTGCTTTCTGTGTACATCCCTACAAACACTTACACATGTGCATACCTACCCTTATCTTTTCACACAAGAGTACATGTTTGTAGGATCAAGGCCTCATTTAGTTAAAGTGTAACTTAGTGTATATATATTTCCCTTGCTTTTGTTACACTAGCTTTTCCTTGCTGGCCTCATCCCACTTCCTCTTTTCTTTCCTAGAATAATCTCTTTCCCAGTATTGTTTTCAGTGTTTGTTTCCTCTTGTCCTTTTCTTTCTCTCCACCCATTATATCTCTTCCTTTTTTCCCCTACATTAGGTTCACTACATGTTTTCTTTCTTCCACTTCTGCCAAGACTGGTCATTCTCTCTTCAACTTTTTTTCTAACTCAGGCTTCCCTGTGCAAGAAAGTTGCCCCAGTTTAGCTAAAAGTGTGATTTTAAACCATTTGAGTCAAACTGCCAAAGGCTCTGTGGACACTCATATTTTAGGGTAGGTTAACTAGATTAGGAACAGGCTTAAACTAAAGCAAAATAAGCTATTCTTAAACTAGAAAAGAATATCCACACCAAAGTTTTCAGCAGTTTAAATCTGTTTAAAAACAATATTTAAGTTTAAACCAGTGCAGCTTATGTACCTAGACAAGGCCTCATCTAAATTAGAAACTCAATAGGACATATATCTGTTTTGCATGTTTGGTATATAAAATAAATAGTCACTTTTTCTCTGGGCTCACCCACTTCTTTATATACAAGGTACCAGCTCCTCAGCTGCTGTAAATCAACATATCTTCATTTAATTCACTAAAGCTATGTCAATTTACAACACCTGAGGAACTGCCCCAAGGTGTGTGGACAGAGTTATTAGACACCTGGGCTCAGAAAGTAGTGGCAGTTAGGAGCCTACATGCCTTTGTGGAGCTGGGTCTTTGTAGGCAGAGGATATAAGTAAAATGATAGGTCCTAGTGAAAACCCAGGCTTCATCTGCCGGGATACCTACCAGAATATTGTCCCTGTGACTTGCTCAGTGTTTCCATCTTTTATATCCTCTCACTAGTAGGAGTATGATCAACTTGAAGCTCCTCTTGTCCTGCTGGATTGGAGCAGGAGCTTTCACTCTCTGATTCTCTTTTTCACCCCCTTTCCATTTTTTCTTCAGTCAAGAGCTGCTGTATGGGGGATGGTGGGCTCTGCCTTTTGGTGTTCTTTCTTGAGCCTAGGCTCTACTTAGAGCTCTTACAGGAGGTAGTCAAATAAAGTTGACCTGAGTCTTGTCTATTTCACTGCTGGTTGCTTGGTTCCCAATAACAGCAGTGTAAGCCTGTTAAGTTTTTAATCAGTCTTCACTCAGTGGTGGCTTGGGAAAGCTTTGAGCACCTGCTTTATCTGCAGACTGAGGAAGATGATAATAGTATGGTTTTATCCTTGATTTGTATGTGGCTAGGATTTTTCATACCCAGAAGATCAAGAACCCAGAGCTAGCCAGAAAACTTTGAAAATCTTAAAATCAAGTTCTTTTTTGAAACTTTTCTGTTTTTTTTTATATTTTATTTTATTTTCTGATGTACTTGAAGCTTGGGGTTTTGTTTGTTTTTTAAAGTGAGCTTATTCTGCAGAAGTCAGCAATACATGCCTCAGAAAGCTCTGTTTTCCTTTGAGGTGAGTGGATTTTCAAGGTTTCATCTATGCTATATAGAAATTCACCTTGCTGGTTTCATTGGGCTTCTATGGATGCAGCTGATGCTAGATTGGTCTTTAGTCTTCAGTCTTCTGTTTAATTTTGATGCATTGAAATCTCCAAAAATGCATGCCACTGAGATTGTACATTTCAGTTAGTTAAAAATATACGTTATCTTAATCAAAAGGCAACAATTGTCTAGATATTTTCCTTTCCTTAAACAAGCCCCAGAATCCTTTAATTTGGAAACTTTAGTGGAGCAAATGAATTCCTGACGTCTAACTTGCAGGTGTCTCTCTTTTTTTCTGTGGCTTTCTGCTACTAGGCTCCTTTTACTTTCATGAAAGCTGGAATGTTTTATGGCCAGTAAAACTACTGATTCCCTAGAACGTGTCTTAGCAGTGGAAGTCGGGGACAGTGTTGTTGGTGGTTGTTGTGTTGTTAGAATTTAAAAAAAAAACTTTTAAAGCTCCTTTTGAAAAAAAGTTGGGCTTTTTTTTTGTTTTGTTTGTTTTTTGTAGATGCATAAGAGTTATGAGATTTGTCAATTGTGAACTTTGCTAATGCAAGTCATATAGGTGAACACCACCATCATAATTATCAGCCTTTCTAGCAGTCTTAACAATGAAGCTATGGACTGGAAAGGGGGCATGGAGAATGAATTGTGGCATCCACCTCTACAGCATATAGGAGTTTGGTAATATCCCTTTAAATAGTTTGTGGGTAAAACCCACCCAGATATCGTTGGGTACCAAACAACTGTGTTTGCTAACTATATACAAACATACAACCACAAGGCATAGTTACACCTATACACTGCTTCTGGGTTGGGTTAAAGTGGCTTCTGCGGTAGAGGATAGGGAGTCATCCTAGCTGGCTCACAAACTATTTAAGGGGATGCCACCCAGTTCCTGTACACAGCACACACATCTGTCTCAAAAGATGGTCCTTTGAGGGACAGTGGGTTGGTGGACTGAGACAGGAATGGGGGAAGGAACAAGGGGTGGGGTGACCTAGGGAATCCTGCAGTACCTTTGGATAAAAGAAGACTTCAGGGGCCAAATTCATCCATGCATACACAGATGCCACTCCCCTAGATGAGTTGGGAAAATCCACTAAATGGTTGTGTAAGTTCAAGTGGGGTATAAATGAATTAGAGGGTGGGACAAGTTACGCCATCTTACCATTTACAACCATTTTCAGACCCTTTCTATCAGCCATGTGTCACTGATGCTGTAAATCAAAGATGAACAGGGTCCCCCGGAGCTCTTACTAGCTTAAAATCCTCCATCAAAAGGTGTGAGGATGGGAAAATCGAAGGTGTGTTTTTAAGTTTACAGCTATAGTTTTATGGCAAACAATTAGGTTAATTTATCTCTGGATGTTGATATTTCAGCTGTACTCAGAACCTGGGGAAAAAACAAGTCGGAGGCTGGATTCCACTTCAGAAAACTTGGACCCATATTATAGTGGAGTGGTAGTTGCACTCCATTTATAATCACAATTTGTTAGCATTTGTTGTTGTGATCTTGGTTCTTAGGGTGGGGTGATGCTTGATCTGTCAGGGTAGGTGAGATCAGAAATGGGGCCCTTTGTCCTCTAAGCCTTCTGGATCACAATTGTATATGTTATAACCCATTAGTGAGTTACGAAATGCAGCTATGTGTAATGACTAGCATTTAGGGTCCTATTCCACTAACCATTCAAAGCGGTAAACAATGCATATTAATTGTAACTCTGTGTGGAGATAGGATGTGGTGGTATATGCTAGGTAGGAAGGCCCATAACTGAAGAAATATTAACATTTCCATTTTGATATCAAGTAGCAAAGCCTACGGGCCTCAAAGTGGTGTGGTATCATTTGTAAAGGTGTCATATAGGTTTTAACTTTAAATGGTTAAATTTAAAGTCAGAGGAGGTTTAACTTGGATTGCCTTGATTTACACTGGCGTGACGCTGTAGATTTAAATGAGTTACACCTGATTTACAGCACTATGAGTGAGAAGAGAATAAAGCCATACATTCTTTGTACTGTACCTCTTAGCTAAAGAACTCCACCTTGTTCTAGATGGCATTCTTTGAAAGGATAATAGATATATTTGAACCTAGCATCCAGCTGTGCGTGAGAGGCAGTGGAATGTCCATAATTGGAGATAGTCAAGGCTAGACTAGACACTTCTATTGGGAATTCATTAGAAATAATTATGCCAGACGTCGCAGTGCAAGGGAAGGAGGAGATGACCTACCAGAGAGCCCTTCCAACTCCAACGACGCTCTGAAAATGCCAATGTCTTTCATTGCTTCTTCCGCTCCATGCTGATTTCAGCTGACAGCTTCAGCATAGGCCCAGACAAGGGGTTGACCAGTGATGTCAGCTGCTGTCTCTTTGTTGCACCTGACTGAACCAATCGGATAAACTCGGTCAGTGCAAAGAATCTGCGTGAACCAGATATATGTGGATGGGAGAGTTCTGAGAGCTGAAGCTTGCAAAATGAAAACCTTGCTTGCCAGAGCTATGGAATAGCTCTGTGTCCATCACTGTGTCTGTGTGCTTTCAATTAATCTAAACAGGGTTACCGGCTGTATATATAGTTTTTGGGGGGTTATAACCCAAAATCTAAAAATTAGCAAATGCATGGAAATTTATTTCTGAAGTAGGTAATGTTTGTATTTTATTGCAAAATCACTGTAAAATGGGCTTCTTTGTATAGAAATTCCTATTACAATATTGAATGTAAAGATTTGCCTGTTGCACAGCAAATTTAATGAAACACCCACATTTTGCTTATGGATTTTGGGATCCTGATCAGCTAGGGAGAACTGTAGAACGTCCGTAGTCACATGACCACTGAAGAGCTTTGTAGATGGCCAGGCCACTAGAGAATGGGCTGATTGAAGAGAGGTGGAGGTGGAACACCTTTTGGTTTTGTAATCAGAGGTTCAGATAAACCAGTACAAGCCATATGGATATCCAGACATATGATTAAATCAAGCACAGCGTATGGTAACTAGGTCAGTGGGTATTACAAAGAGACATTCATGCAGCTCAACTAACATTCCAAAAACACATCAA